>NC_057392.1:60478285-61078285 GCF_019320065.1 Cervus canadensis | reverse complement strand
CTACTCTTCCAACTTTCTAATCTCTCAGAACTATAACAGTCTCAGAAGGTGGATCTAGGATGTTTTCACTTTCTTCTTTGTATTTGTCTATATTTTTAGATTTTTAAAATAAAAAGCATATTATTTCAATAGCCTAGATATAATAATAATATTACCATGAGTGACAGCAATAACTTTGAATGTTCCAAACCTCACTTTTGTAAATTACATTTATACTTATATTTTTACATGTGTGTGTGTGTGTATTTTTTTTTTTTTTTTTGCTTCACTGTTCAGGGCCTTTGTGGATTTAAATGTTTTACTATTTCAGTAATTGCTAAGGAGTAGTACATTCTTTTCATAATTTTATAAACTAATTTTAAAAACAATTAAATATATCAATAAACTATATAGCCATTCAGTTTAGGATTTGGGGAAGGACAAATAATATTACATTTTGTCAGTGCAACCAGATTTCATTCAATGCCTGGATACAAGAGACAGAAATCAAGTTCAATCTAAACTTGAAGGCAGTCAAACAAATGAACTTTTCTTAAAAAACAGAAACAGACTCACAGACATATAGAGGACAGAGCTGTAGTTCTTAAAAGCCAGGGGCCGGGGTGCAGGGGGTGGTCAGGGAGGGATGAATTTGGAGTTTGGGACTAGTAGATGCAAACTATTATATAGAGAATGGATAAACAGCAAGGTCTCACTGTATAGTACGGACAACTTTTCAATATCTTGTGATAAACCATAATGGAAAAAAAGAATACATATACATATAACTGAGTCACTTGCTGTACAACAGAAATTAAATAACACTAAATGTCAACTATACTTCGATAAAATAAATTTAAAAAATAAATAAATTTAAGACAGTCAAAGCCAAGGTCACAGCTACAGTCAGTATGCTGTTTTGTTAATGTGAGTAAAGATGGCTTAAAAAAAATAGAATATGGGGCAAACCTTGTTTTAATCATGGAGTATATGGAAAGAAAATTAAATGTCTATATTAAAACCTATTCTTTCAGACTACCAATAACATTTTCCCTCGGCCTCAAGAGACAATCACAAAACAATGGCTCATAGTGCTTTTAGAACAAGAACTGCAGTTGTGTACTGTGCATGTGTAGTCCTACATAGGAGGAAGGCAATGTTTAAAGCTGCTGTCGCCTCCTGGAAAAAAAAAAAAAAAGAAAAACTGGGACTCTGAGTCGAGTACGTATGCATTTTCTGTTTTTCTGTCCTGTGGGTCTTTATTGCTAAAAATATTTTTATGAAATTGTTCTGTGCTTCTTTAAGCTTCGTGTGGTCTTGTTTGCTTGTTCTCAAATCTCAAACCATGACATAGTTATGAAACATCTTGAGTTATTAAAAGTAGAGAAACTGTACTTTGTTTGTGAGCTGAACAGCAGGCCAAGCAATGGCTTCATAAGGTAAAATCTTATATGAAAAAATGTTCTTTCTTCATTTTAAGCTGAAATGATGACAAACTGAGACATACTTCATCAAGCAGTTAAGAGCGTGGGCTTCAATTTATACCCACCTGAGTGTGAGCCCTGGGCCTGCCGCTGGCTAACCATGTGATCTCTGACAGCTTAATCTCATTAAGTCTATCTCCTCTTCTGTAGTGCGGGGAGTATATCATAGTCCTCAGAGTTAGGGTGCATAGTCCTTCACATTTTAACATCTCTGATATAAGAATGCATCTTAGAACTGATGATATGTCTTGGTTTAAATAGTAAAGCTTTTTTCTTACTAGTAAATAAATTGTGGAATTTACAATCTATGACATGTGAGATTTGGTTAGATAATATATACTTCATGGAGTTGTTCTGAGATAGAAGTAAAATAATGATATAAAACCTAGACCCTGACCCATAGAAAACTCTCAGTAAGTAATATCTATTAATGTGGTATAGTATGGTTTTTCATAAACTCAGGCATTACCCTGTCCTTTTAATCATAACTTTTGTCTGCCAAAACTGGAAGTTCTTTTCAAAATGCTTGTGCTGGAATAGTCTGCCTACTGAATTGTTCATTAAATTTCCTCTAATTTCTCTGGCAGCAAGATATTGACCCTAAGGGCATAAGTCTAAAACATGATCAAAAGAAAGGTTTGGGCAAGTTCACACTGATTTGTCAGATTAAGCTCTCTGTAGACAAAAACAGGAGTAAACAGTGAGCATGCTTCGCCAGTGCCTGGCCCGTAGTTAGCTCTACAGAGTTGTAATGTTGAGCACTACACCACAGCAGCACGCATAGCGTGGTGAAAGACCACAGATTCTGAACTGGACTGGCCAAGTTCAAATCCTGGCTCTTCCCTTTACAAGCTGTGCAACATTGGAGAAGTTACTCAACCTCTCTGTGGCCTCCATTTCTTCCTATAGGGTTATTGTGAAAATTAAATGAGAGCTGTCTATGTCTAGAGAGGATGCTTTGTAAGTTTGCTATTATTGAAAATACAACCTTCTGTGCTTAAGTTCCTTTAAAAAAAGGTCTGGGTTTTCTTTTAAAAAAAAAGAAAAATCTATTATTATTTTTTTTTTTTTTTTGGAGCCGGGGGGCTGTGCTGGATCTTCACTGCTGTGTGCAGGCTTTCTCTAGTTACAGTGAGCGTGGGCTACTCCCTGTTGCAGTACACAGGGTTCTCTTGTTGCAGAGCACAGGCTCTAGCACCAGGGCTTCAGTAGTTGCGGCGTGTGGGCTCAGTACTTGTGGCATAGGGGCTTAGCTGACCCGAGGCAGACGGGATCTTCTGGGACCAGAGATCAAACCCCTGTCTCCTGCACTGGCAGGCAGATTCTTACCCACTGGACCACCAGGGAACTCTCAGGTCTGAGTTTTCTGATACTAAAAGGGAATATTCTAATCAATTTACTGTTCAAGAAAGTAACTATTATAATTCTATTAGAGGTTTGTATATACACTTATATGTTATATAAAAAAGTATAATATACAAAGAGTGCCTTTGAGGTATTTTTAATTATGTGGCCCAACTGATAAAACTATTCTTCCAATAGTCTCTGCAGTATCTGTATAATATCCTGTTGTGGCTTAAAATTCACTATGATACAGGTCAGCCTGTAACCTCTATGTTTAAGAATTTTAAAATGGATGGCCTTCTTCCAACATTTGTTCACTTATAAGCCATATTATTCTAACTTTTTACAGAACATGCCTAGAACAACTATGGCCATCAAACGTGTATCTCTAAGCACTGAGACTGAACATGGCTTTTAACTTACTGTTTGCACCGTTAAATACAGAGCATCAACTCTGAAATGAAATAATGCTTACCAGTAGTCATTGTTTTTAGAGTGGTAATTATGTGTTAGTTCACTCAAATAATTATAATCAATATTATTTTTTCATAAGCATATTTTTAGCTTTTCTCTTTCTCTTTATTCAAATTTTGTTCACTCTCTAATGTCTATCATTAGTGTCAATATCAAGACATTACAGCACAGTGTGTTAGAACTTTGGGGTCCCAACAACTTGCTCCAAAACCCAGCTGTCACTCAACTAAGCCCCAAAACCTTCAATAAGATTTATTCTTGTTCATGTCGTAAGTCTGATAAAGGATAACAATTCCTTTATCCTGTACCTCTGCTATCCTGGTAGGGAAAGCAGAACCTAGAGATAATCAGTTCTGGAAATGACTTATGTCACTTCCATCCAGATGCATCAGCTAAAAAACAATCACACAATCTGAACTGAATTACAAGACAGGCTGGTAAATACCAACATTCTACTTGCCCAGTTAGAAAAAAGAGTGTGGTTCCCTGGTGGCCCAGCGGTAAAGAACCTGCCTGCCAATGCAGGAGACGTGGTTTCGATCCCTGGATTGGGAAGATCCCCTGGAGGACGAAATGGCAACCTACTTCAGTATTCTTGTGGGGAAAATCCCACAGACAGAGGACCCTGGCGGGCTACACTTTGTGGGGGTCACAAAGAGTCAGACATGACTGAGCATGCACAAATAGCCTTTTCTCTACCACAGCCACTTACTAACTGTATTACTTTAAGCAAGTTACTTAACTTCTCAGAGCCTATTTTCTCATTTGCAAAGTGGCAGTAATAATATCTATCTTGCAAAGCTGCTATGAGGATAAGTGAGGAAAGGAACATAAAGCATGTGGCATATGATAAGTAATCTATAAAAGTGTTGTGTTTTATTACTAATAATAGTTTCTCCCTAAAACACATACATGCATAGAACCAAAGCCACTAGAAACCCAAGTGCTTTGGTCCTCACCACTTTAGCTCTCTACGGGGCCTCTAGCTCCCCCCCAGCCTGCGGGACTCAAGGTAGCTGAGACTCTTGGCCACGGGGCTGATATCAGTTATAAGGGTCATACTACAGGAGCCTGACTAAAGAGAAACCAAAGCCAGGGCAGGATACTGAAAATGGCTGTATGTTCTCCAGGAGTCTTGGAGCAGAAGACTTTATGGGGATGAATTAAAGGGGTAGAGGACAGATGGCAGAACTCACCTGTTAGTTGCGTGAACTTGTGCTCAAAGTCGACCCCAATGTGTACAGCTGATTCACTCTGCTATACAGCAGACACTGACACAACACTGTAAAGCAACTGTGTGTGTGTGTGTGTGTGTGTGTCCTCGGTCATACCAGGCTCTTTGCAACTCTATGGACTGCAGCCCACCAAGCTCCTCTGGCCATGGAATTTTCCAGGCAAGAATACTGGGAGGGGGTGCCCTTTCCTCCTCCAGGGGATCTTCTCATCCCAGGGATCAAACCAGAGCCTCATATGTCTCCTGCATTGGCAGGAGGATTCTTTACCACTGTGCCACCTTACTCCAATTCAAAATGAAAGTTTCAGTTACATAAGAAAAAATTAGTTTCTATCAAGACAGACGGGGGTGGGAGAGGGAAGGACTAGGAGTTTGGGATTAATAGATGCAAACTATTATATATAGGATGGATAAATAACAAGATCTTACTGTATACACAGTGAACTATATTCAATATCCTTTGATAAACCATAATAGAAAAGAATATGAGAAAGAATATATATATATAATCATTTATATATATAACTGGGTCCCTTTGCTGTATAGCAGAAATTAAATACAACATTGTAAATCAATTATGCTTCAATAAAATTATAACAACAAAAAACACAAATTGGACCCCGAGTCCCAAGAAGGCAGCAAGAAAAGGGGGGAAAAAATGGACACGTACTGAATACTTACAACGTGGCAGGCGTCATGCTAGGACCTTCACACAAGTGACCTCATTTAACTCTCATGAAGATACTTAGGTAGGAATCACGAACCCCTGTTTCCAGTATGGTCAAAGTAACTCACCCACGTTTACCTAGCTAGTAAGTTGGGACTGGGTCTTCAAAATCCTAATGTAGTGCTCTTTGTCCTACACCACCACTTTACATCTCCCAGTGATGCTCCATTGTGCTGAGGACCAGTAGATCTCAGAAAGTAGGCAGGAAGTTTGTCCTCCTCAGTGGGGCGGGAAGTAGATCCATTAACCTCCTCAAGTAATCCCCTCTACCCCTACTTCTCACATGACCAAAATAGCTTAGAGTACAACAGTAGACCCTGCCAAAGACATACAGATATATCCCTATCTGCTTGCTAGTATTTGAAATTTATTTCACTGAGAGAGGTAATTAGTGTGTGGATGGGTTTCTATTAACATGTATGTGATATCATTTCTTTTGTGGGGGCACATGGAAGGTGGAATCATTTTATGAATAGAGCACGGATTTGGATGGAGAAAATGGATGAAACCAAGGCCACAGCTCCTTGATTTCACCAGAAAATGGCTCAGAAGAACTTCTGAATCCTCTGTAGCCATGTAAACCTAGAATATGGTGGGAATTAATCCTATAGAACAGTCTCACAGAATAAACCCTGAGTACCATGCAATAAAGTGCCCTCAGGGTATCCAAACAGATTCAAAAAAACCAAAGGATTTGGGGCTTGGAATTTTACAGGAACAATATGAAGGCAGAACTACATTCGCAGCAGCAGAACTGAAATGAATATAACAGCAGGTTTTTCCAATCTATCAAAATAAATTTACTTGGAATTGTGAGCAGCATAAACTCTAAAAGTTCTAGCCTCTGCCTCTATTTTTAACACAAGCTAGGATTCTACCTACTCATTTGGGCAAGTATAAGAAAGAGTTCATAAGATGCTCAACATCGCTAAGATTAGAGAAATGCAAATCAAAACTACAGTGATTTACTAACTCATGCCGGTCAGAATGACCATCATTAAAAAGTCTACAAATAAATGCTGGAGAGTGTGTGCAGAAAAAGGACTCCCTCCTACTCTGTTGGTGGGACTGTAAGTTGGTGTAGCCACTGTGGAAAACAGTATGGAGGTTCCACAGAAAACTAAAGTAAGAATTACCATGTGATCCAGCAATGCTACTCCCTGGAATAGATCCAGACAAAACTATAATTCAAAAAGATACATGCACCCCTATGATCATAGCAGCACTATTCACCATAGTCAAGGCATGGAAACAACCTGATGTACCTCAACAGATGAATGGAGAAAGAAGCTGTGGTACATACATACAATGGAATGCTACTCAGCCGCAAAAAAGAAAAAAGTAATGTCCTTTGCAGCAACATGGATGCAGCTAGAGATTATTATACTAAGTGAAGTAAGTCAGAAAAAGACAAATACCATGTGATATCACTTAAATGTGAAATCTAAAATATGGCACAAAGGAACATATTTATTAAACAGAAACAAGGTCACAGACATAGGGAACAGACTGGTGGTTGCCAAGCGGGAGGGGGTTGAGGGAAGGGTGGAGTGGGAGGTTGAGGTTAGCAGATATAAGTCATTATATACAGAATGGATAAACAAGGTCCTATCACATAGCACAGGATATATTCAATATCCTATGATAAACCACAATGGAGAAGAATATTAAAAGAAGAATGTATACATATATATATATAACTGACTCTGCTGTACAGTGAAAATTGGCACATTGTAAACCAGCTTTAATTTAAAAAGAATAACAAAGGGAAAAAATACAGATAGCAGGACAAAAATACTAAAAATAACTATACTTTAAGTTCAAAAAAAGAAATAGTTCATGACCCAAGATGCATCTCTTATGTGCAGTATATTTTGGGACTCCTCTGCCATTTCTGTGAAATGGTATCTTCCTTACTATTACTTTTCATGGATACTATAATACTTAGAACAGGGTTTCCATAATATACATTGTACTGAGATGAAATTCAGTGTAGCAGTTAGTGGTTTTGTTTGTACAGGTCTGTACAGGTTTCATCCTGTACAAGCTGTCCAACTTTGGCCAAGTTTTTCCTATGTGCCTTGGTTTCTTCGTCTGTCAAACCTAGAGATTTACAGTGCTACTTCATAAGTTTGTTTCAAGGATTAAATAATATATGTAAAACAATTAGAAAAGTTACTGACACAAAGTAACAGCCAAATTCTCTACAAGGCCCTCAAGGATGACGGAAAGAAGCCGGCAAAGAGAAGATTCAAGCTCTAAATACTTTTATGTCATGCAAAAGAATGGAGACAAGCCAGCATAAAGTGGCTAAAATCTGTCTCACTGGTCCATGTCTCAACAGTCCAGAAACAAGGACCAGGGCTTCTGAAATTTTAATGTGCTTATGAATCACCTGGAGATCTTGTTAAAATGAGGACCTGTTAGGCCCAAGGTGCAGGTTAAGGTTCTGCATTTCTAACTGGCTTCCAGGTGGCAGTGATGCCGCTGGTCTGCAGAGCTCACCTGGAGGAAACCAGTATCAACAGAACACCTATTCTAACTTCCACAAAGGCTCCTTCTCTAGAACAAGAAAATTCTCCAGGGATCTTCCTTTAACTCCGTCTCTTTTGTCATTTTGGTCAAGGATCAGCAAAATGTTGGAAAATAAGTATTGATTCAGAGGAAAATGGCACAGATACTCTATCTTGAATTATGAAAGGTATTTTTAATCCTTAAGCATGTGATGATTTTTTACCCTTGGGATCCAAAACTGGTTTCTCTCTTCTGCTCATCAATTACAAACTAAAAGACTGAGACATTTTTTGAGGTAGGCAAAAATGTCTCCATCTGTTTTGCAAATAGGGATGGGATTAGCAAAATTAAGCATCCTCTTGCCAAATGGTGACCTTCACCAAGCAACCAGTTCTTTAATTCTAACCTCATGCACATTTCAAGGGAAATGTAAGCCACATGTCTGTGTTCCACTAATACATAAAGCATTGACATTTCTCATAAAAAGAGTTCTGATTGTTTAGGAGCTTCAAACTACCAGACACTGTTTTGCTAAGACCAAAGCTGGGCCTTGGCAAAGAGCTAAATTGAACAGCACTCAGATCTGAAAAGCCTAAATCCAGTCATATGACTGTTTTGACCTTGCCATTTTTGACCTCACAGATTCAATTAATTTTTAATAATTTAGCCAATTTTTTTCACTATCATCTATTCACACTTCTTCATAGAAAGCTACGGTATGCATAAACTTGAATTTGTGAGTGTATATGTATTTTAAAACATTGCCTACGAGCAAAATCAACAAGCATCACGTCTAAACTTTTCTGGAGCCAGAAAAAAGACCTCAGGAAGAATGATCCATAACCCACCATCAAGTCATGCTCAGCTCAGTAGCTCAGCTGTGACTTACTCTTTGTGACCCCATGGATTGTAGCCTGCCAGGATACTCTGTCCATGAGATTTCCCAGGAAAGGATACTGGAGTGGGTTGCCGTTTCCTTCTCAAGGGTATCTTCCCAGCTCAGGGATCAGACCTATGTCTCCTGCATTGGCAGGCATTTTCTTTACTGCTGAGCCACCAGGGCAACCCAAACATTAAGTCACTTACGATTAGTTCCTACTTCTAATTCCACCAAGATTAAGCCAGAGCCCTACAGCAGGAGTTGGCAAACTTTTTCTGTAAAAAGCCATTACTAAATACTATAGGCTTTGTGAGTTATACAGTATATTAGTTTGAGAGGGCAACTGTAACGAAGTACTACACACTGAGTGGCTTCAACAACAGGAAAGGATTGTCTCCCAATTGCGGAGGTTAGAAGTCAAGATGAAGGTGTCAGCAGGGCTGGTTCCTTCTGATGGCTGCAAGCCATCTGTCTCATGTCTTACCCCTGGTGGTTTGCTGGCAATCTCTGGCATTCCTTGGCTGCGTCACCCAGATCTCTGCCATCACCTTCACATGGTGTTTTTCCTGTGTACATGCTTGTGTCAGAATTTCTCCTTTTTATAAGGATACCAGTCATATTGGATCAGGGTCACATTCTCCTCCAATATGACTTCATCCTAACCTAACTGATTAAATATGCAATGACCCTATTTCCCCAAATAAGATCATATTTGGAAATACTGGGGGTCGGGACTTCAACAAACGGATCTGGTGGGGAGGGAAGCACACATGACATACAGTATCTGTCCCACCTACTCAACTCAGCTCTTGTAATACAAAATCAGTCACAGAAAATTCAGTTTAAAAATGTGTATGGCTGTGTTATAAGGAAGTTTCACTTAGGAAAACAGGCAGCAGGCAGGCAGGCAATTGTTAGATGAGCCTAGTCTTAGAGCATTTCTGATCCTTTCTGAATATGAGAGAAACCAGGAAGAGATTTGGCACTAGGCAAAAAAAAAGAAGAAAAAATTTTTCAAGCTTGGAGAAAATCTACTTTATATTTTATATTCTAGACACAGTGTTTCACATTAGACTTAATATTTTATGTTTGTATTCAGATAGAACCTGAGTTAGTATACATAGTTTCAATTAAGCAAACTGATACAAATTTTATGAAGACGACTCTAGTCATCATCATATACTTTGGGCTGTTACTAAGTTCTAAAATGACAAAAAATAGACCTTTCCATTTAACATTATGCTGCATGCTTTATTTTTAGTATAATTTGTCCAAAAACATTATAATTATGATTTCTAATCCCATAGGAAATGTGTATATATTTATCCTTATGAATACATTTGTATAATCCTCTCAATATGATTAACATTTCAAGAATGCCCACATGCACTGTATTTCATTGTGTACAGAGTCCTGGACAAGACACAAACATTGCTTCCAGGGATTTACTCTGTCCTGGAATTTGGCCTTGGAGTACAAAATGAAGCAGGGCAAAGTCTAACAGTTTTTTTCCAAGAGAACCCACTGGCCATGTAAACACCCTCTTCCAACAACACAAGAGAAGACTCTACACATGGACATCACCAGATGGTCAATACTGAAATCAGATTGATTATATTCTTTGCAGCCAAAGATGGAGAAACTCTATACAGTCAGCAAAAACAAGATAGGGAGCTGACTGTGGCTCAGATCATGAACTCCTTATTGCCAAATTCAGACTTAAATTGAAGAAAGTAGGGAAAACCACTAGATCATTTAGGTATGACCTAAATCAAATCCCTTACAATTATACAGGGGGAGTGACAAACAGATCCAAGGAATCAGATCTGATAGAGTGCCTGAAGAGCTATGGATGGAGGTTCATGACACTGTACAGGAGGCAGGGATCAAGACCATCCCTAAGAAAAAGAAATGCAAAAAGATAAAATGGTTGTCTGAGGAGGCCTTACAAATAGCTGTGAAAAGAAGAGAAGTGAAAGGCAAAGGAGAAAAGGAAAGCTATAGCCATTTGAATGCAGAGCTCCAAAGAGCAAGGAGACATAAGAAAGCCTTCCTCAGTGATCAATGCAAAGAAATAGAGGAAAACAATAGAATGGGAAAGACTAGAGATCTCTTCAAGAAAATTAGAGATACCAAGGGAATATTTCATGCAAATGTGGGCATAATAAAGAACAGCAATGGTATGAACCTAACAGAAGCAAAAGATATTAAAAAGAGGTGGCAAGAATACACAGAACTATACATAAAAGATCTTCATGACCCAGATAACCACAATGATGTGATCACTCACCTAGAGCCAGACATCCTGGAATGTGAAGTCAACTGGGCCTTAGGAAGCATCACTACGACAAAGCTAGGGAGGTGATGGAATTCCAGTTGAGCTATTTCAAATCCTAAAAGATGATCCTGTGAAAGTGCTGCATTCAATTTGCAGCAAATTTGGAAACCTCAGCAGTGGTCACAGGACTGGAAAAGGTCAGTTTTAATTCCAATCCCAAAGAAAGGCAATGCCCAAGAATGTTCAAACTACCACACAATTGCACTCATCTCACACGTTAACAAAGTAATGCTCAAAATTCTGCAAGCAAGGCTTCAACAGTACATGAATCCTGAACTTCCAGATGTTCAAGCTGGATTTAGAAAAAGGATTTAGGAAACGGAACCAGAAATCAAATTGCCAACATCCGTTGGATCACTGAAAAAGCAAGAGAGTTCCAGAAAAACATCTACTTCTGCTTTATTGACTATACCAAAGCCTTTGACTGTGTAGATCACAACAAACTGTGGAAAATTCTGAAAGAGATGGGAATACCAGACCACCTGACCTGCCTCCTGAGAAATCTGCATGCAGGTCAAGAAGCAACAGTTAGAACTGGACATGGAACAATAGACCGGTTTCAAATCGGGAAAGGAGTATGTCAACGTTGTATATTGTCACTCTACTTATTTAACTTATATACAGAGTACATCATGCGAAATGCCACGCTGGATGAAGCACAAGCTGGAATCAAGATAGCAGGGAGAAAGATCAATAATCTCAGATATGCAGATGACACCACACTTATGGCAGAAAGTGAAGAACTAAAGAGCCTCTTGATGAAAGTGAAAGAGGAGAGTGAAAAAGCTGGCTTAAAACTCAACATCCAGGAAATTAGGATCATGGCATCTGATCTCGTCACTTCATGGCAAATAGATGGTGAAATGATTGAAACAGTGACAGACTGTGTTTCTTTGGGCTCCAAATCACTGCAGATGGTGATTGCAGCCATGACATAAAAAGACGCTTACTCCTTGGAAGGAAAGTTATGACCAACCTAGACAGCATATTAAAAAGCAGAGACACTACTTTACCAACAAAGGTCCGTCTAATCAAAGCTATGGTTTTTCCAATAGTCATGTATGGATGTGAGAGTTGGACTATACAGAAAGCTGAGTGCCAAAGAATTGATGCTTTTGAACTGCAGTGTTGGAGAAGACTCCAGAGAGTCCCTTGAACTGCAAGGAGACCCAACCAGTCCATCCTAAAGGAAATCAGTCCTGAATACTCATTGGAAGGACTGATGCTGAAGCTGAAACTTCAATACTTATAGCCACCTGATGCAAAGAACTGACTCATCTGAAAACACGCTGATCTGGGAAAGACTGAAGGCCGGAGGAGAAGGGGACGACAGAGGATGAAATGGTTGGATGGCATCACCAACTCGATGGACATGAGTTTGAGTAGGCTCTGGCAGTTGTGATGGACAGGGAAGCCTGGTGTGCTGCAGTCCATGGGGTCGCAAAGAGCCTGAGGGACTGAACTGGAAGATATACACAAAGGAAATAGATAATACAGTACAGTAACATACATTAAAACACCATCCAAAGGTTTACATGTATTACTGGCATGGAGGGGTACCTCTTTGTCCTGAGTTCACACACATGCATATATATGTGAACCTTGTTTCTTCACTTACACATCCTTAAATGGAACCAAATTAGAGAGTTCTGTATAAGGTCATAGATGGAAGAGTGTTTTAAAAAGCGTTTACAGAAAGCTTGAAAGTTGACTATGTAGGAAAGAAAAGCTATCAATCAGCCACATACTATATATTTTGTAATAGTAGCATAGGTCATGCTCCCATTTACATTAAAACACAGACTGGGCTTATTAACGATCTTTTATATTAAAATGCTGGGCCTCTGGAAAACCCTGGAACTCTTCCTCCATATGGTTATAAAGGTGGCTACAGTCAGAGGCCAGCATCGGCTTTAAATGTTAAGGGAACATATGTGGAAGCAGTGAGTGGTCTCATTGAAGATGAAACAAACCTAGTCACAGGTATCAGAATTGGATGTTGGGGGCTCATTCATCTTCAGCAGAAGTGCCCCACAAAATCACTTACTTGGAGTGCCCCCAAGATTGGCCTTGTATTAAGATCTTAAAGAAAATACCCACTGGATTGTACCAATTATAAAATAGGTCAAATTTGGGGTCCAAAAAAAGTGGACCATATGCCTTTAATCAGGCTTGTTACCTAAAAGGTTTTCAGTTCAGACAGAAATTTTCAGAGAAAGTGTCAGCTATGATGATATATATATTTATTTAATTGCTATATGACCTGAAATGTCAGATATATGTGACTTTAACAATTTTAACTATTTCAGGTCCAAAGAAAACTTCTAAAAATCATAATTAAAATGCAGTTAGTCTCTTTATAATTATAAACACCACTACATTTCCTGACTACTATACCCATGACCTTCAATAACATAAGCCAAAATCTGCCTTTACACATACAGAGGATCTCATAACCACATATAGTTGACTTTTACTGCCTGAAATAAGATTTGAGCTCAAGGAATGCAACTAGAATTTATTCTATGAATAAGATAGTAGAAAACTCTTAAAAATTTTTTATTCTAGAAATTCTTTTAATTTCTTGGATTCCCCAGCCTATAGTTTAGAAGCAACTGTCAACTATCCTAAGGATTTTGTACAAGTTGTTTGGATATAGAGCAGTTTCTCTCTTCTCCTTCTACTTTCCCCAAAATAAAGAGAACGGACATCCATATTCCCACAGAACTAGAAAAAGAGAATGGAACTAAATGGCTTTTTTCTTCTCAACACTTTGCAAACTTTAAGAAAATGAAGCCCTACAGCATGTCAATGCAGAATAATGATAATATTAATAATGATGGTGACATTGATGATAATGATGAATTAGACAATATCATTCTCTTCTTATTCTAAATGTGAAAACTGAAGTAAAATGATGAAGTGCCTTTCCCAAGATCAGTGGCTCCACAATTAGAACTTGGGCTTTTCCTCCCTTCACACCTCTTCTTCTGAACAAATATCACTAATGTTCACCCTCACCAGGAGAAAACCATACTGGCCACTCAATGGCCAATTAGAATAAATTGTAAATTAGGATAAATATGATAGGTAATACAAAAATCAAAAGCTCTCTAAAGAAAAGGAACAAAAACCTGAATAAATAAGCTTAACGGTCCATTGTTTGTGGGGAAAATGATGAAATTATCATCAAAATATTCTATGAATTGAGAATGAAGATACATTTTTATGTGGAAAGATTTTACAAAAAATCTACCTAGAAAAGTAAGACTCTTCTAGGATAGGTATTAGTTTTCATAAAGGGGGCATCAGTCTGTCTGTGTCTGGTAAGAGAAAATATATGCTTTATGTAAATCTTAGTAAATTGGTTAATTAAGATTCTTCATACTAATCTATATTTAAGGGAATATTTGTGACAAGGTTAAGCATCTGGACATTAAAACTGTATCCACACAGAAGAGTTCCAATTATCCCTCAAGCGGCCACACAGTCTGAATCATTCAGGTGAAAACACCCCTTTTCTTTGAGAGCAGTTTTAGGGACACAGGTTAACAGTAAATTCTATAATGCTTCTTTTGCCCTGAAGGAAAAACAAAACAAAACAAAAAAAACCTAATCTAAATATCAATCCTCAGATATCAAACCTGTGTTTAAACAAAGTACCAATCTGCTCCCCCACCAAAATTCTGGGTGAGGTGTTGTCTCCATATTCAGTGACATTAGGCCAGCAGTGTAGGAAAAAAAATCTTCATTTGGACAGTGCATCTTTCAGACATTCCCTTCTTTTATTGATTTGTTTTCTCCTGTCCCTTTTCTCCTTCTTTTGTTTCCTTATCATAGCTTCAGGTTATTACGTGCAAAGTATTGATGGGAATGGATGGTTTTGGTCGATGGAGAGCTAATGCATCCCTAATCCCACTATTGTTACAGAGTTATGCTTTACTCTGGTCTCTGATGGGGGAAAAGGTGCAAAGCTGTTGATCCTAGTTTTATTTGTCACAAACCCATCCATCAATCAAGCGCAAGCATGTCTGAATGCTGAATGACATGTGGGTCTCAGCTGAAAAAATTCGATAACACTGTATTGTCAGGTCCCTCACTCTTTTTTTGATAAGAAATACATTTGACTGAAATAGATAAGCATGCAACTACTAAAGACTTGAAGAGACAAAGTGACACACTGGCACCAAAGGTTATATATCTTTGGCATTAATGATACTTATGAGTAAATAAAATGGGAGTGGGCAGCTACAGCTAGAGACACACAACATCCCTAAGGCTTGGTTATGTTTAAGTATTGTCACTCTACTATTATTCAGGTTTTCAAATATTAATCTGACCACATTTCACAGTTGGCTACACTGGTTAAAATGTAAGCAAATGTGCATTTAGTGAAGGTGGTGAGGTGGAGGGAATCAAATATCACTTGTTTACGCTGCTCTGAACAATACAGACAGATCTTTTTTTTGTTATGTATGGTACATAAACCCATGCAATATTTTTGTGTATATATGAACTCATAAGTTCACAACTGTCTCCTCTTGTGAGTGAAAGCATTTGGGGGGAAAAAGCTTTAATTATTTTAAACTGGAAATATATATACATGTCATTTTAATAGTGACTTAACTTATAATTACAGTCTCAAAAATGGTTTCTGTGTGTCCTTTTTATTCTTAGTTACTAAATTAGGTACTTTAATACATTATGAAAGGCTGTCTTTTCAGTTATACACAATTTTCTATTCATAGTTATTTCAAGATAATTGCATTTGGAAATAGTTAAAGCATTAAAAACAACACTAGTATAATATAATTTTAGAGGCAAAATTAATCAACAAATCAGAACATTTTAAAAACCATTTGATTTTCTTGTCATAACATTTTAGAGAAGACAAGAATTTTTTAAATGACCTAAAAAAGCCCATCAAGAAAGGTAACAAAAAGACAGTCCTGGATTAGAGGGCACTAAAGATGAACGTTTTGTAGCCGTTAAGTATCACCATGCTATGAAAGTAAGCCATCTTTTCTCTGTTCAGTGACTGGGGGCTAGAAAACTGCAAAAAAAAAAAAATCAATGTGGAAATGCTTTAGATTTGTGGGGTAAATTACATGTGCTTGGCCGCTCCATTGTATCTGCCCTATATTCTATACGAGATACTTTAAATGGAACTGTCACATAATACATATACTTAATATTGATTTTTAGAGATTTAACAACTTAAATTGAACTCAATAGCAAAGCAAAAGAAACTGTATCTTCTTCAAATCCCTAATACTTGAAATATTATTGAAATTAACTAAATAGTAACTCCCAATTTTAAATTCATGATAATAGACAAAAAAAAAATCAAGTTTGATTCCTAATTCTCCTCACTTTGTTTTGCTTCTCTTACTAACATTTTATCTTACTTTTCCACTTCTTTAAAACCATGTTAATTCTTAAAGACTTCCCAGGAGGGTCCAAGAATCAGCAAATGGAGCCAACTGGAACCTTTGAGAGTTGCTAGAAGTTCCAAACAATGACCTTTCTGTTGACTATTCTTTTGGGTTTTCAACTGGCTTTCTTTAGTTTGGCCTCAGTTTCCAGTGATTTCAGTTCCCAGGGCGTCCCTGGTGTCTGCAATGGAGACCTGGGATTGATTCCTGGGTTGGAAAGATCCCCTGGAGCAGGGAATGGGTACCCACTCCAGTATTCTTGCCTTGAGAATTCCATGGACAGAGGAGACTGGTGGAGTATAGTTCATGGGGTCACAAAGAGTTGGACACAACTGAGCAACTAACACTAACAGTGAATTATACACTGTTGTGAATTCTAATCCCATTTAAATAAAGTATCTGAAGCCACCAGCATCAGGGAGTCCATGGTTTTCCAAGGGCAGCCTCTCCTAGCTAGATACTACCTATGAGGCTCCAAACACCTCTAGTTGAGAGAGAAGCCAATTCAGTCCCTGATAAGAAAAATACTATGAGGTTATTCCAGTCAACTCTGAATATCCAGGTCCTGGACTTTGGACAGAAATATAACCTAGTCTTTATATACTCTTGAATAAGAATTTATTGCATCTAGGGTGACCTCAGTTCCACAAGTGGGCCTCCAGAAAGAATATGGACTTTGTAATTTTACTCATCATGATGAGAAGCAACAGCAAAGTCAAGCAAAACAGGGAACCATCTTGAGATCTGTTGGTATTAGGGACTCATTCCATCCAGAAATGCCTTGGGAAGAAGGATAAAATGTGGAATAAAGGGGATTTACGTTCGGGTGGTATTTTGAAATCTTTTTGAAATCTTTTAGGAAATATTTAATTTTATAAAGAAGAAAATGAAATCACATACAAAATGCCATAATCCACAAGTAGCAACTGTAGCTTTTCTATAATATATATGTGATACAATGAAATATTAAGATTAATCAATTGTTCTAATGGGAATATTTTAATGTGGCTAATTACACACTAATAACGCTATTCCAAAACTCCTCTGATAAAAGCAGCATGAAGAGAAGATCTGTTACTTCCAAGTGACCAATATTTTCACATAAATGAATGTTAAAGATAGCCAAGATATTAAACAATATCTACTTTCCCATGGGACACAGAATTTTGAACTCTACTCCAAAGATGAAAGAATTTAGAAACAGCTTTTCTCTAATAACTATGAGATAAAGTTCTAATGACTTCTGCTAGCCCTACTTAGTATAACAACCATGTGTGTGTGTGCGTAAAACCATTTGACTCTGGGAATGTCTATTACAGTTAATATTGCAATCAAACTTTTTAAATGGGGACAAAGTAAAACTAGGAAAAAATATATCTATAAAAACAACTCAAACTCTACTAAAGAATACAAAAGAAGATTTTGAAAAGTGGAAAGATATACTGTTTTACTGACTGAGAAGACTCAATGATAAACAGAGTAATTCTTTCCAACTAAGTGTACAGATATAATATAAACAAAATAAAAGCCCTAATGCCGTTTTTAACCTTAGAGACTAATTCTAAACTCTATTTGGAAGAATTGTGTGATGACAGTCTAAGAAGTGCTAAGAAAGAAACAGGAGAAAGGACTTGTTCTACCAGATGGTAAAGCATCCTGTAAAGCTTCAGCAATTAAACAGTGTGTGTTCTAATAATTTGTATCTCCTGGGTCCCCAGTAACGATGATGTTCACTATTAAATTATAGTGTCATATAGTCTAAATCACTCTCCAAACCCAAAGGGGAGAAAACAGGCAAAACAGTAGCAGCAATGGTGAGAGACCTTTTCTTCCTATCAATATTCCTAGGGTTAGACCCCTAGCAGAAGACAAAGGGGGAGGTGACAGCTATCATAGGAGCACATAAGAACTAGAAAACCTTGTTACTCTGTTTATTTTCCTATGGCACAAAGAGGTAGAATTCACTTTAAAAGGGCACACAGAGAAACATTTTACACTCTCTCCAATTCCTGTCTCCTTGCATTAGTCAAAGTTATATCGTATTAATAGCTATGCCTTTAAATAGTTTTAAAGTGAAACTGAAAGTGCTACTCGCTCAGTCGTGTCTGACTCTTTTGTGACCCCGCGGACTATAGTCTCTGTCCATGGAATTCTCCAGGCAAGAATACTGGAGTGGGTTGCCATTCCCCTTCTCCAGGGGAATGTTCCCCCAAATAGTTACTTTAAAACCTAACACCTTTGTAGGAAAGAAGGGAAGACAATCTTACACCTAAGCCCACTCAAGCATTCTTGGTGCTGATTATAGGAAAAAGTTGTCATATATGATTTGAAAAAGTAGAAACTATCTATGGCTTTTAGGCCTGGCTCTGGTTCATGGATCTCCCAAATTCTGCCAAAAAAGCGAGATGTTAGTGAAACAGACAAGGCAGTACAATAAACAGAATCTGGGAATTTGGTAGTGGTAAAAACAACATTTTAAATAGAGAGGCTTGCTCTCAGACACTACTGGTATGAATGTAAAATTGGTAAGCCAATTTAGAAGCCAATTTTTGCAGAATCTGTTAAGATGAAAGACATGCATAGCCCAAGACCCAGCAATTCCACTTTTCCATGACAAACACTGGCACATCTGCACAAATACAAGGTCACAGCACTAGTTGAGCAGTGAAAAATCGGAAACTACAAATGACCACAGGGGACTGGTCAAATGCTATGAATATAATACATAAGTAGGAAAGGGTGAGATCAATCCCTCTATACTGGCACAAAAAAAGATTCCTAAAACATATTACTGAGTGAGAAAAAACAAGCTTCAGAATACTACTACACAAAGTATTGTGTGCTTGAGGTATATACACATGTACAGTGCACCAATCACCATGAAAAAAAATCACAGAGATTTTCATTAACCCTTACGTACCTCAAATCATATACAAAAATATACTTCTTATGTATTACCTTAGCTGTGACTTTAAGCTATAAAGTTTGTTATTAAAAGGAATTATATGAAACTATTTAACCTTATTAAGGTTAAATAAAAGCCAGAAGCTATAAAAGAAAACAATAGCAACAAACTTTTGTATAACAAACAGCACTAAGAAAAACTGAAAGAAAAACTGTCAGGAGTTCAGACTCTTATCTCTTAGGGAGAAATCAATTAATATGCACATTTAAAATGCAGATACCCTGTATCCCAGCAATCCCATTTACAAGAGTTTATGCCAAGGAAATAATTGCATATATTGTCAATTATGTGTATAAAAGGATGTTCGGCATGGCATTTTGTGTTTATAACTGCACATAAAAGGGGGGGACACTAAATGGCCATCTGTAAGTAAATGGTTCAATAGATCATGGTGCTTCCATATAATGGAATACTATAAGGTCATTAAGATGAATAGTGTTAACTTTGTCAAGTTCCACTGACCAAACTCTGAGTTAAATGCAGTATCTCATTCAATCCTTTCAACAATGCTTTGAAGTGGCTATAATTAGGGCCGAACTCTGAGTTAAATGCAATATCTCATTCAATCCTTTCAACAATGTTTTGAGGCAGCTGTAGTTAGAATTATTTTAAAGATGATAGGGCTGAGACTTAGGTTAAGCAGCCCAAAAACATACCACTGTGTCACTCTGAATCTGGAGTTTTTGAAGTTCCACCTGTACATGGACATAGGAGGATATTTGCAAAATACTAATAGGAAAAAAAGGAAACTGAAGAGTAGTATGTATAGTGCAGTCGCATTTATAGACATAAATGTAAAAATATGATAGGGAGAGAGAAACATGTTAAAGTGGTCTCTAAATGGATGGATTCTTTTCTACTTTCTTTTTACTTGATTATATTTTCTGATTTTTTCCAGCAAGGAACACATACTGCACTTTTTAAAATAATAGAGCAATCCTGAGATAAAAACCAATAGTGTTTCAGAGCAGTGAAGATTATTATTCTAGCAAATGTAATTATTTAAATGAAGATTTTTAAGAAGTTCGATGATTTTGCCTAGAAAACACATTTCCATGTGTAAGTGAATGCTGTGTAAGTTAGAATATGAAAATTCAGCTGGCTTTTCCAATGATCAAAAACTGATATACCATTGGAGAGGTAAAACTGATCTTTTTCTAATTACCTAGAAGCTCAGGAACTGTTTTAAAGCACACTGGAATAAGAGCTTTTGAGCAAGCAATTAATAATATGAATTGGGGTTTTTGACAAAAAGGATGAAAAAAGCAAGTTACTTTAAACCTACTATCTCCACTTTTCAAAAAGCATCCTCTAAGATTAGCTGCACTTTCTCCAGGCAGAGTACTGATCTAGAGGACCCCTAATCCACTGGGATGAGCCTGCCAGACAGAATCTACACTTGTCACCTCCAGGGATGTAGTTCTTGAGACAAAATCACCACCAAATGTGAACCCTCAACCAAACCATGATCTTGTCAAACACCCCTACCACTTTTCTTTTCTCTTATGAAATCAGGTTAAAATGAGTATCAGAGGGAAAACTGAAGATGCTATAGCAAGACAATGCGGTTCTACTTTCTGAACTGGAAGATGTACCAAGTGAGACCAACAGTATGAAAGTAGCCCCTTCTTCCTAAAGCTAGAATCACAAGCCAGGTCTTCTTCACGGCACAGAATTCTCTGACTGGACAACTCTATATCTGAGTGGGCTGGTGTATAATGAAACACAGTTTTTGCCTTAGGGACGGAGTCAGGCAGAGGTAAAGATGGGGTAAGAGTCTGGGATGTGGGCTGATTGTAGACATGTATGCTTGAACACCAGCAATCAGAGCCACTTTTCCTTTCACCATAATTTCCTGAGAATGATGAGCCAACAGTTCCAAAGCTCTAGATTCCAAAATACCACACCCTAAGGAATGTTCACATCCATTCGTGAGAAGGCAAGGACCGGTACAGAAAAGAGCAACAGCTGTTTTCTCTCTTCCTCTAGTCTGCAATTTGGTTGAAAGGTATCTAAGATTGGAGCAAGGCATAGATAACCACCTTCTGGTATGATCTGAGAAGAACAGTCCTCCCACCTCTAAAACAGGTCCTCTAGGGACTTGCTGAAGTGCTTGACACATCCACATTAAAGAGTCATTCCTTTCGGACAAAAAATTATTTACATATTCAACACTGAAGAAATATTTACTAAGAATCTATGTGCCCAACACATGTTCTTTATGCTTCCCTCCTTAAAAAGTGACAAATGAATAGTAACTAGGCTCTATCCTAAAAGCATTTAAAATCTAGATGGGAACGAGAGCAGAAATAAGATAATTTAAGTAGAAAACGATGTGTTAGCACAGGTTTAGGATGTGTGTCAAGTACTCAGGAGACCTGAAGGCAAGCTGCAACAAAGGGAGGTGAGACTTATCTGATGGCAGGTGTAGGTATGGGGGCCCCAGAGCTGGAAGGAAGTGTAAGAGACAAAGACAGAAACTGAACACAAGCTGAGCATGAAGGGCCCACTTCATCCTGAGGAGGAGGAGAGCCACTGAAGAAAACTAGCAAGGAAGGGTGGGGAGAAGGTGATATATAACATATTATATTAATGCTTATGTATCATAGTGGAGAAAAGAATGCATCAGGTGATTAACAGACGTTAACATTTATGAAGAATTTGTTCCAGGAAACAAAAAGGGGAGAGGAATTAATCTCAGAATTACATTCTTGCTCTAAAACTGTGGGAAAACAGGATCTTGCCAGAATTTTGTAATCCTGTGGAACAAAAAAAAATCTGGCAAACAAAATCTTGCCAGAACTTGTAATCCTGTGGAAGGTAGAAATCTTTGCTTACAAAAATATTAGAGTACATATGCTAACCTACAGGGTGGAAATTTCAATGCATTAGTGGTTCAGGGAAAGGCCTGCTCCAGAGAAGACTGAAGCAGCCTCAAAAGACCTTATAAAGGAGAGGAGGAAATACTTGCTGGGAAGAGTGACAGCAAGTGTCTGTTTGGGGGTGACAGAACCTAGTGACATTCATTCAAAAACGTTAACCAAGCCCTACAAGGGTGCTTTCGGTGGATGAACAATAGGTAGAAATGACCTGTCCTTAAAGGCCTTCAGTTTAGTGTTCGCTGAGGGTGACAGAAATAAACAAGGTCTTATCATACAGCACAGGGAATATATTCAATATTCTGTAAAAAATAAAAAAATAAAAAACCATAATGGAAAAAATATGAAAAAGAATATATATCTATAACTGAGTCACTTTGCTATACAGCAGAAACTAACACAACATTGTAAATCAACTATACTTCAATAAAAGAAAGAAAAGATACTAGTCTGATTGGAATAGAAGCTTTGCTGAAAGAAGGATTCAGAGCAGGTGTGTGTGTGTATACTGGGCTAGGGACTGGGAGTCAAAGGACTTGCATGGCCAGGGTACAACTCTGAGTTCTTGAGGAGACAGACAGAAACCAGTGAGAACTCTGAAGGCAAACTTGATCACTTCACAGTACATCCTTCTGACTTAAACACACACACATGCATAAACACACACATGCACACGTATCTATTCACATGCATATTTAATACATACTGACTGAAGTGTACTTTAGAAGTATACCTAAGTTGCCCCTAGATGAAAGATTTGCTGTAGAATATTTAATTACAATGTGTCTCTATTTTAGTTAGAGCTGCCTTCCAAAGACATTATTGCTAAAAAAACAATCAAAATGAAAGCCCTTCTTTGGTGTGAATAGATATGCTTGACAAAAGGTAACTTTGGTTCATGTGTTACTTTTTTTAAACTACTTTACCTATTTATTCCATTTATATAAAATTTTACCGCTGTTGTGGGTTTTTTAACTTTTCATTTTATATCAAAGCATAGTTGATAATAATGTGATTCATGTATCATTTAGTTGAAAGATGTTTTTACAGAAAAAGTATACATGAAGGTCATAGCAAGGACCTTGGACCTTGGCTTAAAAACAAAAGTTTGTTTTCTACTTTGAAAACTTATCTATCCATTATGAAAAATGTATAATGTACATAAAAATATGAAGAAACAATCATCCATTAGTGACCACAGCTGACATTCATTGTAGCTCCTTCCAATTGTGTATCTTTTAACCAACTGTCTCATTAAAGCTGTGCTTGCTGTTTATATTAGTAGACACCCTCAGGTGCCCCCACTGCCTACAAAGCACAGGTGACTGTGTTAACTGACCCAGGTCTCTGGCCAGCCAACCTAAAGTTTTGTATTTATTAATATGTTCAGGGTAAACATCAATTTCAGGTTTTGCACTGAAAGGAACCTCAGGGAGCAGTGATTCTCAAAGTGTAGACCTCACAACAGCAGTATTGGCTTCACCTGTGAGATGGTTAGAAATGCAAAATCAGGGGCCCCACTCCCACCTGCTCCATATAAACCTCTGAGAAACGAGCCCAGGAAAGAGCATTTTAATGAGCTCTCCAGGTGACTCTAGTGCACATATGTATTTGTGAACCCATGCTCATGGGGAACACATAGCTAGTTAGCAATAGTCCCCAATCCACTGCAACCTGGAATAACATGTTTGATGGTGCCTTGGGTGACTTACACAGAGTAGGAACTTACTAAGTGCTTGTTGACTGAAAGAACTGACTCCTAAATTCTCCCAAATTTCTAACCTGTACTTTCCTGTACTTTTTTCTTAGAACAATGTCTGGCATTTTATTACCTTGTTACTGTTTACAGACTCATCACCTTCCACTGTTCACACATGCATGCACCATTTTTGAACACATACCACTGCAATCTGCCTCTGAAGTAAACATTCCTTTTATTTGCTGAGAGTTCCCTTTGGTGTTAACAGAAAAAAAAAAAATACTAAGTACCACAGTGTTTTCTTCACTTTCCTCATTCTAGGGCCTTACTACCCAAAGTGTGAACAGCAGGTTAGCAGCATTGGCATCACCTGTCAGCTTGTTAAAACTGTAGAATCTCGGGCCCCACTCCAGACCTAATGGACCAGAACCTGTATTTTAACACAATTCCCAAGTGATGCATATACAGTTAACATCTGAGGAGTAAAATTCCAGGGAGCCAGCTGCTACTCTTAATCATGCTCAGAGGGGTTTTGAAGTAAGTGTATCTCAGTATTAACACTATGTGACACTCATTCACTCATTCATTCAGCAAGTGTTTCTTGTGTAGCTACTGTGTGCAAGGATACGTGCTTGATTGTGCTTGCTAAGTTGCTTCAGTAATGTCTGGCTCTCTGCAGGCTCCTCTGTCCATGGGATTCTTCCGGCAAGAATACTGTAGTGGGGAGCCATTCCCTTCTTCAGCAGATCTTCCCCACCCAGGGACTGAACCCAGGTCTCATATCTCCTGCATTGGCAGGTGGGTTCTTTACCACTAGCGCCACCTGGGAAACCCATGTGTAAGGATGGGTGGTATGGAAATACAAAGATGAAAATGACTCTTTTAGGAACATAGTATAGCTAATAAGGAAGATAGACAGTGTGTGCCAATAGCTACAGTGCCAAGCAGGATATGGTTAAATGTCTTCTGAGTGGTCTAAGAATATTGGCATTCAGAGAGGGCAGAGAGTACTGTCTCCTAGGGTAGAGGAGGATAAATAAGTTATTCAATTTGAAAACTTGATTAAAGTATGAAAATAAGAAGTTTATTGTCTTAGCAATGCATAGCCAACTAGAGTAGAAAGAGCATCTTTGGAAACAGATGCCTGAGTTCAACCCCAGCCAGGTGATCTTGGGAATATTACCTAACTCTCTGAAGCTAACTTCCTCATCCACGAAAGAACATAATAGTATATTTCAGGATTGTTAAGAGGCTTAGTGAGAGTGAGTGCACAGCTCCTAGAACACAGTAGGTACTCAACAGCGATGTTATTGCTGCTACTCCTGTTGCTGAGATTCTTTGTGAGATGTTCTCTGTCTCCTTTGATCCCAGAGACATGGCAGGAGCTGCTTGAATGTGACACCACTGGAGTAGCCCAACAGATTCTAAGAAACAAAAGGGCAAGAAGAGAGTCTTGACAGTGTCTGGCTTTCCAAAGAACAGACCCACACAGAAGGAGTGCCACACAATCAGCACTGGCATGAAGATAGGGTGATCACACACCTTATCACTTCTCTTTTAATAATTAAAGAGCTAGTAATAATATTTATATAATTATAAAAATCATTAATCCAGGATAGTCCTGGGAAACAGATGTATAGCCACCCTACCTAAAGGCCTGAAAGGAAAGCACAAGATTTGGAGCAGAGGTAATGGTAGGTAGGGCTTCCCTGATGGCTCAAATGGTAAAGAATCTGCCTACAATGCAGGAGCCGTGGATTCGATCCCTGGGCTGAGAAGATCCCCTGGAGAAGGGAATGGCAGTTCACTCCAATATTCTTGCCTGGAAAATCCCATGAACAGAGAAGCCTGGCAGGCTACAGTCCATGAGGTTGCAAAGACTCAGACACGACTGAGCGACTAAGCAGCCATAGGTAAGGAGATATGGACAAATATTATTTTTCTGCATTTGATAAGTGTATTTATAAAATCTGTCCATGGGGCTACAGATTTATAGGACTTTGGTAAAGTACTTAAAAACATACCTCATCTGATTTATTCAGCAAGCTCAGCCATACGGACTAGACCAGAACTGAGTTTGAGTGGCAAAGCATACCCATTAACGTTCATGTGCCTACGAAGACACAAAAGAGAAGCCCCTCAAACCTTACCTCAAAGCTTACTGAATCTTCCATGAAATGCAATCCATTAAGATATTCATTTAACTAATGCCAGCCATGGTCTATAAAAAGTTGTGTATCAGAAAATATAATGGGCCTGGCACACTCATAAGCAGCACGGGACCCGATAGCCTCATTGTTAGAGGACAGAAAACTCCCAAAGCAAAGTTTCTATGACCTAGAAACCTATAGCCTCTACAGTTGCCATTGCTGCAACAGCACAGTACAATCACTGATGTCCATCATTATGATCCTGAGTCAAGAAAAGAGCTGTCATTTAAAACAGAAGCAGTATAGTGACACTGAAAGAACACTAACAATGGAAAGACCTAGGATACAGTCCGAACTCTCCTGTTCCCTAGCTTCGTGATCTTGGGTTAATTATTTAATCTCTCTAAACATTATCAGCATTAGCATCATCTCCAAAGTAGGAAGATTACATAGGCTTTGGAAGTTCTCAGAGTAAAAAAGATCTTTATAAATGATTGTACTGCCTTGAGAAGTAGTGAATTTTCCATCAACAAATGAAGATTCAAATTTAACTTAAAAAGTCTCTTGGTATGGGTTTTGTTGAATGGATTTAAGCATTGGCTGGAAGACAATTAAATCACCTCAAGATGGTCCTTTACAAAACTAAAACAATATTTCATTTATGTGGAATATTCTCAGTTCAGTTCAGTCTCTCAGTCATGTCCGACTCTTTGCAACTCCATGGACTGCAGCACACCAGGCTTCCCTGTCCATCACTGACTCCTGAACCTTGCTCAAACTCATGTCCATCAAGTCAGTGATGCCATCCAACCATCTCATATTCTGTCACCCCCTTCTCCTGCATTCAATCTTTCCCAGCATCAGGGTCTTTTCAAATGAGTCAGTTCTTCACATCAGGTGACCAAAGTACTGAAGTTTCAGCTTCAGCATCAGTCTTTCCAATGAATATTCAGGACTGATCTCCTTTAGGATTGACTAGTTTGGTCTCCTTGCAGTCCAAGGGATTCTCAAGAGTCTTCTCCAACACCACAGTTCAAAAGCATCAATTCTTCAGCACTCAGCTTTCTTTATTAGAGATTCATAAAAATGCTAACTGAGATGCTATTGTAAATAGTTTATTTTTTCTGAATATAAAGAGAACGTATATCAACTGAAAAGAATAACATAGTACCAAAACGCATATGTTGGGCTGGCCAAAAAATTCATTTGAGTTTTTCTGTAACATCTTATGTAAAACTTTTTGGCCAACCCCAACATAACAGAAAATAATCTTAATTCTACCCTTCCACAGACAACCATCATAACATTTTCTTTTCAGTCTTTTTTCCACAGAATTTCTCCAAAGTTGAGAATTTATTGCTCATACAATTTTTTATGGTTCTGAAAACTGCTTTCGTTTTTAATTTACAATGCATCATAAACATTTTTCCATGAAATGAATGAAAATCTGCTACCGAAACACAGAGGGCTGCAGTTGGCTAACAAGAGTGACACCTAAAGCACAGGATTAGCATAAGGTTAAAGAAAGCACAAGGCTTGGTAAATGCCTGCCAGAGGTACTGCACAGAAGGAATGTCTTCCAAGTCCCTTTGAGGGGCCCTGGAGCCACCCCTGAGTTCCCCTGGCCCCTCAGGTAGAATGGGTCCTGTAAACTTGTTTGCATCCACATAAACCCCTTCATTTTCTGTCCGGTTTTCTTCACCTCATCCTCCACCCTGGCCTTCTTGTCAAATTCTCTTATCATCTCTTCATTGCTCAATTGCATATCGTGTGTACGACCTCCTTATATTCCTTAAGACACTTAGAGCCAGCCCTTTTGTTGGTTTCCCTTTTGGCCTTCCTGGGTACATCCTCCCCAGGTGAATGCTTTCTGATGGCACTTGGTTCGCTGGCTGGCTTGTCCTCTTTTAGTTTTCCCTCGCTTTCTGCTTTTCTTTCTTTTGCTTTTCCTCACTCATTGGCATTCCTTGGCTCTCTGGGTTTCCTTCTTTTAGTTTTGTCTCTCTCTCTGACCTTTCCTTATCCTTTAGAATTTCCTCATCTTCCATCTTTCCCTTGTGATCTGTCCTTTCCTTGTCTTCTAACTTTTCCTTGTCTTCCACAGTACAAGCTACTCCTGCCTTTGCCACATCCAGTGGCTCTTCTCTGTTTTCCGTCTTGCCTTGGTTCTCAGGCTTTCCTTCATTTTCACTGCAGAGTTTTTCCTTGTTGAGTGTCCCCTCCTTTTCCTGTTCTGTGGAGACTCTAGATAGGTTCTTCCTCTTTCTCTAGCCCTGCAGAGCTCTGGGAACAAGAGACACGTAGACCCAAAAGAACCTGGAGCAACAATTAGGAATTTGCAGATGGTTCTGGGTCCAAGAGCACAGAGGGAAAATGGGTACCTGGATTGGTGCCCATTTTGGAGCCCAGCGGTCACCACACATACAATTTTTATCCTACTTTTTTTTTTTTGCTTTGTTATATCATAATCATTTTTGTGTTATCAAAAAAAAATGTTTTAGGCAGTATTTTAACATTGCAAAATATTATATTATCTGAATACCTCAAATTTGGGTACAAATTCACATGCCTAGGTAGGAATCCTGCTCTACCATTTACCAGCAGTATGAATTTGGGCCATTTACTAACACCTCTGGGCCTCCTCTGTAACGTGAATAACAGTACTACCTACTTCATAGTTTTATTACTAGGATTAAATGAGTTAATACATATAAAATACTTAAAGTGTCTGGTACATGAAAAAGGAAAGTGTTAGTCATTCAGTCATGTCCGACTCTTTGTGATCCCATGGACTGGAGCCCACCAGGCTCCTCTGTCCATGGAATTCTCCAGGCAAGAATACCAGAATGGGTTACCATTTCCTTCTCCAGATCTTCCCAACCCAGGGATGGAACCTGGGTATCCTGCATTGCAGGCAAACTACTGAGTGAGCCACCAGGGAAGCCTAATACTTAAGTGTCTGGTACATACTTAGAAGTGTCTGGTACAGTGTTTAATAAATTGCAATCATTACTGTTACTCATTTTCCAAATATAAGTTATTTAGATTTCTTTCAATCTTTTCATTATTATAAACAATTATGTGATAAACATCTTTGTAATGATTGAATTTTTAAAGATATTCTTCACAATCCAAAATCTTCAGCCATTTTTTAAAAATTTGTTTCAGCTGTATGCTTCAGCTATGAAACAGTGAATGAACAGATGCTATTTATCTGGAACCATTGGCTTTGCCCATATTTTTTAAGTTAGAACTATTTCTATTGTTCTCTTTTTTTTTTTTTACTGTGATACAACACACATAAAATTTACCATTACTGACATCTAGTACACTGTTGTGCAATTTGCCAATATGCTGCTAGACTACTTATCCTAAAAGTTGTCAAATATAATGCACAGAATGGAAGGGGAAAAAAAGGTAAAGGTTATTAACCTTAAAATGTCTCTCAAGAAAAAGGAAAAATAACTTCACTGTCAAATTTTATTAGGAAATCATTAGGTCCAATCACCAAATTATAACCACCTTAAATACTTTCTAAAGACATATCATACATATATATTTATGAAAACTTCAACTGTCTGTATCTCTGGAGTCAGGAAGAAGATAGCTAAGGGAAGACTATCACTTAGAGAGTTCCATTACTTAAGGAGTCCTATTATAGTTCAGGCATTGTAGAAGCTGGTTAACGTAAAGTATCCTGTTTAGTCCTTATAAAGACTTCAAGTTACAACTATTGTCCTCCATATCACCAGTGAGCAAACAGGTTTGGCAATGTAAAGTAATTTGTCTAAATTTACAGAGCTAAAAAGTGGCAGAGATGGGACTCAATCTCAGATCTACCTGGTTCCCAAGTTCCATTCTTTCCTTTATACTATGCTGTCTTGTTGATATAAGTATTCATTGTTATCCCAAGAGAAAGTTATTCTCTGAAAGTTGTAACAGAAATTCCAATAATCATCTAGATAGAAAACTGCAAGTCTACAAACCAGCAAATTCAGTTTTTGCAACTTTTCCTAAAATGGATGATATAGTTCTCTTAACATTTCATCCTCCTCTATTGCCATCAAGTTGTTGCCTGGATATCTCAACATCCCCGAAAGGGTTATTCTAAAAGGATTAGGCATTAGCATTGTCAGTTCTATGCCAAAACACACAAGGCTTGTTGACTCAACAAGAAACTGCTTGTAGAGCAGCTTTATATAAACCAAAACCACAGATCTCCAAATTTTCTCTCTTTTCTATCACAGTTTTTTTTTTTTTCACATTTGACAACACACACAGACCATCAAGAAGAAAATGTTTTTCACTGATTTACTAGAATTTAGTGATAGAAATTAGCAGTGAAAAGTAGTCTTCTGTTAATAATCTCATTGAATCCAAAGCCTTTTTTATTTGCTCATGTCCTCCAGTTTTCCATGATGCTTAATTTCTCATTTATAACACAAGAATGACTTAAAAACTGTACCTAACATTGTTACACAGAGATCCCCTTCTGCTTCACCTGCTCTTGGCTTACTTTTCTTGTACCCCTCATTCCCATCCCACTAATAAACTCCTGAGGTGATTTTCCTGGGGTATTACTAACCTCCAAAGAGCAAGAAAAAGAAGGAGCAAATACTGTAAATCTTAAGGGAAAAAAATTCCTTCCTAGATGACTACAATTTACAACCATAGTATTTAGTCTAAACAGAAATTATCGATTTTAAGTTAACCTTCAACTTTTTTTAAAGATTTTTTTTTGATGTAGATCATTTTTAAAGTATTGAATTTGTTACAATATTGTTTATTTTTTATGTTTTGGTTTTTTGGCCATGAGGCATGTGGGATCTTGGCTCCCTGACCAGGGATCAAAACCCACTGCCCCTGCACTGGAAGGCAAAGTCCTAACCCCTGGACCGCAGGGAAGCTCCTGAAGCTACCAACCTTCAACTCTTTACCAGGGCCAGAGTTCCCCTCTCCTGTTAATGTCCAGTGTTTAAGTGTTTAATGTCCAGTGTTTTGGGGGTGGGGGATCAGTAAGTGTCCACAGATTACAGCATTCTTTTTCCAGAGTGACATTCATCTGCCCAGACAAAATTAACTCATCAGCAGAAACAAGTTCACAAACAATGACTGTGCAGATGTACAATGCAATTTCCATCAAAATCTAGAACTTTCCAAGGCATTTTAACCAAGGGGGGAAAAAACTGAAGAATTAAATTTCTCTTTCCTCCTGTGCTCCCCTCCACCCCTCACGGTACTATCAATATTCTGTGTAACTTGGATATTTCAGAGGTTATTATACTAAAAAGGCCATGGTCTGTCATCTCACTTTCAGTAAATAAGCTGTAAACATACACAAAAAACCAAAAGTTTTGGAGAGACATTTTATAGTTTATCAAGATATGAATATAACTAATTATAACCAAAAAAATTAACTATTGGGTATGATTATCATACAGAATCTACAGATTGCCTCAAATGACATTGTGACACACTGCTGACTTACAGATACTTGGACTGTAGGACACTCAATGCTCCTTAAATCACACCATCAACACGGTTGCTTATTTCACCTAAGGACTATGGAATTCAATTTTATATGGTGTGATTACAGAATACTAAAAAATCAGCTGGTGGAATAGTTTGAGTCAAGCAAACTGTTAAGGAAAAAAATCACTCAAACCTATCCTCTAAGCAATTTGGAAAATATTTATCAAAATTATAAATACATTTACTTTAATACAATTTTACATCTAGGAATTTATTCTAATGACTGTGTAAAGAATGACTTTTACAAAGTTATTCATGTCATCATTGTATCAGTAAAATATTGGCAATAACTTAAACGTTCATTAACAAGGAATCGTTTACATAAACTGTAGTAGATTCATGCAGCAGAGAATGAAGCCACAAAAAAAGAATGAATATACTCTATATGAAATGATACAGAAAGTGATATAATAGATTTAAATTAGCTGAATTTTAAAAACTAATTATTTCTGGAAAATTATGCAAAAAACTAACTACATCAACTGTGAGGAGGGGGATTATTAGGTGGCTAGGGGTCAAGGCTGAGGGAGAAAACTTTCTGTTTTGAATTTTGGACTAGAGTTGACCCTTGAACAACATTGGTTGTTCTACTACATGGGTCTGTAGACTGCATGGGTCTACTTAAAAGGCTGATTTTTTTCAATAGTAATGCTCAAATTTGGAACCAGAAATACCAAGGAACCACAGAGATGAAGGAACCATGTACAGAAGGGCCCACTATACGTTACACCTGGATTTTTGACTGCATGAGGAGGTTAGCATCCCTAACCCCACAGAGTTCAAGAGTCAACTATAGAGGAAATAGTCCGGTTAGTTAGGTCAAAACAACTGATACGGACAAGGCCTCAAAAAATAAAACATGATAATTCATGTATCTTTCAAACTGCCCTGCAAAAGAAAAAACTGCTGTAAATATTCCTCTTATAAATTTTCTCAGATTCCAAGATTTTAAAATTTAGTTAAAAAAAAACAAATACTAATGCTTGTTGTTATTGTTTATTTGCAAAGTCATGTCCAACTTTGCACCCTCATGGACCGTAGCCTGCCTGGCTCCTCTGTCCATGGGATTTCCCAGGCAAGAATACCAGAGTGTGTAGCCATTTCCTCCTCCAGGGGATCTTCCTGATCAAACCCACGTCCCCAGAATTAGCAGGTTTTCGACCGCTGAGCCACCAGGGAAGGCATATAATAATAAGCAAATCAACAATTAAATGGGGACTTGCCTGGTGGTACAGGGGTTAAGAATCCACTTGCCAATGCAGGGAACATGGGTTCAATCCCTGGTTCAGGAAGATTCCACATGCTGAGGGGCAACTAAGCCCACGTGCCACAACCTGTGCTCTACAGCCAGCAAGCTATAACCAGAGAAGGCCCACCTGAAGCACCAAAGACTCAGCACAGCCAAAAATAAAATTAATTTTTAAAAAACTATTAAAAGGCTTTAATTATACAGTTTATAATACATGTACCTATGCAAAAATAATGAAAGGCAATTTAATCTTTTGTCTTTCTCAAAGTTATAAACTTTTAATGTAGGCATCATTATATATTTTATCAACTAGGACAACAATAATCATTCCTCATTCTCTTAAATATATATTGAGCACCTACAAGATATCAAGTACCAGGTTGGCCTCTGGAAACTCAGTGTTGAACAAGATAGCCTTGGTCTCTGACCTCTTGTACGGTTCTGATACTCTAACTATTAAGGACAGAAAAGATTCCTTTTTTTACAATGATATATGCAACACTCAATAGCTGCTTTCCACTTCCAGTAAAACTGTAAACATTCAAATGTGAAACAAAAACAGCTGGAGCAGATGGATACAATTTAACATTACATTAAAAAATCCTCAGACATATATTACTTATTCTCTTCACACTCATGAGTTCAGAAGGCTCAGTGTGCAAGGAGAGTTGGAAAAGACTCCCCTATTCCTCATGTCTCCATCTTCTTCCTGTAAGTGCACACTTTCCTTGGCCCACAAAGAGGAAAATATAGGAGTGCTTTTAGTAAGGTTCCGTAAGTTATGGTTGGACTAAATGATAGTTTCCTAGGTATAAACTGTTTTGTTATATTCACTCTATTTTTAGAAAGTCTGGAAAATACATTGTTTAAAACCTGTGGAAAAATTACTGGACAGTCCCTATTAGAATTCACTTGCATACTCTCTTCTTTTGAGTTGAGATAAACAATCAAAAACCTCCCCAAATAAGCAAAGCATACTTTGGTGAAAGGTGATGAAGGGGATGGTTTTCAAAAAGCAACAGCAGTGAGAGGAGAATAAGGGCAATGAGGTGAGAGTAACTGCATCCTCAAGTGCCTCCTTCACACGTGACAGACATTAATCATACTTCAGAAATAAGATGCTCTCCCTCCTGAGGCAACCAGAGTCTGGGGCAGAGAGCAGTCCTCAAATGAGAAACCAGACAGAAAACATGAATGGCTGTTAAGGCAAATTCCATTCAAGCCTGAGTAAATCACAGGAAGGAGACACTGTTGAGGCCTACTTCCTGGGGAATACCTGGACTGCAAAGATGGACAAATACTACAGTCACAATAGAAGATCAGGAAGATGTTCAATAAACTGATCTCATCACTGCTAATCTGATGAAGTGAATTTCTGTCTTTGCTTCCATGATTATTTTTAACAATTAACACACATATGTTCTTATGCAGGTATATGACACGTTTCACAAGCAATAGCCTTCAGGAAAACAATATGCACTTTGCAAACCCAAGTTCTGCTAAATGAGAGAAATTATTTTCTAATAATAATTAGAAATACTTTGGGAGAACCTTTAATTATTCATAAAAAAGGAAACCTTTATTACATCATTGCATTTCTTTTGGCTACCAGAAGAGTGGATATGATTTAAAGCAACTACATGTCACTAACTTTAGGCTATAAAGAACTTCAATATGCCTCACAGTTTTGCAAGACCACACACTTTCAAATGTCTAACACACACAATAATCAGTTAGTGCTATACTTTATGTGTTGAGACAGGGTTGGGGGAGGGGTTAGGAAAAGGAACAAAAGTATTCTAACATGAGATGAACTGGTGAGAGAAAATCTATTGTTGAAAATTGTAATATCTCACAGAAACAGTCCTATGTTGTCTACTTTTACATATATAGGACACCAAAATTTTTTATTTATTAGAACTATATGGACTTTTATATATTTGAAAATTAACTTACCAAGATGCAATTCTCTTATAACAATAGCATATAGTGGTATCCCTTTTGGTTTATGGAGAAACAAAGTACTGTAAAATAAACAGAAATGAAAAATGAAGAGAAATGAAACATAGATCTTATATGTAATCATACTTCAAAAAGTTATTTGGACAAAAAGATGAATTCTAACGAATCTCATTCATGCTTATTCCTTACCAAATTTTGACTGTTTTGCCAAATAACTTATAAGAAACAACCATAAGCAGTTTGTTGGGCAACTGGACAGTCACATGCAGAAGAATGAAACTAGACTACTATCTTATACCAGACACAAAAATTAACTCAAAACGAATTAAAGACTTGAATATAAGACCAAACCATAAAATTCCTAGGAAAAACATTGGCAGTAACTTTAATGACACGGGCTTAGTGAAGTTTCTGTGGACCTGAGTCCAAAAACAAGAGCAACAAAAGCAAAAAGTAACAAATGGGGCTGCATCAAACTAAAAAGTTTCTGCACAGCAAAGGAAACCATCATCCAAATGAAAAGTCAAACTACTAAAGGAAGAAGAATTGGCAATGATATATCATATAAAAAGCTAATACCCAAAATATATAAAGAACTCATACAATTCAGCAACAGCAACAAATTTTTATGGGCAGAGGATCTCAAAAGACATTTTTACAAAGAAGACATACAGATGGCCAATAGGCACAAGAAAAGATGGTCAACATCACTAATTATTAGAGAAGCAAAAGTCAAAACCATAATGAGATATCACCCCACACCTCTTAGAATGGCTATTTTCAAATAATAATAATAATAAATACTGAAAAGAATGTGAAGAAATGGGAACCTTCATACAGTGTTGGTGGGACTGGAAGCTGGTGCAGTCATTATGGAGAGCAGTATTGAGAGTCCTCAAAAAATTAAGAATACAACTACCTTTCCGCCCCCACCCCCCACCCCCGGCTCAGTCATGCCCAATTCTTTGCAACCCCATGAACTATACAGTCCATGGAATTCTCTAGTCCAGAATACTGAAGTGGATAGCCTTTCCCTTCTCCAGGGGATCTTCCCAACACAGGGATCGAACCTAGGTCTCCCGCACTGCAGGTATATTCTTTACCAGCTGAACCAGAAGGGAATGACTCAGCTATTTCACTTCTGAGTATTTATCCAAAGAACACAAAAGCATCAGTTCAAAAGATTCAGGCATCCCTGTTTACTGCAGCATTACTTACAATAACCAAGATATAGAAACTACCTAGGTCTCCATGGATCACTGAATGGATAAAGATATGGTACACAAATACACAATGAACTAGTACTCAGTCATAAAAAAGGACAAAATCCTACCATCATCCTATGACAACATGATGGATTTCGAAGGTATTATGCTAGCAATAAGTAAAATATGTCACATAAGGACAAACACTGTATGATTTCATTCATAAGTTTAAAGTTTAGTCGCTCAGTCATGTCCGACTCTTTGTGACCCCATGGGCTTCAGTCCATCAGGCTCCTCTGTCCATGGGATTTTCCAGGCAAGAGTACTGGAGTGGGTTGCCATTTCCTTCTCCAGGGGATCTTCCTGGCCCAGGGATCAGACCCGGGTCTCCCACATTGTAGGCAGACGCTTTACCGTCTGAGCCACCAGGGAAGTCTGTAGGGTCTAAAAAAAACAAAACAAATGAATAGAGAATTCCCTCATGGCCCAATGGTTAGAGCTCTCCACTTCCACTGCAGAGAGCATGGGTTCAATTCCCGGTCAGGAAACCCAAGATCCCACATACCATGTAGTGCAGCAAAAAAACAAATGAATGAACAAAACAAAAACACCGAGCAAAAGACCAGAGTAGTGGCTAACGGGGGAAAGGGAATGGAGGTGGGTGAAGAAAGTTAACTGTATGGGAACTAGACTTGTGGTGATCACTTTGTCAGGCATACAGATGTTGAATTATTCTTTTTTTTTTTTCAAAAATAAATTTAAAGTAGGCCTGATTCAATATGGTACAGAATATCAATAAGATCTCTGAAAATTAGCTTTTCAGGAAAGATTATACAAATAATCTCCGGAATCATTTTCCAATGCTATTACTTGGTAATTTTAAGAGTTGATAATGATTTTAGGCCCATAAATATGTAACTAGAAGTGAAGTTCTTTGCTTAAAGTTCACTAAAATTTCAGAATTACTAATGGATTTAGGACCATCTTAAACCATAGATTCTGTTATCTTCTAGCTATCATGTAAATTCCAGTAGTAGTAAAGAGAAGTCACTCAGTCATGTCCGACTCTTTGTGACTCCATGGACTGTAACCTCCTCCATCCATGGATTTTGAAGGTATTATGCTAGCAATAAGTAAAATAAGTCACATAAGGACAAATACTGTATGATTTCATTCATAAGTTTAAAGTTTAGTCGCTCAGTCATGTCTGACTCTTTGTGACCCCATGGACTGTAGCCCATCAGGCTCCTCTGTCCATGGGATTTTCCAGGCAAGAGTACTGGAGTGGGTTGCCATTTCTTTCTCCAGGGGATCTTCCCGACCCAGGGAGTGAATCCAGGTCTCCCACATTGCAGGCAGACACTTTCCCGTCTGAGCCACCAGGGAAGCCCTCCAGTAGTAGTAGCTGATCTTAAACAGATGGGAATATCAGACCACCCTACCTGCCTCCTGTGAAACCTGTATGCAGGTCAAGAAGAAAGTTAGAACTGGACATGGAACAACAGACTGGTTCAAAATTGGGAAAGGGGCACATCAAGGCTGCTTATTTAACTTATATGCAGAGTACATCATGCGAAATGCCAGGCTGGATGAAGCACAAGCTGGAATAAAGATTGCCGGGAGACATATTAATAACCTCAGATATGCAGATGACACCACCCTAATGGCGAAAGTGAAGAACTAAAGAGCCTCTTGATGAAAGTGAAAGAGGAGAGTGAAAAAGCTGGCTTAAAATGCAACACTCAAAAAACAAAGATCATGACACCCAGTCCCATCACTTCATGGCAAATAAATGAGGAAACAATGGAAACAGTGACAGACTCTGTCTTCTGGGCTCCAAAATCACTGCAGATGGTGACTGCAGCCATGAAATTAAGACACTTGCTCCTTGGAAGAAAAGCTATGGCAAACCTAGACAGTGTATTAAAAAGCAAAGACATACACTAATGTATGTAAATAAACAGCCAATGGGAATTTGCTGTATGACTCAGGGAACTCAAAGAGGAGTTTATAATAACCTAGAGGGGTGGGAATAGGCAAGAGGTGGGAGGGGGATTCAACCACAGATACACCTATGGTTAATTCATGTTGATGTATGACAGAAATCAAACCAGTAGTATAAGCCAATAATCAATCAGTTAAAAATAAATACTTTTCTAAAGTAAAAAAAAAAAGCAAAAGTATCACTTTGTCAACAAAGGTCCTCATAGTCAAAAGAATGGTTTTTCCAGTACTCATGTAAGGATGTAAGAGTTGGACCGTAAAGAAAGCTGAGCACCGAAGAACTCCTGCTTTCAAACTGTGGTGCTGGAGAAGATGCTTCAGAGTCCCCTGGAAAGCAAAGAGATCAAACCAGTCAATCCTAAAGAAAATTAGTCTTGAATACTCATTGGAAGGACTGATGCTAAAGCTCCAATACTTTGGCCAGATGATGCAGAGAGTCAACTCACTGGAAAAGACTGATGCTGGGAAAGACTGAGGGCTGGGGGAGAAGGGGACGACAGAGGATGAGATGGTTGGATGGCATCACCAACCCAATGAACATGAGGTTGAACAAACTCCTGGAGATAGTGAAGGACGAGGAAACCTGGCATGCTGGCAGTCCATGGGGTCACAAAGAGTCGGACACGACTGAGCGACTAAACAACAACAGTAGCTGATAATCAATACAAAATATTGTCGCCATCCACACTTTCAGTTAGTAGAGCAGAGCAGTTGACAATAAATAAGATTATGTTGCCTAGGTTAAAAGAGGCCTTCAAAAAACTCTGAAATGTCTTAGCTACTCTTAAAATTCATCTTCCTGGTGTTCTTCACAGTTCTCTACTGCTACTTCCCCAGCATCTACCTTCTCTTTCTTCTTTCATGTTCTTCATTCACCATATATTTATGGAAAATCTACTAGGTACCAGTGTGCACCTGCTCAGTTGCTCTGCTCAGCCATGTCAAACTCTTTGCAACCCCATAGATTCAGCCCACCAGGCTCCTCTGTCCATGGAATTTTCCAGGCAAGAATACTGGAGTGAGCTGCCATTTCCTCCTCTGGGGGATCTTTCTGACCCATGGACTGAACCTGCGTCTCTTGCATTGGCAGGTGGGTTCTTTCCCACTGTCCACCTGGCAAGCCCACTAGGAACCAGTACCAGAGCAGCAAATAAGACAGGCAAAGATTTTGTACTCCAGGTTTAATTACCTTTGAGCCTTCATTAATTACCAACTGCTTATATCATTCTTAATCCAAAGTTGCAAAAGCGATAATTCTCCTCTTTAATCTAGATTTACCTAACTACATTTAAAATCCCATTTCTTTAAGCCAAATCTCCATCCCCTGGAGAAAGGAATGGCAACCCACTCCAGTATTCTTGCCTGGAGAATTCCATAGACAGAGGAGCCTTGTGGACTACAGTCCCTGGAGTCAGAAAGAGTCGGACATGACTGAGCAAGTTAACACTTTCACTTTCACACTTTCCTAGTGGTTCAAAGGTAAAGAATCCGCCAGCCAATGCAGGAGCACAGGCTTGAGTTCCCACATGCCACAGAGCAACTAAGACTCTGCGCCTCAACTCCTGAGCCTGTGTTCTAGATCCCCTGGAGTCAAAACTACTGAGCCCATGTACCACAACTACTGAAGCCCCCTGCACACCCTACAGCCCATGCTCATCAACAAGAGAAGCCACCACAATGAGAAGCCTGCTCCGCAACTAGGGAAAAGCCTGGGCAGCAATGAGAGTCCAGAATAGCCAAAAATAAATTTAAAAAAATTTTTAAAGTAGGAAATAACATAATCTCAGTGCAAAGGACAGTACTAATTTAAACTGGATAAATTTAATAATGAAAAACTTATTATGTTCTTCTAATATTTCTATTTCACCACAGACAGGTGTAAATTTAATCATGAATCACTACTTAGGAACCAATAATATAGATTATGCCAAGTCTAGACCTATCAATTATTTTAAGAATTGCATTTGAAAAGTATTTGTAAAAGCTGGCTGCCTTAATTTTAAATTTTAGATAAATTATCACTAGGCTTCGCTGACCAAAACAACTAAGTTTTTAAGACAAAAAAAAAAAACCCTATCTCTACTTCTAGGTGAGATTTTAATAAAGCCATTTTAGAAATGAGAGAATCTACCTTATTTTAAAAAAGCAATTTCTAAGAGTTTCCAAGAGTCCTTGGGATAAACCATCTTGGAGTTTTCAAACCATGCTGGAGAACTTTGAAGATGTGTTGTAGTTGTACATAGCCCACAAGTTGTGTCTGTAGGGGAGCAAAATATCTGTTACCTATTCAATAGTTTGATTTGCATGTACTCTCAGAAATGAATTCCAGATGCAGAAACCACAAGTTTCCATAAACATTCTCAGGCAGGCAGACAATATAACTTTTCTGCTAATAATGAGAAAAATCTTTGACAGACTATTCCATAGCTGTATTCTTGCTCTTCCCACGTGGGAAGGGGAGGCAGTTTCTGCAAGGAAATTCTCATTCCAACCACATGTGAAAATAGAACAGTGATGCCTCCAAGCTGGAAATGATGCCATTCCCAGAAATTTCTGTGCAACACAGAAAAAGATTAAAAAATTGATTCAGCCCCCATTTGAGTAACTTCTGATTTTTCTTCTAAACATAAAGATTTATCTATTTTTCCAAAAATAAAACTTAATATGAAATAAAAATGATGTAGTTTGATCTCCTCATGTAGAACAAATTTAAGAAAATTTTGACCTTAATTTTGTTAGTTATTAAAGTTGAGTCTGTTAGAAAATAATTATTACTTGGAAAAATAATGAATAACTTAATGATGAAGGTGCTATATAAAAAATGAATGCTACAATTATGTAGGTTATAAATATGCTTTTTTCATTAATGAAAGCTTTTTAAAAAGTGGCAAATGGATTATTTTGTATCACATATGTGTATGTCCATAAAGACATGTAAAACTGTAAAATGCTTCAAACAAACTGAATTGCATCTTTCCTCTGTTTTCCAATTATACATCAGAAATTTGACACCATGTAAGTGTATTCTGAACTTCTGTTGCCCAGAGTAAAAGAAAGAAAAAAAATAGTAAGAGAAAATTTATGGCAATTACAGTATATACACAAGGAGCTTACAATAATAATTTGTATTACCTATGGTGATTCATGAGTTTGAGGAAACAGTAAAAGGTTATTATGTTATTATTCACTTACATTAAATATATATTATATTACATTTATAAATTTATAAATGTAAATTTATACCTTTGATTTACTGAATTTTCAGTAATGGGATATGTTCTATCTGATCAAGTAATCACTTGACTGATGTAAGAAAAGTATGAAAATTCAGGAATCAATGGATCAATTATAAAATTTCAAGCTCTGTGACTAGTCCCAAAACTCAACAATCTGGTTTCTGTCTACCTGTACACAAAAAGGTAAATAATTTTTTTAATTTTTAATCAGTTTATTTGGTATAATATGAACTCTGCTTTACTGTTTGTTTAAAAAAGGGGGGGGCATAATTCAGAACCACCAGCTCTCATATAGACATTTGTCCATTCACATGGAGTAGTCTTCATTCAAACATATTTTTATTCAGGTCTGGGAATTGGAGCATGACTGGAAGCTCATGTTTATAAAAACACGAAAGAGAGAGAGAGAGAGGAGGTGTAGGAAATAAGATACTGTCCCAAGGAAGAAAGACCATGGAACTAAAAGTGAGTTTTATCTCATGTGTAACACTATCATAACTAATAGCACTGCAATGTCACTGTCCATTTTTTTCACTCATTAACTCAATATGTATTAAGTGAGTACTGAAAATACTAGATACATAATTTCAATTTCATGCACCAAAAATAGATGTATTCTTTTTCTTCCCATTTTCTATCTCTGCAACCATAGAGAGAAATTTAGTACCCGCCAGGTAGTATAAATCATTTTTAAAAATCTTTCAAAAGTAATGGGTAACATGTTCAGTTTTTTCCAAAACAAAATATATGGTGATAGATATATAGACAACACATGACTAGGAGAAAATATTTGCAAATAATGTGACCAAGAAGGGATTAATTTCCAAAATAAACAGACAGCGCATGCAACTCAATAACAGGAAAACAAACAACCCAATCAAAATATGGGTAGAAGACCTAAAGAGACATTTCCCTAAAGAAGACAAACAGATGATCAACAGGCATGTGAAAAGATGCTCCACATCACCAATTATTAAAGAAATGCAAATCAAAACCACAATGAGGTAGCTACCACCTCAAACCTGTCAGAATGGCCATCATCAAATATTCTGCAAGTGATAAATGCTGGAGAGGGTGTGGAGAAAAGGCAACCTTCCTACACTGTTAGTGAGAAATGTAAATTGGTTGCAGCCACCACAGAAAACCATCTGGAGGTTCCTTTAAAAACTTAAAATAGAGTTACCATATGATCCAGTAATCCCATTCCTGAGCAAATATCAGAAAAGAATAAAACTCTAATTTGAAAAGATAACTGCACACCAGTGTTCACAGCAGCACTGTTCACAATAGCTGAGACAGGGAAGCACCTGAAATGTCCATCAGCAGACGAACAGATAAAGGAGATGTGCTACATATACACAGTGGACTATTACTCAGTCACAAAAAAAGAATGAAATACTGCCATCTGCAGAAATATCGATTCTGATAGAGATTATCAGACTAAATGAAGTAAGTCAGAAAGAGAGAGACAAATACCATATTATACCACTCATACATGGAATCTAAAAAGATAACACAAATCAACTTAGTAATAAAACAAAAACAGATCCACAGACATAGAAAATAAACTTACTATCAAAGGGGAAAGAGTAGGGGGAGATGTAAATTAAGAGTAGGAGAATAATAAATACACAGTACTATATATAAAATAAATAAGGATTTACTGTATAGCACACAAAACTATATTCAATTATCTCGTAATAATCTATAATGGAAAGAATCTGAAGCTGTACGCCTGAAACTAACACAAACTGGAAATCAAGTATAGTTTAATAAATAAAATAACGTAATCCACATCACAATGATATATTAAAAAAAGAAAAAGATAGTGGCACAAAACCATTCTATCATTATCATTCAGCACCATGCTAGGAGGAAAGACAAATTCATTTAAGAATGTCCTCAATGAGTCAGTAGAAATTACTAGTTTTATTCAATCTTAACCCTTCAGTACAAGCCTTTTTAATATTCTGTTATAAAATGGGAAGTACACACAAAACACTTCGGCTGCACTCCAAAGAAAGGCCTACGTATATCTCATGATACTGTGTGTTGTACCTGAGTTGCAAGCTGAACTACTAGTATCTGTTCATGGAACTCCATTTTTATCTGAAAGAAAAGACTGCAAACAAACTACAGTTTATTCAGACTTGGGTATTTGGTATTTTCTCAGAAGTAGAGTGAGTCTATAACCTGAAGGGGAAAAACTGACAGTTGCCAATGATAACTTGCAATGAAAACTAAAATTTTGGAAAACCTGTATTCAACTGCTGGGAACTTCAAGGTTTCCCAATACTTAAGCACTTTTCTGATGAGATCAGTGTTATAATTAACAAATGTGATTTTTAAAAATTGTATGCGTTCTCTCGTGTGTCATTGGTAAAGAATCCGCCTGCCAATACGGAGACTTGGGTTCGATCCCTGGGTCAGAAAGATGCCCTGAAGAAGGAAATGGCAACCCACTCCATGTATTGTTGCCTGGGAAATCCCACAGACAGAGTAGCCTGGCGGGCTGAAGTCCATTGAGTCGCAAGAGTTGGACATGACTGAGTAACTAAACAACAAAATAGTAATACGCATAACTCAGTACACCAGAATTTTCCAACTGACCAATGCGTGAAATTACAAAATCATGCATGGTTAAAGATTCATCAAAGTGTAAGATACACCAGTAAATTTAGTATAACGAACTACAAAAAGTTCATTGATAATAGTTACAGGTTTCACACTGAAAATCAACTTCAAGAAACTACCACTTGTCGAGCTTTGGTGCAATATCAAAGACAAATATCCACAATTAACTGAAAGGGCTGTTAAGATACCCCTCATTTTTCTAACTACATGTCTGTGATGCTGGATTTTCTAGATATATTTCAATCAAAACAACATTTTACAAGAGATGAATACAGAACAAATATGAGAATCCAGCTGTCTTCTATTAAGTCAAACATTAGAGATTTGTACACATGTAAAATGATGCCACTCTTCTCACTAAATGTTTGCACTGCAAAATATTATTTTTCATTTAAAAATGTTATTATGTTAACATTTTATGTTTTATGATTATTATTTTAAAATTATTAAATATTTAACATTTTTATTTCTAATGTGGTAAATAACAAGGGCTCCTTAGGATCCTCAATAATAAGAATATAAAGAGATCCCAAGACCAAAATCTTTGAAAGTTGCTTAAATAGTGTTTTTCTCTCAGGATCAGTAAAGCAGTTCATGTGAATACCCTTGATGCTTGCCAGGCACATAACTATGATTTTACTTCTGCCTAAAGTACTTCAGAAAAGAACAGGACTAGAGAAAACATCTAAGAAATGCATAGTACAAGAAAAATATTTCATTTTTTAATTACAAAGTAATGTATGATAAAGATAGCCACTGTTGCAAAAGACTAAAAACCACCTAAGTGTTTGATCTGTTGTTAGCTTTTGAACTTCAGACACAGAGACAGCATCTAATTGTGGCCTTAATTTCTCAACATGTTGTCATCACGAGTCCATGCAAGACCCCTCTCCTTTGCTTTACTCTTTCTTCACTTTGATCTCTACTTTTCACTTCTTATTCAATTTGCACCTCAATTCCCTCCTCTGAGTATTAACCCATTTTAAAGAGATTAGCATGTATCTTTAAATATGTGTAGTATTATAAAATAGCTATATCTTTATAAATATGTGCATTATAAAACAGATGTATCTTTAATATGTGTAGCATTATAAAATAGATACATCTTTAACATGTGTAGCATTATAAAAATAGATATCTTTAATATGTGTAGCATTATAAAAATAGATATATATTTAAATATATGTAGCATTATGAAACAGATATAGTTGTTTTGTAAAGAATTATGTGTGTTCTGTTTAAATAAATAGCATTTGTGCTATAACCCATTATGTTTTCTATGTTTTCTTTCATTATGTTTTTAAAATTCTTCCATGATCAATGAGTTCACTGCTTCATACTGCTGCATAGCACTTCATAGTATGCATCCACTCTATTTTACTTAGTAAAATTATTTATTGGATGCATCTTTCTACCAACACTAGTGATATTATAACATCCATGCATATAATCTCAGATGCATCTAACTCTCTACCTCCATTTGTGGTAATATAACAAGCATGAACATGTCCTCACTAAAACTTTTGCTAGTTCTCTGGAAAAATAGGCCCATGAGCAGTACTGCTATTTATATGATTGTGCAATTTATATCCCCACCACTCACTGCTGTGTTCAGTTGTGTCTGACTCTGTGCAGCCCCAAAGGCTGTAGTCTTCCAGGCTTCTCAGTCTATGAAATTCTCCAGGCAAGAATACTGGAGTGGGTAGCCAATCCCTTCCCCAGGGGATTTTCCAACCCAGGGATCAAACCCAGGTCTCCTGCACTGCAGGCAGATTCTTTACCATCTGAGCCACCAGGGAAACCTCATCAGCAGTGCAAAAAATCTCCCCTATCCATATCCTCTCCAATACTTGGTATTATCTACCTTTCTAAGGCTTCCCTAGTGGCTCAGATGGTAAAGCGTCTGTCTGCAGTGCCGGAGACCTGGGTTTGATCCCTGGGTTGGGAAGATCCCCTGGAGAAGGAAATGGCAGCCCACTCCAGTACTCTCGCCTAGAAAATCCCATGGATGAAGCAGCATGGTAGGCTAACAGTTCACGGGGTCACAGAGAGTCGGACATGACTGAGTGACTTCACTTTCACTTTTCTTTCACCTTTCTAACTGCTGCCATTCAAATGCCAATACTTGTAAAGTGATATTTTATCATTGCTTTAATTTACACTTCACCTTCTTAGAAATGAACTGTAGCAGCTCTTCATTCATTTGCTATTTACTCAGACATCTTCTCTGAATTACCTGTTCATTCTTTTATAGAGCTTTTTGCTTGGGTTCTCCATATCTTTCATGTTGATTTAAGGGGTTCCTCCACTTTGGAGATATTATCCCTTGCTGGTTTTAAATACAGCAAATATCCTTTCCCAATCTAACATCTATTCGTTAACTTCATCTATGGAACACTGCATTGAACAAAATCCTCAACTGTGGTGTAACCAAATCCAGCCACTCTTTTTTGACTTACAGTTGGAGCTTCTAAGAAAAAGCCTTTTCTAGTGTCAGGAAGGGATAAATTAGGAGGTTGGGATTAATATATTCATGCTGCTGCTGCTGCTGCTAAGTCCCTTCAGTAGTGTCCAACTCTGTGTGACCCCATAGACGGCAGCCCACCAGGCTCCGCCGTCCCTGGGATTCTCCAGGCAAGAACACTGGAGTGGGTTGCCATTTCCTTCTCCAACGCATGAAAATGAGAAGTGAAAGTGAAGTCGCTCAGTCGTGTCTGACTCTTCGTGACCCCATGGACTGCAGCCTACCAGGCTCCTCCGTCCACGGGATTTTCCAGGCAAGAGCACTGCAGTGGGGTGCCATTGCCTTCTCTGATATTCATGCTACCATATATAAAATAGATAACCAAGAAGGACCTACTGCATAGCACAGGGATATTAATATTTTATAATAACTTATAAGGAAAAAGAACCTGAAAAAGAACATATATATATACACACACAGATGTATATATGTAATAACTTATAAGGAAAAAGAATCTGAAAAAGTATATATACACATGACTGAATCACTGTGCTGTACACTAACAAACATTGTAAATCAACTATACTTCAATAAAAATAAATAAAATTAAAATCTTTTTCCTATCCTTTGGCCACAAAGATTTTATTTCACATTTTCTTCTATTATCTTCTACTAGCGTTACATCTTTCTCTCTTACTTTATTAGGGGCCAATCTTTATGTAAGTTAGAGGTTTATATTTTTCTCTGTATAATGAGATGGTTATCTCCACATCATCTACTAAATGATTTGTCTTTTTTATACAAACATTTATCATGTAAGTCTTTATATATACCCAGATCTACTTTCGAGCTCTCACTTCTGTTTTATTTACATATTGCTGGAACAGCAGCAGCAGCGTCACCATCACCATGTATAACATATCTTATCCGATGACTAAGGGTGACCATCAATTTGGCTCATCTCTTTCTATGCACAGTTTTAGAAATTTTGGAGCCATCAGCCATCCATATAAATTTTAGAATTTGTTGGGTTCCTCAAAAATCCTCAAGAATTTTGACTAGAATTTCACTTCCTTTGCATGTGTACCTGGGAAGAATTAATAACTTCATTAGGTTAAATAATACCAACAGTGCACACAGTATCTGTCCCCATTTATTAAAATCGTATGTACTTTTCTATTTTTCTACTAAAGGAAACAAAAATTATGTTTCTTAAAATAATACCTTATTTTTATTATAATAATAATTTGTCTAAAAGGACTCCTTTTTTGAGTTGATATACAAATACAGAAGTATACAAATTCTATTCATCTTATTAAACTTTTGTTACTACTCACAGTATGTTCATTCAATTGAACTTTCTACATAGATAATCATATCTGCAAATAATGATTTTCATCTCTTCCAATCCTAAAACACCTTTATCCTGCCTTAAAAGACAGGTGGGACCTCTAATATTATGTTTAAGTGGTAGTGAAAATTGTACACATATTTTTCTTGCTCTTTGTTTCAATGGAAATGCCTCTAATTTATTCCAATAAGTTTTCTGTAAATTGTCTGAGAAATCCTTTGATATTCCTAATATTCTGTTAATATTTCATAAATAAGTATTAATACTTTATTCTGCAACTTTTATCATAGATAAGATGCTTTTTATGTGTCTCATGAAATCATCATGTATTTCTTCTTTGATCGAATACTAAAGTGAAATACATAGATACAATTTTTCTGACACTGAACTGTCCTTTCATTCTTGGGATAAATACTACTTAATCAATATGTACTTTTTAGGGAATTCCCTGGCAGTCCAGTGGCCAGGAGTCGGTGGTTTCACTGGCAGGGCCCAGGTTCAATCCCTGATCAGGGAACCAGCCAAAAAAAAAAAGTACTTTTTAAAAAATACTATTGGATTTGGTTAGCTAATACTGTATTTAGAATTAGTGCACCAACATCCATAATGAAACAGATATATGCTTTTCTTATCTTGTATAGTTCCTTGTCTGTCTTATATCTTCCTTTTCCTTATCTTGACTTGATAATCAAGAATATAAAACTTTGTATAAAATGAAGCTGGGCAACTGGGCAGCTCTTCTCTTGCTCTTTTTCTTTAATTTCCTGGAGCAACATATATAAAATAAATACTATTTGTCCCTTGAAAGTTTTGTAAAATTCCACTAGAAAACCATCTAAGTGAGGGAGCCTATTTTGGTAGAGAGGTTATAATTTTTTTCTTTTAATCATTATATATACACTCACATACTTTATAAACCTTGTATTATATGAATGTGTAAGTTATACAGAAAATTATACACACACCTTTTAAAAAAACACAGAAGTAAGACACCATTATGTTTTTAAATTCATACAATGCAATCTGTGCCGAATATCTTCCATTTGCCCATCCAGACCCTTTCCCACCCTCTTCTGCCTCAGGAGCCTGCCCCATATAGACATGTTGCCTAGTCTCTAGCTCCCTGAGTATTAGGCACTCTGCAATGAGAAATCCGAGAGAGGGAGGAGAGCATTAACCCCCCTGTTGGGCTTGTTGCCTCCCTGACCAAAGTCACAACCTTTCCTAAGGTAGCTGTCCCTCCTCCACTCTGTCTCTGCATTCCAGAAATTGCTCCTTCTCTTCATTCTTTTGGGCCTCAAGGTGTGAACAGTCCCTGCTGCTGCTAGCCCTGGGATACTACACTAATTTTTGTGGTTTTCCAACACCTCATTCACATGTTTGTAAACAGTCTCTTTATTAACTGTTTTGATTATCCTAATTTGGAAGTACCATCTGTTTTCTCTCAAGACCCTGATACGGACATGAAAAGAAAAATCCAACTCCAACTAATTAACAATTATTAACAGTTTGGTGTATATCCTTCCAAACACAGAACATATTTGTGACATATATAACACCAAAAGCATGCAGATAGACAGTTTTCATTCCAATCCCAAAGAAAGACAATGCCAAAGAATGTTCAAACTACTAAGCAACTCCACTCATCTCACATGCTAGCAAAGTAATGCTCAAAATTCTCCAAGCAAGGCTTCAACAGTCGTGAATCCTGAACTTCCAGATGTTCAAGCTGGATTTAGAAAAAGCAGAGGAACCAGAGATCAAATTGCCAACATCCACTGGATCACAAAAAAAAATAAGAGAATTCCAAAAAAACATCTACCTCTGATTCACTGACTATGCCAAAGCCTTTGACTGTGTGGATCACAACAAACTGTGGAAAATTCTTCAAGAGATGGGAATACCAGACCACCTGACCTGCCTCCTGTGAAACCCGTATGCAGGTCAAGAAGCAACAGTTAGAACCAGACATGGAACAACAGACCAGTTTCAAATTGGGAAAGGAGTACGTCAAGGCTGTATATTGTCACCCTACTTATTTAACTTACATGCAGAGTACATCAAGTGAAATGCCTGGCTAGATGAAGCACAAGCTGGAATCAAGATTACCAGGAGAAATATCAATAACCTCAGATATGCAGACGACACCACCCTCATGGCAGAAAGCAAACAGGAACTAAAGAGCCTACTGATGAATGTGAAAGAGGATAGTGAAAAAGTTGGCTTAAAACACAACATTCAAAAAACAAAGATCATGATATCCAGTCCCATCACTTCATGGCAAATAGACAAGGAAACAATGGAAACAGTGACAGACTGTGTTTTCTTGGGCTCCAAAATCACTGCAGGTGGTGACTGCAGCCATGAAATTAAAAGACGCTTACTCCATGGAAGAAAAGCTACAACAAACCTGGACAGTGTATTAAAAAGCTGAGACATTACTTTGCCAACAAAGGTCTGTATAGTCAAAACTATGGTTTTTCTGGTAGTCATGTATGGATGTGAGTTGGACTATAAAGAAGGCTGAGCACAAAGGAACTGATGCTTTTGAACTGTGGTGTTGGAGAAGACTCTTGTGAGTTCTGTGGACTGCAAGGAGATAAAACCAGTTAATCCTAAAAGAAATCAACCTTAAATATTCATTGGAAGGACTTATGCTGAAGCTGCAATACTTGGGCCACCTGATGTGAAGAGCCGACTCCATTAGAAAAGACCCTGATTGGGAAAGATTGAAGGCGGGAGGAGAAGGGGGTGACAGAGGATGAGATGGTTGAACAGCATCACTGGCTCAATGGACATGAGTTGGTGCAAGCTCCGGGAGATGGCGAAGGTCAGGGAAGCCCGGCGTGCTACAGTCCGTTGGATCGCAGAATTGAACGCAACTGAGCGACTGAACAACTCTTCTCTCACCATCTTATCTCTCTGAGACTGTATTCCCCACAAAGCTTCAACTATAATTACAAGGCAAATGATTCCTAGATCTGTCTCGAGTCCTGATTTCTCTCCCAAGTCCCTCTATTTTCATCACTCTCTGATAGCTATCTTCATTCAACCTGAGGAAACTAACAATTCCGATACAACAGGATCAAAACTAAATTCACACCTTTTCCACTAACTCAGCTCCTCCACCTGACCTTCCTCTTTCTACTCCTAATACCATCATTCTCCTTGTCATCCCAGCCCCAAATCTGGTGACATACTTGGTTCTTTTTTACTGCTTTCCATCGCTTCTACTTTGACAAATTTTAGCAGCTCCTAGTCATACTACTCACCCAATATTCATCTCCTTGTTTACAGTCAGAACAGCCAAAGTCCAGTATGAGCCTCTTATCCTGGAATCTCATCACAGACTTCCAACTTAGCTACCCACTGATAGTTTTTCCTTCCCTCATACCTAGCCTTCCAAAAGACTGACAACCTAATCCTCCTTAAAAAAACACATTTCTATTTTCTAAATTAAAAAATAACTGCCCAGTATTCCCTGAATTTAAGTCTGTATTTCATAGTTTATATTCAAGTGTCTCTACTATATGACCTTAAACTGATACAAGCCTTCATTTCAAAACTTCCCCTATACTTCTATCATGGAGCTTTAATATGCTCTTTTCTCTGCCTCACATCCTCTGCTGTTTTAAGTCCTTCAAGGTCCAGCTCAAACGCTACTTCCCTAATGTGCCTCCCTTGAAACATTAATCATATTAATCATATTCTGCTTTACATTGTATGTGTACTGTCTTCTTGTTCACCAGATTAAAAGTTCTCTGAGAACAGGGACTATTTTTTAACCATTTTTGTTTCCCTCATAGCACCTGTAGAACCCCTTTACTGTATTGGCAGTCAACAAATAGTCATTCTTATGTTAAGTCAATGAAACCAAATCATCAGAAACAAAAAGTAAGTTTTCTTTCCTCTAATGAAGACTTAGAAACCACTTGCTTCTTGGTTTTTTGGTTGCTGTTTTTAATAGTTTTTCTTTTTAAATTTTATTTATTTTTGGCTGTGCTGGGTCTTCACTGCTGCATGGGCTTTGATCTAGTCGTGGTGCACAGGGCCTACTCTCTAATTGTGGTACTCCAGCTTCTCACTGCAGTGGCTTCTCTTATTGTGAAGCATGGGCTCTAGAACACAAGAGCTCAGTAACTGAGTTTCCGGGGCTCTAGAGCACAGGTTCAATAGTTGTGCCGCACCAGCTCAGCTGCTCCACAACATGTGAGATCGTCTCAGACCAGGAATTGAACCCATGTCTCTTGCATTGGCAGGCAGTGTCTTTACCACTGAACCACCAGGCAAGTCCAATAGTTTTTCTTTTCAAATGCATACATACCTATCCTCTGTAAGTTGTCTATTCTAAATTTTTAAAAGATTATAAATTCTATAAACTACATACAAGAGATGAAATCCAACATAAGGTATGATCGATCACAACGTGATCCATTTGTTGCATGTGTGTGTGTGCTTAGTCGCTCAGTCTTTGCGACTCCATGGATTCCTCTGTCCATGGGGATTCTCCAGGCTAGAATACTGGAGTGGTTTGCCAGGCCCTCCTCCAGACGATCTTCCCAACCCAGATACTGAACTCAGGTCTCCTGCACTGCAGGCAGATTCTTTACCATCTGAGCCACCAGGGAAGCCCAAAATTGTTGCATGATCTCTAACCAAAACTAAGTGTGACTTTGGCACAAGTCAATCTTTCTTTAAAGAAAGAGTAGAATAAGAACTCTGGACCTTTAACTGAAAGACTATGTGGTTACTTCCTCTTTAGTGATACTACCGTCCAAACCTACTTGAATGGAATTACTCTAATTGTATTTTTGTAGGTAACCAGTGCAAACAAAAAATAAATATGGTACTTGTGGCTGTCAGAAACTGAAAGTGTTGAGTGACCAGCTCAGCTTAAAAGCTACACTATGAAGTGTTATATAGTATATACATAAAAGAATAACTTGTAGCGTCAAAGATGGAGTGGCACAGGTGGCTGAAAAATCTGTTTATTACTTCAGGGTGAAGAAAAGATTGAACATTTTCCTGACTTCCTTCCTTCCTTCCTTCCTAAATCCATCCTACATGCTGATCATTATGGTAGGCACTAAGGGTATCAAGTAGGATAAAGACATGAACCCTTCTTTAAAAGAGAAACACAATTAGAAACAAACGATGAGAAAATAATCTAAATGTAAAGTTTGTGCCAGGTATAGCGGCAACACAGAAAAAGAAAATAAAATTGTTAACAGTTTTATCCTTTAGAGCCTTTGCTAATCTAGTTTTTCTATAAATTACTATAAAAGATCACTCACCAGACAAAACCAAGGAAAAAAGAATATTTTATAAGACTTAAGTATTTGAATAATGGCTATATTACTCAGAAAACTTCAGTTCATTTAGGCAAATGATGAGATCACTGATCTCAAAATTGAAGAAAAGCATATAGCATTGTCAGAGAAGGCAATGGCAACCGACTCCAGTGCTCTTGCCTGGAAAATCCCATGGATGGAGGAGCCTGGTAGGCTGCAATCCATGGAGTTGCTAAGAGTCGGACACTACTGAGCAACTTCACTTTCACTTTCATGCATAGGAGAAGGAAACGGCAACCCACTCCAGTGTTCTTGCCTGGAGAATCCCGGGGATGGGGGAGCCTAGTGGGCTGCCGTCTATAGGGTCGCACAGAGTTGGACACAGCTGAAGCGACATAGCAGCAGCATATGGCATTGTATGGCCTAAAAACAATATACAATTCCAAGTATTTAAAAGTGATGGCTAAACTAATAAGGACCTAATTCCAGCACAGGTAATTCTACTCTGTAATGGTCTCTATGAGAAAAGAACCTTAAAAAGAGGGGATATATGTATAACTGATTCACTTTGCTGTACACCTAAAACTAACAAAACACCATAAATCAACCTTGCAGCATGCTCAGTCATGTTCAACTCTTTTGCGACCCCATGGACAGTAAGTAGCCTGCCAGGCTGCTCTGTTTATGGGATTTTCCCAGCAAAAATACAAACAATCCTCCTCTAGGGAATCTTCCAAACCCAGGAATCAAACTCCTCTCCCCCATGTCTCCTGCACTGGCAGGTGGATTCTTTACCACTGAGCCATCTGGGAATCCCTGTAAATCAACTAGATGCCAAGAAATATTTAATAATTATATTTTTACTATTAAAAAAAGGGGGGGCTAGTCGTAATTATTTTCTGTAGTCAGGAGGAAAAAGGCCTGTTTACTTCATATTTTAACAGAATACTTACCTGCCTGAGATTTCTTATCTCTGAGCTAAACAAATCATTTTAATTCCAAGCAAAGCCACAAAGCATTATTTCTCAAAATATGTATTTAATTAACTGCTTATTTACTGGGCTTTTTCCTCTCTAAACTGTGAGCTTCTTCTAGGACAAAGACTATTTCCTATTCATCTTTATATCTAGGGCCCAAGCACAATTCCTGGCACATAACAGGCAATAAATACCTATTAAATGAAAAGTGTAAATACAGACCTTTAGATCCTTTCCAGCTCGCAATATTCAAGTTTTTAATGCTCGTTTGCACACTTTTTCTTATTCTCCTTCTACTGATAAAGACAAGGGGGATATTTCCAAACAGTCTAATTTGTGGTTTACTGGTGATTCAACAAACTAAAGCCCCAAGAATTACTGTGTCTGCGCTCAGTAGCTAAGCTGTGTCCAACTCTCTGCAACCCCATGGACTGCAGCCCTCCTGGCTCCCCTGTCCATGGGATTTTCCAGGCAAGAATACTGGAGTAGGTTGCCATTTCCTCCTCCAGGGGATTATCCTGACCCAGGGACTTTAATTCTCAAAAAAAAAAAAAAGAAAAGAAAAATTAAAAAGGAGAAAGTAGGGATTGGAGGGAGGGAGAAAAGAAATCTATTTATATTTCAACTCAAAATTGTACGCTTCCTGAAGATATTAATCTTGCTAGTTATCTGAGAAACCTTGAGCAAATAGAAAATGGCATACATGGCCCTAAACTTCACCTAAAATAATTGTATTTATTATTTATATTTTTATCCTCACTTCTGCTGTAGCTGCTATGAATGGCTTGGAACATGCAAAATATGCTAAACAAGAAACACAGCCCATACCTGAAGAGTTAGCAGTTGAAAGGCACAAAGAGGTACAATGGATTTAAAAGCCTCTTGAAGAACAGCCTTTTGCTGCATAGATGCCAGGCAAGACAGTATGTGGCAGGAAGAGAGTTGGGGAAACTGCTTTAAAAACCTATTAACTAGGAATGTGAAAAAGCAGGGAACAATTGGGAAAGGAGGGAGGTGCTCACTGCTTAAAAGGCTTTTAAATGTGACTATATTTTTGTTGGCTTTTTGCCTGCAACATAAAATGAGGATGGTGTAGGGAATAGCTTGATGGCTGCTGAAGGTGAAATGAATGGAAGCTAGGCTAGGGAGTCAAGGCCGAATTTTGAGATGCCACTATGGACCGTGTGCAGCTGTCAAGACCACTGTCAGCAATGGCTTAGTGAAGTAAACACAAAATTCGGTCAGCCGGTTCAATCACCCTTTCATTCTTTTGGTTTTCTTGATCCTATAAATATTTCCCTATGCAGTCTTTGCAGCAGATAACAAGGAGTTAACAAATTAGGCAGCCAAACAGGCAGGAATGGAGAAAAGCCACAGAACTTAGAATTGAACAGCTGACAGCAGATTCTGCAGGTGTGAGATGAGAATCAGCTCTGCATTTTCCTTGTAGCACAATTTTCTCTGTCTGGGCTGTGGCCTGATTTTCTGGCCCCTTCAGGACAAGCTGAGTTATAAGGGGGAGAATTCCAGAGGGTTTTGTTCTATGATCTTATGAACTCTAACTTACTTTAAAAAGGAAGCAATCTCCTATGTTTAGACTGATAATATGACACGTTGTAAGATGTTAGTTTTAGTATTAGGAAGGAAAATACTCTAGCTGCCATCCTACTTAAATAAGAAATGGTGGATTAAACTGCATAGCACAATGAATCATTCCCTGCAATTGGGAGTCAAGGGGCAGCCCACACATACACATACACACACGTGTAAGAAAGGGGATCGCTACTTGCATTTGCTGGTAAAGGACATTCAAGGCTAAACTCCACACTGTGGCAGTTCTTCTAAATCTTTTTGACTAATAGTGATAAAATACACACACACACATATATATATACACACACTAATTACATAACACATGAAAGTGTTCAATATGATGCCCTGCTTAACAAAACATTCCACTGTTTCTTTCTGGGGTATCTACAAAAGTGATTGTGATTGATCAGATTGATAATTTAAAAAATTAATTTCTCTTTACACTGGTGAATATGGCCTACCAATCCAAACCCTTTTGACCAAACTCTGCTTTTGGAATAAGGATAGAAAAACTCAGCAAGCTCAGGCTTTTTTCTAGATAGACTCTGGGAAGGACAGGTAAATACCTTCAGTTATCAACATTCAGAAGTTGATGCCTACTATTAAAATCTCATTTTGGATCTTCTCTTTCTCTAAAACCTACTTTATGTCCCTAAAATCTTATGTTTCTAATTTCTTCTTCTAAAACAGAAGATCCTATGATTTACACCATAAAAGATTAGCTGCTTTCAGATACACTGCCCTTTCTGAGCTCTGAAAGTCTCCCCAATCCAAAAATACATTCCTTTTTTTGTGAAGGTATAAAATTTTATCATTAGAGATTTTACTATTTAGGGAAGTCATTGTCCCTTCCCTAAATGACAGATTCAATTTCAAAAACAAAAAAGTAAGCAAACATAAAAATCAAAAACTATGTGTACTACAAATGTAATTTTTAATTATCTATGGGCAAAGATCAGAAAGGAATACAGAAAATTTAAGTTATTTACATTGTTAGGTTGGTTGTATTATAGAGGACAGTTTCGTTTTTAAACTTTCCCTTTAATGTGTTTTTAATAAACATCAGTAAGGAAAAATTAATATCACTTTTAAAGACTAATTCTGCTTGATTGCTATATCTAACTGTTGGAGCCTAAAAAATAAATACATAAAATTTAAAAATAAAAAACACAAGATTAGTCTCAATTATATACAACTAGATGTGGGGAGAAAAACATAAAGCAACAAATATTCATTTAGGAGTTAATGTATATTTATTATGGGGAAGACGTTAATGAGTGATACTCAGATACAAAAATGACTCTAAGATCTCTACCCACCTTCTCCTTCAGTAACGAGGAACTTTGAAGAAAGAACACAATGTTATTACCAGTCATTAGTATATTAGGTTGAATCTATTGGCCATTAGTTTCAGATTTTGAAGAGCAGAACGGTGGGGTAAAGCTGGGACATTACCTAGTAAAGATCAGCCAGGATTAAGATACTTAATGAAGGAAGATGAGGGCAGTGGGCACAAACAGGGGAAGCGATAGCAACAAAAGAGGAAAGAAGATGAGAGCATGCTGACAGCCTACTCTCTATTTCAGAGGGTTGATCAGAGTTAGCTGTGACTTTGAGCAAATAATTTTCCACATATAAAATGGACCCTGAAAATGTATTATTTCTATCATTCAAGGAGCACCAAGTAATTAAGGAGGGATATTTAAACACAAATATGCCTTTATATTCACAATATAAACTCTGAAATCATGTGTATTTCATTTAAACCACCACTGTAGTGAAGACTCTCTTAATCCAATCATTTTGAAGCTCATTCTGATCTGATGTTGCAGATATCCTTGTTCTACTATTCTGTCCCAAATGTACAAAGCATGATGGGGAAAAAAGTAATATCCTTAAGGAGAAGAATTCATCATTAAAAATAAAGTATTTTCCAAGTTGTTTGGGAAATGGATTACTTTCTCTCCCCCTCTCATTCCAGGCATCAAAATACATTGACTTTTCCTCAATGATAAAGAAATATGGCATTAAGAAGTGTCAAGTGAATTCACCCTACAAGAGTTCAAAACAATACTACTAAGCAATTGTTTTTAAATGTTTCTCTCTCCAAGACTAAGTTCTTACAGCTGATAACTCTCTTTAGGAAGTGCTGACACTCACAAGGCCCTAAATTTTCATTTGATCCCTAATACTCTATTTGCTAATCAATATCCTCTTTTACTCTTCCCAGAAACCCCATAAGTCTTATTCTTCATCAGTATCACATTTTTCTTTTCATTGTCTTTTATTTTTAATCTTTCCTTTTGGGCCAAGTTGTCTGCCTTTTATATCTATATTTATTTTCCCTTCTCTTTCTCATTTGACCCTTTTCAGACCTTTAGATTATAAATGCTGACATTTGTGACTCATTTTTTGCCAAGGCAGCCTTTCATGAATAAAATTTCCCTCCTCCACAAGACTGTTCTAAGTAAGCATAATTTTAAGCATCTACAACTATTGTCCAAATAGAGATTCATTTCATTTGATTCTTCATGTGCTAAATCAAACATGTTTAAGAATATGATTTCCTACTCCTGTTCCTTTTCAATATTTTCTCTGTGTCTCCTTTATTATACCTTTCTATTGCCATGTGGAAACTTTAGCTATCCATGGTCTAGTGTGAACTGTACATGGGACAGTGATAATGACCTTCTGACCCTACAGTTCTTCCTGGCTGTGGGTAGAATTGATAGCACTTTTCCAATTTCTCCCTTGTCTTTGCTTGAACATACTGGAATTACAACCTCTGACAGAGGTAACATCCCTTTTGTAGTGGAAACAAAAGGAGTGTGTAATGAATTGGTTAAGATTACATTGCATGTTTAGATGATGAAATCCAACTGCGGCTCAATTCCTTCATTTTCTCTAGCTGGGCCTGGTCTTTCAATAAGACATTATTGACTGGCATCTTCCCCAGAACAGGTGCTTTGGAATACAGTCTTGCTGCTTCGAGTTCTTTAGACTGAAACACAACTGCACAGGTCAAGGGAATCAGATATGAGACAATAATTCCCAGTATCTTATGATGAGCACTGTAGATGATCCATACCCAGGTGGCATTAAAAGAATGAATGGTCCTTGAATTTATATGACGTGCCAACCCTTTCAAATTAACTTTAGTTACTAAGATGGCAAGATGTGAATTTTAGTTTTATATGCCATTTCTCTGCAAAATTCTAGGACAGAGAAGTTCTAGAGCAAGGAGAGCGGAGGAAGGCAATTTTTATAATTCATCAACACAGATTTTGCTATACTGACATTATAAAACAAATTAATAATCTTTACGACTATGGAATCAATATCACAATTACGTGGTATTAAAATCTATCTTTTTATCACAAAACATATAACACCTTTGGTTGCTCTGAATAGCAAATTACTGGCCTCTTTCTGCCCTCCCTCTTATTTAACTTGTACTTTTCTCTTCAATACTTTTCTTTTTCTAACTTAATCTTTTTTTAAAAAAAGCACTTAGAATTTTTCTTTTCAAAATGGCATAATACCAATATTGGCTGCAGAAAATATTTAAAATGTGTGTTTTTCAAAGAATGATCAGATCACTTATTCATCTGATAAAAATGACTATATTTATCTCAATTATTTTTGCCAAGGACTGTAACACTAATTTTACTCTTTCTAAAAATTAAAATGGCAAACAGTTTATATAAGGTGTTGATAATTACCTATATTATTGTACTGCTGTGACAGATGTTGGCAAAAAAAAGCCTAAAATGCCTACAGCTGTGCACTCCATGACATCTAGTTTACACTCAGACAGAAGGCTAACAGATGTTCTGAACTGTCACTTTGCCTAAATGTTTTTAAAGTCTAAGGACCTGCTTTATAATTCACCAGGGTCTGGTTTGGTTTCACACAGGTCCTCAGAATTCCCATCTGTGACAATTAGTTTTAAAGACATTGACAAATCAACCCTTGTGTCTTCCCTCCTCTTTAACAAACAGGCATCAGTTTATATATGGACTGTGGATTGTAAAAGCTGTTTTTATATACATCCTAGTTGTTAAGTTCTTTCCTTAAACATAGATTTTATTGAGCTAACAGAATTCATGAAGCTCTATTTTGAGCTGAGTAGATGGAAAGAGCCAGGAAATCACCTATTCTTTTCTTTTTGCTAAATTTGATGCACCATGAAAGTAAAATGTTAACTATTTCCAAAGACAGTTTTATTTTTTCTAGTGAATAAAAGTGTTTTGTTATTTTTTACTTCAGTATTTTAATAACTCTGCTCAAAACAATAACTATTAATTGCACAGCCTGTTAGGATAATGAAAGAATAAAATAAATGGCATTCACAAAGCATACAGCACATCTTCCTCTGCCTGACACCCTAATACTTCCTCTTCCCAAACATACCTTCAGATCCTTCATACAGAATTACTGCCCCGTGCAAAGGCCATCAATGCCTTATTTGCTGTTGCTCTTAATTTTAACAAGCTGGATTCCTGTAGTACACTTGCTTAATAGTTTAAACATTCTGTTAACAATCAGGTGTTTGGCCTATCCTGTTTCTCTCCCATTCTGTATCAAAATATAACTCCAAATAGTACATCTTTCTGGGTTTGTTTCTAAATTAGTCCCCACACTTAATTATGAGGATGAGAGGGATGCCTTATTCCTCTTTGTTATAGGCTAAGCTCTCAGTAATCCCAAACAAAAGAGCCAGTTCTGGAAGATATAGGATTTGCTAGCAGGATTATGGTCTCATAGATAATGATGTGCAGTCAGCAGAAGCGAAGCTTTATTTTAATTCAAATAAGCTAGTAAACAAACCACTGACAAGTCTGCTGGTAAGAGTAACTGGCTGCTGTTGCCACATTGGCAGCTAAATTATAGAAAATCTATTATACCCTGTTCACCATATGTTTAATTTAATACAAGATACAAATTAAACTATCCACAGTGCCTATTAAAATAACAATACTTTTTTATATTTGAATGTCTTAAAATAATTTCTACTGACCTTTTAAAGGGTGGTTTTGATATAGGTGATTATCTGGGGGGGAAAGGTAGTTAATAGAAGGCAAAAAAAATTAATTGCCTTTGAGAAAATATAAATGTTCACTGGCTTGCAGTTGTTAATAAGGTTAATTAGCAGTCATGTGTTCTGTTATTACTATATTTCCCTCCCACCCTTTTCATTTCTGAGGCTGGAGTTTTAAGAGTGATACTTAGTTTGACCTGAGTCTATCCTCATGAAATCATACCTTGACCACAGCCTATGGGTAGCCTTACACCTGATGCCAATTGAGACCTAAATGCAGAAAACTTGAGTTTAAACTCTAGGTTCAACTTTGGTATGGCACAGGAAAAAGACACAGAATTTTATATCCCTGCTTCAAATCAATCTCTTCATAGCCAAAAGATCCTAAGGAGAGCCAGAATTAAGACCTTGCCTTCTAGAAAAAGGAGGGAAAAGAAAAAAAAAAAGACAAATGACTACTGTTCACAAACAGTTTCCACCTGAACCTGCAATAATAATCAGTAACCAATGGTGCTTGCTTGAGTCTTAGACTCAGTTAACCAGATTCTAAACACCGAGCTGGGTTTCAGAATTATAGAGCTAGATTTCAAACCTAGATTAACTATTGCCACCTGTGTGACCACAGATATTTAAACCAGCTGGATCTTTCCCTTACTTTTTTAAAGACTATAATAATTCCAATTTTATAAGATTATGAAAATTAAGTATGAGAAAGTTTCTAATACATACTAGATGTCCATTAAAGGTTAGATCCTGTCCTCTTATTACCCTCAAGCAAATAGAATGTTGCTCTTTTTCCAACAGTGAAGGAAGAATGTTAGAAAAATGGATTGGAAGGGAAGATACAAGTAGGAATTCTCCCTACAATCAGTTTCCTTGGATCATTAACTACTTTACACAGGCAAAACTTCAAATGGGATGGTCCTTTTCTCCCAAAATTCACAATTTTTACTCTCTTTAAGAATGTATCAGCAAATCAACTTATTTACAAAACAGAAACAGACTCACAGACAGAAAACAAGCTTATGGTTACCACAGGGGAAGGGATAGGAGATAAATTAAGACCTTGGGTTTAGCAGATATGCACTGCTATATATAAAATAAACAAGGACCTACTGTAGAGCACACAGAACCATATTCAATTATCTTATAATAAACTATAATGGAAAGGAATATGAAAACATATATTTATATATAACAGAATTAATTTACAGAATATCAGAAACACACCACTGTAAAAGAACCCATTAATATATATATATACACACACACACACATTAAAAAAAGAAGAAGGTATCAGTGCTCTACCCATACCAACTGCCCATCCTTGGGCCTCTGAAATAGAGAAGCAAAGAATAATCACCACATTCTGAGATACCTTTTCAAACATTTATGTACATACAGCTTTTGCACTGGGTTTTCAAGGGTGTTATGGAGCCGCACTCTACCATTTCAGTTCAGTTACAAACCTATCAAATCCAACTGCATACTGGTAGTTATAATACTGCATAAGATATGTGTGGAGAATATCCTCAGTTTGTGTCATTCTTGAAGTCCAGTAGATGGTGATAATATTTGAACTAAAACGCAAGTTACTTTATCTTGGGAGCATAGTACTAGTATGAATATGCCAAAGGGACACAAAACAAATATTCCACTACCCTCAGAGGTTGAAAGACCAGAGACATTTCCATTTATTGAAACTCTAAAACTGATAAAGTAAGAAATTTTTTTCAAAAGTCACAGATGTGTGGCATATCTTAAATGTTCAACACTTCCAAATGCTAACACATAAACACAAAACATATCGACTGCATGTATAATTTCATGTATCTCACGAAAATTTAAGGAGGCCATTTATGAATGCTACTCACAGGCCTTACTCCTACCTCCAACTTGCCTCTTAATTACAAAAACACATCCTTCTTGGTCCCTTCTTAACGTAAAACAAAGAGTGGGGGATCCTCTGAGAGTTCCTAAAGTTTGAACACGAGTGGGGAGGAAGACCACGCCTGGCACGTGACCAGTGCGGAAGGAGGCCGCCTTGGCGCCTGGAGCCCCGGCTTCTCACTTGGGCCTCCCAGGTCGTGGCCGCGGACCCGCGAGCCGCCTCCCCTCGGAGTGTCGGCCCTCCGCTCCCCACTAAACGACTAAACGTCCTTGAATCCCTCGAGCCGTCGAGATGCCCACAACCCAGGCCCGGGGAGGACGCCAGCTCTCCACTCTTCCTGGGCTGTGCCGGGCTCGGCCTCCACACGCGGCGTACTGGGAATAGAACCAAACCCGCCCTACAGTGCGCTCGAGTATACGAGCGAGTCCCAACACGCTCGAGTCTAGAGCCCGGGAGGCAGGCGCGCCCAGCGTGGGAAGGGGTGACCTGGAAAGCAGGCCTGCAGGCGACCCGGGACCCAAGCTTCCACTTACTCGGTCCGCGCCGCTGGTCCCTCGGCGGATAACCTCCGCCTTCCCTCTCGCAGCCGGAGACCGAGCGGGACCCGGAGGCGGGGCCGCGCGGGGCCTTGTAGGCCGCGCCGGGAAGTACCGGCCGAGAGCGCGGGAAACGCGGCGGCGCGCGAGGGACGCCGCTGCTGTGGGGCGGGGGTTAGGCAGCCCGGCCGGCCGATCGAGCCTCGGCTTTCCAATGCGAGCGCGGTCGGGTCAGGCAGACCGGTCCCGCAGGGCCCCGACCCGACCCGATGAGACTCGTTCACCCACAGTCCCGGCTGTCCTCGGGAGGAGAGGGAGGCGAGAAGTTTCTTCTAGAGTCTCTGAAAACCAAGGTTCCCAGCCTCTTCACACACTCGCGCGCGCTCCCCGGTTAGAAGCTCAAGAGCTTGGATTTAAAACACGTTTCTCCCGGAGTCGTGTCCGGCGGAGGGTCTGCCTGGCCGCGCTCCCCTGTCCTTTTTAAGTGCGCATCAAGTGGCAGGTTGGTGTGATGGTTTATCTAAGTGAATGACTGAATCATGTTGGGCGAGTTGACGGGAACAACACGTTCAGAGTCCCCTAGTGATTTGGAGGCACTCGCGGCCGTACCCTCCGTAGGCTGGGGAGGCAATCGCCCTCCGATCTGGAGCGGGCCGCTCCCATCCGAGCCCCGCTTGGCCGGCACTCAGTCGCCCGCCCGCGCGCCCGCGCCCGCAGAGGGTTCCCAGACCCAGCCCGCGCCGGAGGCCGTCCGAGTCCGACTTGTTTCCGTGCGGAGTGGTGGAGCAGCCAGTTAGTGAATGATGGATTGCCTACGAGAGGGAGGCTAGTTTTCACGGTAGCTGATGGCTAAAGCATGACACTGTGCCATCTCTGTGAAACTCGCGATTTGTAGGGTCATCGGTTCGCTGGAACACCCAGACCCTGATCGTGCGTACAGTGTTTCCTTCTAAAAAGCACTCGCCAATTTAAAACCAGGTCCCGAGTGCCCCTCTTGTTAATCCCCTCTGCCATTAAGTCCGATTAAATCCTCTCTTTTTAAAAATCTCTTCTCTTTCCTCCTTTCTTCCTTCCCTTCCTTCCTTCTTTTTCTTCTTTCTTTTCCTCCCTCCCTCCCTCCATCTGAGTCGTTCTTGCTGAATGCAGCCTAGTCTGGTAGTGGGGGTGGAATATCCCCCCTCCGCATCTCCCCAGTAGGGCTTTCTGCTTGTAGAGTTGGAGAGCTCATTTGGCCCCAAAGCACTTTTGAACAGTGAAGTTTCCAATTCAGAGGCACCTATGAACGCCCCTAAATCAGTGCACACGGATTCCCCACCCCCGTCAGAAAGCCGGTCCTGTAACTTAGAGTCGTTTTTGTGGTGTGTGCTTGCTCCAACGAGAGGGGAGCTGACTAGTCAACTTAGTTTGTGGATGCAGAAAGGTTATTTTGCTTTTTTTTTTTTTAAAGCAGTGTCCCAGTTGAAGGCAACTGGTTCTTGATTCCCTCACCTACTAAGGCAGTTAGTCACTTTCCCTTCATCATCACCCACTCCACATTTTTTAGTCATAGGCTGAAGTCTCCCCGCATGTCAGATAGAATGGATTGCATTACAGCTTTTTAGACAACTTTTGGAGGCTTACCTACAAAACTGTCCTCCTATCCTTAACCAGAGAAAGTGAGACCACCTGAGAGATTTTAAACTTCCTTTTGACTGGGATTGAATAGACTCAGTTGATAAAATGTGTAAGGTTTAACTCACCTTTAGACACCTCAGGGTACTCAACTGATGCCTTCCTAGCTACAGACACATTCAGTCCCAAACCCCTCCCTTGGTGGAAAAAGGACAAGCAGTTCAGATTCTTCTTTCAGTTCATTATCATAATGAAAATATATCAAAGGAAAATAGCTTTCAGCAGGTTGGGACCTCCTTTATAAATTTTGACATTCAAAAAAATATGACAAGGGAAGTAGGAAGAGATCATTCCTTTATTTCAATGGATTACTTTTGTAGTACAAAGTTATGAAACCCTGGAATAAACATTCTACATTTGCCCTCTCCCACTTCACCTTAGTTGGAGGAGGTGTTTCTACTATTGACTTTCAGTTTTGCATAATGCCCCACACATACACCTTTACCCTGGTGAGGAAAGTAACACTTCTCAGCCTATTTTATTAAAGGTCGCTCTTGATTTATACTCTCCACTTGCTTGCTTCACCAAAATACACTTATACAGGCACATTTTTCTTGATTCAGAGCATGCAGAAATGTACATAACTTTTTAGTATTGCCTTGACTTTCATTCCTTTCAAACTGATATTAAGGTGTTCATCCTGAGACATAAAATGAATTTTTGAGAAACAGCCATGTGGAATACTGTTTAATTTTCTGTTTTATTGTTTGTGTTTTTCAAGTTTTGCAGGAAAGGCTTTAATTAGTGTCTAAGTAATAGTCCCCAAGAATTCCTTATTAGATTATTTCAGACCAGTTGTAAACAAATAACATTACAGTTTCCAAAAGGGAAAGTAGAAGCTAAGATCAGTTCTGTCAAGAGATTCATTTGAGTATTCATCTTTTATTTTGAATGGTTTGTAGGAAGAAAGGGAGAACTGAATGAAGCAGGGGGCAAGAGAACCCAATGAAAACTTGTTTTTAAGACTAAAGCCATTTCCCCAGACTATTGTCTTGCCACAAGTGACAATACACAGAAGTCATGAAAGTGGATTACTGTCACTTTGGACTATTGGAGGCCCAGAGAGCCCTGGCATTAATTCCTATAGAAAGGTAGAGGAATCTAGCCATCTTCTCCTGCGGCACCCTCATTGCCTTAGGGTTCAGGGCTCAAAGTTGATACAGACCTCAGCTGAGTCTAGGTGGCAGGGCTCCCCCTGTGAGGGGAAGCAGATGTCCTCTGTGGAACTGAGGGGGAAGCAGGGTGGTTATAAGAACCCTGAGGGCATGGGGCACTGCAGCAGGAAGGCTGTGGCCAAGAGTCCCCTTGCAGTATAGCAATCCATGAGTCAAAGCTAACTAACAGTAAATGAAAGAGAGCCAAGAGTAGGACCCTTCAGGTGCTAAAGACTAACCTCTAGTTTGTTCTAGTCCTCCCCCTGGGATCCCATCCTAGGTTTTCTGTGATTGGAGATCTACCTAGAGAAGAGGGGAAGCATAGTAGGAAAACATGCCTAACCCCTGTCCAACATGCATGCACGGGTGGAGCTTGCAGAGATCAGCAGACACATCTCAAGTCCTCAGTGATCTGTGTGTCTGGCTTGTGCAGTTATGCATGGCCAACAGGGGGTGGGGGTTGGCGGGGAGGAAAGCCTGGTTTCCCCCCCCCCCCCAGTCACTCTGTCTGGGGCTGATGTGTTTCCTCTTCCTCCAGCCCTCCACCTCACCCCATCAGAACTAAACAGAATTCAAACTCCATTGCCTTTGCCTGCACTGAGCCTAAAAACTCAGGATTTGATAAGGTTACTGCACCATTGATACAATTGCAGATTTTTTTTTAAAGCTTCCTCAAAGAGACAGATGTTTGGGCTGATTAAGAATCGAGGAGGAAACCTGCAGCTGCACCAAGGAATAATCTATTGGACAAATATTTTAATAAAAAATATGAAGAGATCAGCCCGACCTTGCAAGGTCTTCTGCTTTAAAAAAAATCTTTATCAAACCCCTATTCTATGGCTTCAATAAACAGAACCCATTACCTCACGGCATCTTTTGTTGGCCCCATACAAGAGAGAACAAAATGGTTATTCAGGGGAACGCTTTCGATTTTTATTGTGGGTAGCCTGCACAAAGAGCCGTGTTATTGTATTTAAAAGAACCATCTGTAGCAGAAACAATGGCATCAAATTATCTTTGAATACCCACTGAAAAAACATAAAGCTTTTTTTTTTATTCTTCTTCTGTACGGTGGGGGGATAGAGCAGTGTTAGGATAACTGACTTTTTTGTTGTTCTCTGGGTGCATTCTTCTCGCTCCCCCTCTCTCTCCCCCTCACCCTCTCTCTCCTCTCTCTCTCCCTCTCCCTCTCTCTCTCTTTTAAAAAATCAGCCATTTGGGGTTTTAAGCCATAAACGATTTTTCTTGTTGCAGGGGATTGCAGTGGCAAAGCTAGGCTAGGTCTTGGAGGCTGGTGTAAGGCGAAGCGGGTGAAGGCAGGAGGCTGATGGAGAGACTGGGGGGAAGAAAAGCCGAAATGGATTCATGGTGCCTTGGATGGAGGACGAGAGGGGAATTGCAAGCTCCTTCAACTCGTTCTGTCCGGTGAGAAGTGATCAAGCTTGGGCTGACAAGAGGCTCAGGGAGCCCTCACGTTCTTTTGCTTTTTTACCTGCCAATCAAACTGCTACAAGACAACACCCTGATCTGGCATGGACATGTAAGTAGCTTGCAACCCAACTTTGACATTCACTGCTAGCTGACTCCTCTCCGCCCACCCCACCCCCCCAACTCACTCTTCCTCTCATTCTATTTTTTTTTTTTTTCTTTTGACCTTTAAGAGATCTGGAAATACACTCTGTGTGGCAGTCATTTTACACAGATTTAAGTCTGAAAGCGTTAACTTTTGGAATTAAACACTAATTTTGATTTCTTTAACAAATGCAGAAATGAAATGACATTATTTTATTCTCTTCTGAGCAGTTTTAGCACTGAACATGATCAGTTGCCTTGCCTGGTGTGTTTCCTTTTCTATGAAAATGAAGAAATCTGTGAGCCCCCAGAGAGAAATGCAGAAATGAAAAATTCAGGCTTCCATTTCAAAAAGACTAAATTCTAACATTTCATCTCTACAAAGAACCTTCTCCATGCCTAGATTACACAGAGTAGACAGAGTGGTTCGAGTCAAAAGGTATATATATCATTAAGGGGCTGCTCCTGTTTTATCTGGCATCTTACTATTTTGATGGTGGCTGAGGGGAAGGGTGTGAAAAGAGAAGGAAAGGGACATGGCGACACCTTGTTCTTTATGAGAGATTGACACTGAGGAGGCTAGAAAAGCAAGAGGGCAGGATAAGCCGGAAATATTACCTGAGAGAAGGAATTACAGAGCATGGCGAAGCTGGAAGCTAGGAGGGCTTCTGTGGGAAGTTGTGCGAAGGGGTGATAGGGCTTGCTCTCTGGTGCCCTCTAACGGCAACTTAAACCAACGTTTTACTTTCTCAATTCTACACTGAGAAAAGCAGCTGGGTTTTTGTCGTTACTGTTGGTGGGTTCCCCCCCTCCCCCGCAGACTTAGAAACTATAGACTATTTGTGTAGTAAATTAATTGTTTTCATCCCGGAAACTTATGTACGTGCCTTAAAATTACCAATATATTCTCCTCAAACATTCGTTCTCTTCCAAAATTTTGTTAAGAGTAATAGAAAAGGAGAGGCTAATGGCAAACGGACTTATGGAGGGTGGCCCATGCCCAATTAGTAATTCGGGGGAAAAGATTTCTTTCCCACCTGAACAACATTCCGACTCTCTTACTACACTGGAGAGATGCATCGGGCTGGGGTGAGGAGGGAAGATTTGGAAATTGCAGATTCTGACACAGGTTCATTATAATACAATTTTAAGGGGGCTCTTAGGAACCTCTGTTATTTCGACATGCGGTGGTAAGGGGACTTTCCTTCCCGCCTCCTTTTTCTTTTTCTTCTTTCTTTCGTTCCTTTTTTTCCTTTTTTTTTTTTTTTAATTTGGTAGATAAAGGTTAATCTTGGGCTGAATGATAGAACTATGATTGACAAGAGAAAAGGTGTTGAGGGCAGGTCGCGCTGTCTTATTTACAGCCCACTGCTTGCTGTAGAGTCTTTGTTAGGACTGGAAAGCTAATTTAGTGCTGATCAAAAGCACCACAGAGTTAAAGGACTGGTAATGACTGCTAATTTCATTTCAGCCTCATGCATCCCCAACTGCTGTAATTAAAGACACGCTATTTAAATACAGGTGAAGGGTTTTTTTTTTTTTTTTTTAAGTTAGGGTGGGGGTGGGTGGATTACAATTTTATTTAGATTTCATCTTACACTTGGGCGTTATGTAGTCCAACATCAAAAAAAATTTTTAGAGTCGCTTCATGTCATTTATACCTGGCTTTGCAGAATAGGCAACGTGAAATGTGTCAATCACATAAAAGTCCCTATTTAAAGAAAGAAAATGGGTAAAAAAGGATGCAGAGGAGTAACTGTTTTGGGGGATTTAAATATTTGGGTCTCTTTTTTCCCCCTTCAAATTAATAGAAGGGTCTTCGAAATAGCTGAAGTATTTGAAACTTGGGGCAGGGTGAACGGGCCAAAGGGATCAGTGTCAGCTTTTTAAGTACTTCTAAAAAGATCATGTGAACAGATGGAAAAATATATTTTTAATTAAATAATTTCCCTCACACTGTAGCTGCAGTGTTGGCTCAGAAACCATGTAATTCCCCCACCGATAGGAGTCTCTTTATATAGAACATCAAAGGATAAAAAGCTCTACATTTTCGTAGTTGGTTAAAATTGATAACCCCCCCCGCCACACACACACACATACACATACACACACCCACGCACGCACACACACACACCCCAAAAAAGAATTTAGCCTTTAATCTCTTTTTATCCACGAAGACTAAAGCTCTGTACTCGACCCCGTGAGCGGCTCTCGCCTTCAGGGGCTAGAACCCGGCTCAGATGTGAAGCGGCGCTGAGCCGCCGCCCAGGTTCGAGCCCAGCGCCCCCTGTTGGACACAGTCGGAGCTGCGCAGCGCCAGTCCTGGAAATCGCTAGAACCTTGCTCTGGGGTTAAAGATAACACGCTTTATTACCGTCCAAAAAGGAGATGGGACCAGGAAACAAGTTCTTGTATCTTTGGAAGATAATATAAGTTTAATTAAAAAAAAAACTAAAAGGAGATAACACAATTTTAATTCAATAAAAAATAAAGACCAATCTATTCTCCCTCCTTACATCCCGGCAGCCACATCCTATACCCGTTTGGATTTGGAACTCTCTTTAAAGATTCAGTGAGAGTGAAACAGGTACAGAAGCATGATTTTAAAGAGAGAGAGAGCGAAAGAGGATTTTCCTCTGTAGCAGTGGAGAACCAACCACAAGTTACTTCTCCCGTTCTGTACACATTTCAAAAAAAAAAAAAAGAAACCGAAGACGCTGTTGCGTGCTCTATTGACGTTGTCAACAGCATCTTGTTGCCCTAAGAGGTTCTTCACATGTAGTAACAGAGTGTCTGACTAAACGAAATAACTTGCTCCTTTAAAAATTTATTTTCAGAGTGTAATTAAAAGGCCAGTCTCTTCTTTTAATGTTTCCATCCCCCCAGACCAATCTTGATCAAACTTTTCCTTTTCCGGCTAGCGCTTAAATTCCAGGTATTCTTTAAGAAACAGGTGCCTGATACCTCTCTCTCTCTCTCTCTTCACCCCTCCTCGCCCCCCCCCCCCACCTCGAGCTGTAGGATTCCAGGAAAGCTATGCCGACGGTAAAGAGTATTTTCTTTTGAAATTCAGCATTTTCATTGACTAGGAATCCAAATCATCCTAGGGGAAGAGGAGTATTTTTTTACACTTTCAAAAACTACCTGTCTACATAAGAAAGAGCTTTGACTTTTTCTTTGGTTTGGGAGTGAGGGCAAAGGTACACTTTGAAATCTTTCAGAAAGATAACTATAAAAATGACACATCCTCTGAATTTAAAACAGTGGGGAAACATGGGTTTGTTTAGGTGTTTAAGATCAAACTGAAACGATGTGTGTGCTAAATGAACACACATGATCTCAGCAAGGTGTTTAGTGATATGGTTCTTGAGGACTGTATTATAATTCTAACTTTTAGATAAAAACCATAAGAAGTTCAAGGCTTGCTTGTTTGCTTTAAGTTTGCCTATTGAAGGAAACTAGCTTAATTTTCATAATAGAATTACTTTTTAAAATATTTAATACTGTGGCTACACAAGTTGTTTTTAACATTGATCTTACCTTTGTTCTTCTCACCTCCCACAATCAGCAGATCTGAGATTGTGTTTTCAGGGAAATTGCTGTTCGGTGAGATGAGAGATGTTTTCTCTCCCTGATTCCAGAATCAAATCTTGGTTTATGTTTCTCAATGAGTTCGGAAACCGTGGCAGAAAGAGATGCAAGGCTTTTATTCAGTTTTTACCTGGAATTCTATGGAAATGACAGGCAAGCAGCCTTTTCCCTGCCCCCCACCCCGACACTTTGCTTCACTGAAAGACTGGTCCCCATTACAGAAATACTAGGTCTGGGCAAACTTTGGTGCCAACCTTGTTAAGGTGACAAACTGTGCCCTGACTGCCGCGGTCCAAGGCTGCCTAAGGCGTAGGGAGGCCAAACCAGCAGAATCTTGGAGGTGACCAGCTAAAGGGGCTAGATATATGCTTGCTGTTCAGAAGTGATGTAGAATTTGCAAAAGCAGAGGCCGAGATTTCACACACACCCAAACTACCCCCACTCACCCCCCCTGCGCCCCCCCCCCACTCCTGCCCCATGGGGGTCCCAACCTACTGGGAGAAGTCTAGGGAAGGAGCTGCACCTGGCTGAGAGGGCCAGTGAGCACCCAAATTCCCAGGACCCAGGGAGAAAGCACAGCCCCAAGTTTAGGAAAAAGAACTGAACAAGTGGGTGGCCTAGGCCTGGGAATACCACCCAGCTCTCCCAGCACAGTGTCATTGCTGTGGCTTCAGGCAGCCTCAGCCCCTGCAGGAATCTCACGCCCCACGCTGGCAAGCAGGAAAGCAGCCTCGCATCTTTGGGGCCTGGGGAGGGGGCAGCGGGCGGCTGACTCCTCAGTAGCAGGCAAAGCCGCAACTCTGGCAACCCGCTGCGTTTTCTCTGCGGGAGCTAAGTGCCCTTTAGGGGCGGGGCGGGCATTTTTGGTCTCTTGTCCCAGGGTCCAGGCCAGAGCCCGCGTCTGTTGCCTGGGCCCCCTGCTTTGTAAGTAGTCAATCTTGTCCGTTTCTGAGGGCGACCCAGGAGGATGGGCTGGCCTAGCTTTGGGCCCACCGGGTGCCAAGTCCTCAGACCCCTCTCCCCTCCATCCCTCACACCTTTCCTGGTGAATATAAATCCTCCTTCTGAAAGCCAGTATATGAGGCTCGGAGTTTGGTAGCTATTTGGGAGTGTAGAAAATGATTATTAAAACTGAGATTATAAGGATGAACCCTCATTTATTATTGTTTGCTCTTTTACTTTGTCTTTAAACTTTGAGGATCTTTAAGTTCACTTGATCCAACCCTGAGACAGACAGGGAACCAGGGAGAAAGTACAGCCTGGCTTGGGCAGGAGCTGGGGTGTAGACAGATCCTCACCTCTCCACCACTCAGTGGGCAGATAAATGCTGCCAGACTTTGGGTCCTAATCCAGGGCCCAGCTGCTATGTGGGTTGCTGAAGGGTGTTGAAACTATAAGTACAACTTGACACCATTGAGCCCACAGTGCTTGTCAATAATCTGTGAATTAGGTGCAGAGATTGTCACCGTAGATCATAACAGTTTCTGAAGGACTCATTACAGCCTATCGTGTCAATGATCTTCAAATTAAGGAGGGGGGTGGAGCGGGAAGCAAAAGGAGTAAGGAGAGCCTGCAAAAAGGAAAGAAGTGTGGGAGGGGAGATAAAAGTCAGAGTCCTAGCTCCGAAGGAGCCTTTAAAGATTATCAGGCTAGCGATCTGAGAATTCCGTTGGGATGGATTTGGAAGCCCAACTTCATCTGAGCCTAAGCCAGGTCTGGAAGCAGGGGCGCTAGGGTTTGAGCAGAAGTGGGCCCCTGGGAAGGCAGACTCTTCAGACATTTCTTCTGAGAGCAGAAGAGCTTTGGGGAGAGTGCTCCAGATGTAGAGGGGAGGCCTTGAGGATGCTAGTCCCTCCAGTATGGGCGTATACTTTGATTTACAGTACTTTCCGGGGCTAGACGTTACTGCAAATCTTGGAGAAAAAGTAGGTAACAGTTTTGTTTAGAGCTGATGGTGGTTGTACGGTATGTGTTTGTTTTTTCCAGTGGTTTGCTTTCAGTGTATTTTCATGGAAACCCGTGAAAGGCTTAATTCCTTTTCCTTTGATAGTACTCCTGTCCCTTACACACACCCTAATTAAGCAGATCTTTCTTCCCCCAACTTGCTTTTTGGTGTGTCAGACACCTCTGCCTTGTGAGGTTGTTGAGTTGTCACTCTTGGGGAATTTGTATTACGCCTGATTGTACTTCTGGAAAGGGGATTTTGCAGGTAACACAGGAGCAGTATGCACCATGAACTCTCCAGAAGGAAGGAAATTAAACCCCACTTCTATAGCTTGGAAGGGACCAGGCTAAGGGATAGATGTGCTCTCTGCTTGGTGGGCTGCCAGTGCAGGCTGTGAGGAGCTCAGCCCACACTTTGGTGTCATTTATGTGTCATTTAATATGGCCTAGAGAAACTTTAAGGAGGACTTAGATTTGTTCTTCACACAAAAGTTGTGATCATAGTCAACTGAAATAATTACATTTGGAGAATTTGAGACAATCATCTTTTTCCTAAAATGGGGGCAACAATCTTAGTCACTAGAAAATTAAGATTCTAAGGAAACCCTATTCCTTTGGTATGATTAATTGCGTGAGATAGTATGGTCAATCAAGGAGATCAGGGAGTATTTAGACTCACGAGCAATGATTTAGAGGTGGGAAAAGGCCCATGTGTTTTTTGGGCCATTTGCAGTTAGTTCTTGGTGATCTATATGCTGATTTTTATTTTTCATTTGCTTCTCCTAAATTTAATATCAAAATCAGAGGTTCATTTTTTTTTTCAGTGCAAATGAAAACCACTGGTGGCAGCTGTTTACTTATTTTTAATTAAACTTTTTATTTTGTATTAGAATATAGCAATTTACAATGTCGTAATAGTGTCAGGTGGATAGAAAAGGGATTCAGCCACACACATACGTGTATCCATTCTCCCCCAGAATGGCAGCCTTTAAATTTTCAGTTTGTCTTTTTAAAAAGAGAATTTCTATTTAAATAATTAGATTATTTAATGGCCACACTGAATTTTTCCGTGGACAATAGCTGCAGTACAGAGACTGAATCCTATGTTAAAATTATGTGATAATTCAGGAATAGAAATGAATTCTAAAATCGTGTTAAATATTTTCAGAAAACATTTAAGCTGGAATATATAAGGATGTGTGTGTGTGTATATATATATATGTGTATATATAAAATACTATAAGCAATATGGTTATTATTATATACAACCCTAAAGACATACACCAGTGATTATATATAACTCTGTTGCTGTAATTTGAAAGGGGAGATATATTTAGTTTTATAACTATTGAGTTCTTTTTAAAATGTATTTATTTCATCAGTGGGAATTAGATGAAAGAAATGTGTATAAAAAGGAACTGAATGCAGAGTAGCCCTGCATTCCTTAGGTTTCAAGGGTCCTTACAGCTCTTGAGTGAAATTATTTGGTGAAATTGGGTCTGGACTGAAATAGCATTTGTTATCCCCTTATTCATTTGTTATGTGTAATACCACTTCTGAAAATTAAATGCAAGGTGCTGAAGGGACAGACAAGAAGAAAAAAATATGATCAAGCAATTTAAAATTGTCACTCTATCATGCATCCACATGCATATCTATGCCTTGGTAAATAAAAAGGGATAGAGGTATATGCTAGTCCTTTGTATCAGGTAGAATTTTCCGTTTCTGTTGCTGTCAGTAATCCTTCACACTTCCAAAAGCTGACAAGTTTGGCAATAGGAAGAAAATGGGGGAAATACAAGTGAAAGTTTCTATCATTTTGAAAATTGCTTTATAAAAATTGAAGTATCCCCCTTGGATTTCCTTCCTGTGAGGGACCCTTCACAACCTAAAGCAAATGAAGTTTGGTAACAGGACAATTCTATTCTAATTTTTGCTCTTCCTTTCAGTATTCTAACTTTTTCCAGACTATTTTGTATTGATGTTCTGGGGAAATACATGGTGCTTTTTTTAAGGAAAAAAAATCCTCTAATACGTTTCTTTCTTTACCTTTATTTACCTATGTTTGTTTCATAAATCTTGGAGAGTCAAGTGTTGATCATTTTGAAAGTCTTGTGACATGATCCAGTTTGGAGTGACTGAGGTTTTTTACAGTTTGGAAGGGGGAAGGAAGCATTTTAAAAATTGACATACCAGTTTCTTTATAATTCTGTATTCTTTTTTCTTGTGTTGGGAGCTAAATGTCAATAAAATCTCATCTTACCAGATTGCACCAACATTGTCCCAAACACTGAAAATCTTCCTTTATTTTTGGCTTTTAAAGTCAGGAACTTTCCTTGGGTTGCCGTACTTCTCTTTTTAGTTGTATTCGCTTCTTACTTCCCACACTGCTGGTATGATCTCTTTCACTGCAGTATGATCACTGCTATGGTCACTTTCCCTGGAGCTGGTTGGAAGGTTAGGATTCGAAGGAAACATGATTTAAAAGAGGAAGAAGAAGAAGGAAAAAAAACCCTTCATTTGGCCAAATCTAGCTCCTAATATATTTAACCAGTTCCAGAATTAGAAATCCTTTCTGTACATTTTCTTCTATTTTTCTCTCTTTTTTTCCCTTACGTAATGAAATTAAAACTTTTGGAACCCGCAGTTGACATTTTTCAGAAAATTGAGTTATCAAGGCAGTAATTATTTCACGGGGAGATAAAACTCTCATAGCCCTAACTGTCAAATAGGGCCCTTTTCAGATTTTAATTACAAAATAAAATTAGTCTGCTCTTCCTCGGAATGGTTTGTGAGTGGTTAAACAGAGCTTTCCCCCCAATACTGGTGGTCGTCAAACTCTGCTAATTAGCAATGCTGAGAAATTCCAGTTAACAAGGACATTCTCCAAGACTCTGCAGGTTCCCTGCCGTTTGCCTTCATTTCCATAAGAAGATTAAGAGAGGAGGGGAACACACTCAAATGCAGATGCAGAAAAGAAGCGTTTTTTAACAAGCATCATAATAGTAAGATGCCTGGCTAGTTCTCACCTAATTACTGCAAGTTAAACCTCTATTTGCCACTAAGGAGAAAAAATAAGTCTACAGTCCCCCATCTCCACAAAATTGTTAGTTGGCTTCAGATATAACACTTGAGGAGGGATGCGGGAGTTCAGGAGGGAAATATGAATGCAAAAGGTTTTTAAAATAAAACTGAGTTACACTTAATCAGTTAAGGATTTGAAGTTGGGGCCTATAATAAAACAAAATCGAATCAAAATATCCTGGGCATTAAGAATTCTTAATTTCTAAGCTTACTTTGAAAGTGTGCAGCTTTTTGCTGCCCAAGGAAGGGAAATGTTACACTATCTTTAGATTAAGCACTTTCAAATTTTCATAAACTGTGCCAGTGGCAACATTTTAAATTCTCAGAGGATGAAGCACCCTCTCTTCCAAGTCTTATTTTGATTCCTCAGTAGTCAATGGTGTATTGTTATTAGTACTGTAGCCGTCTGTTAGAAGCCTAAAGCCGGGCTGCTTCTGTCATCTATTATGATTGTTATAGTTATTATTATATTTAGGGCCCAGTGATGGTGCTGGATTGAAATAGAGTGGCCGGTGATCTGATTTTTTTAATGCATATGTTCTAAAAAATTTAATGAGAAAATTGTTTCTGCTATCACCATCTTCTTTAATCTTATTTTCATAGCACATTATTATGCATAAACGCCAGCCACAGTTAGTTTATTGCCTTGATAAGTACAGCAGGCTTAATTAAAATAAAGCTGTAAATAAATGCAACCAATGATAACACAATTGTAATGTATTTCCATAGCTTATTTATATGATAAAAGCAATTAACAAAAGACCTAGCCAGCCCCTTTAACCTCTTAAATGCATTATTATAGAGTTCAGGCACAAACACATGCATCTGAGAATGTATAAAAGCTTTTATATATCATACCAAGGAAAAATCTGTGCCTCTTACTACTACCCTTGAGAGAGATTAATAACATTTGCTTCTATAACCATCCATTATTAGTATTTATTTTAATACATATACACCATTATCCACATCAACCCCTTGTATTTTTTTTCTTCAAACTTAATTATCCATAACCTTTTTTTTTTGGTTTTCCGATAATGCTATTAAGCGCAGACCAATGCATACACAATCATAAAGTGAATGCTTGGTCTGCCCTTCATGGCGTCTGGACAATCACAATTCATTCATATGTTGAATCTCATAATTTGTACCTATTTTTTCCCATGGTTTAACCTCCCACTTATCTCGAGGTTATATGTACATTTCTAAGTTAAGCAAATTAAATCCGATTCTTGTGATTTGGTTCCATAGCTTCTACAACATGTTAACTTTTCTTTTGTTTAGATTACATGTAATTAGTTTGCTCTCACTCCCATCCCCCTCATTTTTTTTTTCTTTATTTCCAAACACCTTATTTTAAAGGTAAAAGCAATAGTCTTGGGAAAGCGAATCCACCAGTAGGGGGCGCACCAGCCACATCCCTGAAACCAGACGCGCTGAAAAGCCGGTGGCCGCCTCCTGTTATCCAGATCCTCTCAACCTTTTCTCTTTCCTAACTCCAGGTCCCTGTTTAGCTTAATATTACACCTCGAATAAACAGAAGACACTGCTTTATTTTGAAGAGTAAGTGTGTAAGTTTTCGAACTAGCATCATCCTTCCCGGATTCCTGATAACTAAAACTAATCGTAACTTAAGTGCTAATAAGAGAAAATGCAGGGGTAGGAGAGGCTGATTGGAAATAATAATTTACTAAGAAAAGTCTGCAACTTTTCCACAACTTTTCTGGGTTTCCAGTGAGCAAACTTATCTTGAGTTTGACTAGAACAGAAAAGCCTCGGAAGGCAGGGATCGGAGAAGCTGAAGCGGGGGGCGGGGGTGGGGGGTAGGTTATGGGAAGAAGGTTAGTAAGGAACAAAACAATGCACAGTTTTGTAAAGATAATAAATGGAACGTGGCCGACAGATACTATTCAGTACATTTTCTTTGGGTGAGTAAGGGTAGATCAGGGGAGGAGGGAGGCGGAGAGAGTGTTACAGAAGAAAGAAAATAAGTAACCCTGATGGTTTAAGCCCTTTATAAAAAAGAAACGGCATCAGGTTTTTTTTTTTTTTTTTTCACCTCCTCCCCCCCCCACACAACCCCCCCCCCCACCCCGCTTTGTAGTCAAGTGCATTTTAGCCACAAAGATCCCAACAAGAGAGTGGAAGGAAACTTAGACGGGGCTTTGTTTGACTCCGTGTAGCGACAACAAGAGAAACAAAACTACCTATTTGTAACGGACGTGCTGCCATTGCTCTGCGCATTGAGCGCCTACCTATTGAAATCTTTACGTCGGGACAATGGGAGAGCGGCTAAAATTACCCTCTTGGGTCCTGGGAGGGCAGGATTCCTGAGCCCCTACTCCCGCCTCCATCCCATCCTCCTCCAGCCCGGGCCTGGCCGGGTTCGCTCCCTTCTCCAGCCCAGGTCGCCTTCCTCTTGCCTGGCCTGGCCTGCACCTGTGCCTGGAGAGCACCGCCCCCGCCTCCCAGGCCGGGAACCCCATTCGAGGGCAGCCCAGACCCAGGCTGCCGGGGCGATGCGGCCACCGCGGTAGAAGTCAGTGGGGGAAATGCCAGGGCTGGTTCTGCTGGAGTCCTGGGAACTCTGCGTGGGAGGGAGTTTGTGAGTGCGGCTCAAAAGCCACCTCCAAGCAGTGCCCGGGGATGCCAGGAAGTTGTGACTACCCTCCCCCATAGCCCGCACTTCTCTGGGCCCTTCTGTTGATCTTTTTCTCCCCCCCAGCCCCCCCTTTGGAACCCCGCTCCACTGAGATCCCCCCTTGGGGCGGGGGTGGGGTGGGGGCGGGGAGCGCAGGAGAGTGGGGAGAGAGGACGAGCGTCCCCTTTTGCACGGACTGAGTGGAGGAAGATGGGTGGGAGCTGTGGCTGGGGTGAGGGCCAAGCTGTGGTTTCCTGCCCCGCGGGCTGAGCTGGGCCGGGAAGAGGGTGGATTCGGCTGCTCACCCAGGCCCGGTCTGACCTCAGCTCTGGAGGCAGCCGTACAGTCGGGGCAGGCTTTATTTAAAAAAAAAAAAAAAAAGAGCACATTACGTGGAAGCAAGAAGGTTTTGAGGACAGAACTTGTCGGGACAGTGTGAGAAGGGGGCGAACGAGTGTCCGTACCCGTGGAGCGAGCCGGGCGAGCGGAGAAGCCAGCTTAGGGAGAAGCGCTGGAGCGGCTGGAGTTGGGGGAAGTGTGCGGAGGAGCGGGAGAACAATGACACACCAACTCCAGCAAGGCTGGCTTCCCGAAATACTGGTGGGACAGTCTCACTGAGCCACCTTCTCTGCCCTGCCCCCACCCACATCAGCTTCTCGCGCCCCCCTCCTCATTCCAGCAGCCCGCAGCAAAGGAGTAAATTCAAGATTAAGTTTAAAGAAGAAAATATCGTAGTCTTAGGGCTGTTTACCCACTTCCTCCGAAAAGGCGTGTGGTGTGACCTGTTGCTGCGAGAGGGGATACAAAGGTTTCTCAGTGGCTGGCAGGCAGGCTGTGGGAGCCACCTCCCCCTCCCTCCCCCCCGCCTCCCCAGCGCGGCCGGCGGCGCGGCAGGCCCCGCCCCCTTTCATGCAAAACCCGCCGGCGAGGCTGGGCTCGAGTGGAGGAGCCGCCGCGCGCTGATTGGTCGCTGGAAACCCATTTATTCCCTGACAGCCCCCGTCACATGGATGGTTGTCTATTAACTTGTTCAAAAAAGTATCAGGAGTTGTCAAGGCAGAGAAGAGAGTGTTTGCAAAAGGGGGAAAGTAGTTTGCTGCCTCTTTAAGACTAGGACTGAGAGAAAGAAGAAGAGAGAGAAAGAAAGGGAGAGAAGTTTGAGCCCCAGGCTTAAGCCTTTCCAAAAAATAATAATAACAATCATCGGCGGCGGCTGGATCGGCCAGAAGAGGAGGGAAGCGCTTTTTTGATCCTGATTCCAGTTTGCCTCTCTCTTTCTTTTCTTCCCCCAAATTATTCTTCGCCTGATTTTCCTCGCGGAGCCCTGCGCTCCCGACACCCCCGCCCGCCTCCCCTCCTCCTCTCCCCCCCGCCCGCGGGCCCCCCAAAGTCCCGGCCGGGCCGAGGGTCGGCGGCCGCCGGCGGGCCGGGCCCGCGCACAGCGCCCGCATGTACAACATGATGGAGACGGAGCTGAAGCCGCCGGGCCCGCAGCAAACTTCGGGGGGCGGCGGCGGCGGCGGCGGCGGCAACTCCACCGCGGCGGCGGCAGGCGGCAACCAGAAGAACAGCCCGGACCGCGTCAAGCGGCCCATGAACGCCTTCATGGTGTGGTCCCGCGGGCAGCGGCGCAAGATGGCCCAAGAGAACCCTAAGATGCACAACTCGGAGATCAGCAAGCGCTTGGGCGCCGAGTGGAAACTTTTGTCGGAGACGGAGAAGCGGCCGTTCATCGACGAGGCCAAGCGGCTGCGAGCGCTGCACATGAAGGAGCACCCGGATTATAAATACCGGCCCCGGCGGAAAACCAAGACGCTCATGAAGAAGGATAAGTACACACTGCCGGGAGGGCTTCTCGCCCCGGGCGGCAACAGCATGGCGAGCGGGGTCGGGGTGGGCGCCGGCCTCGGCGCGGGCGTGAACCAGCGCATGGACAGCTACGCGCACATGAACGGCTGGAGCAACGGCAGCTACAGCATGATGCAGGACCAGCTGGGCTACCCGCAGCACCCGGGCCTCAACGCGCACGGCGCCGCTCAGATGCAGCCCATGCACCGCTACGACGTGAGCGCTCTGCAGTACAACTCCATGACCAGCTCGCAGACCTACATGAACGGCTCGCCCACCTACAGCATGTCCTATTCTCAGCAGGGCACCCCCGGCATGGCGCTTGGCTCCATGGGCTCGGTGGTGAAGTCCGAGGCCAGCTCCAGCCCCCCCGTGGTTACCTCTTCTTCCCACTCCAGGGCGCCCTGCCAAGCCGGGGACCTCCGGGACATGATCAGCATGTACCTCCCCGGCGCCGAGGTGCCGGAGCCCGCCGCCCCAAGCAGACTTCACATGTCCCAGCACTACCAGAGCGGCCCGGTGCCCGGCACGGCCATTAACGGCACACTGCCCCTCTCGCACATGTGAGGGCCGGACGGTGAACTTGGAGGGGGCGGGGGAGACATTTGCAAAGAAAAAGAGGGAAATGGAGGAGAGCAAGAAACAGCATGGAGAAAAACCCGGTACGCTAAAAAAATAAAATAAAATCATCCACAGCAAATGACAGCTGCAAAGAAAGCGCCAATCCCATCCACACTCACGCAAAAACCGCGATGCCGGCAAGAAAACTTTTATGAGAGATCCTGGACTTCTTTTGGGGGGACTATTTTTGTACAGAGAAAACCTGGGGTGGGCGAGGTGGGGAGGGTGAGGGAATGGACCTTGTATAGATCTGGAGGAAAGAAAACTACGCAAAACTTTTTAAAAGTTCTAGTGATACGGTAGGAGCTTTGCAGAAAGTTTGCAAAAGTCTTTACCAATAATATTTAGAGCTAGTCTCCAAGCGACGAAAAAAAAATGTTTTAATATTTGCAAGCAACTTTTGTACAGTATTTATCGAGATAAACATGGCAATCAAAATGTCCATTGTTTATAAGCTGAGAATTTGCCAATATTTTTCAAGGAGAGGCTTCTTGCTGAATTTTGATTCTGCAGCTGAAATTTAGGACAGTTGCAAAAGTGCAAAGAAGAAAATTAATCAGATTGGGCATTTTAATTGTTTAAAAATTGTACAAAAGGAAAAAATTAGAATAAGTACTGGCAAAACCATCTCCGTGGTCTCTAAAGGGGCAAAAGTTTTAGATTGTACTAAATTTTTTTAACTTAACTGTTAAAAGCAAAAATGGCCATGCAGGTTGACATCGTTGGTAATTTATAATAGCTTTTTTTGTTTCCCAACTTTCCATTTTGTTCAGATAAAAAACCAACATGAAATTACTGTGTTTGAAATATTTTCTTATGGTTTGTAATATTTCTGTAAATTTATTGTGATATTTTAAGGTTTTCCCACTTTTAGTTTCCGTAGTTGTATTTTAAAGATTCGGCTCTGTATTATTGAATCAGTCTGCCGAGAATCCATGTATATATTTGAACTAATACCATCCTTATAACAGGTACATTTTCAACTTAAGTTTTTACTCCATTATGCACAGTTTGAGATAAATAAATTTTTGAAATATGGACACTGAAATTATGCTTGAGTCTTTCATTTATTTGGATAACATTGTGATTATAACCCAGCTCCTCGGGGAATAGACTGTGCTCAGCCAAGAAAGCAGAGTACCTGAGACCTTGGTATTCTAGTCCAGTAGCATGAGCAAATGTTAACAGCAACAAATAAATGGCTGGATGATTAATTGAATAAGTACTCTCGAAAAAATGGAAATGCTTATGTCATTTCCAAAACAGAAACTAGGGACATATATTGTAAATCCACCCCCTCCTTTTCTAAGCAGCATGAATAAGCATGATGGGGACTTAAACTGATTTTTGCCACTTGTTGCCAGAAAGGAGTCAATTCTGAAAAATTTCATGTAGCTTAGCAGATGGGGTATTGAGCCAAATCAGAACCAGGTTGGCTGGTTTTGTTTTCGTTTTCTTCACAGCACAATGGCCCTTTGGAAACGTGGTTATAGGGGGAAATAATGCTTCTTGTATAGGAATAATTGCAAACTAGACAAGCAAAGTGCTCATCTGCTGGGTGGGTGTTTGGATTACTCTGGCCCTGCTATTGTCTGAGAAGAAACAAGTGGTTTGCTTCTTTGTTCTATCACTTCATAAACTTTCTTCTCTACATTTTCCTGTTTAGGGACGGGGGAAAGCAAAGAGCGTCTTGCAAAAACTCCCCGACTTATCACAGCTATTTATTATTATTATTTATTTTCTTTTTTCCTCTCTCTCCCTCCACGAATTCCATTTCTTAAATTGACAGCGCGGGTCCAAGCCTGTAGCCCCAAATCGGATAATCTCTGCAGCTGATAACAAGCAAAAGAGAAGCCAGGCAACAGCCATATTAAAGAAGAAAACAATCAACTCTGAGGTAGATATTTTACTTTGTCCGGTCTAATCACATTTAGAGATGATTGTGCTTTTGATCTGTTAAACATGTTTTACTAGAGTAGTAGAGAAGTAGGGGGAGGGGAAAAGGGGTGGAGAAACAAGATTGGATTTGTTGTTTTCTTTTGCCCTAGGAAAGGTAAAGAAAGACTGTAGTTATCCTCAGTGGGAGCGGAAAAGTTGGGGAATCGCCACGGTCTTTGAATTAGCGATGTTTCTGCTTCGCAGCGGACCCGCGCGCTTTGGCGCAGTCAGAGAATCTAAGACCGACTCGGGGACTTTTTTTATTCACTACTTACGTCGCTCATCTTCCCCTACCGAAGGGGACCAGGAACCTAGAGTCCTGCATTAGGAGCGTGGGTTTCCTTCCTACAATTTCAAGGGCTTGTTGTGTGAACTTGCCACAACTTTGGAGAAGTTGGAATCCAGCTGCGCCTTTCACCCTTGAGTAAAGTATCGGCTGCAGCCACCAAATTAGTTCATCCCATTGGTTTGCATCTTCTCGTTTTCCAAGAAAGTATTTCTCTCTCGTGGTGTTGTTAATGTTAGTTCTGGGCTCAGCTGGGGATATCCTCATATTTTCTCTTTTTATTTCATATGGATTGCTTTATGTGTTGGTTTTTTATTTTATTCCTTTTTTAATCCTCATTTTTAGGGTAATATTGTACTGGGAGAGACAATTATTATGCCAGTTCCCAATTCTAAGTGAGGCATTTCCCCCCCTAATTAATGCAGAGACTCTAAAAGAATTTCCCCTGGCCTGGCCAGCCATTGTAATGCATATACAGATTATTCACGTGGTAATGAGCACATTCGCCAGTTCTTGCTCACACATACGAATAAAAGAAACTTTGAATAAAGATCCAAATGATCTTGCTGGGGGGGTGGGGAGAATATTCCCGGAATTTGAGCCAATCAACTATATAGAGTGTATATATTTGAAAAAAAAAAAAAGATATATTAGAAATATGTATTGGGGTTTGGAGTAATTGCACTGCACTAACCTCCCAGTTTAAAAAGCCCCACAGGATCCGTCTAAAAAAGAAAACAACTTACTGGCAAAATGCTCAGATTCAAATATTTTGCAAGAGGCAAGAGAGTGATATTGTGGGAAGTTGAACTAGTTTTGAATGACTGTTACTGTCTGCATGAAAGGAGAGTACTCGTGTTCTCCCTTCTAACCCTCCATATGTCCTAACCAATGAATGGAAAAACATTTTGTTTGCAAATATAAATTCTTTTGATAAACTGCATTTGAAGAAAATGCTGCATATTTCATCACTCATTGGATTGGGTTAAATGGTTCCCCAAAATGTGTAGTTTCATGGCTAGATCGATATTGAACATATTATATTTTAATTATAACATGATTTCCAAGAATGGGGTAAACCCGTAAGCTTGCCTAGAGATGATTATCTCCCAATGCTAAAGTTGTTGAGTGTTCAGTTCCTTCCTTGGGATATCATCCTGCTTACTAAAACCATTCAATTTGCAGTGAAAGGGGTGAATTTAATGTTTTGCTAACCTTATACACAGAACAGAAATGGCAGAAGGATGAGATTATAGTTTGTTCCCTCTGCAATTTTTTTCTCTCCCTGCATCCCCTCCCATACTTTAAATAAAGAATGTTAAAGTATTTTGCTGAGCTGTAGTAGATTAGCAAGGTTTCTTGCCAATGCTGGGAAGCCGGTATTACAGATGGTCCCAGGGGAAAATGGCTCACATTAACCACTAAATGAATATTTGACAAGGGCTCATTCGGAAGTATTATTACTATAAACGTGTCCCTACTGGACTTTTCAAGGGTCAAAGAGCAACGCTTCAATTAATTATTTAGTCTGCTAGTAGATTTGGTTGTAATAGCTGTACTTATTTCTAGAACCGACACATTCTTACAGTAGGAAATCTCAGGAGAATCTTCTCCATCAGCAGTGCCTTGAATTGAAATACACACAGAGCCGTGGCATTCTAAAGCTGACTTTTTCATAAAACCTTTTCCTGGACTGGGAGTATGTGTATGTGTATTGAGAGGGAAGGGATTATAGTCTCTTTTTCTATTTTATTTACTGGTTTTAGATTTCAAAGGAAAAAAACAAGAACATAATAAGTTGTCTTAATTTCTGCATCATGTCTGGCACAGTCTTTTAGGGCCTTGCAATTTGGAGAGAGAGGGGAGGAGATTTATTTATAACCTTTGCCTTTTCTAAGTGGAGATGTCACAGGATTGCAGAAACTCAAGCAGGCTCTGAATTTAGAAAGGATACAGATTCCCATTTGCCAGTAAAATTCGGGTTTTAAAATGGAAGACTCCGTAGATTGAGTACTGAGTTCCAGTAGTCTCACAGTAAATTGGGGTACAAGATAATCCCTCCTCCCCTCTCTACCTATTGGATCTGAACATTTCCAGGTGTAGTGGGGGGTGAATGTTCCATTTCTGCCCTGTCATAAGTTCCTCTGAGACCCCAGGTAAAATGGGAAGAGGATGATTTTGAGAGTAAGATTCTTTGACAATAATATAAGGTGAATGAATAAGAGATAAGCTGCAAGGGGTGGGGGAACGGGATGCAGTAATTACAAACCCAATTCATTCAGCTTTTCAGAACTTTTGTTGTGGGTGCTTCATTGACGGGTTTTGGGCTGCCACTTTTCTCACATTATAAAATCTGATCAGCACCTCAGGGGGACAAGAAATACAGTTTAACTGCATAGTGATGGGGTCTTCATTTAGAACTCTTACAAGAAGAAAATTAAACAGTGCCTTTGTGTGCACAAGGTTTACTTTTCAACTGCTAACAGTTTATAGCTAACTGCCCTGAGATTGAAGTTTGATTGTGGTTTGATTGCCTGATAGCTGGCATTGTTAATTAATTTATTTGTTGTAATTAAAAGATTTTTAAACATCCTTCCCCCCTGCTTTTATTTCTTGCTTTTGGAGAATTTTCCAAAACAGGCTCTTTCTTATATTTTGCTTTGTGGAAGGAATTTCCTTTGCCATGAGCTTTAGCAGAGGTCTGAGTTAACATTTTCCTGAACTTCCTTTCCACGCCCCCACCCCCAATATTGCCTTAAAATAATTTGCATCTCACTGTTTTTTATACTGCCTTTCCTTGCTCTCAGAGCAAAGGCTGTTTTCAGGACAACTACAAGTGAGATTGGGGGTAGGGTTGATTGATTTATTTTCGTTGCTTTTTTTTTTTTTTGACCGAATTTGGAAGATGGCTGGATGGATTTCCTTAGGGACCTCCTCGATGAGGTGAATCCCTTAAAGACAGGAGAAGAGGGAGAATCTCTTGACCTTTACTATGAAAATATGGGTTAAAGTCCAAAGGGAAACGGCTTCCAGAGTTGTAGAGTAAGCAAATGTGGAAAGAGCTTGCCAAAGATAAGGAAATTGCCCAAACCAGAGAAGTGGTTTAGTGTCTTTCATAGTTATTTTCTATTTAAAAACTTTCCTGGAAATATGACCTCTGATATCACCCAGAGAGACGTTGTAACATCACTCCCTTCTGACGATGCTGTCCAGTTTTACAATTTTTGTTTTCAATTGTTTATGTTTTGCTTATGCGGCCTTTAGGAAATTATAGATTTGACTTTCTTATTTTAACTAACAGACTTCTCTTTGGGAGAGTGGGTTCCTAAGACAAGGCCAAGATTTCCCATGGCAGAGAGCTCCCTTTCTGTATGCGGGTTCGAGGGATTTTATTTTATATTTTGGTGTAACGGTAGTATTTCATATTCCTTGAGCGGTGCACTCAGTTTCTGTTCAAAAGCAAATAGGACATCCTCTTTTTTCAGGATGCAAAGATATTTGTTACTTTTGGGATTTTGGACTTGAGAGGCTTGCTCTACTTTGCAAAGAAGTGCCAGGTGATGTAAAAGCTCCAAGGAGTCACTCGTTTCATTACCCCCGTCTGCCTTTATGTACAGATGAAATGTGCAATATTAGTAAAGATTTCAGCGCTTTGATCTATCTTCTGCCTCCCGCCCCGTGCTTCTGTGCGGGGCGCGACTCGGGGCTGTGAGCGCGCGGGCCTCCCACCCGCCTGCCCCAGGGAGCGCGCCGCGCCCAGCGCTGGGAGCGGATGCGCGGGCAGATGGAAGCTGAGGCCGCCAAGCGCCGGGCCGGGGCCCTGACGTCACCGCCGCCGTGGCCACGGCCCCCATCCGGCTCCCGGAGAAGGTGCTGCGTGGGGCTCGAGTTCTCTCCGCGCGGACCCTGCCCAAACTGCCCGATTTCCTCTCTAGGCCCTGGACCGTGCCCGCGTCGGGCAAGTTTGCAGTCTCCCGAGGTGTTGAGAGCTCTCGCCCCTCCAGAGTGTTCTAGCTCCTGTACCCCAGGCCTCTCCACGTTGACATCGTGACGCCAAAGACGGCTCTAGACTCTAGACTTCCCAAATCAGAGGCTCACTGACTCAAGTTCTGCCTTCCTCTTGCCTCTTAACCCAGACCCTTATTTTTAAAGAGTTGTTTGTTCCTCTTTGGCGCTGAGGCTCAGCATGAGTTATCTTGATCTTAGTCCTTCCCAATGCCAGAGGCTGCGGATAGACATGGCTGTGGGATGCTACAAGAGCTATGTGGATCCCGGGAATATTACCCCCCCACCCCCCAGGATCAGAGTAGGTGGGAATGGGAGGATGCAGATCTCTCTTTCCCGTTTATAAAATAGGGATAATATATAGTTACCCCGCAAAAGATGAGTACAAAGTCACTGACGCTAAACAGAACTGATAGTTATTACTTTTCTTACTGCCCAATGGTGATAGGGAAGGTGATAGGGAAGGCAAAATAGTCTCATTTAGACTCCAGAGATCAATACAGACATTTGGGTTCTTCCTCTGCTTGCTGGTCTTGGGCGATGAAATTAGCCTTGTTCGGACCACCCTTCTTCCTTTTCCAGTGCCCTTCCTGGCTTTAGGGTTCGCCTAGGAAGTTATCCTGCAAACTTGCCACCCCTGGGCATCTTTCTGAAGGGAGGGATACAGACATTCCTGCAGGAGCCGCCCCCACCCATAAAAGGCAGAAAAAATAATTACTGTATTAAAAGGAGCAGCAAATTCTTCCCGAGGGTTCTTATCGCTGGCGGCCAGACCAGTAGCAGGACTGCGCCCCCACCCCCACCTCGTGACGTCAGGGTCTGCAGGGCCTCCGGATGAGATGATTCGTTTGAGCGTCCCAGAAAGGACCATCCGAACGCAGGGCGAGGCCAGGGGAGCTGGCCCCTTTCCCCAGCACCCAGCTCCAGCTTTTGAAGTCTCAGAGGCTCTCCCCCTCAGCACAACCAAACACAGCAATAGCAGAGTCTTCACTACACATACAGTCAGGCACAGGACAACCATCTCCATCACCTTGGCACTTTATATATTTATATAAATATATATTTATCCATTTACATATATGTAAAGAACAATATTTATATATTTTTGATTTGCTAACTAGAGTTTGTTGTGAGATCTGAATGAGTTATTTTGATTTACGTGTGTTTTGAAGTGATCAAAAAATTACACTAAACGCCTTTACAAAGTACACCACATCCTTATTTTATTTGGCGCTGCATAAGTTTCACTGGTGGTTGGCGAACTGGACTCCCAAAAGTTTTCTGGTTCCAATATGGAGAGGTGATTAGGACAGTTGCTTCTGACTTGCCATTGCTATGCCATTTCCACTTTCCCTTTCCTTCTCCATCCCTAATAATTTGTGTAGCTTGTAATAATCTTTTTTTAGAATCAAAAAAGTATTGCTGAGAGAACTCCTTGGAACAGTGATTTAAACTGTAGATAAGAATGACATTTGGTCTGTGCACTCCGTATGAAATGGATAAAATTATGTGTTAGGTGAAAGCACCTCTGCATCTCTCAAGGTTTATTTATGACCCAATGTAATTCATTGAATGCCCTTGCAACAGGAAGGACTGCAGGGCCTTATATTGGTTAGACTAATGATTTGCTGAGAATTAGCCAATATTTCACACACAGTCAGTTTAGTATCAACTTACATCCAGGTTGATTTGACGATCACATGTAACTCAATTCTGGGTTATTGCATAATATTACAGTTTAATCAGTCTGAAATACTAACTGGCAAAGTTGTGCTTCCTTCTGCTCAAAGTCCTTTTCCCTTTCTTTGCTTCCCCCTTACTCCCACCTCCAAGGAAAATCTCATAAACTCAAGTTTGCCTTGTGAGAGTTTGTTTATTCCAACTTCTGTTAAACTAGACTAACACTCTCTCATCAGCTTTCTAAACACTCTCTCATCAGCTTTGTAAAATGGTGCAAAAACATCTTGGAGTCTAAGATGGCAAAATAAACCTGAGCATATGGGAGGAAGACTTCATTGTTAGAAAATTGATTTAAATGTTTAACTCACACTTCAGCCTGGATGCCTCCCTTACTACCCTCTCTCACTTTGCTCACTGCCCACCCCTGGCTCTTGGGTACCTCACCTCTCTTAGCAAGTTGGTTCACCAGCATAAATTATGAATGCATTTCCAGCCACCCTTCTGTAAGATAAACCAGGGGCTTTTCTCTTTTGCAAATTTCTACTTTCATTCCCATTAAAACTTCTCCATGAGCCATGCTGCAGTGTCTTTTTGCAAACTTACTATGCTGGTGTAAAATATGGAGGTATGTTTTCAGTAGGAAAAACCAGGTAATCTTTTCTCAAGAAGCCTTACACGTTAAGGATACAAAATATTTCATGGTTAGTTGTGTGAGCTTCCAAATTAGCTGCATATAAAGTATTTTAAGATTTTTTTTTGGCTGTCACTGGCTGGCAATACTCATTTTGTGTGTGTGTGTTGGTTTGAAAAGCAGGAAGAAATGTAATGAATTGAGTGCTGTCAGAGATGTCTTCTGTTTGAACAATCTGCGATGGGCTGAATGGCAGAGACTCCCTCATCCAGTGCAGGTGCAGTAGAGCTGGGGAAGGGGGGGAGGGGGGGCTCCCTCTGTTCAGTCAAAAAGCACCATTCTCCACAATAGACCACACACTGACAGCCAGCGTGACATCAACTCACACTTTCATACTTTTCCCCCCATCCATAGTTCTGAGTTCACAAAGTGGCTATACAGTAGCCTTGGTTAGGTTCCTTTAATGAACATTTTTGTGGCTCCATGACCAACATTGAAATCTGCTGAGCCCTGGGAGGAACAAATAGATTTTTAATCGAGAGTTCCAAATCAAAACGTATAGCCATAGATTTTTAAAGTTAAGCTGGTCTCTCCACTCTCTCCCAATATCCATGCTCACAACAGCCATCGCACCCCCCACCCCCCACCCCCAGATGATCTGAAAACTCTGAGTTAAAAGTTCTTCTAAGATTCACTAGGTTCCAAGACGCTGTTTTCTGATGTCTGGAGAGAGAGACCAAACAGGAAAGGAGAGACAGCACGAATTTGGGGTGTTTATTTAAATTTAAAAAGAACCTCTAGTATTTTATTATGCTTCGTAAGAGGGTTAATCCTGCAAATGAACGGACATTAATCTGGTGGAGTGGAGTCTGTCTCCTTTTGAATTGGTTTTACTGGGAGATAGAGAAGGGGGTTAGGAAAGACAGCAACTGTTCCAAAACTTTCGACAAAGATGCGACCACCCTTTGGCTGCCCTGCCGCTGAAGGGCCGGACCTTCTGAAGATTTCATTTTTACATTTGTTTAAACTCAGGCCTTGGTGCCTCAAGTTTTAAATGGAATTATTCAAGGAGGGTTCGCTACTAGAGAAATTCTTCTCGTCCATCCCTTCTTGCCACCACCCCCACGCGGTTCCTACTCTTCTCCGCCCCCAACCTCAACCCCCCCACTCCCCCGCACTGCTTAATCTGGGATCCGAGCGTTTGGTGGAAAGAGGGAGGGGCGAGGAAAGGACTCTGCGGACCAGGAAGGTTCCCCCAGCACCGCCGCCGCGCGGGGCCAGATTCCATGGCCCTGCCACTGGCTGATTTCCCTCTGTGCCCGGACTTGCTGAAGCATCGCGCCGAGGAAAATTGCTCCCCTGTTTGCTTATTTAAAAACCATGTAACCGTATACATTTTTAATCGCGGCAACAAAAATATCAACTTTCCAGCCCTTGGAGCAAAACCTTTATCATTCGCCTGAACATTGTTCAGTGGGGTGGGGGCGGGAATAGGGAGACCTCTCAGGGCCGAAGTCACAGCCTTACCCAACACTCGTCTACGGCGTGGAGGCAAGGAGTCGGGAGTCCCAGGATTTGGTGAGCAGGGTAAATAAGGACCAAGTTCTTTAAAACCTCAAATAACACAGAAGAGATGTATCTTACCATCTCCGTGGCGCCCTTGGCTTGGGACTGCAACGAGTTGCCGACGCCCTGCAATAAGTATGCCTACGGCGCCTACTAAAGTCTTGGCCTCGGAGGAAAGGCATCTCCCTCCCCTCGACCCGCTGCCCGCCACCACTTGATAACTGCCGCGTCTTCCGGCAGGTACACACCCACAATTAATCTTTCTTATTAAAGCCTCCATTCTGTACCCAAGGGGCGACTCAAACCTATTTAGATTTCCTTGGTTGGCTGCACAAATTTAAGTGGGCAAAGAGTTATAAACCTAATAACAGAGGGCGAGACAGAGTGATTTGAGTAGAGAAGACGCAAAGATCCACTAGGGGTGTAAGGATGCTGCGGGCCTTGCCCGCCCCAGGCCCCCGCCTCCGGTTGCACTCTAGGCTCTGGGAAAGACAGCGAACCTCCCGCGCACACACCACACGCAACCCCCGTACACACACCTTCATCGCTCACAGGTACACTTGCCCTGAGATTGCCTCTTCCCGATTTCTTATAAACCCCTCCCAGAAAAGAGGAATTTTCAGAGCATCCCAAACCAGGGAACTCCCAGAGAACCAGGGAAGGTCTGCACTGTTTGGGATTAATTGAGAATAATTAACACTGGAGACCGTTAATCACCACTTTGCTGCTCTCGCCCTCCTTTCGGGTCTGCGGCGACTGCCTCTATCGCTCCGGCTGCCGGCGCGGGTGGGTTCGCTGGTGAAAGTGAAGACGTCGCGGTAGCTGTCACCCAGTTCGGCTGTACTTTTTTAAACGCTCGCATATTGTTTGATTACTAATTCGAGTTAATATGATCTTTATGGCAACATAACAGTGGATAATTGGCCTTTTTTTCTGAACAACAATGTAAATCACAATCGCTTTATTATTTAATAACGTCAAACGCTTCGTTGGATTGGCCCCGACCGAGAAGACCTTTTCTTTCTAGACAGTGTTGTGGAGGAAGAACAATGAAGATCTAATTGTGGAGATTTCATAAGTTGGCTCCCGTAAATGAACAGCTTAGATATGGAAGTTCCAGCAGATGTGGGCACTACTCGCCGTAGACACTCTACCCCCACCCCCCAATGCACTCAGCCCAAACACTCTATTGGAGGTTTTTGTGGTGGTGGTGGTGGTCCTCAGATCCTAGCAACCACCCAAATCTTCCAGTAGCAATTAGAGCTTTTATCGGGCTTGCTCTTCAGCCCTTTATATTGCCGGTTTAGCATTAAGGCATTGAGTCCACATACCAAATTAGCGCAGCTCCCGAGGAGCCACAACCACTAATGCGCCCCTTCGGTTACTTTGGTTGTTGGACACGGAGAGCACCGACTCGGGGCTTTTTAAAAGTCTTATTTTGTTTTGATTTGATTTTAAAAACGGCTTCACCAACGCAGTGTCTTGGAATATACTTTTTCAGGTAGGGTTTTGCAAGAGGTACGAGTCATTATTTTGCTAATGCCTGCAAGAGCAGATGAAAGCCAGAGACCCCTCAAATGCAGATGGCAACGCTTGGAAGGATGGGCCCTCGTGGCCCGCATGAGAGATGAGTCACATTTGCTCCCAAAGCCCAATTCTAACGGTTCTCTGTCGCGGCTCTTGCAGACTCAGGAGGACCGCTGTCCCTGGGGGTCTTAAGACTTTGGAGTTTTTTGCAAATGGGGAACCCTCACCATTTGCAGTTCGGGTCAAGGAGAGAAACTCCGAGCCTACAGCAGGTTTTGTTTTTTGCGTGTGCCCGCCTCTCCATTTTATTCAACTTCTACTGCCTGTCGGGAGGAAGAACAATTCGCCTCTCTCCTGCCCACCCGCCTCGCTTCTAAGATAAACAAGAGGTGCGAAATGCTTCGCCCGCACACGCGCCCTCGGGGCCCCTCTCCCCTCTCCCCCGGCGTACCGACTGTGCAGCTGTCCTCCGCCCAGACCTGAGTGGAGACACCCCACCCTTCTCTTCCCACCCGCATTTTAAAACCGTCACATCGACGGTTCTAGAGTCATGTTCACATTTTCGGCCCTTCTTCCAATTTTTTTCCGGTCCACTCTCCCCCTTTCTGAGAACCGAAAAAGTGACAAAGGAAAGAGTTGAGAAAGTGAGAGAAGGCCATGAATTTTTCAAAAGTTATTCCCCCATCCCACCCCGCCCTGTTAAAAGTGTATTTTACCACAAGGAGTGCATTAGGAAACTTTCCCTAACAGGACTTGGGCGCAGTGTTATTCTTCTCCAGGGGCCCGCTGGCCTCCCCGCCCCCGCTGGACAATGCGCGCTTTGAGGCTCGGTGGCCTGCAGGCAGCGGGAGACGAGGGGACTGGGCGGCCTTCCTCCAAGGGGCCCGCAGCTGGGGGAGCGCCGGGCAGGGAGCAGGGCCGGGGAGGCGGGCCGCGCAGAAAGAAAAACCATAAAAGCACAAGTTTCCTCCCCCCCACCCCAGCCCTCCGCAGAAGTCGGCTTTGAGGACGTGGGGGAAGGGCGGCTGGGGAGGGGGATGTAAGAAGTTTTGCATTTTGTTTCTTTCTTATCCTGCCCCCACCCCCTCCCAAACATTTTATTTCGACACAGAATTGAGCAGCCTAGGGTTTCCAACCCTCGCCTTCACTCTCGGGTACCTGGTCTCTGGTTAATATCTCAACCCGGGTCTTTAATGCTCGAATCGACCAGACGCCAAAGCCTGGCCCCAACCCTTCTCAACACCGACTCCCCCCACCAAGCCTCCCAGCTCGGGGTGCCGGGCCACAGGGGAAGCCCCCTTGGCCAGGTACTCTGGGATGCTAGTTTCTAGTTTGGGGTCTTTTTTCTCCCAAAGAGAACACCACCACACTCCCTCCGTGCAGCATCAGGGCAGGACCGCTGAGATCAGCAGAAGCCCTTGAAGGGTTTCTATATTGGTGCAAGCGTTTGTCTGATGTTTTAAAAGTTATACCAAACGGGGCGCCAAGGCCACGTGCTGTGCCTTCGAAACGCCGCCGCGGGCCCAGGCTTTCAGAGCCGCGGACGCCGGGCTGGCGCGGAGCGGGCGCAGAAGCCCCGCGAGGGCGTTAGGGGCCCGCGCTGCGCCGTAGGTCTGGCCGCAGCGCTGAGTGAAGCGCATTATCTGGAGCGTGTTTGATCTGGGACTGCGTAGTCAGCTTCTGCTTTATTTGTTTGTTTGTAATCTCATATTTAGCAAGCTGGGACGGTGGCAGCAAGGGAGAAAAGGAAGGGATGGAGGAGGGGGCTTCGCCGTAACCACACCCCTTCCTAATGAGTTAATTTCCATATTTGCGCCTCCAGTGTCTAGCGCCCTCTTTTTCGCGACGCTACCGTGCTGTTGCGTCTTGCGCTGCGCAGACGCCTCCTCTCAGGGTTGAAATGAAAAAGCTCGCGGTGGGAGCAGAAAATTGGTCTATTGATACATTCGCTCCGAGTCTTGCTTGATTTTTTGGCGTCACCGGCAAGCGGTTATTCCCCCCGCCCCAAATGGTGTGCACACGGATTGCAGAGCTCGCAGACACGCAGGCAGCAGACACAAACCGACCTTCCTGCTTTTTCCCGAGCTCCAACTGTCCGACCCCCACGTCCCTTTCTTTTTACCCAACTCCAGATTTTTTTTCCTCTCTCTCTGTCTATCTCAAGGTGAGGGCAAGAGAGGGCGGGGTCGCAAAGAAAGGGAGGATATAATCCCAAACGAATGAATCAAAAGTGAAAGTTTCAAAGTAGATCCCCGGTCCTGATCGAGAAAATAATGTTATCTTGCACTCGAGGGAGTGTGCTGGCCCGAGTCGTTTGTATGTCAGAGAGGAAAGGAGAGAAACTGAGGTTGTGAGAACTGCCTGTTCTCTGAGTCGGTTAAAAGTTGTGGCAAAGATAGTGACGTTTTGGAAGACCCTCAGTCGAAAACTCGAGGCAGGTTTCAGGTGCTTCTCACCTGGTTTCCCATACATTCTTGTGGCACGCCTGCTCAGGAAATTGGAGAAACAAACTTTTACAATGTGCTCACAACCCCCCCTCCCCCTTATCCGCACCGCATCACCCTCCTTACTTTGCTGCGCGCGAACTAGGGTGTGGGCTCGGGTTTGAGCTCCAAAATAGCGTGCTTGTCAATTGCGAGCTGTAGCAATATCAAAGTGAACTGTCCCAAGTAACTCTTGTCTAGAAGCTGGGAAGAAGCTTAAGCAGCTCGCTTTAATGATGATTTGTAGCTCGGCGAGGGACACGGACAGCAAACACCCCGCAGGTGTGTGCCGTAACACCACCATCCGGACTTGAATGTAGATTACTCTGGCGATCGTTTGATCGGCCCTTTGAAACCCTTCACAATTGCCTGTGACGAACGGCCAGTCTCAGTTTTTCTCGGAATAATGCCTTGAGGGTAAGTCCTTCGGGCTTTTAAAGAGCTCCAGTATTTTTTTTTTTTTTTAAGAAGAAAAAAAACCCAAAAAACGTTCGATTTTGGCTTAGACGTTGTCAACTTTGAGTCGCTAACAGGCATCACTCAAGCTATTCAATACTTAATGGCCGTTTACCTTTGCTGCTTTTATATATATATATATATACTATATATATATATCATATATATGAGAACGAAGTCATTAATTTTGTTACAAACTGCCCTGCCTGTTTACAGATGTTTGTGTGGGTGTTTACTATAGACACGCATTATTATTATTAATGGCATTGTTAATCTTGTCTTAGTATGTTCTCTGTATTCTCTCTGAGTTATATCTCTTTGAGCAGGTGGGAGTTTAGCTTAAACATTAAGGCTTTCCAAAACTAAAACTGTAGTTTAACCTGCCACCAACACCTTCACACCAACCCCCATCACCCAAATGAAAAACATAGTGCCTGTTCGGCCTTTAATATTTACTTTGAGTGTTTATATAAGGGGAGGAAAATGAACTTTTGTCTGAAACGTGCAACAAGCGGCACTTTGATTCCATAAAATAAATGTCAACAATTGCAAGAGCTTATCAAACTAGGGTAGGGGGTGGAGGGTGGGAGTTGCAGTTGAATTAAAGGCCCATTCCTGCCATTTCAGACTACAAAGGGTTACACATAAATAAGTGCCACATTTGCCTATTGCAAAAGTTTTCTCGGTGCTTTCTAAGTCACAACAGGGGAGGAGGAAAGCTGTCGTTTATTATCAGCTCTGGGCAGGAGCAGACCCCAGAACCACGAGGCTCTTAGCTTTGGCCGGCAGAAGAGGGGTAGCCTTTCAACAGCAGCCCCCTTTGTTCTCCCGATCTCTTTCCCAATTTCAAGCTTCACTTGCACATCCCAAGTTTGTGTGTTAATGACGCTATTACCATCTGGCTCGCCCTACTTTCCAAAAGATATAAATCTCCTAGCTCCATTGCCCGCATTATCATTTAAGTGCCACCATAGCCAGAAGAAAAAGATGCTTTCAAGACTCCAGATTCTCTTGCACGGACTACCCCTGGCATGACTCTTCCACGATATTTATAGACTATACATTGGGTGCGGGAGAGCTCCCTGAGAGCCCTGATTTCTCAAGAGCTGTCCCTCCAAGCCAAGGAAGACATGCTACTGGATGAAAGGAGGACTTCAAATAAATTTCCCCTTAATATATTTTTGGTTTGTTTATAGCAAGCAGATCGTTTGCCCCAGCATAGTTTTACGTGCCTGTGTCTCCCTTTCTCCTGCTTTAGGTTTGTAAAAAGTCGAGGTACAACTCCTAGACATTCAAGATGTGCCACTCTTCAAACCCTATTTTGAGCGGGAGAATAGACTGACCTCTTTATGGGGGCAGGGGTGAAGGGAGCAAAAAAGTCCTGTGAGGCAACTTTTGGGAGCTGGGACAACTGCATCCCCTCTCTTAAACCCTCACTTTTATAGTGCCTGCGTAGATGTGTAGATGTTGTGGGATGTGCCCACTTCTAGCTATAGATTTAGATCCAGCTCTTTTTTCCCAGGTAATCAGTGATTTGCGTGTTTTGAGCGCAAAAGCTGAGAAACTACAGCAAAAAGCTTTGGGCTGACTTGCGAGTGGCTCCACAATGACCTCATTTATCTGGCCAGGTCTGAGTGACCAGAGCAGAGCAGAGTCTGCCTCCAAGGGCATGGAGTTTAGACTCAGGCCACTAGCTGATTTGAACAGCTCATTTCCCTCTGAGAGCTTCTCCTGTCTGTGGCCCTAGATGGCCATATCCAGGGGCATCTCTCTCCTTCCCAATGCCATTTCCACGGAGGTGAGTTCCACTAAGATCAGCCAACCCCACAGGTGGGAAGTGGAATTGGAAAGGTGAACTTCTCAGGTTCCTAAGAAAAGCTTTTAAAATCAGGATTTGAGCAGACCCCTCTCTCTGACTCTTAAAAAGAATCTTGTCAGACAGAGAAAGAAGAAATTATATTCTTCTGGAGAGATGAAAAAATTCACCTGAGTATATTCCTAATACTTTGAACTGAGCACAGAAGATACCCAAAACAGTGATTAATTTATATCGCACCCGTGTGGCTGTTTGCATGCAAAACCCACTTTTTTTTTTCCAGTTCACTTTCCTGCTTTCCCCCCACCCCAAACTCAAAAAAGATCTTGTTTAGAAATGTGTATCCCTATTTTTTCCTTTTGAGAATATTATCAAGTTGATATGAACAAATTGCAGAGGATATACCATTTAAGTAAGATGCACTTTTAATCACTGATCATTAAAATGGTTATGTTAAATATACTCAATTACATGCATGACTTAACTCTAACAGTACTTTCTATTCTCCCAGCTGCTCACGTATTCCTTAACGATAGTCTGCGGTAGAAACTTGATTATGCTGAATTCATACATTTCGATGGATTTCATCAGCCTAATTAATGCCTCAGTGTGGTCCTGGGGTCTGAATGAACCCTTTACTATGTTTGAGGTTAAAGGCAGTATTGGAATGTAGTCGGTTTTTCTTTCTTTCAAAGTACTCATGGATTTCTTTCCAAGTACTCAAAGTACTTTGGAATTCCACTAAGAAAGGTAGGTAGCAGTTGTTAAACAGAAAGACAGCAAAACAAGGACACCCATCCTGATGACGGAAGAGAGACGAGGCTAATCTCTCATCCTTCCTTCCATGTCAGTGTTTCTGGATTTGATAGACAATCTCCAAATATTTAGTAAACAGGGAATTACCACCTGCCCCCTTGTACCTTAAAACTATGCTAAAAAGGAAAAGTTGAACATAGAGTTATAACCAGTGGCTGAATAAATTCCCTTTAATTCATCAAGACTGTCCCTACTCGCCACCCTTCTTCCTGCTCCCGGGCCATAACTTTTAGACAACTTTCCCCTCCATTTCAACTTTCACATTTCCCAAGGAAGCACTCAAGGCCAGCATTCATGAGAAACTCCAGTCACCCCCCATGTGGGTAACTGCATTCAGCCTTTTCAGGTGTAAATTAACATCTGAATACATCTCAACCTTGCTGACCCTTGCCACCACCGCTGCCATCCGGGCCTCAGCAGAGTCTCAGCTAATCTACAAGGCCACAATTGGCAGGGCATGCTGAGGTCGGATTCCCAAACCCCGCCCCCAACAAAAGGACCGAATAGTGTTTGTGTTGCATGTGAGAGCAGGACCGATATCTGCCCATGTCCAGTGAGACACCTGTGGAAGAATATCGTTTAAGACATTTTTTTGGGTGGTCAAGGAAAGAAGTGTACGGAAAGAGGAAGGAAAAAAGAAATGGAGGCATCTGTAAGAAATGTCCCAACCAGGGCAGCGGACACTTGAAACTTTTACCTCACTTTGAGTTCCTGAGGACAAACGGTTCAGGTCAGAAGAATTTCCCTCCAGCAGGGGATCCACTGACTTGGATCCTAGTGGCTGGCCGCAGGGCAACCTCATACCGCAACACCAATCTGATGGAAGAAGAAGGATTTGAGATCTATAACCAAATTACCACTTGGAACTTTGTGCTTGTTATGCTAATGTAATGACTTCTCTAGTAAGAGTATATTTTTCAGAGTTGAAAATGAGCTTTTTAGAATGCTTTGTGTAATGACAGACATTAGACAGAAGAGACAAATGTGCCAGCAGTGGTGGCACAATACTCCTGGCAAACACCCTGAACCATTTTAACAGATAAGTGGAGACCCAGATAGTACGTTTGTAAAATTGAGCTTAGAGTGAGTTCACGGAACTGCCTGGGAAAACAGGTGCAGCCAGAACACTGCAATGGTGAAGATGCTCTTCAACCCCCACTTTTTCTCTCAGATCTAGTTGAGTAGCACCATGCATCACTCAGTCCCTTGGGGTGGATGCCTGGGTAGGAAAAGAGAAGTATTTCATAAATAGATCTGTTACCTCCAGCTCATGATTTGTGTACTCTTAAATTTAGATTGTAGACAGTAAAGGAAAGAAATATTTTCTGTGTGGTGGTGGGGGTGGAGGGGGTGTGTCTGAAATTATAGATGAAATTTCTCTATATGAAATTATAGAGAGAAGAATGAACAACTTAAAAGTTTCAGAGCCACATATACACTGAGGTTGTCCAGTACATCTGTATCTCTGTGTGTGTCACATCTCTGCACTGTGCGATTAAAGAATTCAGGCAGATCCTCAAATTTGTGATATTGACCTCATGTGATTTATGTCTCAAGAATCAAGGATAAGATTTCTAAATAGGCTGGGATGGGATCAGTCATTTCTCATAATCGTGAGTAAGATAATTTCACACACTGAGCAAGTATCCAAGAAGAGATCTTGTTTCATCAGTTACCTGAATGTCCTTGATCAGAACTCAGTTACTCCCAGCCTGGTTATTTTGTGGCTATTTCTTTTTCTCTCCCGCCCTGCTCTGGCCTTGCCCCCACTTACCCATGGCAGTTACTTCGGAAATAAGGGACTTGGTTGCTGGATGGATTTTCATCCCGTCTGCATGTCACAGGTTCCAAATGTCAACTTGCAGCTATGGAGAAGCCTGTGAACTATGATAATGGATAAACTCTACTGTGTTAACAGTCCTGTTTGGGGCTGGGGCAAGTTTGCCAAGACATAGTCTGAATGAGTTGGGGGTTTCTGAGAACTTGTAAAATGAAGCCAATTTGAAATGTTGGCACTGAATGCTGAGCTTTTTATAATAGCCCACGTTGTCCCATTTTCTTCTAGAGTTGAATAGGAGCAAAATACCTGGCTTGATGCAGTGGTTCTCTGATGACAAATGAACTAATTAGAGGTGGTGGTTCTTAGTTTACCGCAAAGATCTTAGCCGTGGTAGATGTGGGAAATGCGGACTCCAATAGCTTTAGTTTTAGAAAAGACAAATTTTAACGGCTTCATGCTTTGAATTTATAAACTGCATTTGTCTAACCTAGCTTGCTACTGTCTGATCTAGTACTCTGCTTTGTAGCAGTGGGTCTAAGTAGGCTAAGGGTAGCTGTACTATTTAATACATCATTTCATTGACAGAGCAAATCTATGAATGAAATTACCTTTCACCTTTGGTGTGTAAAGGATTCCAAGTACAGAATGGTATGCAAATAGTATGTCAAGGTCATGAGGTTTCTTAGCAAGGTTCTTGTGAGATAAATTAACCTTTTAATCACATAATTTAATCTATCAAGTGGCGTAGATTCCACAGTAGGTCCACCCAGTACCACTTTATTTTTTTTTTTTGTCTTTTTTTTTTTTTGCTTTATTTATTTATTTATTTTTTATTTATTTATTTTTTTCAGTGGGTTTTGTCATACATTGACATGAATCAGCAATAGATTTACACGTATTCCCCATCCCGATCCCCCCTCCCACCTCCCTCTCCACCCGATTCCTCTGGGTCTTCCCAGTGCACGAGGTTCGAGCACTTGTCTCATGCATCCCACCTGGGCTGGTGACCTGTTTCACCATAGATAATATACATGCTGTTCTTTCGAAACATCCCACCCTCACCTTCTCCCACAGAGTTCAAAAGTCTGTTCTGTACTTCTGTGTCTCTTTTTCTGTTTTGCATATAGGGTTGTCGTTACCATCTTTCTAAATTCCATATATATGTGTTAGTATGCTGTAATGTTCTTTATCTTTCTGGCTTACTTCACTCTGTATAATCACATAATTTAATCTATCAAGTGGCGTAGATTCCACAGTAGGTCCACCCAGTACCACTTTAAAAACACTGCCAGTGGTGAAAGTTGAAAGTACTTTATCTAAGATAAAAGGGGAGAAAATATAGATAAGAATTACATCTTCTTCATGTTCTCATATGATATGGCAGCATTTGTACATGGCAGATTGTAGAAAGCCAAAAATGCAACTAGAGACAGCAACTTTGAGGCAGAGAAAGAGAGATTATGGGTTCCTGCTACTTATGATCAGATACCATTCAGTTACTTTTGAGCCGAAAGATTTATATACTGCAGAAATCCTGATCACATTGATGGAATGATGTAGGACTTCAAAGGATGGGTGTTGAAGTTGTTGAACATTTAGTTTCAGATTTCAACTCCAAAATCCACATCTGAATTGCTCATTGGCTCAGAGAGGAAAATGCTTGATTTAAAATTCTCTCATAAACTCTATGAGAGCAGACAAACTTAGATGAGGTTAGAAATAGCTTTGAATCCCAGATCCCAATGTTCTTATACTACTGGATAACAGAAGAAAAAAAGGAGCACCTGGTCTCTAACCAGGAGAGAGGACTATGTGAACTATCTCATCAGGTCCATCCATAGCCAATCATAGAGACCACAACATTTAAACCGTCTGGGTAGTTCTGGTCTCATGTCATCCAAACAGCATATTTTTCAAATTCAGAAATGCCAGATCGTGTTATTTCTGTGGCAAGGAGTTGCTTAGGATCTGTGACAGCTGAGTTTTTCCTATCGATTATGTGACAATGCAGTTTATTTATAGAGCTCAAGGAAATGGGAAACGCCTTCAGTTTAACAAGAAGACCCTAAATTCAAATGCTGTGTGGTATTTACATGCAGAAATCAGAATTCAACTTGGAGAAAGTGGAAGAGTGGCTTCAACTGTGAACTCAAACTTTAATAGCTAAATCAGCCACCTAGGTGGGCTGTGATTGATAATGGAAACTGAAGCCTTAAGTTTACAGATAACTCACATAAGAAATCATATCTTACATAGAGAATTCATGTTTAGATCGATGTGTGTGTTTTAAATTACTCTTAAATTTGAAACACGGGTGAATCCAAAATGTAAAAAACAAATCAAAGGGCACTCTGGTGAATCTGGTGTGTGTGTGTGTGTGTGTGGGTGGGTGGGTGGGTGGGTGGCTGGGTGTGGGGGTATGGGTGGGAGAACGTGTGATGATGTGTGTGTGGGGGGTGTGGAGGCACTAACTTGCAAACACTTTGAAAGAGCTTTTTCAGATTTATCTTAAATTCTGAAACTATTTAACATGCACACCTTCTTCCAATGCATCCACAGGTAAAAATATTATTATTTCTCTTGAGCCTCAATTCCTAATCATTTTCTCTGTCGCAGGATACAGACAGGCATGCAGAAGTAACTAGACGTCCCAACACATGCCAAAGTCTTGCGGGCCCAGGATTTCAAACAAAAGAAAACTCGGGTAACGTGACTGTAAATCAAGGGCGCTTGAGACCATAGACACGCGCACCCAGAAGGGTTAATCGGCGGAGAGGGAGGAGAGAGGCTCCTCCTGCGGTCTGTGTTGAGTCAGACTGCAGAAAGAGAACCAGAGCTCCAGCGGGCGAGTGGGAGCCCGGCGGTCCTGCACCGCGCGCCGTCCCGGGCTGAGGGGCTGGGGTGGCGCCGGGCTGGGGCGGGGCGCCACCTGGGAACCGCGGACCCGGCTGCGACCCGCCCGCCCCCTGCCCACTTCTTGGTGCGTCTGCTTTTTTATTGCCTGCAAGTCATTTTGCACGTCGAAGGCGCGATTATCGACAATTTGTCAGCCCCAATTTGTCGCTGGCAATAACTTTTGGTGACGTTTCACTCGCAGGCATTTGAGTTTGGGGATGAGGAAGCTGGTGGTGGGAGGGCATTGTCGTATGCACTGCTTCTCATTTCGACGTGGCCTGGGAAGGCAGAAGGAAAAGGAGCGTTAATCCAACCACAGTCACTCCAGTATACAAGTCATGGGGATCCAGGAGAGAAAACGGGTTCCTTCTCCTACGGAAATCTCCCCTTTTCCCCAGGTCCCTCACAAAAGGGCCTCATCTCTCTCTCTCTCTCTCTCTCTCTCACACACACACACACACACACACACACAGACACACACACACACACACACACACACACAATGTGTGTTCTTGGGCCCACAAGTCATTTCAGCAACCTGGGACTGAGTGATAGCTGTTTATTTGCTCACCTTGTCCTTGGCGTTTGTGGCTGTGGATGTCACTCCAACACTCAGGGCCAGGGTCCTCTCTCTAAACTTGCCCACTTCAATTTGTGCCCCTCTTCTTGCGTCCTTCTGGGACTAGTGGGTGTGGTGCCCAAGAGGCTGGCCTTTCTCGACGCTGGAGCAGCTGGGGCAGCTGCTTGGGAGCAGCTGCCCATGCCTCACCCCTCTTTTCTCAGTCATTACAACTCAATTTCAAAATTTCTGTCTTCAACAGTTTCCTAAGGAGCCTTTGAAGGATGCCAAAAGAGTGAGCCCCTTTTCGAGTGCTCCTGTCTCAGCAGAAGGAAGGCACTGGCCAAGTTGCCTTAGCTAGCACTCCCCAACCTCTTTGGCACCAAGGACCGGGTTCTGTGAAAGACAATTTTTCCATGGACCAGATCGGTTGGGGTTGGTGGGGGTGGGGATGTTTCAGGATGATTCAAACCCATTTATTGTGCACGTTATTTCTATTATTATTACATCAGCTCCACCTCAAATCATCAGGCATTTAATTAGATCCCAGAGGTTGGGGACCCCTGCCCTAGACTGTGCCCTTCTGGGAGCAGTGCAGTGGATTGTTATAGGAAAGGAGGCTGGTGTTTGAGAAGACAGTTATGTGTGATTAAAAGGTAAAGGCAATGAGTCATGTAGTCCTTAAATGCCATCTAGAATTTCAAAGAAGTGCTATATCCTTTCCATGGCGTTTTAGACAGGAGTGCTGTGCCCACCTGGACTGAGGGAACAGCCCTGGCAAAGTCTCAAGACAGGTCAAGAAGCTGGGGAAGGCAATCAGCTCTTGCATCATCCACATTGTTCCTGGAGCACAGCCTGGCTGATCCTGGGGCTAGAGCTCAGAACCAGGTGGGAAGTTCTCACTCTTTAATTTCACCATTCCCCACTGACTTTCTTGGCTGGCTTCTCATCCTTGATTCCAGAAAGAAAAAATGTTGGTATATAGGAAGGTTTCTGTCTGCAAAGGAATTTCCCTTAACAGCTCTTTCTCCTTTGAGTGAAGTGTTTTTGAGAAAAAGAACGATAGATAGACTCACACACATAACTGCAGGATAGGTAGCTGAACTTCATCAGGAGCCTTGAGTAGCCAAGCAAACATTCTTCTGACCCTCAACCTCAGAGTTGTTTTTCATTCCCGTCCCCCAACCACCACCACCTCCAAAACTTTAACAAGTAATTAGTACCCAAAATGCCTCCCTGAACTAACACCCATTAGAATCTATGGAAAAGATATAGCTTTTCTTTGAAATTCTAGATGGCAGTTAAGGGACTACCTGACTCTTGCTGCCTTCACCTCTTAATCACACATAACTGTCTTCCTAAACACCAGCCTCTTTCCATATCAAAATATCTCAGCATACCTAGAACTTTTCCTCCTCCCCTTAAATTCTTATCCTTTACTCTTTTTTCCCCTCTGGAGCCCTGAACCAGACTCTCAGGATTCAATCATGGTCTTCTCCCAAACACCATGACAAGTTAGAAGGGAACTTTGATGGTTGCACTGAAAATACATGATATAGAGAATAAATGTTAGAGTTGAATGCAGTTGACAAATGGCAGTTTGGGGTATAAGCAACGAATTCCATATTTTTCTAGGGGCTTCCTTTTACTTCATTTTTAGGATCCAAGGATCCTAATAGAAACAAGTTGAAACTAAAGCTAATTAGAGAAATATCAAAGAAAAACCACATTAAGCCCTTTCTGGACTGGCAGCCATCAATCTTCCATAGCTCATGGTTATTTGGACAGACCTTCATACCACTGGAAGTTTAGACGAACACCTAGAGCCCTTCTTCTCAGTATTTAATTATAAACCTGGCAGAGTGAAGACTCCATACTGATTAAAAGAAAATCAATCAGTGCCTGTTAGCCATAACAAATCAATAAAAACAATTAGCTGAAGAAATAATATTAACAGCCTACCCCTGTTACCAAAGTTCCTGAAAATTTTGAAGCTTCCTACAGCACACATTATTGTGTTATTTCCTACCTGATTTTGTGGAATTTTTGCTTATCTTGTACCTAAAGTTGTTTCCTGGAAGTGTAACTTGAATGAGTTTTACAATCATTTTATACCACGGTTCCAGAATAACTCTGTCACTAAGGCTCTGAATAGGTCTACTGGTATGGGGTTGTAACATCCTTTCTACCCAGTGAAGCGACCACACATTATAGTGGAGAATCCACTAAGCTAGAAGTGCTGAGCAGGATCTAAGTAAAGAGATAGGACCAGATGATCTCTTAAATCCCTTCCAGTCCCTGAATTCTGTAGTTCTATAACCAACTGATGAATTTTCAACAAAAGAGAAGACCCAGGTCTATGGACCCTCTAAATATCTATTTATTTCATTGTCCTTTTAGTAGAAGTTTATGCAGAAAACTGATAGGTGACTTTTGTTTTATTCCTGGGAGAGATCCTAACTTTGACTTAAGAAAACCAAACTAAGAGACTTGGCACTGTTTTCTTACGTACAAATGAACCATTGTCTCATACTTTAACTTCTTTTCCTTTTCAGATCCAGCTTAGAAATAATGTTTCACTCAAGATAAGGCTTGTGGTTTAGGAGATTCTGGTCTGGCCTGCCTCACTTTAAGACTTCTATCATCTCTTTTCAAAACCTGAGGAGGACCTCATTTCCTGTTTGATAGTTCTTCATGCTTTGCCAGCCTCCGGGTCTTTAACGAAGCTTGCCAAGAGTTCCCGGCTGGGAAGGACAGTCTGAGTTCATCATAGAGAATGAGCTGGCACCACACTTGTAGTGACTCACCAACCTCATTGCCCACTTTGCAATGGCAAGAACCACACTATCTAATTGAAAGACCTGTGTTTTAACAAAGTGCAGTTGGATCACATGGCAAAATCTTCTCAAAATATATCTCCAGTCTTTCCTTTCACTGGATGTTTTGAACCCAAAGGAAATTATATTCTGAATTATATTTGTTTTTTTGTTTTTAATTGAGATTAATTAACAGATACTTGGTTTTATGTCCAATTCTGTTCTAGGAATTTAGTGGTGATTACAAAGCAGTGAAAATAGGTCACAGCAAAATGAACATTCAAGATTAGGTTAAAGCATTCCTCTGAAATTTCAGTATTCATTTTTGGAATGTCAGTTACTACATTTCTGTAATTCATCATTTTTTTTTTTTTCTTGGCTTACAGTCAAGATGAGAAATGATATTGAAACCAAAGACATTGTTTTGTTACATAGCCAATGCTTTTTAAAATGCAAAACCACCCTCCCCTCACCAATGCTTAATCATTTGTGTGTGCTTATGTTCACACACACACAAACACACACATATGCTGGAGAAAAATCTTTCAAGACTTCCAGGACCTGGGCCGTGTAAGAGGCAGATGAGAAAATTAAAGGAGGGCCAGAACAGTAGCAACACTGAGTCAATGATTTCAGTTTACAAAAAGTCCTTATATAGTACACAGGCAGTTTTTAAAAGCAAGTATTATTATAATTAAATAATATACTTCTAAAGTATTATGATTCTCATCTAATTTCAAGATGTATATAGGAGCCGTTTAAAAGTATTTTTTATTGTAATCTGTCATCAAAAATCAACTAGCAGAGTTTTATAATGTGTGTAGGTTTACCCAATGGGAATTAAATTTTAATTTATAAGTCTTTCTATCACTGTAGAAATTTAGGACAAGATAGCATTTGGTATTAACATAGAATAATATTCTAGAGCATTTTTTTTTTTTTTAGCTTTGAATTGATCTAAAAGAAAGTACACCTTGAATTTTTCCTCCTAGTGTTCTTGTGTTATATTAGAGTATTTTCATGACATTGTTTTTAATGTAAACATTATTTTATTAAGTCATTAGGTAAAAAAATTTTTTTTTAATATATAATAATGGTCACTTGCTTTTCTCTTAATTTTACTATTTCAAGTCAAGCAAAAATGGACATTTTTCTCTCAGGAAAAAAAAATTGAGTGTGTTTTTGACACAAAAATGAATATTTAGTTACAGTGTTTTCCCCCCGACTAAATTAGCATTTATGGTGGATCTTATTTAAAAGCTGATTAGTCTCAAAGAAGAGCAGAGAGATAATAGAATTTCCAAGTAAATTATGTTGTTTAAAAAGTATTTTAATGCATTATTCAAATTGTTTTCAGTTATTGGTTTATAAAAAAAAAAAGCAGTATCTGTTACAAATGTGAAATTTGGTTTTGAAAGACCTTACAAGTTCCAATTTCTTTAGGACAACAGTGGAAATTAAAGTCATAGACAATTTAGAACTCCTTCAGTTTTTTCCCTTTAAAAAAAAAAAAACTTGTGATAGGCATCTCTGCAAGGTAGGTTTTAACATATTTTTTTCCTAATTTTTTTTTCCTTCTTTCAGTAAGAAGGATAAGCTTTTAGAGTACCCAGTCACCGTGGTAACTGCCAAAAAAATTCTCCTGAAGTTTGAAGAGGTCAGCTAGCAGGGTCAACAACTCTAGCCTCTCTCTGAGCTCGGTCTAGCATGCCCCAGCCTGCGGTTGGAGTGTCAGGCCAGATCTGACCCTGGGAGGTGGACTATTCCGGCTCTGATATAAATTTTTTGAGTCAGTTCATGGCCTGGACTCTCCAGGTGGCCTCCAAAATCGATTTTGACCCCCTGACCCTGTCTCACGGAGGCATAGCATCCACCCTAAGTAAGGATTTAGCCAGGAATGACAGCTTTCCACTGAGTGTTATTGGGACAGTATAAACAGTTTGGAAAGCAAGTAAGGAGGTGTGAGAGCTAGAAATCATTAAAAGCACATTAAAAAACAATTACAATTTTTTCTTAGCTTAAAAAAGTTTAAAATGTTTATTGGTTGTGTAATTCTTACCTGATTTTTAAGATTTTTTAATCAAAAAAGTTTTGAATATAAATAATGAACCACACATCTTCATCTTTTTATATACTTTGTTACCAATATGTAAATAAGATAGCCTCACTTACAACAAAATAAGTACAGCAGGAATGTAAAACTAGGGAAAAGAAAAGCTAGTTATTAAAATACATAAATAGATAAAGAGTTTCAGGTATTTTATCTTATTTTCTCAAGTATTTTAAATATTACATTTCATGTGCTTGTGTCTTGAAATGTTTAAAATGTGAAAATATGGAACCCTAAAAAGAAACAACCACCATCTGAAAGGAGATAAACTTGTATTTCACGTCAAGTGCCTTGGTACTTTGTAAAACAACTAGCTGATACACTCATTTGGATACAAATGAGGTAAAAATTATAAATAGGGAAAGTTAGATCTTTAGAGGAGAAAAGGACAAAGTTATAAATGTATAGTGTCTTAGAATTAATTTTGTATTTTCAATAGTTTAAGATATTAGAAGCTTGGGAAATAAACATAACATGTGTAAATCATCAGTGATTCTTTTTCCTTCTTTTTCTTCTCCTTCTTCATTTTTTTTTTTTCCTCCCAGATGCTACCCTGAAAATTCTATTTTCTCCAAGAAAGTGGACTACTCTTTGAGAGTTCTAGCCTGTGAACTCAATATGTAAATGTGGTCATCAAGCAAGACAAAACTGCCAAGAGAGAAGATTTTATCCTACGAACATTCCTTCTTCCAGTGGTTCTTTGCTCAAAGTTTCCCCCATTTTCCAGTGATGTTGAAATGGCTCCAGAGCAACTCTATGGTAGCTAAACTGAGATGCCATTTCATTTGAATCCTTTGTAAAAATTAGATTTTAAGTAGGGGTGAATGTCCTTTCCGGAGAATAACCCAGGAAGAGTGGAAGCAGGGGGGAGGAGACAGCAGTTTATACACATATATACTCTTTGTGTTTGAAGGCCTCTGTGTCTTGGCTTCTCACTATGTTAAATCCCTATTATAAAACTTATCTTCACAAAGCCTATTATAGTATTCTGAGAACAAATTGGACCATGAATAACTTAGTTGGAAGTGTAGATTATTTTCTACTTAGGGAAAGTTAGAGATGACAACAGCTTAACTAAAAGAATAGTGATTAATCTTAAATAGATGGATTTCAAAGTTTCACTCTTGATAAAGAGTACCTTTGATAGTTCCCCTCTTCAGACTCATGTTTCCACTTTCTTTGTATTAAGAGCTGTCCTAGTGATTACACTGTCCACCTAATACAGCATGGCTCTAACTGTGGATCCTTTTCTTACAGTTTGTTAATCTGTCTGAGAGGTGACCAGAAAGATATTCTACTTCCTATTGGTAAATGTATGATTTCAAAGTGGTACCCATGCCTAGATATCAAACTCACTGTTAGGAAAGATATGTTGCATAAATCATAATTTCTCAACTAGATAAAATTATTACTTAAAAACATCTTAAATTTGTTATAATGCCCTGTAACTTACAAAGCACTTCTCAATTCATAATTTTGTTTGATCCTTAGAATAATGTCATGAAATAATATCATTAATCCCATTTTACCAAGGGGCAGCTGAGTCATTGGCACACTGTCACCCAGCTGATAAATGGAACACCTCGGATACCGACTCAGATTTTACAGCTTCTGCTTCAAGTGATTAACCTATAGCAATAGGCTTTTTAATTGTTTTTATGTTCTATATCCCTGAAAACCAAGATTTTGTATTAAGGAGCAAAGTTTTTATATTTCACAAGAAAGTTATGACACAACTTAGAAACATTTTTTTCATTTAGAAAGGAATTTTACTAGTTATCATTTTCTTTTTTGTGTATCTATCTATGTATCAGTGGTCTTTCAGAGTTAATCTCTAGAAGTCAAACATGGGCAGCCCTACATATATTAAATAACTACCTGGAATTTTTTAAATGAACATGAAAACCATCGATAATACTATAGGTGAGTTTTCCTGTCTAGTGTTTTTTGTTTTTGTTTTTTTAGCTCCGTTGAGATATAAGTGACAAATAAAATTGTTAGATATTTAAAATGCACATCATGATGATTTGATACAGGCTTACATTGTGAGGGGATTCCTCCAGTCAATTAATATACCCATCACCTATGCATTTATTTATTTATTTTTTGAGGAAAATATTTAAGTTCTACTGTCTCTCTTTTCTTTTGGCCGTGCCAAGTGGCATGCAGGACCCCAGTTCCCTGAACCATGAATTGAACACATGCCCCCCACCAGTGGAAGCTTGGAGTCCCAACCACTGGACCTCCAGGGAAATTTCATTAAGTTCTACTCTGTTAACAAATTTCAGTTATTCAATACAGTCTTATAAACTATAGTCACCATGTTACACATTAAATTTTCAGACCTTATTCATCTGATAGCTAAAAGTTTGTACCCTTTTATTAACCTCTAATTCCCTCACTCTCCAGCTCTGCCTTCTAGTGTTTATAAACTGGTACTTTTAACATCTTATCAAGTTTGGATGAACAAAGTTGTGAAGGGCTACTTCCTGTTTCTCTTGTATTTTTTACTCTATGTGTGTAAAAAAAAGTTTGCAAACTACTTTATGAATGATAAATAAAAGGTGTAATTCACCTGATGTTGATGTAACCTATCTAAACACAGAAATCAAAAAATACAAAAGGATTACAACATGTGATTCTAATTAGGCTTTTGATTATATTGTTTTAAGTATGTAATATAGATGTGTGAATGTTATTGATAATATGAAAAAATCCTTTATTTCTTAAAGTTTATATACTTAAATTAGTCACTTTATATATACTTAAATCAAGGTTTTTGCTCCTGAATTTTGCTAGCAGCTAGACAAATCCAGTCAAAGTTTTTAGGATTAGGAAAAAATGAAAAGGTATCTGGAAAAGGGAAAACAAGTGTTCTGGTTGAATGTGTATCAATAATGACATACATATATTATAACCTTTCTTGGACCAAGGTTTTTCAATTAAAACATGACATTAGACTGAGAATTGTTTATTGTGATTTCTAAGTAGATGTTAAAGCCCCCAACTTCAAACTTCTAATGTCTTCTCTAGAATTTGCAAATTAAGAAATGCAAAAATAAAGACTCTCATATTAACATTGATATGTTTGCTTAGATGCCCTTTTTGTTTTGTACATTACCAATCTAATTAATTTTATTCATATCTGCCTTTAACAGCTACCGTTGTCCTAAACAGGCTTTTCCCCGCCTGTCTTCCTCCCTTCCTTCCCCACTTCTTCCCTTACTGCTTTCCTTTCCTTCTTTCTTTCTTGTCTTCTCTCTCCTCCTTCCTTCCCTCCCTCCCTTCTCTCTTTTCCTCCCTTCCTCCTTCTTATGTTACTCATCAGTTTTTAAGTAGTTTTGTTTTAAACCCAGCTTGGGTTAAGAGGCTTATCTAAGGCAGTGCCTTATGCCAGACAAATATTCAGCACAACACAATGCTCACTGCAGCTAACCTACAGGTCAGAGAAGCTAAGTACAATACCAAGAGTTTCCTGACAACCAAACTCTACTCCTAGGGGTAAACTTTTAATGTTACAGAGTATGGCAATGTCCCTCCCTCTTGCTGTCTTCATAGTATTTTTAAGTCAACTAAGTTATTGGTTAGTTTTCATGTAAACTTCTCATGTTGCAAAAGAAGATAACGAAGAAGGAGGAGGAGGAGAATTATTTTAGGAATCCAAAAAGAAATATTGTCAATTGCTACATAAAACTTGCATGTAAGTACATAGAAGCACCACACTAACATTGGGAAGCATAAATAAAGATGAAAGGTTTCTCATTTTTCTTTTAAGTTACTCCTGCCCAATATACTGAGGTATCAAAGATATGTTTTCTTTCTTTCCTTCTCTCTCTCTACCCTCCTCTTTCTCTCCTGAAGCTGTTATCAATCTGAGCAACTTAATATAATTTTGCAAAATAGGATTTTCTTTTCAGTGATACAAACATTTTCCCCAATGAGGTTTTTAAGCAAGTCAACCAGGCATAAAAATGTTTTATATTCTTCTGAAAGGAATATTATTTATCTATGTAGTAGAAGATCACAGTATATAGTGAAAATTCAGTCAGTTATTTGTATATTAGTTTCTATAGTATCGGATTTTTCTCTGTCTCTCAATATTGTGAATATATATTACATAATTGCTGATAAATGCAGTTTCTGACTATGGAACTTAATTTGCTAGAGTAACCTGTTTATGTTGAGTATTGTTGAGTGCCTACTATCCATTGAATAGGCATAACTGACTACCTCTAAGTAAGTATAAGGTATTCCTTTAAGTTATTCAAAGATGAAAAGTATAAATCCCTGCCATCATGGAATTTTGTGGAAGTAAGGATTAGAATTAAAAAATATTTTAAAAGCTCAGGATTTGGGTCCAACAATCTGGGAAAGAGAAATGGGCATGTATATGTCTCTTCAGAATAAGTTTTTGGTAAAGGCTTAAACAAATGACTGAAAACATGGAGTAGCCTGGATAAGTTTGATAGAGAAGATGGGCCTTAGAGCGGAGGTAGGGCTCTGATAGACAGACACGGGACCATATTCTATATGGGAGGGGAAGGGAGGGAAGTGAGGTTGTACAGTGTACCATAGAAAATGATTTAATGGATTCAAAATGTTTCTAGAATAACACAAAGTGAGGCTGAATATTCTGTTTTAATGGGCCATCCTATACTTTATTCATTTAGTAAATACTGTCATTAAATGTTTTATTAATAATAAAAACATTTATCTTAAGGGGAGTTAAAATTCAATGATGAGAATTAAGTGTGAGAAATCTAGTGCTTTTCATATCAGCTTATTCCTGGATCTGGGTGCCTCTGTGTTTCTCATATCTCCATCTGGATATCTATTTCTCATATTTGTGAAATAACCTATCAATTATTAAATTGAAGGTTTTTATGAAAAATCAATTATACTCTTTCAAAGATATTTTGTGGGTCACTTCCTATGTGCCACTTGTGCTCAGAGTTCCAATATAGGATTACAAATAAATACTGCATCTTAAAATGTATCATTATTCTTTTTTTATATTTATTTATTTATTTGGCCACACCAGGTCTTAGTTGTGGCTTTGGGGATCTTTACTTGCAGCATGTGGGATCTAGTTCCCTGACCAGGCATCAAACCCAGGCCCCTGCATTGGGAGCTTGGAGTCTTAGCCACTGGACCACCAGGGAAGTCCCCAAATGTATTATTTTTTAAGTTAGTGAATCTTCAGCTTGAGAGGAAAAAAATCATTTTTTAAATTCTCCATTCGGAAGTTCTACATTCATGCTTATGTAAGTGAATGAAAGTTTAGAAATACATTTAAATATGTTTAAAAGCCTACTGAGATATCTTGAAATCAGGAAGTATCAGCCAATTATATAAACAAAGTCAAAATCTCTGATAAAAAGATACTAAAAGGCACAGAGGCAAGGAATAAAAGCTTACTGAATACATTCTAGCTACCTCATACTCATCCTGCAATAATCAAAATAATAAACTAATGCAAATGTTTTTGGTGATGTAATGCACAAGAGTCCAAGAATGGAATGCCTGTTGTGTCAATCTTCCTAACATGAAACCTCAAGTCAAGTGGAAATTAAATCTTAGCTCCAAAGCTTAGAAATCCAGGTCCAAGAAATATTTTAAGAAGAAAGTGTAAACACCAAACTCGAGTAAAATATGAGGCAAATAATGAGGATGGGTGTGAAGGTTTGTGAGGGCAAAGTGAAATTCACTCAGTTGTGTCTGATTCTTTGTGATCCCATAGACTCTATAGTCCATGGAATTCTCCAGGCCAGATTACTGGAGTGGGCAGCTATTCCCTTCTCCAGGGGATTTTCCCAACCCAAGGATGGAACCCAGGTCTTCCGCATTGCAGGCAGATTCTTTACCAGCTGAGCCACCAGGGAAGCCAGTGAGGGCAAAAGAAACCTTTATTCTTATCTGTGGCTGTTTAATCAAGTTGGATAAAGCACTGGTTAATTGTCCAGAATCATTTATTTAATTTCAATTTAATTTTGCCCTTCTCAGTTCAGTTCAGTTCAGTCGCTCAGTTGTGTCCGACTCTTTGCAACACCATGAATCGCAGCACGCCAGGCCTCCCTGTCCATCACCAACTCCCGGAGTTTACTCAAACTCATGCCCATCGAGTCGGTGATGCCATCCAGCCATCTCATCCTCTGTGGTCCCCTTCTCCTCCTGCTCCCAATCCCTCCCAGCATCAGGGTCTTTTCCAATGACTCAACTCTTCGCATGAGGTGGCCAAAGTATTGGAGCTTCAGCTTCAGCATCAGTCCTTCCAATGACTACCCAAGACTGATCTCTTTTAGGATGGACTGGTTGGAACTCCTTGCAGTCCAAGGGACTCTCAAGAGTCTTTGCCCTTCTACATACCCCCAAATTATAGCCCTGCTCTAACAGATATCCTTCACATATAGTCTCCTTTTGGTCAGGAAACAAAACTTTTGAGTGCTCATAGGGGACAAGGCATTATGTAGGTGCTATTGAAGTAAAAAGGTGTCATAATTAAAAGGAAAAGTGTCATACCCACCTCCCCCATCTCAAAGATACAAACAATATTCATATTTAAGGCCCCAAAGTAAATTATTGACATTGCTTTTAGTGCCCACTTAAGGACCACGTGCTTGTAAAGCTTTTCCTTTATAATCACTGCAGCTCTATATCAGATCTCCCCAGTACTGTACTTCTAAACTTGACTATGGAATGGCAAACAATGCACAGGTTTATAGAAGTGAAAGTGATGTGTAGAATAAAAAGTGAAAGTGTCCCTTGTCACTTTTCCAAAAGTGTATAACCTTCCAGATCTCAGATAGATAGATGGATGATAGCTAGATGGGTGAACGGATGGATGGAAAGATAGGCAGATAGATGATAGGGAGTTGACAGATTGATAGATAAACAGGCTGACAGATAGAGAATGAAGCACATAGATTCTGGATCCAGACAGTCAAGGTTTCGGTTCAAACTCTACTACTCACCCCATGTATAATCTCACCTGAGCTTTCTCATCTATTAAAGTGAAGATGACAACAGAACAATTGCATTGGGTTATTGCAAGGATTAAGTGAGTTTATATGTGAACTGCTTAGAGCAGTGCTTGGCACACAGAAACCATTTTATGTGTAGTTAACTACTCTTCTTATTACGACTACATATATACTAATTGTTTAAAAACAAATGAGACTTTATGATGTTTTTCTCACTTCATAATATGTCAGGGAAAACATTCTTATAACACAGATCGAACTGGTTCACTCTTTGTAACTGCTGCCTAATATCCCACGGGAGGGTTGAATCAGAATTTCTTTAACCGTTGTCCTACTGATGGTCATTTAGGTTGTTTCCAGTGTTTCCGCTTCAAAGCCACTACTCATATCTTGTCCTTGAGGATAAAACAAGAGATGCAGAAGGGGCAGGCAAAGAGGTATTCCCATTTTATACATGATCAAAATGAGGCTCAGAGAAATTTAGTAAACTGCATAAGGTCAAAGAGCTAATAAGTAACAGAGTTCAGAGAACTACTTTAACACAGTTTCACACTGCTGTATCTCAAATTTTCCCATTTGACTTAAAATAGTTTCACAGACATTGTGGTCCTTATGTCACAATAAGATATTTCTGCTTTCTGGAATAAGCACAGGCATAAGTCAACGTGCTGCAAAAGTGGGCATGGACAGAGAGATATAAGAGAATGTAGTAAAAGACTGAATGAAATAGTATACATGGTGAGGTTCTAAGTACTACAGATAATACTGAATATATGAGCCCAATCTTAAAATCTTAAATGGTTTGAAATCAGGATAAATAAAACATAGTGGTGGGGGAAGTAGTGTAAAGGATGACTTGCTATTTGACTATTTGGTAAAATATTATTTGAAAAACAGCCATATTGACCTCTAGTCTTCCGAGATGGGACACATTTGATTAACTCTGATCTGGCATTAGTATGACTGATATTAATACTTTATACCTCCCACACCCAAAATCTATAACCTATCACAGTCTATTAAATAATAAGATAATCAAACCTTCATTAATTACAAATATGAAACTGACTTTAAATTATTGTGCTCTTAGAACAGATAGTCCATCTATAATACAATGAAGCGTTAGCCAAATATATTCCTCTCTCAGACAAGAAACTATTGTACAATGACTTCAAAGTGTACAGAGCTCATTGTGGAAATACCCTTCTAATAAGCCACATTTCTAATTCCAGCAGTATTTAAATTCAGAATTTTATTCTCAACTAGGTCATTCACTGTCTTTAGGACTGGGACAAAGACTTCTCCAAGTTGAAGTTTTCCTCCTATATAAAACATGGTTTGTGTGTTTATTTTGTTGGGAAATAGGTGAATTCATCTTGTTGGTGTTTATCTGAAAGTTTGAGAAAGCCTCAGAGATGCCAAATGTGACCTTTTACTGCAATGCCAACATTTAGAAATGTGAAGGACATAGTGTGACTTATAGTAGAGAATGGATAAAAAATGAAGCACCGTGGCCTTTTCCAGATATATTTCTTAGCATGAAGTGTGTTTATTTATCCATCTGTTGTTTACCTTCTGCCTCTGTTTCTGAATTATGATAAGGTGTAAGCAGCTTACAGAAATACTTATCAAACTCAGTAGGATACAAGGCAACAATTTAACCACTAATGACAGCCACCTTTAACTATGAATGACATATAATAAATTATGTTTGAACTGGATTTTCAGCTGCAGATCCTCATTCTGCCACCCAGACAGCCCTATAAAGTTGCACTTGTGGCCTTAATCCCACTTGGATGTGTGCCCTACTGCCTCTACTTTCCATCATTCTAGTGCTTTAGTCTTCTTGAATAAGTGAACAATCTTTGTTTCTGTACCTTATTAGGCCAAAGACCATAACAGCTAGTGATGGCATCGGCAGGCCCTGCGGGCAGGATTCTCTGCAGATCCAGCCAACCTCCAACAAACCCCTTTTTATACTCCTGTTTCTAGGAAGAATTATGATGGCGGTGCCCTGCTGTTGATCAGTCAAATCTGTGGTAGGCCTAGAGATAAGTCCTGTAAGTGTGGTGTACTGTAAAACAGCGGCTCCCATTCATTAGTGGCTTGTGTGTAATAAACCACCAAAAAGGGGGGTGGGCTGGGGAGGCAGCTGCAGTGTGCAAGAGCAAACAACGCATCTCATTCTTGGGAGCCAAAACTTTGTCATTCGCTACTGGGCAGCCTGCTCTCGCTGACATTCTTTCTGATAACAGAGTAGTGCCCTCTCTTTATTTATAGCTAGACTACTAACCCAAGAGACTCTATTTGGTAACTAGGTATACATATTATAACAGACTGTTATTAAGGAAGAAATGAAAAATACCAGCAAATTGCCTCTGGCAAACAAAATTACTGGGTTCAAGGGACATTTTCCTCTACCAGCTGATAACCTTAAAGACATTTCTATTAGCCACAGTTTCACAGTACTAGTTTCACAAGGATGACATTTCACAAGACACCAACTGAAACACACAGAAGGAATACTCTTTGGGAATGAGTTTCTTTGGTAACAGTTTTTAGACGTAAAAGTGTTCATTGAATAGAGAAATGTTTGGAGGATGCTTGTCTTTAAAGTTAAAGAAAAATCTATAAAAATGTAAAACTAAATTTTATGTTTTGGTTGTTAAGTGTCTAAGAAATTCTCTTTTGCAACAGTACTACAAATGACTCATCGGCCTGAACCAAAACGTAGGAGGCAATTTAATTGTGAAAGGAAGACAATATACTTGTTGCGGAAGAAAAGGGAAAAAATTCTCAAGAAGCCCTTTTAATTCAGGATGGGTTAACCTAATAAAAGGGAGACACACTTGAATTTGCTCACGACTACTTAATGAGAAGATGAAAAATGCTGCAGTTTCTGTAATAAACCCTTTCTTTTTACATCCAAAGCAGGTGCACGGCATTGTGATATCAACACTGTACTAGTTCCCCATCAGCCCCCCACTGCTCTTCCAAATAGGAATGGAAGACTGTACATTCTAGGCATTTTTGTCTTTACCACTCCGAACTCAGGGTCAGGAGAGTGGCTATAGCAGAGTGGAAGGCTTGCCAGTTGTTTTGGAATTCTTGCAGGTGTTTAAAAAGCAAAGGATTCTTTTCAGAGGCACATCTGCATTTGTCATATGCCATTTGTGCTAAAGCCTGTGGTGTTTTTGTTTGTTGGTTTGACAGATTGACATGTAATGGCCAGGACCGTTGGGCGGCTGCTCCCAACAAAGTCATTCTGATGGCTGGAGTCCTCTAGAAATCAGCTCGCCCGAATTACCCATGATTTTTCTCTGCCCTTCAAAGGAAAATGCGGAGTTCTAATGCTCTTTTGGCTTTTTGTTTGCTTTCACAATTCTTTTTCTTTTTTTGTTTCATTGTTTCAAATTCTAAATTAAGATGAAATATGGATTTTGATGGGATAATAATATCTAAAAAGAGTTTTTTTTTTTTAAAAACCAACCAGTTCTTAACATTTACTTAGAAGTGGTTAAAGAGATTTGTGCATCTTAAATAAATATTGGGATATCATAAAATTATTATAAAAATTAAGAGAACATAACTGTGTCGGTAGTGGATAAGGGAACCTAACAGAGGTAAAAACTGCCACTTTTGAAATTTTTAACATTTTTAAACAGTAAAATAAAATTCCTTTTGAAACCATTTTTCCTTTTACATGTTAGTGAGCGATATATCTGAATTTATATGTAAGCATGCATCTTATCAACCATGTTACCACAAAGCCTAGTACATATGTGTGAAAGCACATTTTAGTATGGTGTCTTTTGTTGACAAAGTTAAATCAGATATTCTTATTAATATTCTCTATACATAGGTAGTATCTCACAAAATTAATAGCTCAAAGCTCAAGCTTCAAGTATTAAGTTTATTGTTAATGTAAGTTTCTGATTTCTTGTGGGAGGCTATCACCCTGTCACCCTATTTGGAAAATATAAACTAACGAAGGACTACCAAGAGTTAATCAAGCAAATGCAAAATGTCATAAACATGTTCACTGCACCCCTTTACACTTACTTGGTTGACGTGAACATTTCCTGGACACACATCTTGCCTTACTACACAATGCCACTTTACTGGAAAGGACCATTCTTTTTGACAAAGCATCTCAATTTGGGGGTCTTATTTGTCAGTTTACTCTCAGTTCCACAGGTCTGTCTGCATAATCAAGTTTCCATGGAGCCCTGCACTGGAGAAAGAAGAAAGACAAAACAAAACAAAATTCAGAACTGGCCAAGGGAGCCTGGAAACTGCACATTGCCATGGTTTGGGTGAGAGATTATTAAAAACCAAAAGCCAATGGCTACACTATAAAATGAAAAAAAAAAAAAAAAGGCAGTTGTTTTTTCCTCTTATATTGAAAAGCTAACATTCTGGATATTTGAAAAGTTTTAATAATGTTAATTTATTAATCTATTAATTTATTTTAAACTTTTTGAAATAAGGATTTCTTTCCTGTTACCACAGTAGGGACCTGGGCTAAAGGAAGTAGGAATTAAATAAACTCAGGTCTCTACTGTTTGCAGTTAGCTTGTCTGATGTGTGAATAAAAAAGAGGACAATCAGTTACATTTGAATTTTAGATGAGCAACAAATAATTTTTTTAAAGTACAATATTGCATGGGACATCTTATAATACTAAAAATATATGTTGTTCATCTGATATTAAAATTTAACTGGGGTCTTTTTTAAAAAATCTGTCAATGGTATTTGTAGCAGAGCTTGATTAATGATAAATTCATTATCAGAAACTTCATGGTTTGAAGGGTTTAGGTTTTTCTTTTTTTAAAATTAGGTTTATTTTTTCTGGGGTTCCTAATTTCTTTAAGACTTTCTGTTACCTTTTTAGAGGAATGGGATGAATGATAATGGCTACTTTGATTGGGCACCTACCCAAATACAACCAGGTGCCTTCCGTTTATTATCTTATTTAATCTTCACAACAATCTGAGGAGACAGATGATGTTGTGCCCATTTTACAGATAAGAAAACCAAAGCCCAGAGACAATTTTTCTTGAGTTAGACAACTAGTAAGTGGGAGAACTAGGATTGAAAACCAGGTTTGTCAGAGTCCATAGTTGAGACTTCTCCTCTTAACTGCAATAGCTTATTAAACGTAAATGTTCACTGAAGTTACAAATGATGGAATCAGCTAATTAGAACTCATTAAACAATATCACCCTGGAGAAGGAAATGGCAACCCACTCCAGTATTCTTGCCTGGAGAATCCCATGGACAGAGGACACTGGTAGGCTACAGTCCATGGGGTCACAAAGAGTTGGATACAACTGAGCGACTTCACTAAACAACATCACAGGTTTCCCTGGTGGCTCAATGGTAAATTCGCCTGCAATTCAGGAGTCATGGGTTCGATTCCTGGGTGGGGAAGGTAGCTTGAAGAAGGAAATGGCCACCCACCCCAGTATTCTTGTCTGGAAAATCCCATGGACAGAGGAGCTGTCGGGCTACAAGTTCATGAGATCTCAAATGGGTCAGACAGGACTTAGCGCCTATACCACCACCAAGAAACATCCTATTGCTAGTCATCTGTGTGTGTGTGTATTTGCCTTTTTCTTGCTAATCGCAAGGGCAGTGTCAGTGTCTCATACACATTTTAGCATCTTCCCTTAGACAAGCAGTCATATAATTTTATAATGTCACATTAAAAGAATGTCATAATATTTAAAATAATCAGAAGTTTGTCTTTTGTTTGAACCAAGTATGTTTTATTATTATATAAAATTTAGAGCATATTGTCCTAATAACTCTCACCTAGTTCTCACCCTACGACTCAGTTTGCCATTGTTGGTATATTCTGTGTTGTTGCACTTCTGGAGTTTTAGTTGCTGTACAAACTACTCACAACTGCTCCCCCCCTCCCAAAAAAAAAAGAAAAAAAAAATCAACCTTTTCCTTGCTAAAATACAAAATAGAAACAGTTATTGCTTCAATAACTTAGATGGATCAGGGCTGTAAAGTATTGAATTTAGGCTCTTGTTTCCCTGGAAATTCTTCAACCCTCAGTTTACTTTTGGCTGTGGTACACTGTATGATGTAAATATTATTCTACAATGACGCCCCTCCTCCTTGTCCTTTTATGGTCCTTGGATATTACTTAGAAGGTCATTACATAGCTTCATTTATCTCTTTGAATGCACAGGTTTCATGGTCATTCAAATAATCACAGACTCATCAGTTCTCCCCATACTTAAAATAAGATCAATACAAACCAGAACAAGAGGCTTCACTCCTCTATTCACCAAGATTTCTCTTTTCCTTCTCCTTTCTTTCACTCTCCATCTTCCCTCTACTTCTCTAATCCCCTCCCTTCTTTCCAACCTTCAAACATATCATATACAACAGTTTTTTTTAATAGTTTCTTCTGTAATGGCTCAAAACATCTATTCAGCTGTTATCCAAGACATGGTGAAGTGTTGCCTTTATACAAATGGCTAGAGGCAGCTGTTGCAATTTTGGTGTTTGCTAGAGAGAGAGAGAGAGAGAAAACCAACCCTGCTGGTCTGGCCTTAGAAATTAGTTCAGCAATGAAATGGTTAATAGGATGAGTAAAGGCTATTTTTAAGTCTGGCTCCCCTCTCTGATACACTCTTGAAAATTCACCCTGTACTGCAGAAATCCTAAATTGCAGTGCCCTGCACCCCACTGAAACTCTTCAGTCTGCTGTAAGTAAGCCTCAGCATGGGCAAGATTGGGGGTGAACAGCTGGAGGAGGGGCTCAGGCCCTGGGCCTTTGTGATGGAGGGGCGCAACACTGAGATCCCGCCGAGAAGGAACACAGAAACCCTCAAGGCCTAGAGAAATAGACCCAGACAAAAGCCCCGTTACATGGTTGCAAATCACCCCACTGCTGTTATTTTATTTACTGTGGTCTGCAGGAGGATTGTTTTCTCCTTGCAAAATTTTTAAGCTTCATGGGCTTTTCTCCTCCACAACAGCGGTCACTTATACCACAGTGCCACATAGAGACAGCCCTCACCTTCAGCTTTCTTAAGGAAAATGGGGAAAAAAAAAAAAAAATCTTGTGTAGTCAGGATGCAGTATTCCCAATCTTCCAGTTCTTTCCCAGGGATTGAAGTACGTGTATTTAGAATATTGACTTATACTGGTTTTATTGGATTGGTTATGTTTCATGTTTTTCTGGCTTTACTTGATTATTTTTCTTGAAGATGACACCTACATTCATGCTTTTGGACATACGTTTATTTAGATGTGGAAAGGAAAGAAAAGGCAACATAATTTTGTATTGACTCAATTACAGATACGTAAATGAACATTTTCTCCAGTAAAATAAAATTTTTTTATTCAGTTTCAAAATTGATAGAAATGTTATCCTGTCACAACGGCAAGACAAATGCTATGAGTTTGAGGTGTTCCCCCTTCCCCCCGCCCCCCCACCCCCCCACCGAGGGTTAAGAGAGGAGATAGGTTGACACAATTATAGTTATCCTACTGAGCCATGGATTCTGAGCTTCATTTTAAAAGTGAAAGCCAAGTTGGTGTATGTAAAGGATTTCCATGTAGCTGTGGTGCTAGTTATTACTGGCTACATTATATGCTAAGTGTATTTGTGTTCCCCAAGTGTACAAGCCTTCTATCAAAAGTATGTTCTATAACTCATATATTCAAGGTGTAGGGTATGAAAAATGCAAAGCTTAGGAGAGCACTTTACCAAGCTGGTGTCCTCCAAACTGAAATTGTTTGTAACGATAGTCTTTTACAGGTTTTCATTTAAAGATGTTTGTGTGCTTTTAATTGACAACTAACTTCTTGCTGCTGTATAGTAAAATATTAATATATTTTTATCATTAAACTGCTGCATGACTATCAAAAAAAAATAAATAAAATAAAATCTAAAGAGAAAGAACTGTCTGTGAGGGCAAATCTATTTTGTACAAGGTTCTTTGGTTATTTGCAGGAGGGGGCTCTTGCTTCCTTGAAGAGGGAGGGAGAGAAGCCTGAGGAGGGAAAAGGAGTTTACTTCTCTGTATAGAAATACATGGCTGACTTTGGCAAACATTTCTCCACAGTTGAGTCAGAGCTGCAAGCTATGCCTTAGGGTAACTGAGGAGGTGGGAGGGTCCCGTCACAGTAACCAGAGCAGCAGAAGTCTCTTCTGTTTAGGCGGTTGTAGTGTCATGACTAAGAAGTTGAAAGGGGAACTTGCAATAAGTGTACTCTATTTAAGAAAAATTTTAAAAAGTGAAATTTTCCTATGACAAATCCACGGAGATATTTGCAAGGTGTTTGGGCAGGTAATTAGCACCCAAACCAGGTTTCAGGAAATAGTTCTGGTCACCTCAAATGAAGAATATATAATGAGCTGAGGAGCTTGATTTTCAATGGATGATTTACCCAGGACAATAGCCCAAACAGAACCGGGTAAAGGGTTTACAAATGGTAACTTGAGAAGCAGTGGGCTCCCTTCCCAGCAGCTTAATTCTGTCCCCTTCTCCTACTCTGTCCCTTCTCTTCAACCTCTCTCTTCTCTTCTTCCATCATTTCACAAAATACACAACTAATATAACTTTCCATGAGAAGTTGAACACAGTCCTTAAACAATTCTTTTTTGTCAAAGAAACATAGGTAGGGTGCAAAAAAAAAAAAAATCCAAAGTAAATTTGCCTATTGGCATCTAGACCTAACTAGTTTTGGGTTATTTCAGGCTGAAACTTTTTTTGCTTATTTGCTGAGGCTCATTGTGAAGTCTTTCCTTATCAGAGTTTCTTGCACTGGATAACAAGCAATGCTGAAGAGATTACCCATTCTTTTCAAAGCCAATTCCAGAAGACTGACAACACGGAGAACAGAAGATGACGATATAAAAAATAGTTCAACATTTCTTAACTGACAATGTTACATGATTTTGTTGATTTAAGAAAGGCTCCTTACCCATAGACAGTCTGATTTGCTCTGCTGCAAGCATTAATATTTCTAGTAAAATAATGTCCTCTGCCATAGTAACTATGGTAAGCAAAATAAACAATAGTTGTAAACTTTCACCTACTGTAGTCTCTTTGTATATTGAGAGATGAATTTTACTTCATTGTAATCTAAAATGTTTTTGTGATTCCTGTTTTGCTCTTTTATGGTTTAAGTTCTTCCTATTCCCTGATTGGTTTGGGTTCACATTTAAAGCTAAGAGAAGGCAACTCAGATGTCATTTTACAGACAAGGAAATAGGTTCAGAAAGTTCAAATTACTACCCAAGGTCACCCAGTGTCAGAGCCCAAACTAAGATTTCCTAATTCCTAATTTTGATTGTTTTTCCCAGGGCTTTAGACTATCTTCCTATGTGGTTAATAACATAGGATCGCTGCCTAAGAATACCAATTTCTACTGAGGCATGCTCTCTGTCATTAAGTGCTCCAGCAAACTGTTAATTAAGATTGTTTTGAGCTGTTTACCAATTTAGGTGATGTCAGATACTTCTCTTGGATTCTGTTCGCCTCTTGGGAATGACAGAAAATTCTGTTGATTCTGTTGCCTGTGGTTTGACCATCTGTTCTAAATCATGATTGTGGCTGCCATTGGGAAATCCATAATCTGATACTGTTACCAGAGTTGTGCATTTAAAACACATTAAGCTCTTTGTGGGTTACAGGCCCTTCTTAAGCGCTCCTTAATTTTTACAGGATATGCACAGAGAATGCTAAATTTTGGAGCTGAAAGATGTAGACTGGAAGAATGAAGAAGTTCCACCCTTGTTCTCTTCCCCAGCACTGTGGAAGCTGTTTCTGTCGAAGAGGTTAGAAACAGAAGATAAAACACTTGAAGGTGCATCTGCTGATCAAGCACAAAGCAGTCAGGAAGGAGGGATGAGGTTGTAGATATTTCCCTGCCATCCTTACGAAGTCCCCCTCAAGGCGCACTGGATGCTCACCTAGGAAATGATCAACACTCCAGTGTGCACAAGACTGCAGAAGACTTGCAGAGGTATTCTGTCTTTAAATGTTTACTGAAAAAAATTAATTTGGATGTCACACTCTGCACTTTCCACTCTCCACACTTACCTTAATGTCCCTAATATCCTTTATCATTCAGGCTATTATAATGCTAAGGGTTAAATATTTTTCTGAAATAATGAGTTAACACACAAAAAACACATAGAACAGCACCTGGTCCATAGTAGGGGCTCTGTAAACACTATTATTCATGTGTTGATGTAAGACACACTAGAGGTGAGGGTCATAGGTCCTGCCCTCGAGGAATTTACAGTGAAGGAAACAGATAGGTAAATTGGTGAAAACAGGGCTACCTGTGGAAATATGCAGAAGATGTGGTGGGAACGGTGAGGCAGGGCAAACTGATTTCCTGGGCCCCACCCCTCCTGACATTAGGTGGACTAGATATCTGTATTTCCAAAAGCTCCTCAGGCGATTCCAAAGTAGCTCTGGGGTGTGGGTTGCCTAATCTAAATTAGGCTGGAGGAAAATTCTGGGAAAGCCTTTCTGGAGGAGCTGATATTAGAGCTGGCATCTGAAAGAATGAAGGATATCCTAGGCTGAGGGAAAATTGCTCAAAGGAAGGTATGAAAGAGTCTCTGCCGTTTGGATACTGCTGGTAGATGGGTCTGGTTGGAGTGAAAGTGTTCATCTCTCAATTGTGTTCAATCCTATGTGACCCCATGGCCCTCTGTCTGTGGAATTCTCCAGGCAAGAATACTGCAGCGGGTAGCCATTTTCTTCTCCAGAGGATCTTCCTGGCTTAGGGGTCGAACCCAGGTCTTGGGCACTGCAGGCAGATTCTTTACCATCTGAGCCACCAGGGAAGCCCGACTGGAGTGGAGGCCCCGCAGTAAAGAAGTATATAGGTAGGATGAGCATATATATCATTACTCAAACCAGGACACTTTTGAGAGTGAAAGGAGGTATGATGAATCATATGGGGAACAGGAGATGATGCTTAAGCAAGAGCTCTGAAGAGATTCTGAGGGTCCTTCAGAGTGGAACTGTTTTAAGTATCACCTGGGGCAATGGCAGCCATTGAAGAATAAGGCTGACTGGTGACAAGATCAGGTTTACATTTTAAAGTTTCCTCAGCAGTCTTGGAAGGTTATTCTAAGTGGAATTTTAAAGAATGGTTCACGTTTCTACAGTTTCTTTGAATATGTCATTTAGATTTAATCTTTATAAGAGTCCTAATGTAATGCTGAAAATGTAAGTGATTAAAATCAATATAAGGATGGCAGTCTAAGGAATCCACAGTGTTAATAACTATGGTCCTAGTATCATTATTTCATATATATATAAAAATATGTATTTCATTCATTCATTTGCTCGTTATTTACTAAACACCTAAGACTAACCATTTTCTCCTCTAGGTACTGGGGAAGCAGAGTGAATGAGGTTCCTGTCTTTATGGAGCTTACTTTCTAGCAGAAGGCTTTCCCTGGTAGTTCAGATGGTAAAGAATCTGCCCACAAAGCCAAAGACCTGAGTTCAATCTGCCCTCAATGCAGAAGACCGAGTTCAATCCCTGAGTTGGAAAGATCCTCTGGAGAAGGGAATTGCTACCCACTCCAGTATTTTTGCCTGGAGAATTCCATGGACAGAGGAACCTGGCAGGCTTCACAAAGAGTTGGACATGAGTGAGTGACTAACACTTTCACACTTTTCAAGCGGAAGAAATAAACAACAATAAAATAAACATGCAATATAATTTCAGGTATTGGTAAGTGTTGGGGAAAAATTCAGTCAAGATAAGGGGTTGAGGGCAGGTAGGAAGATTGTGCTTAGTCGCTCAGTCACGTTTGACTCTTGGTGATCCCATGAACTGTAGCCCGCCAGGCTCCTCAGTCCATGGGGATTCTCCAGGCAAGAATACTGGAGTGGGTTGCCATGCCCTCCTCCAGGGGATCCTCTCAAACCAGGGATTGAATTCAGGTCTCCCGCATTGCAGGCAAATTCTTTACCATCTGAGCCGCCAGGTTAGGAAGACAGTATTTTAATAAACTCTGATGGAGATATCCTCCTTGAAGGATGGCATTGAATGCAGTGAGGGAATGAGCTTCTTAAGTTCAAATGAGGAAACAAAGTGCAAAGGCTGTGAGGCAGGCACAAGCTTGGTGACTTGGAGGAACAGAAAGAAGAGCCTCAACCTGTTTTTGCATCTCAACTCCATGAATTCTTCCCTGGTGGCTCAGACAGTGAAGAATCTGCTTGCAATGCATGAGACTTGGGTTCAATTCCTGGGTCGGGAAGATGCCCTGGAGAAGGGAATGGCTACCCACTCCTGTATTCTTGCTTGGAGAATTCCGTGGACAGTGAAGCCTGGTGGGCTATATGGGCTATATGGGGTCACAAAGAGTTGGACATGACTGAATGACTAACACTTTCACTTTCATTCCTAATTCTATACTGAGGCCTTCAGGGCATCACATGATCTGGCCTTTACCTATCTATCTAAGTTTTATCTATCTTCTATCTAAGTTTTACAGTTTGGGAGGGAGAGGTGGTCTGCAAGTAGAGTGTCCTTGAGGAGGGTGAGGGAATGCTAGCACATCAGCTTTTCTTTCTTTCTTTTTTTTTTTTTCTTCTTTTAATTTCTTTGGTTGTACAGTTTATGGGATCTTAGTTCCCCATGCCCCTGCAGTGAAAGTAAAGAATCTTAACCGTTGGACCACCAGGGAAGTCCAACATCAGCTTTTCTTAACCGTACTCTATACTCTCCTCACTCTGTTATTCTAACAGCACTTTTTCAAGAGAAAGAATTCTACCACTACAATCTACTGCTGGAGTACTTTACAAATGTCATTTATTTAAGCCTTATACCAGGTCTACAAGATTGGCAATGTTGCCATTTTGCAGGTAAAGAAGCTGACTCAAAGAGGTAAAAGAACTTTTCCATAGTTATATTGTATCAAATGGTGATTTCAGGTCTTTTCTCTACAAACTGCCTTTCACTGCCTTGGAGCTATAAGTCATATTTTGGTATGCAGATAGTATATTCTACATAAAAATCAGTAGACTGTACATAAAAGTCAGCTCCTGACAGAAGCTCCAAGGCACAAACTGTGGAATAGTACTTTCTTTTTCCCAGGAGGAAATCTCAAGGGCTATGCTATAAACTTTGTGTATATATATATATATATATATAAACCACAGTAAAGAAAGCCAGAATTCTAATTCTGATGCTGCAACTAATTAACTCTCTGACCCTGGCATGTCCCTTAGTTTATCTGAGTCAAGTTTCCTGATCTGAAGAATGGGTGCTATAATTTAACTCCAGCTTAGGTACATGTGAAAGTGCTTTGAAAAAGAAAATGATGTACACATAAAAGAAATGATTAAATTCCCAGAAATTTACTGTAAGTATGTATATATTTGGTTATTAACAAAATTATGGGTTCAATTTCTGAGGTTTGGAATATTAAAACACACACATAAACACGCACAACTGTTGGAGTGATAAATAATTGTAAACTCTCTTAGTTAAATGGTATTTTTGCCCTTCAGCCTTTTTCATCCTTGTACTTTAAAGACTATATTGAGAGGATAAGAAGCTGTTTAGGCTACTGCCAAGTAAGATGAACTGTGGGGTGCCTTCTTTTTGGGCACTAGAAAAAGAACAATTATTTCTGGAAACTAAAAAAAGAGACAGAGAAGGAAAGGAAGGAAGACTGCAGGGCAGGTAAGAAAGAGAAATTTCTATTTATGCATGTCCATTTGACCTTCTGTGGGGTGACTTAGTTTAATTAGCTGGTTGTGACCAAGTGTGGTCTAGCCGTGCTATAGTTGGGGGTAGGCAGGAAATATAAGAACCCAACTCCTTAATACCCTTAAAATCCCAAGGAGCTGTCTATTGAGGTCTGCCTAGCAGAGGAGTCATTAGCCTCTGTAGGCACTTGTACTCCTGGGTTGAACTTGGTATAGATCACTGTTGTTTCTGCAGTCCATGGAGGAAGGCTGGCTGAGAGCTTGAAAAGTTCATTTAGCAAGAGTGGATACAGAGCTGGTGTGGAAAGATCAGTTAACCTAGGGGGTGGCTGTAGTCTTTCAAAACAGGGTCAGTATGGTATAACCTTCTTCCCTAACTTTTCCATTCATAGTTTTAAACTTTTGTATGGTTTCCTTCCCCAGAAAAGCATTAAGTGTTACTGAAAGAAAGGAAAGGAGAATCAAAGTCTTCAAACATGTCCCTGTCAACAGTAATCTTTTAGAACTGAAAAAGGAAGTTTCTACCTTGAAGAGTTTAAATAGAAGGGAAGGACGCTCACTATAATACTACTCTTCAGAAGCTTGAGCAGGAAATTAATTATTGCAATATTTTTCTTCTTTGAAATTTCCCCTTCTACTTTAAGCAGATCCCAAATATCTCTAGTGTTTTCAAATAAGGACTCAAAGTCTTTCCCCCGGGACCTAGGGTGGATGGGGGCAGCTGGTAATTTGACCAAGAGCATGGGTTCTGAAATTCCATCAGTTCAGTTCAGTCACGCAGTCATGTCTGACTGTTTGCAACCCTATGGACTGCAGCATGCCAGGCTTCCCTGTTGAATACAAGCTCCCGGAACTTGCTCAAACTCATGTCCATTGAGTTGGTGATGCCATCCAACCATTTAACCCTCTATCATCCCCATTCTCCCCCTGCCTTCAATCTTTCCCAGCATCAGGGTCTTCTCTAATGAGTCACTTCACATCAGGTGGCCAAAGTATTGGAGCTTCAGCTTCAGCATCAATCCTTTCAATGAATATTTAGGATTGATTTCCTTTAGGATTGACTGGTTCCAAGGGACTCTCAAGAATCTTCTCCAACACCACTGTTCAAAAGCATCAATTCTTTGGTGCTCAGCTTTCTCTATGGTCTAACTCTCGCATCCATATATGACTACTTGAAAAACCACAGCTTTGACTATATGGATCTTTGTCAGCAAGGTAATTTCTCTGCTTTTTAATATGCTGTCTAGTTTTATCATAGCTTTTCTTCCAAGGAACAAGTGTCTTTTAATTTCATGGCTGCAGTCACCATCTACAGTGATTTTGAAGCCCAAGAAAAGAAAGTCTGTCACTGTTTCCACTGAGTGCAATTGTGTGGTAGTATGAACATTCTTTGACATTGTCTTTCTTTGAGATTGGAATGAAAACCAATCTTTTCCAGTCCTGTGGCCACTGCTGAGTTTTCCAAATTTGCTGGCATGTTGAGTACAACACTTTAACAACATCATCTTTTAGAATTTGAAATAGCTTAACTGGAATTCCATCACCTCCACTAGCTTTGTTCGTAGTGATGCTTCCTAAGGCCCACTTGACCTCACACTCCAGGATGTCTGGCTCTAGTTGGGTGATCACACTGTTGTGGTTATCTGGGTCATGAAGATCTTTTTTGTATAGTTCTTCTGTGTGTTCTTGTCCCCTCTTCTTATTATCTTCCACTTCTGTTAGGTCAGTACCATTTCTGTCCTTTATTGTGCCCATCTTTGCATGAAATGTTCCGATGGTATCTTTACTTTTCTTGAAGAGATCTCTAATCTTTAACATTCTATTGTCTTCCTCTATTTCTTTGCTTTGATCACTTAGGAAAGCTTTCTTATCTCTCCTTGCTGTTATTTGGAACTCTGCATTCTGATGGATATATCCTTCCCTTTCTCCTTTGCCTTTAGCTTCTCTTCTTTTCTCAGCTATTTGTAAGGCCTCCTCTGACAACCATTTTGCCTTTTTGCATTTCTTTTTCTTGGGGATGGTTTGGTCATCGCCTCCTGTACAATGTCACAAAACTCTGTCCATAGTGCCTAAAGAGGCACTCTGTCTATCAGATCTAATCCCTTGATCTACTTGTCACTTTCACTGTAAGGGATTTGATTTAGGTCATATCTGAATGATCTAGTGGTTTTCCCTACTTTCTTCAATTTAAGTCTGAATTTTGCAAAAAGGGGTTCATGATCTGAGTTACAGTCAGTTCCCGGTCTTGTTTTTGCTGACTGTGTAGAGCTTCTCCATCTTTGACTGCAAAGAATATAATCAATCTGACTTTGGTATTGACATCTGGTGATGTCCATGTGTAGAGTTGTCTCTTGTGTTGTTGGAAGAGGGTGTTTGCTGTGAAATTCCATCACCTACTTTGAATTCAATCTTCTCCCTCCTAGCTCTGTAACCATGGGGAGGTTACTGATTCTCCTTAGTATCCCCATCTAGGACATGAGACTATTCATCCCTATCTATTAATTAAGATCTAATAAGATTTCAATAAAAAAGATAAAAAATCATTGAGATCTCACTTTAGTGGGATTCATTTTCCTTTCTTTTTCCTTTAATGTTAATTCATTTTCCTTTCTTCCTTACTTGGTAAAGCACCACAATTTTTAATAAATCTTTCCAAAGGGTAGTCAGTAGGAAAGTATTTTGTTCTGAGATTTGCATGGCTAAATCTTCAAAGTTTCCCAAATTTTAGGGCCAAAGGCAACAAGCAGAAGTTTTGAATAATAATTCATTTGGTTATGAATCCCTTAATATTTGGGACTACCTCTCTCATATTTTTGGAGAAGGCAATGGCAACCCACTCCAGTACTCTCGTCTGGAAAATCCCATGGACAGAGAAGCCTGGTAGGCCACAGTCTGTGGGGTCACAACGAGTTGGACATGACTGAGCGACTTCACTTCACTTCACTTCTTCATTCATTCAACATTTATTATGTGCTAAAAACTGTTTTCAGGTGATTTATATTAATTCTTTCACTTGATTATCACACACCCTAAAATGAAGGGTTTCTGTTTCCATTTTAGAGTGAGAAAACTAAGGCTCAAGCTCTTAAACACTGTACAGCCTCCATGGAACCTGATGCATAGTAGATACTCAACATCTAAGTGATGGTCGAATGAATAAATTGACCCATTACACTTGAAGAGTCCTTTCAACTTATACATCCTGTTCACGTACTGGATCTTGTTTTAATTTTTTTTTTCAGGCAATCAAATCTTTCTTCCCTTCTCTTCTGAACTGGGAGGGACCTTATAGCTTTTAGATACAACTGAAGTGCCTTAAAATATTAATGGAGTGTTAGTATTTTACACAGAAGAAGGGCTTTCTAGTTCAGTCATTCTGATTGGCAAACACTTCCAAAGGGAGGAGGGAGAAATTGTCAGGAGCATGCCCAACACTAAATAGCCCAAATCTACTGCTTAACTATTCTCTGTTCCTTGCTAAGAGTAGAAAGACAAATGACAAGACAGAAGATGAAAGTCAGTTTTGATGTTCACGTCAGCTTCGGTGTCCTTGTAATCTTGTCATAGATCATTTATATTAACTTAACATAATTACTTTAATAGTGATGTGTATTATAAATAGACTAATCATCCTGAATGCAAACTGTAGAAATTAAACAAATTAAGTGTTTAGCTCAAAGATTTGTTTTTTTCCCCCTCCCCCTCTCTCACTCTCTCTTCTTCTTCTTCTCCTTCTGTGTCTCTTCCTGAACACAGGCAGCCAGAGATTCAGGCCCCAGATTTCTGTCTGCAGAGTGTACTTTACCTTTTGGATGGGACTTTAAAGACTTTAAACAGCTTGAGACTTATAGTTTGCCACAGGAGCATGTAGCAAATTCCTGTTTCTACTTTTTGAACCAGGAGCTGGAGTATAAGAGCCCCGCGCAGGAAGTCGCAGGTGGTGGGAAAGGGGAAACAAGGTCATTTTCAACCATGTACATTGAGGTTGTACCTTTAAAGTCAATTCTAAATTTAATTGAAAGCCGAGGGCAGAGAAGCCAAGATCGGAGCAATGTGGTGATTTATTCTGAAGCCTGTAAGAAGTCATGCGGCTGAATGTAGGATGAGCTGGAGCTTTAATAAAAATGGCACTGGGGAAGCCAGCAGGAAGAGGCACAAGAATGGAACTGGGTTAGATGAAGGATCTCCAGGCCTAAAAGGGAGCAGGGGTCTGAGAGAGCAGTGTTTGCCCAAACTCTGCTGTTTTTACCATGATGGATGCACGTAAGTAATCTGCATCAAAAGGAAAAACCAGGATCAGACAGAAGACGCCGAGACTCTTTAGACAGTGAATTTTGCATGAAATCATTAAGGTGTCCAAATTGCAGAAAGGCTATGAAATGAATGGCAAGGAAAACTCATCTAGTATTATTCCTAGCTGAAATTTAGCTGAAGAAAAATGACATGTTCCTTTATTAAAACACTACGGGACTTGACAGCAAGGCTCCCACACATTTCTAGGGGTGTTATTGTCTACTAGATGATATTGGACCACTGCTACAGAAAATCCGTAACATATTCTCAGGATCAAATCTTCTCTGTTGACAAATGGTTTAGGAACAAAACAGACAAAAACAACAACAACCCCAAAACAAACAAAAACAACAACAATCCCAAATCAAACAACAACAACAACAACAACAAAAGAACAAGCTTGTTAGCAGATGTTAGAAAGAGCATTGGACTAGAAATCCCACATAATTCCTGGGTTCAAGTGGGTTCTAGGCTCTCTGATCTGAGGGAGGCACTGGTTGTCCCTCCAGTTGTAGGGACTCTATGATCTATATCCTTGACTCTAATTTTTCTAGACTCTTTTCTTTAGATCAACTTCACATTTTATTCAGCATTGGTATTCATTTTAATCTTACTAAAAACATAGTACGTGTTCATTGCAGAAAATTCAGAAAATGTAAAAGAGAATCAAAAAGAAAATAAACATCACTGTAATCTCATTGTCCAGAAATAACCACTGTGAACATTTTGGTCAATATCACTCTGATTATGATAACATTCAAAGGACCAGGAAGGTCCTTCCTATTGAGAAATGATTGTCATAATCAGAATTTGGATGTGGTAGTGGTGGCTCTTTTAAAAATCTTTAGATGAATGGTCACTAACTTTGAGTGAGTCTTTTGCTCCAAGAGCAAAATGTTCTAAGCTCTCTGGCTTGTGATATCAAGATCCATGCCATCCCAGAGGAAACTATGTGCAAGGCTCTGTCTGGATTCTGTGAATAGGGAGCTTGTGACCACCAACTTTCAATCATCACCAAGTCTCCTAGAGGGGCTTAATTATTTGTGTGTGTGTGTGTGTGAGTGCTTTTTTGGTAATATTTGGATAAGAACAGGTGGCTCAGTGGTCAAGAATCCACCCGCCAATGCAGGAGGTGTGGGTTCAATCCCTGGGTCCTGAAGATCCCCTAGAGGAGGAAGTGGCAACCCATTCCAGTATTCTTGCCTAGAAATCCCAGGGACTGAGGAACCTGGTTGGCTGCAGTCTATGGGGTTGCAAAGAGTCTGACACGACTGAGCACACATGCACAGACAATAACAGAAACCTAAAATTAATTGATATGTTGGGGTGCTGAAATTATGAACAACTTTCTTCTAATTTTTTTCCATATTCTTGTTATAATATCTGTGCAACTGGGAATTCCCTGGTGGTCCAGTTGTTAGGGCTCCATGTTCTCACTGCAGAGGAGGGCCTGGGTTTAATCCCTGGTTGGGGAAATAAAATCCCACAAGTAGCATGCAGCAGCAAAAAAAAAAAAGTTGTGCAATCAGTGAAAATAGTAAGGAAAAAACGTGACAGTGGAGAGGTGAGGAAGATGAGAGAGATGAGAAAGTATGATACCATGTGTGTTTGGAATACCTTGGACACGTTACTTAGGCTCACTGAGCCTCAGTTTCCTATTCTGTAAAATGGGAATAGTAAGTACTACTTTGCAGGGCTGCTAAAAAATTAGGAATAATGTATGTAAAGCAGCAAGCATTGAATTAGCCACACAATAAGTATCCAGTCTATGGTGGCTGTTATTGTTATAACAGGATCGATTTAAAAAACATTCTCCTTGAGCTCCCACTCTCACATGCATATGTGCTAAGTCGCTTCACTCACGTCCAACTCTTTGCCACCCCATGGACTGTAGACTGCCAGACTCCTCTGTCCATGAAATTCTCCAGACAAGAATACTGGAATGGGTTGCTTTGTCCTCCTCTAGGGGATCTTCCCAACCCAGGGATCGAATCCATGTCTCTTCCATTTCTTGCATTGGCAGGCAGGTTCTTTATTACTAGCACCACCTGGGAAGCCCCCTACTCTCAGAGTTCATATGTAAAAATATAAGGAGATGTTGCTTAGAAGTTCCTGATACATAGCTGTTCCAGTTCTTGGGAAATTTTTCTAACTCAGCCAGGAGAAAAACCAATACCTTAGTCTTCTAAGGGATTCTGTTTGCTGGTGATTCTGTTTTGAAAAGCCACTTAAACACAGTCAAGACAATGTTTACCAGCAACAGGGGACTTGACTGTAAACCATCAGCCAAGAGACAGACAAAAGAAATTCAAGAGTGTGGGCCAGCTTGTATCAGGAGAAAACAATACACACACAGTCAAAAGATTTCTGTCAGCACGTCATGCTTCTGGTTGTTTATTCAAAAACATATCTTGGACACTAATTGTGTATCATCCAGACCTGGGCCATCTCTAGGGATACAAAGCTGAGGGGCAATGTTCACTGTGATTATATTCAGTTTTAATTTCCAGGTTGGGAGTTGGAGGTAGATGGGTTTGAATCTCAGTTTAGCAGTCCAAGTGACAACAGCTTACTGGCTAAGTGATGTTCTGCAAGCTGACCAATCTGCTGAAAATCAGTGTTTATACTGGTATCTTGGATACCAATGCTTTGTAGACAAAAGAATGAGCTGAGAACATGAATTAAAGTACCTGGGCCAGGCACTTAATAGGTCCTCAGAAAACGATGATAGTGGTTGTTGTTGGTAATGATGAGATGCAGGCTTCATCTTTGAGGCATGCTCAGCATAGCAGCAGGAAAAATGTATGTGAATAAAGTCCCAGCTGGCACTAGTGGTAAAGAACCTGCTTGCCAATGCAGGAGACATAAGAGACGTGGGTTCGAGTCTGTGTTGGGAAGATCCCCTGGAGAAGGGAGTGGCAACCCATTCTAGTATTCTTGCCTGGAGAATCCCATGGACCGAGGAGCCTGGTGGGTTATAGTCCATGGGGTCACAAGGAGTCGGACCCAACTAAGTGACTAACACACACAGTGCCTCAGTGTTAGGAAGGTATGTGAGCAATGAAGCCGATGTGAAGAGGCCACAATCAGGAGGGGCTTCAAAGAGAAACGTGGGAGCCTCACTGTGAAAGATGGGTAGAAATTCTCCAAGATGAAAGGGAAGCAGAGCAGTCCAGGCAGAGAGGCACAAGGCAAGCATAAGGGTACAAAGTTTGAGACTTGGGCAGGGATGCCATTCCATGCCTTGAACCTAGTGCTGCCACGTGGCTAAGAATGATGGGAGAGGAGGGAGAAAGGCTGAACTGCTCCAGGTGGGAGACCACCCAAAAGCCATGGGTCTCGGTGTCTTGAGCAAGAGGCAGATTTGATATGGAAGTTGTGCTGGACACCCTTCATCAGCCTCTCTAGAGTCACCTCCACTCCCATCTGCTCATGACCCAAGGGCTGATAGACTGTGGACCCATCAACTGGCTTCCTTGCCCTCCAGCTTCCTGTAGGCTTCAGCCAAGGAGACATGGGAAAGAAATGAAAGGAAGAAGACTAAGATTGGGTCTTCATTGGAGTATTTATTCCCTTGATGGAAGATCCAGCACCTGTTGGGTGACTTTCTCAGAGAGATCCGTGTGCCCTTCCTTTCCCGTGATGAAAGTACTGAGGTATGGAAAAACCATCTCTTACTGTTTATATAATCCTTTCATGAACTTTCCCTGAATTACCCAATTTGGGGTACCAAATGTTTCCTGCCAGACCCTTGACTGATACATATCTTGAATAAGTAATAAAATCAATGTGTCTGTCGGGGAGGGTTAGAGCAGCGAGCTGATGGCACTAATGTCAAAAGACATGAAATTCCAGGGCATACGATCTGTAAAAAGAACAATGGTTTGTCTGTTTTGCTGGGGTTGCTAGTCTGGAGCCACATGAAGACATGGCATGACTTCTTGGAGAGTGTCCTCAGCCTTGCCTCTAAGTGAGCCACTCACAGCAGGATTGAAGGGTAACACTGTCCAAAGATGTCCCCCATCTCCATGGATGGACTGACTTCAAAAGGAAAGCCTTGAAATAAGCTGTCCCATGTCAAGATTTTTCTTATTAGGATAGCTAAGGGGATCATAAGTGGGAGTGGTTGTTGGGAATTCTCTGGCGGTCCAGTGATTAGGACTCCACATTCTCACTGCCGAGGGTGTGGATTCCGTTGGTTGGGGAACTGGGATCCCACAAGCCATGTGTAGTGGTAGAAAAAGGAAAAAATAAGGTGGGAGTGGTGGTGGGTAACTGATGTAGCAGACTTATGAAGCAAGCTCACCCCTCCCCTTTTTGATCTGTTTTTCCTTTGTAAAAAATCAACAGAGTTTCTATTCTCCACCCCTGCCCCTCACCTTTACCCAGGTCTGTAGGAACCATCTACTCTCTCTCCACCCACTCCTGCCCATCCGGTGCTCTGGGAAGGATGGGATGCAACCATTTAACTTTTACAGCTTTCCCCAGGGGAGCTGAATTTTGAAACTCAGCTTTAATTATATAATGAAAGCATATGTTTCCTATTGCAAGGATTGTAGACAGCAGTGAGGAGGAGGGAAGAGTTGGGGTGAGAATGTGTGGGGAGAGAGGACTGAGTGACTTCCAATGAGCAGTAGTTACAGTGGAGAGTAGAAGACCATTCTCAGACCTCTGAGGCAGAGCTGAGAGCATCTCCTTCAATAATCACCAAGTACTGAGAGCTAGGTATGCAGGCCACTGCTGGGCTTGGGGAAATTTGGAGTACGTGTATATGTAAGGAGAGGAAAGAACTGGGGTGAAGTTTAGAAGAGAAGAGATGAATTCAGGTTGGTGGGACCTGGAAACAGTATATGAGTTGAATCTCAAGATAGGCAGATGTGGAAGTAGCAGGGAATTTCTGGGTACTTCTTCCCCATCTTTGCCACCTCCTTTGTCCTGGCCCCTCCGAGCACTGAACCAGCTTCAATGTATGTAGAGAACAACGTCAAATATTTGATGATATAATATACTCAGAATATGCTTCAGGGTGTATGGTCTCAGACAAACCATATTTTGCATAGGCTACCTTTGTCCCCTCAGTCACACCAGCAGTAAATAAATATGTGCTTCTAATTACAGAATTAATACACAAATACTTTTTTAAAATTTGGTTGAGCCAGGTCTTTAGTTGCAACATGTGGGATCTAGTTTCCTGACCAGGGATCAAGCCTGGGGCCCCCGCGTTGGGAATGTAGAGTCTTAGCTACTGGACTACCAGGGAAGTCCCCACAAATACTTTTTTATCATAAAAAAGTCCAAGCATTACAGATGTTCCCTTTGAAATCACCACACTCAAACCCATATTTACTTCTAGAAACATATTGTTCTGTGTGTGGGTCTATGGTTACATAATGGTATCATACTGTGTGTTCATTCTATACCTTGCATTTATCACTCAATATATCCTGGAGCTCCTTGTGAGGTATTTCACAGAGAGCTACCCTCATTCTTTTTTAATCCTGCCTAGCATTTGTTTGTTTCTAGATACAGTTTTGAAAACACTTTTCATAACTCTTTTGCAAACTTTCCTTGTGGTAAAAAAATATACCCCAGAAATATTCAGGACTCTCCCCAAGAGAGTCTATTGCCATAGGAGGGCTGGAAAGGGGGTTGGAGAAATGATTTTCAGTCAATATCCCAGGAGATTTATTACTTGGCAAGTCTGGAAACATTATTATGGTTTTTATTTTTCTGTTTCCCTATCAAAGCTATTTAAGTAACTTGAATTTTTTACATTACAATACTGCAAGGCACAGTCTTCCTAGTGAGGCTGATACTGAGGCTGTACATTCTTCCTAGTGAGGCTGATACTGAGAAATGCAATTGTTGGATCATGCAGTGTGTGCATTTTAATATTAGATACTGCCAAATTGCCTCATAATGTGGCTGTAGCAATGTACAGTCCCCTATTTCAGTATGTCTTCTTATATCAAGAAAATGAATTACATCCAATCTGTCTTCATGTCTTAATATTAAATTTTACCAGAACTCATCATCATAACCCATCTCTCTCAATATGTTTCATACTATTCTAGTGAAGGGAACTGAAGCTCACTCAGATACTCAAGCCAGAAATCTGACTCCTCTCACTTCTTCTCACTCCCTAGCACTAATTGGTCATAAAGTTTATCAATTTTACCACTTTAATATCTGTACATTCCGGCATGTCTGCCATTACTACCTAATTCTTACTACCTAATTCATTTTTGTCTTGTTTTTTTTTTTCATCTTAGACAATGGCATAGACCCCTCATCCATCTCCTGGCTTTTCCTTCCACACCCCACCCCCTAAAATTTATATATATTAACTGTATCAGCTCACTGATTACAACTCTTCAATGGCCACCAGTCGCCATGAAAACCAACTCCAGACTTAAGATTTTACAAAGATTTTGAAATCAACCACTTTTTGCCCATTTCTATCCCACTTGATAGAAATGTCATCTATGAAGAAACTGTTTGAAGGACATGCAGTCTATCCATTCTAGCTATTCTAGATTTTAGTCATTGAAAAATCATAAGCAATACTTGGTCAGTTCTATTGCGGTTCCTATAGAATCACTTCCTATGAGTTATTGTTTGCTCTGTGTATCCTTTTTTTAAGAAGCACTGCAAAAATTTCTCTCTCTAACCCCCAAATCTAGAACAATGCTTTATTTACAGAAATATTGTCATATATATGTCTTATCTATCTATCTACATGAATGACACATAGAAATGCACACACATCAAATGAAAACCAATAAGAAGAATCCAAATGTAATCATCTACTCCAGGATGTCTTTTCTGGTTATTTTTATCTACTATACATTATGTAACCTCAGACCTACTTACTCTTCCCTGCACGCTCGGAGCTTCGTTATGTCTCATGCAATATTCTCTGCCTAGACTCCTTCCCCCACCCACTCTTGTTAAGCTGAAGAACTCTAATGCAGCCTGAAGACCAACTCAAAGTCAATCCCAGTAAGTTGAGGGGTTCCTTCCTGTGCTCCCATAGCATGTCATATGTCAATCTTAGAATTTCTCACGTTGCTTTGCCACATCTCATGGACTCTTACTTCCTGGATCAGAGATTGAACCCTGGCCCTTAGCAGTGACAGCATGGAGTCCTAACCACTGGACTGCCAGGGAATCCCTTCCATGATGATTTTAAACTTAGGGTTTTCCTCAGTTTTTTGAACCTGGGTTTCTGTTTATGATTGAATTGGTGCCAAATTGTGTTAAGTTTCCTTGTACCTGACTAATTAGTAAAGATCACATAAGAAATACACTAGTACCATACTAAGACTGAAGAGTTCCCCAGCCAGCTAGGGAAGGAGTCACAGAAAAGTAGGGAGAAATTGGGTTACCACCTAGCATCCTACCTTCAATATCATCCTACCCTTCAATAGCATGTGCTCTCAGAGAGCTGTGATTCGGTTTCAGCACATCACCTGTGTCACATTATATTAATATTCATTTGGATTCTATTGGTTTTGTGATTTGGCTTTCATTTAAATTTATTTTTACTTTATTGTTGCTTAAGTTCTAGGTATAGACGGAGTTAAACACCCAAATAATATTTAAATAACATTATAATAAAAATAGTCTAAAAAATAAATAAAAATAATGTGAGTCAATGCTAAATCTACTTGTCTGTTTGTTTGTTTCAGCTGTGGAGAATGTAGGATCTTAGTTCCTCAGCTGAGGACTTCAGCAGTGAGAGTGTGGAGTCCTAACCACTGAACCACCATTGAAACTAACACTGATCTAAAGTTTTTCTTGAAACAATTGGGCACTGGTGTAACTAGAACTCTGCTTTAAAGGGCAGAAAGACTCCAGCTGCTAGACTCCCACAATGACCACATGAAGGGCAAGAGCCTTGGCCATTTGACCAGGAGCTGACGTTAACTGTCCAATGTAGGCAAAGGGCCTTAAAACCTCACTCAATCTTCGCAACCACCAGTGTCCTGATTTTACAGATGAAATAAACTGGCTCAGAGATGTTAAGAAATTTAAGCATGGTTAGATGTAGAGAAGTGCTACAACCCAAGATTTAATATAGAGCTATAAAAGCCAGTTCTACCTTTCCTATTTAAATTTTCAGCTTTTTGTTTTTATTCTTGTATCAAGGTTATACATGCCCATAGCTTAAAGAATAGAATGGTCCCATATTGTTTATAAGGAAAAGCAACCATTCTCTACCTCCTAGACCCTTACCCCCCTTTCCCTGGAGAGAACCACTTTCATGTATCAGCTGTTGCTGTTTATATTTACCTCCATATTTCCATATAACATGCTTAATTGCTAGCTTCTTGCTTTTTCAGTTGTAGGTGCCAACTAACAACTTTTCACTCTAGTAGAAGATGAGGTTAAGCTTTATCTCTCTTTGCCTCCACTCCATTCACTCACATACCACACTGCTCATCTCCCTCTTCTTCCAATTTAATTATGTTCTAATTTTTGTTTGGTCAGCACTAGGGTGACATTGTACAGGAGACAGGGATCAAGACCATCCCCATGGAAACGAAATGCAAAAAGGCAAAATGGTTGTCTGAGGAGGGCTAACGAATTGCTGTGAAAAGAAGAGAAGTGAAAAGCAAAGGAGAAAAGGAAAGATATTCCCATTTGAATGCAGAGTTCCAAAGAATAGTAAGGAGAGATAAGAAAGCCTTCCTCAGCGATCAATGCAAAGAAACAGAGGAAAACAACAGAATGGGAAAGACTAGAGATCTCTTCAGGAAAAATTAGAGATACCATTGGAACATTTCTTGCAAAGATGGGTTCGATAAAGGACAGAAATGGTATGGATCTAACAGAAGCAGAAGATATTAAGAAGAGGTGGCAAAAATACACAGAAGAACTGTACAAAAAAGATCTTCACAACCCAGATAATGATGATGGTGTGATCACTCACCTAGAGCCAGAGATCCTGGAATGTGAAGTCAAGTGGGCCTTAGAGAGCATCACTACAAACAAAGCTAGTGGAGGTGATGGCATTCCAGTTGAACTATTTCAAATCTGAAAAGTGATGCTGTGAAAGTGCTGCACTCAATTTGCCAGCAAATTTGGAAACCTCAGCAGTGGTCACAGGACTGGAAAAGGTCAGTTTTCATTCCAATCCCAAAGAAAGGCAATCCCAAAGAATGCTCAAACTACCACACAATTGCACTCATCTCACACACTAGTCAAGTAATCCTCAAAATTCCCCAAGCCAGGCTTCAACAGTACGTGAATCCTGAACTTCCAGATGTTCAAGCTGGTTTTAGAAAAGGCAGAGGAACTAGAGATCAAATTGCCAACATCCACTGGATCACAAAAAAGCAAGAGAGTTCCAGAAAAACATCTATTTCTGTTTTATTGACTATGCCAAAGCCTTTGACTGTGTGGATCACAATAAAACTGTGGAAAATTCTGAAAGGGATGGGCATACCAGACCACCTGACCTGCCTCTTGAGAAACCTATATGCAGGTCAGGAAGCAACAGTTAGAACTGGACATGGACCAACAGACTGGTTCCAAATAGGAAAAGGAGTATGTCAAAGCTGTATATTGTCACCCTACTTATTTAACTTATATGCAGAGTACATCATGAGAAATGCTGGGCTGGAGGAAGCACAAGCTGGAATCAAGATTGCTGGGAGAAATATCAATAACCTCAGATATGCAAATGACACCACCCTTATGGCAGAAAGTGAAGAGGAACTAAAAAGCCTCTTGATGAATGTGAAAGAGGAGAGTGTAAAAGTTAGCTTAAGCTCAACATTCAGAAAATTAAGATCATGGCATCTGGTCTCATCACTTCATGGGAAATAGACGGGCAAACAGTGGAAGCAGTGTCAGACTTTATTTTTTCGGGTTCCAAAATCACTGCAGATGGTGATTGCAGCTATGAAATTAAAAGACGCTTACTCCTTGGCAGGAAAGTATGACCAACCTAGATAGCATATTAAAAAGTAGAGACATTATTTTGTCAACAAAGGTCAGTCTAGTCAAGGCTATGGTTTTTCCAGTGGTCATGTATGGATGTGAGAGTTGGCCTGTGAAGAAAACTGAGTGCCGAAGAATTGATGCTTTTGAACTGTGGTGTTGGAGAAGACTCTTGAGAGTCCCTTGGACTGCAAGGAGATCCAACCAGTCCATCCTAAAGGAGATCAGTCCTGGGTGTTCATCGGAAGGAATGATGCTGAAGCTGAAACTCCAATACTTTGGCCACCTCATGCAAAGTGTTGACTCGTTGGAAATGACTCTGATACTGGGAGGGAATGGGGGCAGGAGAAGAAGGGGCCGACAGGATGAGATGGCTGGATGGCATCACTGGCTCAATGGACATGAGTTTGAGTAAACTCCAGGAGTTGGTGATGGACAGGGAGGCCTGGCGTGCTGCGATTCATGGGGTTGCAAAGAGTCGGACACGACTGAGCGACTGAACTGAACTGAAGTGAGGTTTTACACTATAATGACTTTTCACAGCTGAGTCATCTCATAAACCGTGATTTTTTTTTCTTGTATAACTTTTGTTTTCCCTGATAATTATCTTATCTTCCCATTTGCTCTATCTTCCTATGTGTTTTGCTTTGTTTTCTTTTCAGTTCAGTTCAGTTCAGCCACTCAGTCAGTTGTGTCCGACCCTTTGCGATTCCATGGACTGCAGCACGCCAGGCCTCCCTGTCCATCACCAACTCCCGGAGTTTACTCAAACTCATGTCTATTGAGTTGGTGATGCCGTCCAACCATCTCATCCTCTGTCGTCCCCTTCTCCTCCCACCTTCAATCTTTTCCAGCATCAGGGTCTTTTCCAATGAGCCAGTTTTTCACATCAGGTGGCCAAAGTATTGGAGTTTCACTTCAACATCAGTCCTTCCAATGAATATTCAGGACGGATTTCCTTTAGGATGGACTGGTTTGATCTCCTTGCACTCCAAGGGACTCTCAAGAATCTTCTCCAACACCACAGTTCAAAAGCATCAATTCTTTGGCTCTCAGTTTTCTTTATAGTCCAACTCTCACATCCATACATGACTACTGGCAATTGCCTTTTAATATGCTGTCTAGGTTGGTCATAGCTTTTCTTCCAAGGAGCAAGCGTCTTTTAATTTCATGGATGTAGTCACCAACTGCAGTGATTTTGGAGCCCCCAAATATAAAGACTGTTACTGTTTCCCCATCTATTTGCCATTAAGTGATGAGACCAGATGCCATGATCTTAGTTTTCTGAATGTTGAGTTTTAAGCCAACTTTTTCACTCTCCTCTTTCACTTTCATCAAGAGGCTCTTTAGTTCTTTGCTTTTGGCCATAAGGATTGTGTCATCAGGGTGTCTGAAGTTATTGATATTTCTCCTGGCAATCTTGATTCCAGCTTGTGCTTCATCCAGCATGATGTACTCTGCAAATAAGTTAAATAAGCAGGGTGACAATATACAGCCTTGATGTACTCCTTTCCCGATTCGGAACCAGTCTGTTGTTCCATGTCCAGTTCTCTTGCTTCTTAACTGTTGTTTTCTTTTAATCAATTCAATCTTTGGTATGGATGTGAGTGTTGGACTGGGAAGAAAGCTGAGCGCCGAAGAATTGATGCTTTTGAACTGTAGTGTTGGAGAAGACTCTTGAGAGTCCCTTGGACTGCAAGGAGATCCAACCAGTCCTTCCTAAAGGAGATCAGTCCTGGGTGTTCATTGGAAGGACTGATGCTGAAGCTGAAACTTCAATACTTTGGCCACCTGATGTGAAGAGTTGACTCCTTGGAAAAGACCCTGATTCTGGGAGGGATGGAGGGCAGGAGGAGAAGGGGCCGACAGAGGACGAGATGGCTGGATGGCATCACTGACTCGATGGACATGAGTTTGAGTAAACTCCGGGAGTTGGTGATGGACAGGGAGGCCTGGCCTGCTGCTATTCATGGGGTCGCAAAGAGTTGGACACGACTGAGTGACTGAACTGAACTGAACTAAATCTTTGCTATTTGTCTTCCCTCAAGATGTGCAGACATCACATGTTCTACCAATTTGATCTCCCTGCAGATTCTCCCCAGGGGCGTTATGATTTGCACCAAACTGCACTGGCTGTCCTCGTAGATTCCCATCATGAGCACCCTGCTGATTCCCGTCACCACTCCCATGGGTAAAATACTGCTTCCTGTATCCACAGCTTCCTCTCTTTGGTTTACTGACCAAACTCTGGCTTCCTGAGAAAGTATGGAGGAGAGATAACTGTTTTGAAAACTTGTAATTCTGAAAGTTTTTTTTTTTTTTTCTGAAAGTATTTTTTTTTCTACTATCATACATGGTGAAGGTTTGGTTAGATATAAAATTCCACAGTAATAATCATTTTCCTTTAGAATTTTGAAGACTTTTCTCCATTGCTTTCTAGTTTCCAATGTCGCTATCAAGAAATCTGAAACTCTTTTATTGTGACATGGTTTTTTTTTTTCTCTTTAGAATCTTGTAAGATGGTTTTTTTTTTTTAATTTTAAAGTGATATTCCACTTTTCTCTAACATGCTTTAGTGTTGGGAACTTCCCTGGCAGTCCATTGGTTAAGACAGGGTGCTTCCACTGCAGAGGGCTTGGATTCTATCCCTGGTTGGAGAACTAGGATCCTGCATGTCACATGGGGAGGCCAAAAAATACAGGAAAAAATAGCCTTAGTGGGGGATTGTTTTCATCCTTTTTGCTGGATAGTCAGTAGGTCATTTTGAATCTGAAAACTCATGTTCTCTCTGCTAGAAAAAAATTTGAAAATTACTTCACTGTAAGTTCCTACCTTCTATTAATATTTTATCTGTTCTTTCTGGAACTCCTATTCTTTGGATATTGTATCTCTATCTTTTCTATTTTCTATTTATTTAGGTTTTTTTGCTTTATTTTCTGGAATAGCCTTAGCTTCCAACCCTACCTCTGTGTCTTTCACATTTTTGATTTCCAGTAATTCTTTTTTGTTTGGTTTCTGAATGTTCATGAAAAAAACTTATCCTGTTTTGTAACTGCAATGTTTTATCTGATAGTATTAATTTTTCTTTTTTTAGTTTTCCTCTCATTGTCTAATCATTGTTTGATTCATATTTCTCTTCTCCACCCATTTGTTTTACATTATTTTAACGTTAGAGGCTTTTCTGAGCAGTCTGTCAGTCTTGCCCACCTGCTCACATCTAAGCTGTTGGGGGCTTGTAGATTGAGGTTCCCTGGGAAGCCATGTTACTGAAACTCTAGGATGAGTATCTTTAGATTTTTTCGTTTGGGGTGGTCAGAGGAAATGCTTCCATCTTTTGGTTAGCGGGGGAAGGTGTGACAGGAGCTGAGTATAGAAAAGTACTGGCAGGATGTGTGTTGGTGTGGTGTGCCTGCGGGGTGTCTCCATATCTTCACCCTTTGACTCACTACAGCACTTCTGTCTTCATCTGTGCCTGGTCTCCCCAGCCCAGGGACCCTCTGTTTTACTCTCAGAGATTAAATCTTTAGCAAGAATGGTGAGGAGTTGTCACCCAGCTATGCAGGGTGCAGAAAGGAATCTGGAGGTCTCTAGGAGAAACAAAATAGCTTTAAATTTTTTTAAACACTCTTTTTCCTAATAAAAGACAAATATTTATTACAAGTAGAAAAATTGCAAAGGAGACTCAGGCAACAAAGGAGAAAATAAAACTCAACCTCCAAAGCTAACCACTGCTAACTTTTTTGTATATTTCCTCCTAATCTTTTTACCTGTATATGCATTTATGTGTGTTTGCTTGCTTTATTTTTTCAAGCAAAATTTTGGTGATTAAAATGAATATTTCTAATGGTTTTCTACTTATGAATATATCATAGGTGATGTTTCAGGAATGGCTTTTAAAGAACGTTATCAGCTTTCTGTTGGCAAATACCTCTTGGAATCTAATAGCAAACATGACTGAATTTGTAAGCCAGCCCCTGAATTTAGAGGTCAGATCCTGCCCACATCCCCATGTACACATTTTATCCTTTTAACTTAGTTAGTGGGGAAAGGGAAATGTTCAATGAAAAGAAGTAAGATGTCCTTAAACCCACCAAAGAGTTTTAGGAAATGCACTTGGTTACATCTTTTAACTCAGCCCTTTTCACTGGCAACACCAATAGTTCAAAGTGTCAGGAACTCACTGTGAGAGGGGAAAAAAAAAAGAATTTGTTATCAAAAGGTAATAGGATGAAGCCTGGCTAACTCAATTCCATTGTTCTGTAGAATTAACTTCGGCAGGTCACATGCTATCAATACTTGCACTGACCTAAAGTCAAACAGGTTCAGAACAGATGGGGTATAAAAGAAGTGCACATTTCCGGATACAAGGAATGGGGCTGACAAGCTTTGACTTCTTTTTAAAAAGAAAATATTTATTTATTTATGGCTGCTGTTGGTTCTTGCGTTGCTGCACGAGGTTTTTTGTAGTTGCCCAAAGCAGAAGTTACTCTCTAGTTTCCAGGCAGGGGCTCTAGAGCATGGACTTTGTTTCTCCGGGGCATGTGGAATCTTCCTGGACTTGGGATGGAGCCCATGTCTCTTGCATTGGCAGGACGACTCCTAATCACCGGATCACCAGGGAAGCCCTTGACTTCTCTTCTGATTTGGTGAATCCCTCTTCTTTCCCTTACCCCTTTCCCCCAACCCTGCACATCTTCAAAAGAATGAAAACTTCTCCTGCTATTATGTCAGTAAGAAGAACTAAAACAGACACTGCAGGTTAAATATTCTCCTGGGTGTTAGTCACATGAAGCACAACTACCTATTTGGGTGATTCTGTGGGAGGAACTCACTTAGGAGGTACCGTGGGCCGGTTGGCAGGGCAATCAAACATTCTTTGTCACTGGGCCTTTTTCTTGCCACAGGCTCACCCCTCGCTCCATCTTGGGGTTAGGAAGGTGGAGCTGCCCACTGTCCTGCTCCCTTTTCCTGGACTCTGCATTACATATGGCGGCGCACCGTGGCCTCCCTCAGTGACCACTCGCTCCACGCACAGAAGACCGTGTACATCCTGGCTGCTAGGCCATTTTCCCATTGTCTCAGTTGGGCCAACCACCTTCTTACCCTGGCATTTGAGTTTCCACCTCCCGTGGGAGATTCCAAGCCTAATTGTGGGCAATTACCTTGGTTCTGAAGGAAGGAATAAGTAGGAAGATATGAAGTAAAAGGGCTGCAGGTGACCAGAAGGGGAAGGATGAGGGATAATAGAGACAATGGTACACAGCTTCCACCAGTTCACACAGAAAAGTGAAAACAATGTCAGGAACTTTTCATAAAGTTAAATGTATTTAATGATTTTATTCTGAGATTATGAACTCTCCATGGTGTATTAGAATGTTCTTTCTTTTATGAGTTGATGGAATTGAAATAAAGAGTTGGTAAGTTGGTTCGTAATTTTATTATTATTATTTTATGAAATTGTATCTGTCTGGGAAATTCCAATGCCTGGCAGAGAGGTTAAGGACCCTTAATGGCTTTGGCGTCTAGGCTTAAACACTATTCTGTGTCCTTGGGCAAGTGACTTAAATTTCTGGGTTTCAGTTTGCTCATCTGAAAATAATAATCACTGTTTCACAGAGATTGGTGGTTTAGTTGCTAAGTCATGTCTGACTCTTTGCAACCCCATGGACTGTAGCCCGTCAGGCTCCTCTGTCCGTGGGATTCTCCAGGCAAGAATTACTGGAGTGGGTTGCCGTTTCCTTCTCCAGGGGATCTTCCCCACCCAGAGATTGAACCTGGGAATCCTTCATTGCAGGCAGGATTCTTTACCAACTGAGCCATCAGGGAAGACCACAGAGGTTAAAGAAGACAATGAAAGACATGTGTTTAGCACAACATAGAGCTCAATAGTGCTAGCTTTTATTTTTATTAATATTGGATAATGATAAAAGAAATTTACTTGCAGTTGGAGACTTGTTAAGGTGAATAGGGCTCATTTAATATGTGAGAGCAGATTTTAAGTATTGGTAATCTGGCAAACATTTGGGAAGACTGGGTTGAATTTTCCCTAGAATAATTGGAAAAGCAATGGGCTTGGTGGCAGATTTGTGTTCACGTCCCACTTCTGTGATGTACTAGCAGAGAGACCTTGGGCAGTTGACATCAGAGTCTCATTGGTCCCTCATCTATCAGATGGGGATAATAATGCTTACCCTTAAGGTTCTTGGAGGCTACCCTCTTCAATCATTACTAATAGTAATGGCCCAGCACAGTAGGTAGTTCTTGGCATAATTAATCCTCATGACAAGACTTTAAGCAGGTTCTATTATTACCCCCAGTATAAATACTGTAAGAAAACTTAGAATAAGAAGGTCAAGTAACTTACCCAAGTCACCCAGGTGGTAGAGCCCAAAGTTGAACCCATACTGGCTTCCAAGGCCAACCACTAAGCAACACTAAGGATAAAAGTGCCATATGGAGATGTTTCCAGTATGCTCACAAGGGAATTAGATCTGAGAGGAAAGGCAAATCAAAGAGTTAAAGGTATGAATTTGGAGAAACATGTATTTTTTTCCTAGTGTGTATTTTCTTTTCTTATATTTCGAGGGGACCATAATTTGAATTTGTTAAATTTTTATATATACACATTGTAAACATTTAGTAAGCATTAGTTTGCTGAGTCAGAATCCAATTTGGGATTAACATATTAAAGTTAACTACTAAAATAAAGACTAAGGCACTATCTCTGCCCTCAGGGTGGATAGTTACTAGGGGAGGGAGATAAGCAATGTAAGGAGACAAGCTTTGGAGGTGTGCTTGAATGCCCAGAGTTGCAGCACTAGACTGGTGGTAAAGGAGAGGTGGGGATGGGGGCGTTTCAAAAGAACTGTCGCCCTAAGAGAGTACTGAAAGCTGAAATGAACTAGCCACATGAAGTTGAGACAGTGAGATGAAGAGCCTTCCAGATCGGAGGTTGCAAACTGGCAGTTTGATTTTGGTTAGCAGATGTGTTTTGATTATTCACAATTTAATTATTTGCCAACATTTAGAAATTAGAAGATATCACACAAATGCAAAGATTTCTGGGTTCTTTTGAAAAATGGGATGATCTGGAGACCTTGGGCCCATATTCCGGCCAGACAACAATTGCTGGGCCTGGCTAAGGGCAACCCTATGAAAAGAACAGCTCACTGTTATTGTACCTAGAAACCTAGCTCTCTATTCCTCTCTTGCAGAGGGCCTGAGAAGCAAAGAAGCAGGATGTTTGCACTGACAGTTGTTTGCAGTTGCTTAGATGTAAAGTTTCTGACATATAGCTTCTGAAGAGGGGCTAAGTAAACCGATTAACAATCTTCAAGGATTTATAGATTGGCCATGACAACAGAATAATCATGAGGAACACTATAGTAAGAACTGTTCTCTCTCTTTTTTCCTTGGATACATTTTCCAGCTTAGATGAGGGGTAGTGTTTTGTTTTGTTTTTTTTAACCTTAGCTTATCTAAGGCCTAAATGTGAAATTTGCATACTTCAAAACAGTGATCCTCATGCTTTGCTGCTTTTAAAAATACCTAGGCCAATTATATCGAATCCAGGCATCGCAATAGTTTTTAATACTTTCCAGGTAGCTCTGTTGAGCAGCTACTTTTGAGAATCAGAGTGTCTGCCTTTTCCTCTCATTTAGTCTCCCTGAACCCCTGGCTCACCTTCAGGGAGAGGTGGGTCAGTGACACTGTTGTCTTTCAGAACATCCATTTCCAGGCGGCAGGGAAGAAGCTCCAGCTCAACGTCTAAGTGTGTTTGTCCCTCGGATTCAGAGGAAAGCTCAGCTCTCAACCCTGGGGAGAAACAACTTCACAGGCTGAAGAGACTTGCTGCTTTTTGGCACCTGAAGAATTTTAACCTGAGGGTTCTGACAATTTAAATAATTGGTATGCTGTAACTATTCTGGCTGACAGAAGTGTGGTTTAATGAGTCTGAGTTGTAAAAACATGTAACAAACAGGCTTCAGGCTAAAGATATCTGGATTTAATAAAAAGGAAAAGAGAGAGAGGAAGGGGAAAGGAGGGAGGGAGGAAGTAAAACGTAGCAAGTAAGCTAGTTTCCTCATTTTATTCCACTGACTTAACATTTTAATCAGATTTCTTCCTTCAGGATAGCAACTTAGTGACCTTGGCCATGTTTCCGGGTGTTCTGGTTCTTTGGGATGACTGACTTATATAACAGCTAGTGTGCACAATAACTTGTTTCAGCATAAATGAAAGCAAATTTTCATAGCGGTACTTCCCTGAAAAATAATTGTTGAAAAATATCCCCAACTATCTAAACTCAATCTGTACTTTTGACCAAAGTGCTGAATTCTCCGGTCCCCAAGAGGAAATATCAGTGAAGATTGTGGCCTCTGCCTGCATATAGTAATTTATTGTACATTTTGGCCAACATAACAAGTGGATCATTGACTAAAAATGATGAAGGGTGAAGACTTTCTGACCTTTGTTTCTGATGGTGAAGCTGAAGCTCCAATACTTGGCCACCTGATGTGAACAGTTGACTCATTTGAAAAGACCCTGAAGCTGGGAAAGATTGAAAGCAGGAGAAGGGGATGACAGAGGACTAGATGGTTGGATGGCGTCACCGACTCAACATATATGAATTTGAGCAAGCTTCAGAAGATGGTGAAGGACAGGGAAGCCTGGCGTGCTTAGGTGGTCCACAGGGTCAGAGAGTCAGACACAACTGAGAAACTGAACAACAACAACAACAAATCGTCTCATGTCTTGGACCTAAAGTATCTTTCTGTGAGTTTAAAATGAAAAATATATGCATTAAAAATTTAGCAGTTCTAATTTCTTTGCTAAGACAGAATGTTTAGATGCAACCTTTATATGTAGGGCAGATCACACACACGCTTGTCTGATCCTTGAAGAAAATGAGTCAGGATAATGGTTTACATTGGGAAAACTTGGCAGTCACCAGCTGACTGCAGAACTTTTGGAGCTAATCAGAATGTTGAATTGTCTTCAGCTTTAAAAATGATTTTGTTTTAACATAGGTTAGCTGAAGCAAAAAATAATACAGTAGGAGCTATGCGTCTATCAGAGTGACTGACAGACTGAAATTCTCTAGAAAAATAGATTATTTTCCCTCAAAGAGAGTAAAGTTTTGGTTTTCAAAGTCAATCAGAAAACTAACAATTTGGACAGGAGAGGAATCAGCTTCTCCTTTTGAGACAGTATATTTCTAATGATTTTTATGGAGACTATAATAAGGATCAGGAAACAAAAGCTTGATATGGACATGTTTTTAGCTAGCAGATTGAAAAGAAATAATGGCATGAATAAAGTTTTTTTTTTTTGATACTGACAAAGTTCTCATTCTTTTATATTGTCTGAAATAAAATTGATAAATGAAAAAAAAAACTGCAACAGCTAAGTTCTCTAATACTAGCTATGTTTTTTCATGGTTAAAACTTTATCATAGATAATTTCCTGTGTATTTTTTCTAAATTTGGGGAAAGATTCAAATTTATATAGCAATATCCTGAATACTCAGTATATTTGATATATGTATATAGTATTAAAAATTAAATTTTAGCAATAAGAAACCTTCCTGATATTCAGATGTCAACACAAAATTTAAAATGTGATGGTTTATGTATCTTAGCAACACTGTGTCTAAGCCTACAGGGACAAACACACTTAAGACACTTTAAACATTTTGTATATTTGTAGAAATACCAGTATTTTTCAATAAGGAAAGAAAAAAAACTCCCTTCCATATCTGCCTGCCTCATAGTCTTTAATTCCCTTTCTATAAAAAGGCATTTATGGGCTTGAATCAAAAATAGGTCAGCATGTGGAAAGAAAGTTTCAAATGCAAACAGCACTGTTTCTCATTCTTCCTCTAAGTATGGCATCTCACCTGGATGTTCTCTGAAACACCAGCATCTTTTCTGTGTAGTTTCTATAGCATATTTCCTTAAAGTCCTTGGGATATCTCTGCCTTCTCCCCCGTCCCTAAGAGGAACGGGACTTTTCTAGGCAGTGGTGGCATTTCCCTCATTTGCAATGCTCTTGTCCTATCAAGCCTTAAGCCCTCCCTTCCTGTCTCCAGCTGGCTAACTCCAGGCCCAATTCGGGTGTCATGGACTCCTTCTCAGGGTGCCCCCCCTGACCGCCCTTCCCCAGACAAAGTTGGGGAGCTTCCTCCCCCAGTCTCCCAGCCCCTATGTCTGGCCGGTGTTGCAGTCGGCACTCCTGTTAATTCTTCTTTCCCGGCCTTTCTCTCTAGACTGTCCATGAAAGCTCTTTTGTTCACTGCTGTGTTCACAGTGCCCCAAACAGTGCCTGGCAATAGTAGCGTTCAATTAACATTAGCAGAATGAATAAATAAATGAAGGTCTAAAATAGAATTCTCAAATGATAGAGGTACAACAGAGCCAGAGATCAAGAAAACCTTGGTGGAATCTGATTAGCAGATTGGTTAGCAGTGCTGATTGACCGCACAGCTCTCTTTCCCGGCAAATGAGACTGTAGACATCAGTGGTCGGCACGTTTAGCTTTGGAAGCGACTTCCTTTAAATCTGTCTCTCCCTTTTATCTCCATTAAAGAGCCTCGCTGGATCTATAATAGACAAGAATATAAAAGCATCATTCTCTTTCTCATCCCATCCTGTTTACTCAGCAACCCCAGCCCCCGCCTTTGCCTCAGCCCACATGTTCTCTATTAATAAGCGTTAGGAGAGGCCAACCTCACCCAGCACAGTTTTCCCCCTTTCTTTTTTTCCGCAGGGAGACCTCAGCCAACTGCCAGAACTCATGAGTGAAAGGCCTCGCCGGCTCTTGGGAGTTTTGAGGGGAGGGTGAAGACAAAGGTGACGTCTGGGCCTCCAGTGACTCTGAGACCCAAGTGGCCTCAAGGGTTTTCAAACCAGTGAGCAGCTCTCTTAGAATTTGGTGATAAGCCATGCCTTTCATTTGGGGGAAATTTAGAGGCACATTTTAAGGAGTAAACATATTAACTATAACTAGAAATAGGGCCAAATTCTGTGCCTTCGGAAAAGTCAGTAAAGCAGACACACCCTTGTGCCTTCTAAGTGAATTAACGTACTGTGTTCTGTTGGAGAGCCATTTCTCTCTTCATCTTTAATTTCTGCCCTGAGGAGCCATCTGTACTTGGAGGGTATGTATTCAGGATAAAACACACTAAGGATGGAGGACTTTCATGCCCAGCTCTCGATGAATGACTCTTTCATACTTGGGGCGGGGGCTCCCTCTGATTTTCTTACTAGCCAGAACTTAGATGAGCCTAGACATTTCTAGTGGCAGAAAGGTTCACACAAATGTAAAAACAAAAGGCAATAACTGAATTTCCTACTTTTTGTTGTTGATTTGGTGGTTGTTTTTAACCTGTATTATATTAACCCATAATGCAATATTATTCTCCTCAGGGATCTCATGATTATCCTTGATAAAAACAGATGAAAACTTCGAGTTATTTTAGGGCTTCTGGGGAAGAGGTGGTGCATGAATTCTTCTTTCAGTAGAGCAAAGTCCTAGAGTCCAGGAAGAGTTAATACCTTCATAAGGTGAATGGTATACTTCCTTCTTACCAAAGGCTGAGGCCCAATGCTTGATTTAGAAAAAACAATTCATTAAGTAGCTGGAGTCATGCTGTCCATCAATATGATTGGCAGTCAACTATACCAATCAATGAACTTATTTACATTTGAATCTCTTCCTCGTTTTGTCTAGTCTTTTGGAAACTCCTTTTCTTTTAAGATTTTACTTTATTATTTTCTGTTTATACGTTATATATGCCCATTGTGGAAAAAAATTAGAAAGTATAAAAAAGCATAATGAAGGGAAAAAAACCCACAATGTTACCACCCAGAGACAAACAGACCATTAACATAATGGCCTGTTTCCTTGGAGAATTTCTTCAAGCCTACTTTTTTGATTCCTGCCTGCTCGTGCTTGGGAAATGCTTTCCCTAGTAGTTTTGCCAACAAAAGAGAATCCTTGTTGGGCCCTGTCTGAATGTGAATAAAACTGTCCAGCTGTTGGTTCTCATGTGGCACGTAGTAGGCACACAGGACACATTTACCAATATGACTGATTATTTCCAGAGTCCCAGTGAACTAATTCTTGAGTAACCAGTGGTATACATCAGCTGGACCATGTGAGATGAAATTGAATGTGCGTTAGAAAGAACATGCTATAGAAATGTTAATAGGTATGTGTTTTAATAGTTGCTCAGCAGTTGGGATGAAGAAATGAAATTAAAGAAGAGGAAAACATTGAACTCTTTTTCACCAGAGCATTTGTAAAGGGTAAACTGGGAAGCCATGGGACTCCAGACTATCCTGAAATCCAAGCCTATGCATTTGGTTTCCACATTATATGTCATCTAAACCTGCTCAAAGTCTCCATTAAGGACTGAGAAAATAGCCGTTATTTTATACAGAATAAAATTTGGGGTTCTGAATTTCTAATTCATGCCTCTTATTTAAGTTCCCACACAAAACCTAGCATTCAGTGTTTGCAGCACCTCCACTGTGTTTCAGCATATCCTTTTCAGATCATTCACCAGACAGCATCCTACAGCTCTCATTCATAAAGTCCAATTATAAGACAAGAAATGTCAGGAATATACACTTTGAGAGTGGGAGGCAAACAGAACAGTACATTGTGACTTTGTAAGAACAGCCATGCATTTCCTCTGGGCTTGTTTTCAGTTCCTTTGTCAGCTGATTACATGGTCTTTTATAATTTCTCATCTACAGAATGGAGCTATTTGCTTGTGGATTATTTGAAAGACACAGGCTTATGCAAAAGAAAAACGAAGTCATCGTGAGGTAGAATGATATTTCTGGGTAGATGTTTTTTGCTTTTCTGTTTCTTTTTTAACATAATTATGAGAATATAATTTGTAATAGTGACTCTTTAGGTGTATGAAACAAGTAAATATTCTATTAATTCAATCTTAATGCATATGTAATGCTATCTAGGCATTCATTATTTTTGTAATTGTGTTTATCAATAATTTCATTTATTTTCGTATAAAGAATGTTGTCTTACATGTAGTTTGTTTCAAAGTACACAAATTTTCAAAGTATGTAGATTATGCTTTTTGATTCCTACAACTATCTTTTTTAATTTAGGTAGTACTTTATAGACTACAAAGTGTTTTCATTATATATTATGTTACTTAATTCTCATGACATTCCTGAAATTTAAAACTGGTCAAAGTGCTTTGGATCTTAAACCCTCATCTGTGACTTTACTCTTCTGTCCATTCCCATAGAGAAGTTTCCTTTTTCTCTCTGTCTTATATCCCTTTACTTGCTAACATTTGAGATAGCTCAGGGTTGCCTCTTCTATGAGAACTTTCTCCAATAAATTATATCAAAGTGACTTCATCTCTTCACTGTGTCCCTTCACTACTCTATACATTTAATTTTCATTGGAAAAAAAATTTTAATTGGCTCTTTACAAAAATTCACATCAGATATGACTATATTCTCATAAAATTATAAAAATCTCAAGGCCCTATGAGTCAATATCACTTACATAAAAAGTTAAAAACAAATTTAAAAAAATTGTATCTTCTCATATCAGTATATATAGGTCTTCTGAATTCTTTTGAAATACTGTATAGTATTTCATAGTATGAGTGTTCTATATCAGCATGGTTTAATAGAGTTTTCTATGTTGATGGAGATATTCTGTATCTGCCCTATCCAATGTGATCATCATTAGTTCCATGTGGCATCTGGGCATTTAAAATATGGCTAGTGAAACTGAGGTGCTGAAATTTAAATTTTATTTAGTTTAAATTCAAATAGGCACATGTGGCTGGTGGTTGCCATGTTTGACAGCGCAGATTTCTACTTTGTATTAAAATTGTTTGCTAGTCTCTTAGATTGTTTCCAGTTTCCCCTTAAAACAAAGTGCTGTCAACAAAGTAAAACTTTAGAACAAAAAGGAACTATTTTTGCTTTATTACATGTATTAATTCTTGAGAAGTTTGCACTCATTTTAATGCTGGCTTCTTTGAAGTTCTATAAGAAATTATTGCATGAAGTAGGCAATGCTAAAGACATTTTCTATATGAAAGAATGCTTTAAAATGTGTAGCAGATAAAAATATTTATGTCAGTTATTACTATAATAGTAAAATATTGGAATCAATCCTATATCTAACAATGGCAAATTGGCTTCAATATTTTATGATCCTCTATATATAATGATGGCCAAGGCAGTCATTAGAAATGATAATGAGGGAATTCTTTGGATGCCCAGTGGATAGGAGTTGGCACTTTCACTGCCATGACCCCAGTTTGATCCTTGGCTTGGGAACTAAGATCCCTCAAGCTGTGTAATATGACCAAAAAAAGAAATGATGATGAAAATGTTGTAATTTATTGTGATAAAAATAAGTCTATATTTTCAAGTGAAAAAAAAGGTTACCAAATAATATGTATAATACAGTTCCCTTTTCATACATGTATTAATACATGCACGTGTTTGAGAACATGGTCTTTGGGGACTGATCTGGGTTTGAATCCAGGCTGTGTCACATATCATTATGTGACTTTGGACAAGTCTCTCAGTTCTTTGAAGTTTGTTTTCCTCATTGCTAAAATGGAAAGCTAATATTTTTATCTTATGTTGAATAGCATATGTAAAGCACTTAGTACATATGTAGTATTTAATAAATGGTAGTTGTTTTTCTAATACTAGTATGTATTGGCATAGAAAGAAATCAGAAATGATATAACAAAATGATTTTCCAAAATGTTGAAAGTGCTCTTTTCTCAGTTTTAAAGTTGTGGCTGATACTGTTTTTAGTTTAATTAGTTGGATGGACCATTGATTTCTTGAATAGAAAATGTCCATTAAAATGATGTATATATGAGACAAAAAATGAATAAGTTCAATATATAATATCAAAATATGGTAAGATAATAAATTATAGAGCAGTATAGTTAATGTAATCCCATTTGTGTTTGAAAAAAAATTTTTTTAAGAAACATAAAGTGACTATGGATGACCTAGCAAGGAAAGGCAGAAAAATCTTTTAACTTTTACTTTATGACTTTGATTCTAAGTTTTCACATGATTTTATTTAAACATTTTTATTAATTGTTAAAATAACAAGTGTTCCAAGAGCTTTCAACAAAAAGAAAAGATAAAAAGAGAGAGGAAAAAAAAAACTGCTCTTCATTCAAGTCTATCTTTGCTAGTCTGAAGAAACATGGTTTTCAAAGGCGTAAAAAGGACTTTGAAATTATTTCAATATTAGTAACTTTCCAATTTAGATGAAAACTGTGACAATTCTGCCACTATATCATAATATTTGTGTAATGTTTTACTTTTTCTGCTAAAATACTACTAACGTTTATTGAGCATTTATAAGATAGAAATGAGAAAGATGAGAAGAGGTAATTTTCTTTATAAAGAGAACTAATCTTTCATCACTTTCTTATTTTAAAAAACCTTACAGAAAAAAAACCAGTTATGGCACTTCATATGTATCTTTTTGGCCTCTTCCCATAATTTTCTGCCTTTTTCTTTTAATATGACATTCTACAGACCAGGCCCAATAGACTTAAAAAAACAAAACAAAACAAAAACCTACGGAGTTCCCTACTGGCCTAATGGTTAGAATCCTGGGCTTTCAACTGCCATGGCCTGGGTTCAATCCCTGGCTGGGGAACTGAGATCCCACAGGCTGTGAGGAGTGGACAAAACAAAACAATATTCATATTTTTCTTAATACAGGAAATAGGTGTTCACTATAGAAGAAAAAAAAATGCTTATAAGTCCACTCCAGATGCAATCGTTGTTATTCTTAACATACTGGTATGAAATCACATTGGTATTTTCACATGTATACTGTGTTCTTTTATACATCATCCTTAGTGGCTGCATGGTATTATCTTTCATGTATTTACAAGGATTTACATAACTAATCCACTTTTGCTGAACATCTAGGTCATCTCTGGCTTTTTGTCTTTATGATAAACATTCTTATATTATAGTTGGGTATGTGTATACAACTATAACTATTTCCCTGGAATAAATTCTTAATAATGTAACTGCTGAGTTAAAGTTCAAACAAAAATTAAGATTTTAATATGTCTTAATAAATAATTATTAAAAAGAATCAGTGAATGATTGTGAGCTTGTGGCAAGAAGATGTGTGGAGGAGGCATCTGCAGTCAGGCTCAGAAGCTGAGTTGGTGGATGGCATAATTAGAGACGTTCTTAAGCCATTTTTGGGTCAGGAGAGTAAAAAGGGTGGAAGAATCTCCACATTCTTAGGAATACAGTACACTAACTATTCAAGAAAGAAGGCTTAACCTTCTTATTACAGCCAGTTCCTGGTGCTGCTCTACAGTGTATCTTGTAAAAGAATATTTAAAACACAGAAAAAGAGCAAGTCTCTATCCAGCCTCTCGCCTACAATTGTGACTGTTCAGAATCTACTCATGTTTCAAGGAGTAATTTAAGTCTTACCTTCTTCACGAAGCATCCCTGACTCTCAAGTATTTCTTCCTTTATTAATGCATAGCATTTCTATCCTCATTCCTATATTCAAGAATCATTTTTGAAAAGACTTTGCACCAACACTCTGCTTGTTTATCCCTCTTATTTTCACAGATATCATGTGAGGTGGTTATTATCTTTCTCAATTTGTAGATGGGGCCCTGAAGCTGGGATAGACCAAGCAACCTTCCACTGTGCTACAAAGAAGAGGCTAACTCAGAATGAATCCAAGGTCCTTCCCTGTCTTGAACTTTTGAAGTCTACTAACATTTTTTCTAAGAGGTAGGAAACGGCAGAAGGGGAAGCAGCTACAAAAGTAGAGGGAAAATGAATGTGAAAATGAAGAGCAGTGGTTTAGGGCATGCTGGGAGGGGTCAGGGTGTCTGGCACAGAGGGTCATGGATGAAGTGGCAAGAGATGCTATTGGGAAGGAGGGTTGGGGCTGGCATCTTACTGGATGCTGAAGCATATAGCACAGCTCCGGAAACAGTGAAATTCAATAAAGGGAGCTGAGTCTTACAGTACGTTGAAGATTCAAGCTGTCTTTGTTAAAAGATTTGTCTTCCTAATTAGGCTGTGAGCACTACAAGGTTAGTGATTGTTTTCCACATTTGTAGGGTCCCACACAGTACCTGGCATATGGTAATGGTATATAAACCTCTGGTGAATAAATTAATTAATTCATAAACATTTTCTTGGGAGCCAGCAGAGACAAAACAAACCAAAAATAAAGCAAAACACTGCTTTTAGAATCTGAAAACCTCGTTTCAAGTATCTTCTCTCTAGCTTACAGGTGGTGTGACTTTCCGTAAGTTACATAACCTCTTTGAACAGTTTACTCATCTGATGATAATACTCACCTCGAAGTGTTATTGTGAGGATTAAATCAGAACATACTTTTGAATTAATTCACAGTACTTGACAAAATTGTAGGCATCCATAAATGTCAGTTTTCTGCTTCCAGCTTCCCGCTATCCAGAATTGAATCATGCACTAGGAGAGCTTATAGTCATATTTAAAGAATAAATAGTCTTCATTTCTATTCAATATTCAGTGCTATTGTCAGACTGTGAGTCTCGATTTAATATTTTTAAAAAAGTGATTACTGTTTTTTTTTTAAGTTTCAGTAGATTTATTTTTTTAATTAATTAATTTATTTTAATTGGAGGCTAATTACTTTACTATATTGTAGTGGTTTTTGCCATATATTGACATGAATCAGCCATGGAGTATACATGTGTTCCCCATCCTGAACCCCCTCCCTCCTCCCTCCCCATCCCATCCCTCAGGGTCTTTGATTTAATATTTTTAAAAAGGTGACTACTGTTTAAAGCATGTATTATTAAGTACCACATTACAGGTTCTCAGTAAACAGATGAATGAATAAATGATTTGAATCCTCAGAGTTTTGTCATAGTTTCTACAGCATTCTCAGGATGCTAGATGTATAAATACATCTGACACTAGTTGATTATGTTGTTTTTAGCTGATTGGAGAGATCTCACTCAAAATCATTAAATTCCTTTTGTTTTGATTCTTTCTGTATCACACAAACTTCTGATGACCAGTTTCCAAGCTATCTTGATATCTTGAATATGAAGACCTTGGAATCAATGAATAGGAATTACATCTATTTAAAAACAGCTTATTGTTATCGGGACTAAATCTCTGTTTCTTTTTTTCCTTTGTGAAAACAGGTTTACTGAGGTAAATTCATATACCATACATTTCATCCATTTAAAGTATATGTCTCAGGGAGTTCTCTGGTGGTTTAGTGGTTAGGACTTGGTGTTTTCCCTGCTATGGCCTGGGTTTAATCCCTGGTCAGGGAAATGAGATCCTCCAAGCCCAGCGGTATATGGGCAAAAACAATATAAATAAAATAAAATAATTAAATAAAGTGTACAAAATTGTAGACATCAAGGGTTTCAACGGTTGTAATATATTCACAAAGCTGTACCACTGTCACCATAATTTAATTTTTACATCTTTTTCTCATCTCCAAAAGAAACCATTTACTTGTTAGCAGTCATTGGCTACCCCCCACTCACTTCCTCAGACCAGGCAAATACTAACCTACTTTCTGTTTATAGTTCTATCTATTCTGGATATTTTATGGTTATAAAATCATAATGTATATATATTTTTAAGACTTGTTTCTTTCCATGAACATAGTGTTTTCAAAGTTCATTCATGCTGTAGCATATAACAGTTCTGATTGCTTTTTTATAGATGAAGATACTGCATTGTAGGGATACGTCACATTATATTTACCCATTCATCAATTGATAAACATTTTGGATTATTTCCATTTTTGCCTGTTATAAAAAACACCTCCATTTCCACCAGACACTGTTTAAAACCGTCTCACGCCTTCCCATTGATTTTTAAGATAATATTCAAAACATTGTATATGATTTTCAATACTCAGTGAGTTTTGGTCCCAGTGATTGCTTCAGTTTGATCTTGAACTCTACTTGTTCCATTCATATTATCTTCAAAATTGCTGCCTCAAGGTTTTTGTATGTGTTCTTCTCTCTTCCTGGAGACCACCACCTCTTTATCCACCCACCTCTTCCCTCCCCTGCTTAGTTAATTCTAAATTCTTATCTGAATGCAAATATTTTCTCAGAGAAAAAATGTTCTGAAATTGATTTCCTTGTTCCCCCTTCCCACTCTACCCCTCATCTAGGGTAGGTTCTCTGTTTTATTTTCTTAGCTCTCTATTCCTTTTTCTCAAAACACTTGTCTCAGTTTATAATTATGCATATATTTGTATGATTGCTTAATCAATGTTTATTTCTCCAGGTAAGTATGTGTTGAAATTGGTTTTGCCCCTATTGCATGTCTAACAATAAACACAGCACCCAGCCATTAGTAGAAAATAAATCAATCTTGGCTGACAATACAAATAAAGACCACCAGAATTTTGGTTTGGGTAACTGATGGATCATGAGGCCATTAATTAAGTTAAGGAATGCAAGATGAGGAATATTCTTGAATAGGGCCAGAAAAAGGGGAGAAGTTAAGTACTAAGAAAGTTGCACTTGAGGAAGTCCCAATGAGGAAGGCCAGCAGACAGTTGAATTAAGACTTTAGAGAGGTGGAAAGAGATGTGGTATGGAAACAGGTTCAAAGGATCTTGGGAATGGCTGAACTCACTCTGGAAGAACATCTAAAAGGAAAAAGGAAAGAGGGCAGAAGACTAAACTCTAGAGACACGTATATTGAGAAATAGGCAAAAGAAGACAGAATAAAGTGTGAAATGAAATATCAAAGATATGGGAGAAGAATCTTGTCAAATGCTGCAGAGGAAAGCTCTGAGTATGATCATTTGGGTTAAGTGATGATCATTACATTTTTCCATTTTAAGGGATTTTTGAGCATCCCGTTTCCCAACTTTTCACCTAATGATGTTAGCGTCCATTTATGATTCTTCAGTGAATCAATTATTTCAGTCTGGATTGCTGAGTAGTGAGTAATGTTTTTGTTTCTTTGTGCACATGTGCTAAGTTACTTCAGTCCAACTCTTTGCGACCCCATAAACTGTAGCCCACCAGACTCCCCTGTCCATGGATTTCCCAGGCAAGACTACTGGAATGGGTTGTCATTTCCACCTCCCGCTGATCTTTCCGACCCAGGGATCGAACCCACACCTCTTTTGTCTCTTGCATTGGCAGGCAGGTTCTTTATCACTAGTGCTCCCTGGGAAGCCCCTTGAGCCCTCACCAGACCTCAGATCTGGTTCCATAGTTGTATTACCAACATTTAATCCAGGGCCTCACTCACAGCAGGAATTCAAAAAAGAGAAAAGAAAAAATGTACTGAGTGAATGAAGGATTGAAGGATCTCCAGAAGTAGCCTTCTGTAACTAGCAAATGGGAGAGCCTGGGTGAGTTGGGCTGGGCAGGCTTCCCAAAGGGATAGGATTTTACCAGGAAGGCACAGGAGAGCCCTTGGAGTCTTCAAGCAGTAAATCAGGCTTCTACTGGATTTTTGATTCAGCAAGGTCTCATTTAATCCTCTTAACAACCTGATGAGATAGTTATTCCTATCTCTGTTTTACTGATAAGGAAAAGGGCCTCAGAGAAATTAAGCAAACTATTCAAGGATACTAGGAAGTAAGTGAAATCAAGAAATGTGAAGTCCATGAGATGGCTGAGATGGTTGAATGGTACCATTGACTCAATGGACATGAGTCCGAGCAATCTCTGGGAGATAGAGAAGGACAGAGAAGCCTGGCATGCTGCAGTCCATGGGGTCACAAAGAGTTGGGCATGACTGAGGGACTGAACAACAATCCTTTTTCTACCTCACTTGCCTGCCTACCACCTTTTGTGGGAGTGGGAATATATTCAGTAGAAGACTAGGATACAGACTCAATTGGTCAGGACTTTGCCAGGCTAAATAATACCTTGGCTCTCTGTTACTTCTATCAGTGAGTCAGAGATGAAACCAGACACATATATTTCCTTCACATGATGCATTGGGTTGGCTAAAATGTTCGTTTAGATTTCCCATACCATCATTCAAAAAAACCCAAGGGAACTTTTTAGCCAACCTAATTCTTGCTTGGTGGGTTGGCTGCTATTTAAATTTTTTTCAATATTTGCATCTTGCTGCACCTTCTCTGTCTGAGATCACAGAATGTAAATAAGGTTTACCTTGGCACAAGGTCAGAGGCAGAGGTCTGTGTGTCACCTTTGCTGGTCTAATGAAAGATTCTTAATAAATGTTGAAAATATATATTACTGAACATAAATCTGTTGGATATTAGTTCTATAAGAAAGGGAGATACTGTAGACAGAATTTGTTTAAAAAAAATACATAATACTTTAAAACTTGGTGTAAATATGTATGTCTTCATGTGAGAAGATGTATGTGCATCTGTATCTTTTTTTTTCTTAAGAAAAAAAGCATTGTTGGGACTTCCCTATCAGTCCAGTGGTTAGAACCCTGAACTTCCACTACAAGGGGCACAGGTTCGATACCTGGTCAGTGAAACTAAGATCCCCTAAACAGAGTGGCACAGCTAAAAAAAAAGGAAGAAAGGAAAAAAAAAGAAAAAAGCATTGCATAGACAAATATATTTTGAATAATTCCATGTTGGAATTATTATAAATATACATAAAAGTAAGTCTGGAAAGATAAATGCTAAAATATGAAAATGATATTACTTCTAGATATAATAATATAGTCAAGATAACTTAAAATTTTCCCAGTTTTTGCTTTCTGGTAAGTTTTTGTTTTAAAATGAACAATCACTAATTTTCCAACCAGGAAAAAATGGTGTAAAAGTAGATTGGACGTCAAAGTAAATCCTCTATTTATCTGGCTTCTGCTAGGTGCTGTGAATTGGGCTGGTAAAGCGAAGGGGACCTGCACCTATCTCTGTTGGAAACAGCTGGACACACAGGAAAAACTTAAAAAATAGTCCATCTTCTACTTTATTTCTTGCCTATGAGATTCTATTCCAGTTTCTATTCAGTTTTCATTCCAATCCCAAAGGCAATGCCAAAGAATGCTCCAACTACTACACAATTGCACTCATCTCACACACTAGTCAAGTAATGTTCAAAATTCTCCAAGCCAGGCTTCAACAGCACATGAACCGTGAACTTCCAGATGTTCAAGCTGGATTTAGGATAGGCAGAGGAACTGGAGATCAAATTGCCAACATTTGTTGGCTCATTGAAAAAGCAAGAGAGTTCCAGAAAAACATCTATTTCTGCTTTACTGACTACGCCAAAGACTTTGACTGTGTGGATCACAACAAACTGTGGAAAATTCTTAAAGAGATGGGAATACCAGACCACCTGACCCGCCTCTTGAGAAATCAGTATTCAGGTCAAGAAGCAACAGTTAGAACTGGACATGGAACAGTAGACTGGTTCCAATAGGAAAAGGAGTACGTCAAGGCTGTATATTGTCACCTGCTTATTTAACTTATATGCAGAGTACATCATGAGAAATGCTGGGGCTGGATGAAGCACAAGCTGGTATCAAGATTGCTGGGAGAAATATCAATAACCTCAGATATGCAGATGACACCACCCTTATGGCAAAAAGTGAAGAAGAACTAATGAGCCTCTTGATGAAAGTGAAAGAGGAGAGTGAAAAAGTTGGCTTAAAACTCAACATTCAGAAATCTAAGATCATGGCATCTGGTCCCATCACTTCATGGCAAATAGAAACAGGGATAGGCTTTATTTTTGGGGGCTCTAAAATCACTGCAGGTGGTGACTGCAGCCATGAAATTAAAAGACGCTTGCTCCTTGGAGGAAAAGTGACCAACCTAGACAGCATATTAAAAAGCAGAGACATTGCAACAAAGGTCCATCTAGTCAAAGCTATGATTTTTCCAGTAGTCATGTATGGATGTGAGAGTTGGACTATAAAGAAAGCTGAGAGCCGAAGAATTGATGCTTTTGAACTGTGGTGTTGGAGAAGACTCTTGAGAGTCCCTTGGACTGCAAGGAGATCAAACCAGTCCATCCTGAAGGAAATCAGTCCTGAATATTCATTGGAAGGACTGATGCCAAAGTGAAACTCCAATACTTTGGCCACCTGATGTGAAGAACTGACGCACTGGAAAAGAGCCTGATGCTGGGAAAGATTGAAGATGGGAGGAGAAGGGGATGACGGAGGATGAGATGGTTGGATGGCATTACTGACTAATGGACATGAGTTTGAGTAAACTCCAGGAATTGGTGATGGACAGGGAGGCCTGGTGTGCTGCAGTCCATGGGGTCGTAAAGAGTCGGACACGACTGAGCAACTGAACTAAACTGATGATGTTCTATCTCTTATGCTAAATAGAGCTTTATATGGACTTCCCTGGTGGCTCAGAGGTAAAAAATCCACCTACCTGTGTTCAGGTCCTGGGTTGGGAAGATCCCCGGAGGAGGGCATGACAACCACTCCAATATTCTTGTGTGGGAAATCCCTGGACACAGGAGCCTGATGGGCTATAGTCCACGGGGTTACAAAGAGTCGGACACAACTTAGCGATTGAACAACAGAGCTTTATACAGTTTATTTTGTATACTTATAGCATCCTTGCAAAGTAGGTCTGTCAACACCTATTTTAAAGAAAAAGTACACGGGGCTTTCCTGATGGCTCAGGGGTAAAGAATCCACCTGTCAATGCAGGAAAATGGGTTTAATTCCTAATCCAGGAAGATCCCACATGCCACAGAGCAAGTAAGCCAGTGTGCCATAACTATTGAGCCTGTGCTATAGAGCCCAGGAGCCACAACTACTGAAGCCTTTGTACCCCAGAACCTGTGCTCTGCAATAAGAAGCCACTGCAAGGAGAAGCCTGCGCACCACAGCTAGAGAGGAGCCCCTGCTCACTGCAACCAGAGAAAAGCCTGCACAGCACCGAAGACCCAGCACAGCCAAAAATAAACTAACATTTAAAAAGATAAAAAAAGTACATAAACAAGTCACGTGTGGAACGCATGCCTATATTACTCCAAAAAGAGGCATTCAAGGCCAAGAGAAGGAGAAAAGACATTGTCCTGACAGAGGTTGCAGATTGGTACCTTGTGTGGCCAGCGCAAGTTTAATAACAAGATTAACCAGCACTAAATTTTTTTTTTTAAATTAAAACCTGAATGTCTTTACTTTGGGTTATGTTGTGGTTATAAGAGTATAATCTACAACTGGACCCTTTAGATTTAAATCCTAGGTTTGTGCCTCAATTTTTTAATATGTAAAATGGGAGATAATAACTGTACATGCCTGTAATGCAGTTTTTTATAAAGATGAAATAAGTTTGTACATGTAAATGGTGTTTGCACAGTACCTGACATGTGGTAAGAGATCAATATTCAGCTCTATTCCTATTTGGGATATTTTCTGTAAATGGAATCATACAATGTGTGGCTTTTTGTATCCAATTTCTTTCACTTAGCATGATGTGTTCAAGGTTTATCCTGTTGCAGCATGGAACAGTTGCTGATTGTGGCTGAACAGTATTTTACATCATGGGTTTAACACATTTTGTTTACCTATTCATCAGCTGATAGACATTTGGATTATTCCAGTCATCGTGACTAGAGATGCTATGAACATTTGTGTACAAGTTTGTGTTTTCAATATTTTCTTTTTTTGACATATAGTTTGAAATTGAATTTCTGGGTCATCTCTCTCTCTCCTTTCTTCTTTTTAAAATTGGGTGTGAAATGATACTTCATCATATTTGATTTGCACTTCTCTAATGACTAATAGGGCTTCCCTGGTGGCTCTAAGGTTAAAGCGTCTGCCTGCAATGTGGGAGACCTGGGTTTGATCCCTGGGTCAGGAAGATTCCCTGGAGAAGGAAATGGCAACCCTCTCCAGTATTCTTGCCTGGGGAATCCTATGGACGAAGGAGCCTGGTGGGCTACATTAGTCCATGGGGTCACAAAGAGTCACGCACGACTGAACGACATCACTTTACTTCACTTCAATGACTAATGAGAGTGAGCATCTTTTAATATACCTGTTGACCATTTGTATCTCTTCTTTGGAAAAGTGTCTACTCAAGTCCTCTGCCTGTTTTTAAATTGGATTGTTTGTCTTTCTGTTGTTGAGTTGTAAATGTTCTCTATCTATTCTGGATACTGGACCCTCATAAGGTATATGATTTGCAAATAACTTCTTCTGTTCTGTGGGTTCTTTTTTCACTCTTTTGATAGTGCTCTTTGAGGTACAAACATTAAAAATGTATCACAGAAGATATCTTCCCATAAGTCTTGTGGCTTTTATTGCACATTTTTTCATAGCATGGTGGCTTTTAGGGGCACCTGTCTTACAGGGGGAAGACCCAGTGGAGAGAAAGCTTGGCTTGTCTGATGACTAGAAATTGTTCGGCATTGCTGGGGCTTCTTGCAGAAGCTAAGATTAGAGCTAAGGGTCTGCGAGCTCTTGTATGTCAGGCAGTGCCAGAAGTACTTGTAAATCCTCATAATAACATTTGGAGGTAGGTCCCATTTTAAAATGTTTTATACAAAATGCTTCCCTGGTGGCTCAGACGGTAAAGAATCCACTTGCAATGCTGGAGAGCTTGGTTCGATCCCTGAGCCAGGAAGATCCCCTGGAGGAGAGCATGGCCACACTCTCCAGTATTCTTGCCTGGAGAATCCCCCAGGACAGAGAAGCTACAGTCCATGGGGTTGCAAAGAGTCTGACACCACTGAGAGATGAAGCACATACATCAAGAACCTAGGAGTAAAGTCTTGAGGAAACTTTTTCAGGGTCACGTAGAGATAACTGGTAGAGATTTTATCTGAATCCAAGCTGCTGCAGAGTGCGTATTCTGAACTAGACCCCATGAGAGAAGTTTTGTTTCACTTGTCTTTCTTTTTCTAAAGATTATGCTGGGAAAAAACAAACAGTCTCCCCTCCCTAAATTTAACAAAAACTGTTCTTTAGCCATTTCTTTGACCTTTCTCTTCCCAAACCTTTTGTACTTATATTCTGATCATGGCTGAAAGAAATAATTGATAATTTTTCCATATAGTGGAGACAGCTTCCCAGGTGGTACTAGTGATAAAGAACCTGTCTGCCAATGCAGGAGACATAAGAGACTCAAGTTTGATCCCTAGGTTGGGAAGATCACCTGGAGGAGGGCATGGCCACCCACTCCAGTATTCTTGTCTGGAGAATCCCATGGACAGAGGAGCCTGTCAGGCTACAGTCCAAAGAGTCAGACACGACTGGCGTGACTTAGCAAGCATGTACGGTGAAGAGGTTGCTTAGCTTAGTGGAGTTCTAACACTTGGCACCTGTAACCCATTTTTCAGCCTCAGTTTGTTTCTTTTTATATCAATTGTTTCTTAATCCTTTACAGCTCCTCTTGGTTGTCTAATACACACCTCCTACCAAAACAGAACTCTTAATTCCTAGTCTCTCCCACAGCCCACTGAATAGAACCCAGTCCCTAAGCTTCCTCACCAATCCAATTCAGTTGAATAAATTCAGTCCGTCAATTCAGTCAACACCACCAATTTCTTCCTTGACACTCAAGCCAAAACCTCAGGGTCATCGTTGATTACCACATTCCCACTAGTTCCCTCTAGCCCCACACATAGTCAATCTATCACCAACTCTTATAATTTGAACTCCAAATGACATCTCTGATAGGCCCATTTCTCCCCACCCCCAACCTTTGCTGTCTTACCCAGTCTAAGCAAGCATCACCTCTGCCCTGGAATCACCTCTTCACCTGTTTCCTGATCTCTTTCTCCTCTTTGCACACTCAGTCACTTGGTTGTGTCCTACTCTTTGTGACCTGATGGACCATAGCTCGCCAGGCTCCTCCATTCATGGAATTCTCCAGGCAAGAATACCGGAGTGGGTTGCCATTCCCTTCTCCAGGGGATCTTCCTGACCCAGGGATCAAACCCATGTCTCTTATGTCTCCTGCATTGTCAGGTGGATTCTTTACCACTAGCACCACCTGGGATGTATGGAAGTGAGAACTAGACCATATAGAAAGCTGAACGCTGAAGAATTGATGCTTTTGAACCGTGGTGTTGGAGAAGACTCTTGAGAGTCCCTTGGACTGCAAGGAGATCAAACAAGTCAATCCTAAAGGAAATCAGTCCTGAATATTCATTGGAAGGACAGATGCTGAAGCTGAAGCTCCAATACTTTGGCCACTTGATGCAAAGAACTGACTCATTTGAAAAAACACCGATGCTGGGAAAGATTGAAGGCAGGAGGAGAAGGGAACGACAGAAGATGAGATGGTTGGATAGCATTACTGACTCAATGGACATGAATTTGAGCAAGCTCTGGGAGTCGGCGATGGACAGGGAGGCCTGACGTGCTGCAGTTCATGGGGTCCCAAAGAGTCGGACACGACTGAGCAACTGAACTGAACTGAACAGAACCACATGGGAAGTCCCTGCTCCTCTTTAATGCAATCTTTACAGAACTAGAGTAAGTTTCTTAAGATTTCATTCTGCCCAAGGCAACCCCCATGCTTAAAACTCTTCAAAGACTTTTAGCTCAGAGTAAAATCTAAACTCCTTACTACATCCTCGTGAGGTCCTACATACTGGGGCCCATTTTTCCAACTTCATTTCATATGACTCAACCATGCTCGTTATGTAAAAAATCAGCCTTCTCTTTGTTCCTTGAACAGGCTGGGCCCTTTCCCTTTCTGCTCTTCTTTCAGATCTCAGTTCAAGGGTTATTTTCTCAAAGAGGATGTTCCTGATATGCCTCCCCAGGCAGGTTCTATCTCATCAGTCTGTTTAGATTCTTCATAGCAATGATCTCAGTGATCCTTTCTAATTATCCGACTTGTTTATTTGTTTTTGTTTATCACCCTATTTGTTTGTTTTCTGTCTTCTACATTGTAATGTAAGCTCTGTGACGGTTGTGACCTTGTCTATCTTAGTCATCATTAAATCTTGACAGCTTGGCACATGGTGGTCCACAATAAATGAATAAAAAAGTGTCTCAACTTATAATATGGACATAAACAACTGTCTCCTGTAGGTGGGGTACTATACTAGTTGCTGGCATAATTAAGATTCATAAGGAAATTATGGGACTGGACTGGCACTCCTGTGGTAAGGATTTCACACTTTATACTTCAGGGGGCATGGGTTTGATCCCCAGTCAGGGGAACTAAGATCCTGCATGCCATGTGGCATGGCCAAAAAAAAAAGAAAAAAAAATTCTTAAGGAATCTTGGTTTTGAAAGGGAAAGCAGAAACAAAACAGGTAAATTAATAGCTATATGAAATATTTGCATAAATATAAATATAAAGTGAGGTGAAAGATTTACATATAGGAGTAACAATATCTGGTAGAAGAAGAGCAATGCTAGAGAAAATACATAGAGATAGTGATGTGAGCTGAGCTTTGAAAGATGAAAGTGCCAGATGGACATGGAAGAGGAGGAAGAGGGGACAGCGTGAACCAAGGCATGGAGGTGAGGTGTAACAAGGGTTCTGAGGAACAGGAAGGAGCCTGGAGTGGTTGGGGCTTAGGGTGGTTTGGGAGGGTATTTGGAGATGAGGCCAGAAGTCTAAGTCCAGAGTCAGTTAACTACAGCTTTGGAGATTCAGCTAAGTTTGGAATGTGTGGTACGTGGCAACATGGCACTCTTCTGTAAGCAGAGGTGCATGTTAAGCTGCTTCAGTCATATCCAACTCTGTGCGAACCTATGGAATGCAGCCTGCCAGGCTCCTCGGTCCATGGGATTCTTCAGGTGAGAATACTGGAGTGAGTTGCCATGCCCTCCTCCAGGGGATCTTCCTGACCCAGGGATTGAACCTGAATCTGTTATGTCTAACCTGCATTCGCAAGCGGGTTATTTACCACTAGTGCCACCTGGGAAGCCCTGTAAGCAGAGGAATGCATCTTATTTCATTAAGGTCCCTCTAACAACAATATGATGTGAACCAAACCTGGAGACAGAAGGCTCAATTTGGAGGAGATATAATGTGGCCAAAGGCAGGGTGAGGAGGTGTGAGGTGCATTTCAGGGATAAAATCCACAGGACTTTGTCCAGTTGGATATGTTTAAAGGGGAAAAAAATTAAAGAACTATCTGTACATTTTAGCCAGGGTAGACAGTGGTGGTGTTAGGCAAGAAGGTAGGTATGGTTAAAGTCCAATCTTCATCGTCCCCTTGCCTTTATAGACATGAGTTTTTACCCTCTTGGGACAAAGTAAACTGTCTATTCATATAAATGACAAAAGAATGAAGGCAGGAGGAAAAGAGGATGACAGAGGATGAGATGTTTGGACGGCATCATCAATGCAATGGACGTGAACTTGGGCAGACTCTGGGAAATGGTGAGGGACAGAGAGGTCTGGTGTGCCGCAGTCCATGGGTTGCAAAGAGTCGGATACGACTTGGAAACTGAAAAACAACAACAACATAGTTGATGAAAGAGCAAAGTGTGGAACCCAGGACACCTGAATTCTGTCTGGTGCTCTTTATTTATCGGTACTTCTCTATCAATCTGTGGGAATCCAGATCTTCTTAAAAATTTTTTCTAAACCTTGGCTGATTTATACTTTTATAAAGTAAAAATGAATTCTTAGAAAAATGATATTTAAAAGGACAAACCTAATTTTTAAGTTATTAGGTACCAAACTACCCTCTAGATAAGTAGCTTCAGTTGTGTCTGACTCTTTGTCAGACAATTTTCCAGGCAAGAATACTGGCGTGGGTTGCCATTTCCTTCTCCAGGGGATCTTCCCGTCGCAGAGGTAGAACCTGCATCTCCTGTGTCTCCTGCATTGGCAGGCAGGTAAAGAACCACTAGTGCCACCTGGATCTAGGTAAACTACCCTGTTGAACTGCTATAAACGTTTCTAAAGACTTACTCCCAATTTTTATACTTATGGCTAACCCACAGATCAATCAGATGGCATACAAGCACTTGTCCCCAGACTGAACTTGAGCTCTCTGGTCCACACAGATCTGAAGGAGCAGTGGGATCTGAGTTTGCAAGAGTGATGAGACTAAGCAAAGTTGAGATGAGATCTGCTGGGCTACCACAGAGAAAGATACCACTTGTCCAGTTTGCTAGTTACTGTTCTCTAGTAAAAGTGTTCTTTGCACTGCTCCCTCTAGTGCAAGGGAGGTCTTACTGTCACAGCTTCACTGAAAGTGCTGCACCCCGCCTCCTCCCCGCCCCCCCACCCCCCCAAAAAAAAGGATTTTCCTCCTAAAGAAATAATTTCCAGTAAACCCGTCAGAACAGTTAGTAGCCATCCTGAATTTCAGTTCCTGGGTCATTGGACACGTTCCATATGTGGGCTGGCAGTTTGGCAGGCTTCTCAGTTCACTACTCCTGCCTGCCAAGGGAAAGAAAGGCATGACTCTTTGCTTGCTCATTCTATTCCTCTGCAAGGAAGAAAAAAAAAAAAACCACCCCGAAACACTGCTTGCTGTATTAACATTGGAGGGAAAGAGCTAATATTCACTTACACAATCCAACCTCCACTTGCACAATCTACTGAAGGAAACAGCAGAGTGACATTTGCACCTAATCCTTACATGGAGCTGTGACTAAGACTGCAAATAGCAGAGGGAAAGCACAGAGTTGCTTGGTGCATGGGGGCAAATGAAAGTTATTTGATAGGTAAGGGGCACCTGCAGTAAGAGGAACAGATTGTTGTTTTTAAGGGAGTTTTGCTTCTATAATCCTCAAACAGAAACACAATAAACAACTCAGTTGGTGACAGAGTTGCGACAAGAGGAATAAGGTTCAGTGCTCTAAGGGAGATGGAGGGTGTGGCAGGAGGGAGAAGTTAGGGGGCAGAAAGTCACAAGGGCTTTGCGACCATGTGGACCCGGTAGCATTGGGTTGTGTTTATTTTACACAAGTGACTCTGAGGCTTCTCTGCTGGCACCCTGTCACATCATATATGTGGTATTTCCTTGTTCCTTATTCAGACGATAAAGTAGGAGGGCAGTGGCCTGTGTGTAACTGCTCCGGGTTCTGTGAGGAGTAGATGTGAGGTGAGAACTCACCAACCACCCTGGTGTCCTTATTCTGTTTTTGGCCATTTTAAGTTGAAATTGTCACAGTCTTCTTTTGGCTGGTCTCTTGAATGTTTATGTGTTTAGATGATGGAATGATAGTATTCTGGGGGCCAGCATGGAGAATTTGACTTTCTTGGTATTTATCGTCACTGTCTGTGTGAACTCTAGTGTTTGAGCACTTTTGTATAAACCCAAGCTAGCTTGTCATTCACCAGCTATTCTGACAGGAAGAAAACTCTAAGGGACTCCTTTTATTTACTTGTCTCCTTTACCCTCCCAGGCTCACCTGAATGGATGCATCATGGCCATTTCCCTGTCCTATTCTACTCCTCCAAATGCAAGTGCTCTCAAATGAACCCCCACTCCTACCCTCACCTTACCTACCTGATTTTCCAAGACAGAAGCTTGGGGGACACTACGGACTACTTCCTTTTTCTTCATTTCTGCCTCCATCCCCATGTTCAATCAATCACAGTCTTATCAGTTTTACCTTCCTATATTTCTGACTGCCCCTGCCTGATTCTTCCTTCCTTATCTCTTGCCTGGATGATGACACTTCCTGCCCATCGCCTAACCCACACACCTGTCCTACGACCTCTATTCTCATCCCCCTCAACTCTTTTATTTTCACTGTCACTAGGAAATCTATCTAAAGCACCAACTCTGATCATGATGCTCCTGGGGTTAAAAGCTCTCCAATGGCTTCTCATGGTGAAGAGAGTAAAGTCCGTGCTTTCAGCATGGTAAACACACCTTTCTTTGACCTGTTTTCTATCCGTCTCCATAGGGTCTTCTCTTTAAGAGAATATTCGCTGATACTTAGTGACATAGGGGACCTGAAATCACCTGTGCATCCTGCTCCTTTTCTTGTCTGGTCCCTTCTCACTGTGATCAGCTCAGGTGTCCTCCTTGACATACCAAGGAGTTGCTGAAGGATTTTTGTGTTTCTCTATCACTTCTTTTTTTTTTGCTGAGCAACTTGTAGGATCTTAGTTCCCCAACCAGGGACTGAACCCAGCGTGCTGTGTGCTCAATAGCTTTAGTCATGTCCTACTCTTGGTGACCCCATGGACTGTAGCCCGCCAGGTTCCTCTGTCCATGGGATTTCCCAGGCAAGAACACTGGGGTGGGTTGCCATGTCCTCCTCCAAGGGATCATCCCAACCCAGAGATCGAACACTTGTCTCCTGTGTCTTCTGCATTGCAGGTGGATTTGTTATTGCCAAGTCAGTGGGGAAGCCCACTAACCACTGGACAGCCAGGTAATTTCCTCTCTATGACATTTTATAGATTATTTTTACACTGCTCTGTCTCCTCTCCTAGGCTGTAAAGTCCTTCAGGGCAGGGATTGTGTTTTCTTCAACTCTGTGTTCTTAGAGCATTGTGTGTGTTTGACTCTTTGCGACCCCATGGACTGTAGACCACCAAGCTCCTCTGTCCATGGAAGTTTTTGGTTAAGAATACTGGAGTGGGTTGCTGTCTCCTCCTCCAGGGCATCTTCCCAACCCAGGGATCAAACCCACGTCTCTTAAGTCTCCTGCACTAACAGGCAGGTTCTTTACCGCTGCACTACCTGGGAAGCCCTCTTAGAGCATTGTATAAATACCTACTAGGCACACAATTAGTATTCACTGAAGCAAAGGGAATACACGTCCCTCAGTTTTTCCTTGTTTCCTTATTTTGCATTTATCCCCTTGTATGAACCAAGTGGTTGGATTACATCACCGAATCAATGGACATGAGTCTGAACAAATTCTGGGAGCTAAGGCAAGACAGGTAAGCCTGGTATGATGCAGTCCACGGGGTCACAAAGAGTCAGACACAACTTAGTGACAGAACAACATTAGCCAAGAAAACCTAGACTTGTTTTCATATACTAAAAGATCATTTTTTCTTTTTTTGTAAGAACTGATGGCAAAGAAGGGAAGCAGTAGCAGTGAAATTAATGTGTGTTGAGTGGCGTGTGTGTGTGTGGTGCTTGAGCAAGAGAGAAGAAATGCCAACAGAATGAGATTCCAAGGAGTCTTGTACCCTTAACAAACTTAGACATCACCAGAGCCTTTAACTATTCTGTTTTGATGTTTTTTATTTATTAATAACAAATAACAATTATATAAATTTTAAGCAGTACTTTTCCCTTCATTATCTCATTTGAGCTTTACAATACTTCTGTAATGTCACTCTCCTCATTTTAGAGAGGAGGAAACAGAGAGATTGAATGATTTGCCCTCAACTAGTTGGCTGAGTGTTCTAACACGGTCACTTCAGTCATGTCCAACTCTTTGCAACTCCATGGACTCTAGCCTGCCAGCTCCTCTGTCCATGGGATTCTCCAGGCAAGAATACTGGAGTGTCCATTTCCCTCTCCAGGGGATATTCCCAATCCAGGGATCAAACCTGCATCTCTTATGTCTCCTGCATTGTCAGGTGGGTTCTTCACCACTGGTGCCACCTGGGAAGTCCCTTCTAATGCAAGCTCTAGTGCTTTTACTGATGCTGACCCCTCTTACAGTTAGGGGCAGGGGTGATAGACTTCTGCCACTTGGTATGTACAAAAGTCATAAGGAGTCCAAGTGAGTAAATATTTTTGTCTTTTTTTCGGGGGGGGAGATTTGTATTAACAAGGGGAAGCCTTGACAGCACGCATTAATAGACTGTCTAGCACAGTAACTGTCTAGCAAGTTACCTCTCCATGTCAATTCTAGAGCAATCCTGTTAACATTTATAAAAATATCTTGCTGAGATTTTGCCAGAAATTGTGTTCAGCCTGTAAATAAATTTGAGGAGAATAAATAGCTTTACTGTGTTGAGTCGTTTCACTTCATCATCACCATATGTCTCTTCATTTATTTAGAGCATCTTCAGTTTGTTTTATCAGTGTTTTATAATCCTCATTATATAAATCTTATACATATTTTGTTAGATCAACATATAAATTTTTTTTTTTAGTGTCCGTGTGTCTGTTGCTAGAATTAAAAGATACCATTTTTATAGTTTATCTTATATCCTGTGATCTTGCTGAATGCAGTTATTAGTTCTAGGAGGGTTTTTTTTTTTTTGTATTTTCAATGAAGAAAGTTGACCCTCTTCAAATAGAGATGGTTTTACCTTTTTCTTCCTTATCTCTATACCTTATATTTACATTTCTCGACTCTTTGCCCTCGCTAAAACTTCCAGCACTATGTTTAATAAGAGTGGTGAGAGTAAGCGTCCTTCTCTTGTTCCCCATCTCAGAAGAAAAGCATTTAGCCTTTTTCCAGTAAGTATAACATTACCTTTGTAGATGTTCTTCCTCAAGTGGAGGATGCTCCCCTCTAATCTTCTTCTGAAAGGTTTTTTGTTTTTTTTTTAAATAAAAAAAATGAGTGTTGAATTTTGTCAAATTATTCCATATCCATTGGTATAATCATGTGATTATTGACATTTTGTTCCCTCAAGATAAGTATTCTGGGAATTCCCTGGTGGTCCAATGGTTAGGACTCAGTGATTTCACTGCCAGGGCTAAGATTTGATTCCTGGTGGAGGAACTAGATACCACAAAAAGATTAGTATTCTTTCCCCAAACTGTATGCCTCCTCTCAGCATCTTCTACCCAAACAATTCAAGGTTGCATCAAAGGCTTTAGCACGTTCTGAAATCAGATCTGCTTTCAGACCCAGGCTGATACCAACAAGGAACGGGGTTCCCTGTATTACACATGTGTAAAATGTGTACAGAAATTTTACCTTAAATCATGTTGTTTTGGCTTCTTTTGAGCCTATGCAGTCTTGATACTTTAACAGAGGTGCAGAGGCTGCAACCAGATGAATTTCATAGGAACTCAACGCCTGTCTTCACTGCTTCTTCATAGTTTTTCTAAAACATACAAGATAATTGATTGCGCTCTCTTAATTACCTGACAGTTTGTACATTGAATCTCCCTGAATGTGACCTGGTCTTGTGGCAAGCAGGTTGCAGTGTAGCCTGTTCACACACCTGCCTCTGTTACTGTGGGTCACTTGGAGAATATCCTTTGCTCCATGACAAAGGAGTCAATTCCATATCTCTTCTATTTTTATCTACAGTGCCTACAGTTATTTATTTGGACAATTTCCTGTCTTCTACAATAGACAGATTTTCAGTTCTCAATAAGAAACAAGGCCAAAAGAAAAATGAACAATTCTTGAGGTCCTACTATGTGACAAGTACCCTCACGTAAATCATTTATTGACTCCACAAATAATATATGCACAATCTAATGAAATGAATGGAAGATACAGAGATAATGAGGACAAAGTTCATGTTTAAGATGAGTTCCTAGTCTACTGAGAGAGACAGATAATGTCTAAGGAGAAAAAGCAGAAGAAGTAATATGTAATAGTAACACTCCTTGGAGGTAAGTATCTTTATCCCCAGTTTACAAATTCAGTAAATGAGGCCACCAGAGGTTAAGCGATGAATTAAAAAATTCATCAGAGTTATAACCAGAATTTCAAGTCAGATCCAAATCACAACAGAACATCTCTCATTAGGAAAAATATATAAAAAAACTAAAAACAAAAAAAATCTACTAGAAAAATACATGGTAAAAATTTTTCAAATGTTAGGCTTAGAAAATAAGGTACAATTAACATATAACATTAAAGATACTTTGTTGGTTTTGTTCCCAAAATTACTAGCAGAAAAAAATCATTGGTTTTGATTTGATCCATCTTTAAAAGACATAGGAATTGGAGTCTTGCAAAATGAGCCCTAAGACTGAATCAGGCAGAAAGTCACTGAAATTCACTCCTGGTTTCTGGACATTCTAGCTGTGTGAACCTGGACTTGTCATACAATGTCTTCTAGACTTGAGATCTCACATCTTTAAGGCACAGGTAGATAATACCTACTTCAATGTGAGAATTATACAAGATAGGGAATGTAGACACATATTAAATGTTGGATAATTTTGAATCAAACACTTTCATTGTTCTTGCTTTTCCCCAGGGTTTTATTTTACTTAATTTGGTTTGTTTACTTGTTTAAAAAAAAAAAAAGTTAAGAAGATGGGTAGAGAGATGAAGCAAAGATGGGAAAGAAACGAGGTACTTTCACATTATCAGGGGGATTATGATTTATAATCTATAAAACCGAAGTTTTAGCTTTAGGACAGCAAAGTGGATGCTGCTCAAGGGTGAAACTCAATGGTTTCATGTCCTGGCACTGGGATTGACTTCCCAAGGATTTATAGACTCAACAAATTAAAACCACTGTTACCTCTAATGAAATTTCTACCCAACGTGTCTTACATGGTAACATGAGGCCTTTATGCTTGGAACAACTGAATGGGCTACAAACTGATGTAAATTAGTTGACACAGAGTAATTTTAGATGAACCAAATTGACCTAGGAAAATGCCAACTCATCCTGGAAGTGGGTTTGTTTGTTCTTTTCCCTTTAGTGGGGCCTGATTGCAGTGGGATTCCCTACACTGTCTAATGACATCTCTGCTTATGCTGCTCCCCAGATTAGTGCTTCCCTGAATGATAAGCAGCACTAAAAAGTACTGAAAGACCGACTGTCAGAAGCCATTCTGCAAATTGCTGCCTCCAGAAAGTGAAGGCTTCTCAAGGATGCCAAGTCATAGCAAAGACACTTGGGGGCCTTGCCTCAGATCTTTAGGTAACTTGAGAGCACGAGTCTTCCCAAAGGCCTTAGAAGAGGCCACCAACCTCCCATATGCTATGGTCATTTGGGCCCAGGTGAGCATGGTCTTGAGTGGAATTCACTCCTTCTCCATCCTGATACTGGGATGATTTGTGTGCTGGAAATTCGCCTCCATAGCAAAGCCCTGTGTGGGACCTGATCTCTCCATCCCAGACTATGGAGGGAAACCAAAGAAGGGAGGAAGGGGGGGTGTCAGTGCCTTTATTTGCATTCGCCATTTTTATTTGCCTCAGGGACATTAGACTGCAGGTCTCCTTAAGCATGGACTGTTTGCTAAAGTCTGGTGTTGGCTTTTGTGGACTGGTCTAGCCAAGAGTTGTTTTAGCCCAAATGGGGAGATGGGGGTGGGGCTGGGGTGGGGTAAGACATCTGCAGAGCCCAACAACCGTTACCAAGGCCTCCCTCGGCTCTGCCTCTACCTGCCAAACGGTAAACAAAGCCCCTGGGAGAACTCCGGTGAGCTGAACACCTTGGTCAAACACTGAGCAAACCGCCACCAGGTGTGCTTGCTGAACAGACTCTCCATCAGCGTCCTGTCATGCAGAAAATGTTTATCCAATTTGTCAAGATAATCTTTCCTCAAATAAGCCTTGGGCCTGCTCCTTGGAACAGCCTGAATTTAGTCGGTATAATGTAACTCTATTTTTTTCACCCATTTTCCTTTAATCGCTGTGTCAACTTTTCCCTGGCTTTAAGCAAACTGAAAGTAATTATATCATTCTTAAGTGAGTAATCTTTTGACTGGGTTAGCTGATTCGTGAGTTACTCTAAAATTCTTCTAAACTGTGCAGACCTTTTCCAAACACATTTTCTTAGATGTTTCACAGAGTTAGGCTCATCGATGACCCGCGGATGTGTTTATTCTGTCACGTTTGGTGGCTACGCTACGACTATATTAAGACATTTGAAAAGAAGTCGAGTGTAGAAATTTGAGAGCAGGAAAAAAAAGGTAACTTCACCTACTAATTTAGGTGTTCCTTGGAAATTTTACAGTCACTGTAAATAACTTGTAGCTTCAAGCATGAAGCATGTTTGATTAGTGCTTTGAATCACGATGCAATATTAAAGGCTGGGCTTCCAAACTTAAAAGCATTCACTGCTTTCATTTCATTATATAATTTTTTCGCTATTTGACACCCTGTGTGATATTGTTTTGTTTAAAAAATAGAAACATTCAAGGTTACCACATTTTTCTTAGTGCTGCTCATTGACATACTCCCACAGAACTCATGATATATTTAAAAATAGAAAGCTCAGCCATCTGGCTATTTGATGGTTTCTATTTTTGTTTCTCTTTGCATTCACAAACTCTGTTGAGTCTGAAATTTCCTATGTTCTGCCCTATATGTAATTGTGTATATGTACACACAGAGTTTCTCATTTAAATTTAGCCATTATCAATCTGGGTTTGTTTTACCGACCACAGTGGCACTTTTGTGGGGACACTAACCTTGTTTCATCTATGCATTAGTCAAATCTGTGTTAAATCCTGACTTTGAAGACTGTTACCCACAGTCTAGGGGATGCCAAGTCAAAGGCATTTCTTATTAATATGTACACACCTATGTTTACTCAGAAGTTTCATTGGTAGTAATATGCACCTTGCTTTGGCTTTGATGAAAAACCTAGAACCACAGGGCCAGAGGGAAATTTAAAGCTCATCTAATTCACCCCGTTCATTTTACACTTGAGGAAAAAGATCTAGAGATGGACAGAGACTTGTGCAAGGTCACAATGCTAATTAGCAAGCAGATTTTTTTTAGAACCCGGATCTCTTGACTCTTTCTAATGCTCTGTCCATTTTCATAAAACTGGATTAAAAAGATTAAAGATACTTTTGGGCATGTTCACAAATGTACATTTGAATTATATTCATTATACACTTATAACTTTGAGTATCTATAGGATTGTGCTTAAAAACAAAATTCAAGTGCATTGTTACACTTTGATGACTGAAGGAGAGATTTCTTCACTCTTTAGTTTGAGCAGAAAGGACAAGCACGGACTTTATTGCATGTATCAATTAAAAAGAGAGGACAAGAGAAAGAAAATGCTTACAAAAGACACATCCGTTAAAGGACTGTTATCCAAAAATATACAAAGAACTCTTAAAAGTCAACAATAAGAAAATGGAAAACTAAATTAAAAAGTGGGCAAAAGACCTGGACAGACACCTCATCAAAGAAAATAAACAGATGGTAAGTAAGCTTATGAAAAGGTGCTCCACATCACCTGCCATTAGAGAACTGCAAATTAAAACAATGAGATACCTCTATATACATATCAGAATGGCCCAAACCCAAAGCACTAACACCACTAAATGTTGGCAAGGAGCAACAGAACTGTCGTTCACTGTGGTAGGAATGCAGAATGGTAAAGCGACTTTGGAAGACAACTTGGCAGTTTTTTGTTTTTTTTTTAACAAAGCTTAACATACTTCTGCCACATAATCTAGCAATCATGCTCCTTGGTATTTACCTAAATGAGTTGAAAACTTATGTTCACACAAATACCTACTCAGAGGTGTTTATAGCAGCTTTATTATTGCCAAAACCTGGAAGTGACCACGACATTCTTCAGTAGGTGCATGGATAAACAAACTGTGGTATATCCAGACAATGGTACCCTATTCAGGACTAAAAAAGAAGTGAGCTATCAAGCAATGAAAAGACATGCAGGAATCTTAAATGCATATTAGTAAGTGGAAGAGGTCAATCTGAAAAGACTACATACTGTATGATTCCACTATATGACATTCTGGAGAAGGCAGAACTATGGAGACTATGATATAGAAGTATCACTGGTTCTTGGAGGTTAGAGGGGAGGGAGGCATGAATAGGTAGAGCCCAGAGGACTTTTAAGGCAGTGAAACTATTCTGTATGATACTGTGATGGTGGACATCGTTACATATTTGTCCAAATGCATAGAACGCACGGTACCAAGAGTGAACCCTAAAGTGAACTATGGACTCTGGGTGATATTGATGTGTCAAGGTAGGGTCATTAATTGTAACAAATGGACTACTGTGGCGGGAGATGTTGATAGTAGGAGAGGTTGTGAGTGTGTTAGGGGACAGAAAGTATCTGTGAACTCTGCACTTTCTGCTCAATTTTGCTGTGAACCTACAACTGGTCTAAAAAATAAAGTTCATTAATTAATTTAAAAAATGCAGATTCTTGCTCAGCTACACTCTCCACCCCACTCCTCCACCTCCCCTCATCTCCATTCAACCCCCTTACCACGTCCAGCTTCTCCTCCCCAACCAATGCTGATTTAGCTGTTTTGAAGTGAGGCCCTAGAATCTGCATTTTCAGCAGTCTTGATGAGGGATGGGAAACTGTTCTGTCAGAAATCCTAATTTCTGCCTTCAAGCTCAGACGATGGAGCTCATCCTTAAAAGACTCGCCATTTATTCAACTCTTGTTTTCAATATGCAATTGTTAACTACAACCTCCTAAAGTAGCCTACTGCTTGGAAATCCCTACTTGGCAGTTAAGTTGCTTAAACCAGAGGTCAAAGTGTTTTGGAAGGAGGCAGCACATGAGGCAGGGCTACTGTGTGGTTATCTCCCTCTTTCTGCTAGAGGTGAGGCCTTGCGGGGAGCTTCTCCTCCAGTCCTGTTGAGCCTGCCCTGGTTGGCTGCAACTGCTTCTGGCCTTTGCTTTCCTGTTCTGTGATAAGAGAACAAAGCTTCCAACCGAGGAACTGCCTGCCAGGAGTCAGTAGGAGGAAAGTATTCTTTAAAGAGGTTTGTCCTACCCAGGGTCTCAGCCAGCTACAGGCAATGGCAAGCCAAACAGGAAAACTGGACATCAGCTGGAGAGTTCAAGGTTCTTTCTGATTTCTTAGCATTTCTGAGTCGTTTCTTGGGGGTATCATTGTTTACTATGTGCAGGATTCTCTTCTAGGCAGTTGTATGTCAGGGAGCAAAATCTTTATCCTCATGGAGCTTACATTTTATCTGTAAGAGTTAACATTTATACAGTGCCTGCTCTGTGCCATGTACTCTCATGTATTAATTCATTTAACCCTCACAACACTACAGGTTAGGTGATGTTGTCATCCCTGTTAACAGATGGAGAGACTGATGTCCAGAGAAGTTAAGAGGTTAAGAAGTCTGCCCAAGGTCCCACACATTCTCATTGCAACAAAGACTGTGGCTGAGTGCCTCTCACAGGGCGCTGTTTTCCTTTGGATCCTTGGGCACAGATTATTCTATCTCAGCAGCCTTAAATTATTCATCAGGAGGGAAAGGGGACTAGCATTGATTAAATACAGGCCATATGTCAGGGACTCAGGGAGGAGCTCTCTGTTCTGATCTCATTTAATGCTCACAGCAACCTGGGCAAAAAGTTAGAGCTGGCAAGAGGTGGAGTTTTTCTTATTTCAATGTCCATCTAGTGCTAGGAACATATGTGTGATTCGCCTTATGCAAACCCACTGTCCCTGTTAGAGCAAAACAGTAAACACATCACTTGTGTTCTTAACTCAGAATGCACAGATGGCCCTCAGAGAGGAATGCCTTCAAGCTATTCTGAAAGTAAATTTGATGGAGAGCAGAATCTTTGCATTGTCTTAAAGTGTGCCCTCACAGATTGTCTGTTATAGTTGCAAGAGAGAAAAAAAGCACAGCAAATATACAGTGGAGGAAATGACCTTTTCTGGATGGTCAGAATGAACCTTACTGACGAGGAATGGATGGACGGCGAAGGGCACAGCATCTCCTATATAGTTTGCCAACCAAGAATGCAGAGCCTCAATCTAACCAGGAGGAAACCTCAAATGAACACAAAATGAAGAGTATTTTATATAATTTTATTTATTTTTATTTTTTTATTTTTTTCATTTATTTTTATTAGTTGGAGGCTAATCACTTTACAATACCGCAGTGGGTCTTGTCATACACTGACATGAATCAGCCATGGATTTACATGTGTTCCCCATCCCGATCCCCCCTCCCACCTCCCTCTCTACCCAATCCCTCTGGGTCTTCCCAGCGCACCAGGCCCAAGCACTTGTCTCATGCATACAACCTGGGCTGGTGATCTGTTTCACTATAGATAATATACATGTTTCGATGCTGTTCTCTCGAAACATCCCACCCTCGCCTTCTCCCACAGAGTCCAAAAGTCTGTTCTGTACATCTGTGTCTCTTTTTCTGTTTTGCATATAGGGTTATTATTTAATTTAAAAAAAAGATGAGGGATCTTTATTCTTCAATAATGTTAATATATAAAAAAAGACAAAAGCTATGGAAATCTCCTAGATAAAAGAGGCTAATGAGACATGGCAATTAAATGCAGTACATGACCCTAGACTGGATCCTGTCATGGAGGGAAAAACAATGCTATAAATGATACTATTAGTGCACAATCAAAACAAGGAGGGTGAATTAGATAAAAACATACAAACTTATAAAGTGGAAACTTGATGCTTTTGAACTGTGGTGTTGGAGAAGACTCTTGAGAGTCCCTTGGACTGCAAGGAGATCCAACCAGTCCATCCTAAAGGAGATCAGTCCTGGGTGTTCATTGGAAGGAATGATGCTGAAGCTGAAACTCCAATACTTTGGCCACCTCATGCGAAGAGTTGACTCATTGGAAAAGACCCTGATTCTGGGAGGGATTGGGGGTAGGAGGAGAAGGGGATGACAGAGGATGAGATGGCTGGATGGCATCACCAGCTCAATGGGCATGAGTTTGAGTAAACTCCGGGAGTTGGTGATGGATAGAGAGGCCTGGAGTGCTGCTATTCATGGGGTCGCAAAGAGTCGGAACAACTGAGCAACTGAAGTGAACTGAACTGAACTGTGATTACATAAGTTGTTTACAAAAAATTTTACTTGTATACACATCCACACAGAGCAGGAATGAATGAGCTAGATGAATCAAATGATAAGACAAATGGGGGAGGTTGGGTAAAGAGTATACGGATATTTCTATATTTATTTTTCTCAACTTTTTATAAATTATCTTTCTGAAATGATCACCAAATGAGAAATTGTACATGGATATTTGGAAGTGCACATGTACCTTTTCATGGGGAGAAGGCCCATCAATTTCCTTAGGTGTTGTAAGAGTCTGTGACAGAAAAAAGTGACTGAGATATAGCACCTTGATTTGTGAAGAAAACTTTATCCTCCATTGGAAAGAAGTGTATTCTTTAAGAGAAAGAAGCACTTATAGTAGTCTCCCTTATCAGCAGTTTGCCATTCTGTTTCCATTATCTGTAAGCATCTGCAGTCCAAAATACTAGGTGGAAAATTCCAAAAATAAACAATTCCTAAGTTTTACATTGTGCACTGTTCTGAGTAGCATGATGAAATTTCTTACTATCCTGCTCTGTCTCACCTAGGACATGAATTGTTCCTTTGTTCAGTGTATGCAGCCCGTTAGTCACTTAGTAGCCATCTTGGTTATCAGATTGACTATCAAGTTATCACAGTGCTTGTGTTCAGGTTACCCTTATTTTACTTACTGGTGGCTCTAAAGTGAAAGAGTTGTGATGCTGGCAATTGGGTTCTGCCAGAGAAGTCATAAAATATTTGCTGTAGGTGAAAAGGTGAAAGTTCTTGATTTAATAAGGAAAGAAAGAAATTGTATGTTGAAGTTGCTAAGATCTACAGTAAAAATAAATCTTCTGTCTGTGAAATTATGAAAAAGGAAAAAGGAATTCATGATTATTTTGCTGTTGCGCCTCAAATTGCAAAACTTACAGTGTGTGGTAAGTGCTTAGTTAAGATGGAACAGACATTAAATTTGTTCAATAAGGTATTTTGAGAAAGAATTTTATGTATGATTACATATATAATATATATAATTTTCATTATAGTATATTGTTATATTTATTCTCTTTCATTATTAGTTGTTATTAATCTCTTTCTGTGCCTAATTTATAAATTAAACTTTATCACAGGTATGTATTTATAGAAAAACACAGAGTATGCAGGGTTCAGTACTATCTGCAGTTTCAGGCATCCTTTGGAGGTTTTGGGACATATCCCCTGTGGATAAGGATGGCGGGGTGTGTGTGGGGGGCAGGCTACTGTATTTCCAACTTATGGATTCCAATTTCTGGTACTCACATCTGCTTTTCAGCTTAATCTTTCACCTTCCTGAGGTGTGTAATAACTACCTGCAGTATCTGGGTGGCCTCTTGGTTCATTGAACATTCACTTAGAACCCCCAATGTAGCATGTATTCTGCTACAGATATACAAAGATTAAAAGGTTGTAATTGTTAGCAATTCTTTGTTCCTTAAAAAGCATACTGTGATTTTAACTAGAAAATGTTGAGTGTCTCCAAATAGGTGTGAATCAGAGTTAAGGGAGTTTAGAAGATTTTAGGCAGAGAGATGGTAGGTAGGCTTCCCTAAAGAAGAATCATTTAAGCTAGACTTAGCAGGATGAAGGAGCTCTGTAAAGGGGTGTGTGTAGACTGGGCAAAATGTGCAGAAGTCTGGGCTGCTTTGGGGGGATTTTCCATTTGAGTTGAAACGCCTGGCATAGGATAGAATTTCGTAACATAACATTGAAGGTTGGATTAAGACATTTGGATTCCTTTGCTAGGAAATAGGTGATACTGGATTTTTGAACTGGCAAGTGATATCATGTGATGCTTTGGGCTGACTGACTCAGTATTGTGGAGGTGAGACCAGACTGGGGGGGGGGTGTGGCGGAGAGGGAGGGGAAACACGACCAGACTCCAGGGTTTCCCTCAGTTCTGAGGTACCTGAAGAATGCTGAAAGCAGGGAGTCCAGGCTTCCAAGAAAGGCTGAGGGAGGGATGTAGGCCCTCCTTCATCCCACCAAAGGTGGGATGGTTAGAGATGAGGGCTAAGCAGTCCTCAAAAAGCCATCTTCAGCCTGGAGACCAAGGCAGGCTGTCAGGTGGTTCCCGGGCAGGGAGCTGGGGCGGAAAGCTGCTCCAGCAGGGCTCCCTCCTCCCCTGCCGCAGATCTGCGCCACCCGCTGCGCACACATCTGGCAGAGGACTGGCATTTGGGTGGGGTTGTGCGAAGGCAATGCCGGGGCTTGTAGCTGGCCCCAGGCGCTGGATGACTTTACAGTAGCTCTGGACTAGGTCTCCGTGTGGAGGGTTCTCAAGGCTGCCCAAATCCAAGGGCTCACAGAACAATCCTTTTGGTGTTCCGCTGTCACTGCCCCCTAATTATTCATGAACACTTCTGCGTGGCACAGCTATGATCTTGTTTCTTTGCCATGGAAATAAAAACACAGCTCTAGCCATCCAGGAGAAAGACAAATGCCAACTCACCTGATGCATCCAGATTTTTTATTCCAAGGAGCCTTAAGGAGAGTTGAATCTAACACTCTTACTTCCCCGTTTTCCAAAAGCAGAGCTGCATGGAAATACCTCATGTTCCCCTGAGACTTAGACACCGTGTTAAGGTCCCATTTCTCTTACTATGAGGTAGGGCCCATCAGTCCACCTTGGGTCTTCCTGCCACTGACCATCAAGGGCGATTTCTTCTGAGTCAGAGAATTTTAGAACTGAAACAGACTTTAGAGGTTATCTACTTCAATCCTGTCCTTGCACAAATAGGAAATGGAGGTTCTAAAAGTTGGGCAACTTGTCCAATATCATACAGACAGGGTAAAGTACAACCAGAATCCAGGTCTGCTGGCTTCCTGGTCTGGGGTTTACCAGTCGTGGGTTCCCCAAAAGTTCCTTAGGAACTCTTAGAGCTCATTCATCTTTTTTTTTTTTTTTTTTTTGGACCTTTCTATAGAAGGGATCTCATGGATAGCAGACCCCAGGGGAAATTCTTGAAAGTGTTGCCCCAGTGAGATTGGAAAAGGAACTGGGGCGGGGTATTTATATATGATGACATGGCCCATGTCTCCAAAAGTCTTAAAGGAATTGGAAGGATCTGGTATTTTACAAAACCTGAAACAGGTGTCTTGTTTGTTCACAGAATCTTTTCAGAGAAAGTCATAGTGCATCCTGAAAGAGATGAGAAAATCATAACGTTTTAGGTAGATTAGATAGTTGAGATTAGCTTTTTGTGATCTTGCAAAGTTCTCATTTCTTCCCAAATCATGTAACGTTGAGCACGTTGAGCAATCAGGTGAAAATCACATGCAAACAGAGTCTAAGTCCTGATAAGAATCCTAAAGGTAAACAGTGAATTCCTACTAATGGCTAAGTCACTAAGGTAAGATCCAGTCTAAATACACACCCTTGGTTAAATAGGGTTTCATTAGCTCAGGTTACAGTGGTTCAGGAAAATTTTTCTTTTATGCTTGTCAAGTGAAATTAATTATATATCATCCATCAATCATTCCTGCCACAGAAGATCTATGGGAATATTAAGGATTCCACAGAGCCTCCCCAACCTGGCCCCACCTCCACTCCCCACCCTACCAGCAGCACTCTGGGAATATTTTGGTGCCCATAGCTAAAAGTTGCTAGGATTTTCTGTGAAGTCACAACTATGGTTTTTACTGATAACCTGTAAAAGTTTCCTTTTTCCAAATTTGACACTCAGTGTGTGCTTCAAGTTACTGACAAATATTTAATTTTGCAGAGTATATCTCAGACTGCACAGCAAATAAGATTCTTGCAAGTTTCTGGTAATAATTTTGTTTTTGTTGAAAAGTTCAAAAATGTTTAAAGAAAGAGAAAATAATTTTTAAAAGTATAACCCATTTTTTCACTGCCACATGAAACTGTTGTTAGAATTTTAATACATTTTCTGCCATCTATTCTTTTGTTTTCTCCTTTTTCTCCTTATTAAAAAAACAATGCATGTGTAGTATAGATAATTAAAAAAATATGGATAAGAAAAGAACATAAAAATCAGTCATTAATTCATTTATTTTGACATAAACTTCCCAATCTTCTTTAACATTTATGTATTTTACTTAGTTCTAATCATACTGTAAAGCTGCCTTTTCACTTACCTTGCAAAAAAAGCAAGCATATAATTTTTAAATTGATTTTTTTAATCAAAAAAATACATTGTTGTTGTTCAGTTGGTAAGTCATATCCGACTCTTTGCAATCCCATGGATTGCAGCACGCTAGGCTTCCCTGTCCTTCACTATCTCAGATTCATGCCCATTGAGTCAGTGATGCTATCCAACCATCTCATCCTCTATCGTCTCTTTCTCCTCTTGCCCTCAGTCTTTCCCAGCATCAGGGTCTTTTCCAACAAGTCAGCTCTTTGCGTCAGGTAGTCAAAGTATTGGAGCTTCAGCTTCAGAATTAGTTCCTCCACTGAGTATTTTTTTAATTTTTTGGAGGAGCTTCCCTGGTGGCTCAGATAGTAAAGAATCTGCCTGCAATGCAGGAGACCTGGGTTTGATTCCTGGGTTGGGACGATCCCCTGGAGAAAAGAATGGTTACCTACTCCAGTATTTTTGCCTAGAGAATCCCATGGACAGAGGAGCCTAGCAGGCTACAGTCCATGGGATCACAAAGCGTCAGACACAAATGAGTGACTAACACTGAAAGAAATAAGTATATGTATTTAAAAATGAAACAGCACATAATCATTTTATTGATGTTTTAGTAGTCCCTAGTGGATATTTACTTAATAATTGTTTTTAATAATACTTAATAATTATAGATGAAAAAATTTTATCTTTTTGTCTTTAATATTTAAGGTTTTTTCCTCTTACAGTATTTTATTCATCACATACTTAGTAAGCTTATATCTGGTCTAAGCAGTAAGTTAGGCATCACAGATAAAATGCATTTGTTTATTTTAAAAAATTACTGAGTGTCTAGCATGTGCCAGACAGTGTTCTAGTCATTTGGGATAGAGCAATTAACAAACCAGACAAAAATCTCTGCCTTCTCAGAGTTAAGTTCTGGTTGAGATCAACAAGAGATAGTCTTTCCTGAGATCAAAACATAGCATCTTTAGGAAATAAGAGTAGCAAAAATTAGTATTTATATTTGATTTTTATGGATATCTACTCTTCTGTGAGTAAATCTGTGTGAGTATATCTATTCCAGCTGATTAGAATACAACAGTGAACAAGGTATCCTCCTCTATTCTCTGTGGGCATGTATTCCAATGTCTCTAAGATGGCATTTGGGAGCCCTGGGAAATTAGCATGCCCAAATGGGTATAGTGATAACTTGTCCTGCTACCTCACTGGATGAGTGTGAAATCGAGTGAAATGAATCTGCAAGTGCTTTGAAAGCTTTAAAGTAAGATAAATGTTGAACGAGTTGATATTAGTATTTTCAGCAATGGAGAGACCTACAAACACAAGTGAAGTAAAGAAACAATAGCGCCTAAGAGTGATGACTAAGGGCCAGATGGGCAAGCCATCTACTGGGATGGGTTTACCCAGTGCAGGAGATGCTTTTACCAGTCAACAAAGACCTGACCACAATTTAAAATTTATCTTTCGCAGAAGTAAAGTCATTCAATGAATAGGGACCCTATGATAAAAAATATTTTAACATCACTTAACACCTTACTATATCACCCCACTAATTCTCACAATAGCTACATGTTTTCCAAAAACTCTGTTCTCATCCTTTCCCTAACTCAGTGGTTCTCAAACTTGATGAATATGAGAATCCCCCAGGAACTTACAAAGATCTCAGGGCCAGGTACTACCCTCAGTGCTCTTTACTGGCTCTCCAAGCCAATCTGATACACACCAACTCTGAGAATTAGTAACTTTTAGCTTACCTACAATCTGGCAGTTTACAGAGCTAAAAAATACCTTGGAAAGAAAGCATCCTACGAATGCCTTCACTTTATAAGGAAGGGGACAGACGTTTTGCTATGTTAAGTGGCTTGTCCAGGGTTGCACAGTCAGCCAGTATCTGAGCTGTCACCCAAGTCACAGGCTTTTGCACTTGATTGACCAACGTGTTGCACCCTCCTCTCTGCTCTTTTGGGGCCTCTAGGTGACTGTGGAGTGTTGGTGGCACGAAGCCACCAGCTCTTGTGTTTGAAGAAAGTATGATTTCCCAGAGAAAAGCTGCCCTTCAGAGTTTCTAGCACTGCCTTACCTAACCACAAAAGTACTTATTTTGTCTGATAACAATGTATTCTATGTAGTGGCCCCCAAGATAAGTTTTTAGAGCACTGTAAAATTTCCAGCTGAACACTAGAGATTTCCAAATTAATCTTTCCAAACTAGAACATTATCACTTGCCATAGAAAAGCATTTCTCCATCCATCAAGGTCTCTTGCTTCTTCAATCCCCTGCCTAAAACTAAAGTCCTTTACCAATCTTCCCTGGTTCATTCTAAGTCTGAAGCCTGGATTCTGACTAATATTTCCACAGTCTGAAACTGTGCACTCTAAATGATACAGTTGTTTCTGTCTTTGTTTTTCCTGAGGGACAAAAATGTTAAGCAGTGATGTGCCACTGGGATGTTCATATACAGCATCAGTTCAGTTCAGTTCAGTTGCTCAGTTGTGTCCAACTATTTGCAACCCCATGAACCACAGCATGCCAGGCCTCCCTGTCTATCACCAATGCCCAGAGTTTACCCAAATTCATGTCCACTGAGTCGGTGATGCCATCCAACCATCTCATCCTCTGTCATCCCCTTCTCCTCCTGCCCTCAATCTTTCCCAGCATCAGGGTCTTTTCCAATGAGTCAACTCTTCACATGAGGTGGCCAAAGTATTGGAGTTTCAGCTTCAGCATCAGTCCTTCCAATGAATACCCAGGACTGATCTCCTTTAGGATGGACTGGTTGGGTCTCCTTGCAGTCCAAGGGACTCTCAAGAGTCTTCTCCAACACCACAGTTCAAAAGCATCAATTCTTCTGCACTCAGCTTTCTTTATAGTCCAACTCTCACATCTATACATGACTGCTGGAAAAACCATAGATTTGACTAGACGGACCTTTGTTGACAAAGTAATGTCTCTGGTTTTTAATATACTGTCTAGGTTGGTCATAACTTTCCTTCCAAGGAGTAAGCATCTTTTAATTTCATGGCTGCAATCACCATGTGCAGTGATTTTGGAGCCCAAAAAAATAAAGTCAGCCACTGTTTCCACGGTTTCCCTGTGAAAGTCAATAATATTATAATAATTGGTGACAGAGGGTTACTATATTTATGATTGTGGTCATTTCATAATGTATTTAAATATTGAAACACTATGTTGATACACCTGAAACTAATATTGTACATCAACTATACTTCAACAAATAAAAAAACAAAGACAATTCCACAAAATATGTAAAACACCATATATTGCTTATTTATTTATGTATATGTGGATTAATGTTGTCTATCTGCCTATCTATTTCCTATCTAGTTGTCTAATTTGGAGATGATATATACCACAGTTGCAGGTGGGGTTACGAGAGATGTTGTCTCTGTTAAACTGCTTCAATTGTTCATTGCATGTATAACCTTTCTAATCAGGTGAAATCAGGGAAAGATTGAAACCAAAAAGAGAAGGGGTCAGCAGAGGATGGGATAGTTAGATAGTATCACTGATTCAATGGACAAAAATTTGAGCAAACTCTGGGAGATTGTGAAGGACAGGGAAGCCTGGAGTGCTGCAGTCCTTGGAGTCATAAAGAGTTGGACACAACTTAACAACTGAACAACAAATCAGGTGAAAAGTAAAGCTAGGGAAGCATATTTTCTTAGTTTTATATATATATATATATGAAATTCCCTGGTGGTCCAGGGCTTAGGACTTGGTACTTTCACTGCTGAGGTCTAGGTTCAACCCCCCTAGTTGGGGAACTAAGAACCTGCAAGCCAAGTGGCACAGCCAAAAAAAAAAAAAAAAACAAAACACCATTTCTCCTGTCCAGGTTTTAGCCCAGGCAATTCCATGGAGGTTTCATTTCTCTTTAACATTTTGCAGATGACAAATTACATTAGAGCAGCCAGGCTCTAGGGGAGGCCAGCTTGAGGCAGTTAGGGTTCCATGCACCATGCTTGTGTACTGGGTTGTGTCTGACTCTTTGTGACCCCGTGGACTGCAAACCACCTGGCTCCTCTGTCCATGGGATTTTCCAGGCAAGAATACTGGTGTGGGTGGCCATGCCCTCCTCCAGGGGATCTTCCCACCCCAGGGGTTGAACCCACATCTCTTATGTTTCCCCCATTGACAGGTGGGATCTTTACCAATAGCGCCACCTGGGGAGCCTGGGAAGCCCTTTAAGTGAGCGAAAGTGAAGTCACTCAGTTGTGTCCGACTTTGCGACCCCATGGACTGTAGCCTACCAGGCTCCTCCATCCATGGGATTCTCCAGGCAAGAATACTGGAGTGGGTTGCCATTTCCTTTAATTTAATGCAAAAGGCTAGATAGGTCTGAGGGGAATATTTTTAAGTAGAGATTTCTGGTTCCACGGAAAAGTTCATATGAATGAGAATGCAGATTTATGGTGAGGAAGTGATAAAGGTCTTCCTTATCTTCAATTAGTACTTAGCAAAGGGATGGAAAGGATAGCAAGAAGAGCCCATGGGCTGGGAACTGAACTTTAGCTCCTGGCCTTCAAGCCCATCACCTTTCTGCCTCCTCACCTGGCACCTTTCTGTGAGGCTGGTCTAGGGTTTGTCAGGTTCTCCTCACTTTGTGTCTAAGTATATGCGTGCTTTACCTTCCTCACTAGACCATAAACTTCCTGCTGGTATGACTAATCACATTTAGCCGTGTGTGTGCCTAGTCGCTCAGCTGTGTCTGCGACCCCATGGACTGAAGGTTCCTTTGTCCATGGGGATTCTCCAGGCAAGCATACTGGAGAGGGTTGCCATGCCCTCCTCCAAGTGATCTTCCCATAAACAACTCATATTGCCAAACACCTGGAGCAGTGCTTCTCAGAGGTGCCAGACAAATACTTAACTATTTGCATCACTTTCTTGCTCAAATTCCCTTTGTTTCTCTGTTTCTTACCAAGTGAAAGACAATTTCCTGGCATCACGTTCCAACCAGCTTCCCCGTTTGTTTTTTTTTTTGGCTTGTCTCCTTAAACATACCTTGGGCTCTGTAAAAATGTGACTGGGAACCAATCCCTGAACACAGCCTGGATCCTTCTTCCAAACTACAGTCTGATTCAGAATAAAATTCAAATTTTGGATTCACTGCCTTTCCTTGAAACCCTGAAGCCAGAACAGAGAAAATAGTTGAGTGGTTTATCACATGACCCCTTGTTGTTCAGTTGCTCAGTCATGTCTGACTCTGTGACCCCATGCACTGCAGCACACCAGGCTTCCCTGTCCTTCACCATCTCCCAGAGTTTGCTCAGACTCACATCCATTGAGTCAGTGATGCCATCCAACCATCTCATCCTATGTCATCTCTCCTGCCTTCAATCTTTCCCAGCATCAGGGTCTTTTCCAATGAGTCAGCTCTTCCCATCAGGAGGCTAAAGTACTAGAGCTTCAGCTTCAGCCTCAGTCCTTCCAATAAATATTCAAGGTTGATTTCATTTAGAATTGACTGGTTTGATATCCTTGCTGTCCAGGGGGCTCTCAAGAGTCTTCTCCAACACCACAGTTCAAAAGCATCGATTCTTTGGTGCTCAGCCTTCTTTATGGTCCAACTCTCACATCCATACAAGACCACTGGAAAAGCCATAGCTTTGACTATACGGACCTTTGTCGGCAAAGTGATGTCTCTGCTTTTTAATATGCTATCTAGGTTTGTCATGGCTTTTCTTCCAAGGAGCAAGTGTCTTTTAATTTCATGGCTGCAGTCACCGTCTGCATCTGCAGTGATTTTGGAGCCCAGGAAAATAAAGCCTGCTGAGTTTTAAGCCAGTTTTTTTCTCTCTCCTCTTTCACCTTCATTAAGAGGCTCTCTAGTTCCTCTTCATGACACCTGGGGCTGTTCAAGTCCAAGCTCCTCTCCTAGGAACTCTGACCTTGGGAAAATTACTCACCCAGGGGAGTGGGAATAAGAATAATAGCTACCTGTAAGTTGTTAATGAGTAATTTGTTTTAGCATAGTTCTGGGGAATGGGTTAATGCTGGATATTGTTATTATTATTTATTTAATGCCTTTATGTTAATATCCATCTCCCTGCCACCATCACCCAAGGCCTTTGAGTTTGCCACAAGAGCTAGGAGGAAGGAAACTTTGGCTATATTGGGGGTAGGGATTTGGGAAGAACAGCTTGTAGTGAATGAACCTTGAACTTCTTAGAAGTTAGTTTGGAATTAAAGATTTTAAGTTTACAGTATAGTCCCTGATCTTTGAGAAGTAATGAAATAATTTAAATAATATTTTGACAAGATAATTGGCCAACTTCCACAACCCAGTTGGAAGAATTGAATTTTCTTATAATTCTCCCCAATATATGGTGATGATAATAACTGTTATTATGAATAATAGTTATGATTTGGGCTTCCCTGTTGGCTCAGACAATAAGGAACCTACCTGCAATTCAGGAGACCAAGGTTCCATCCCTGGGCTGGGAAGATTCCCCTGGAGAAGAGAATGACTACCCACTCCAGTATTCTTGCCTGAGAATCCCATGGACAGAGGAGCCTGGTAGGCTACATACAGTCCACAGGGTTGCAAAGAGTCAGACATGACTGAACAACTTTCATTTTCACTTTTCCACTTTCACTTTTTTCAAGAGTTTATGCCATCTCTTGTACTAAGTGCTTTATATTTTGTATTTTAATTCACTCACTCATATGCTCATTCAACAAATACTCGTTGAGCACTTACTTGAAGCCAGTCACTGGGGAATAGTGGTAAATGTGACTGACAGGTCCTACCCTTATGGAACTTTCACGCTAGTGCAGATTCAGATGATAGGAGAGGAAACACGTACGTGTTAAGCCAACTGTTATGAAACACAGATCTTTGCACACATGTCAATCCTGTGAGCTATTATCAGGATCAGATCCCAGCTCACTTTTCCGTCTTGCTTTCCCATGACAAGCACCGATGTCCTCCAACTCCACGGAATTTCTTTCTGGACTCTTCTATCTTTATGTCTATGTCCACACAGTTCCCTCTAACAAAATACGCTACTGTATATGTTTGCCTCTTGAAGGCTCTAGGCTTTCTTCATCACCCATTTCAAATACCACCTCTGCCAGAAGCCTTTTTGGTCCTTCCACTCAGGATCAGCTACTTCTTCCTCCATGCTCCAGGGTTAGGGTTTAGACTTCTAGAATTACCTCACCCTGAATATTTAATATGATTATTTGCATATACTGGTTATCAGCCTAACTTCTCTACCAGACTGTCAGCTGCTAGTTTCCCACCTCTGTTACTTGCATCTCTTGCCTGTGTTAATTCAACACTACTCTGGTCTAGAGTAGCCAGACTTGCTCTTCCACGGTCTCTTTTTTAAACCAGGGATCCTGAATCTTCTACCTTTTTCCTCTCCAACTGATCCCACTTATATGTCTGAGTACACAACTGAGAACAGCTGCTGACAGAGTGATCTTTCTGAAAGGCAAATCTGCAGATTTCACTGCCTTGCTTAAAAAGTGTCAGTGGTTCACACAGTGAAGATAAAATCCAATTTCTATGGCCTGGCGCACACTAGCTCTTTCATAACCTAGACCCGCTTAAACCTCCAGCCTCAGGTCTCACCCTGCTCTCTCACTAGGTTCTGGCTCTGCCCAGCTGCTCACCATCAATCTCTTCAGTTCAGTGACCTCTGCAGTATTCTCGGCTGGAAACTCTCCCTCCTAACTCCTGCTAATCTTCCAGGTCTTAGTTTAGATGTCACCCGCTCCAGAAAGTCATCCTTGATTTCTTCTAGGGCTCCCATGTGCCCCAGTAGGACCTAATCATTCTTGGTCAAGGTGTTGTCATTCCTTATTATTGATATGGGCTTCCCAGGCGGCACTAGTAGTAAGGAACCCAGCTGCCAATGCAGGAGACATAAGAGATACATTTGATCCCTGAGTCAGGAAGCTCTCCTGGAGAAGGGCACGACAACGCTCTCCAGTTTTCTTGCCTGAAGAATCCCAGTGGCAGGGAAGCCTGGTGGGCTATGGTCCATAGGGTCACAAAGAGTCAGATATGACTGAAGCAACTTAGCACAACCCACAACACATTATTATTGGTATAATCACATATTTAATGATCTGCCTTCACTGCTAGACTATAATGAAGGAAGCACCCCTGCTATTGTTGTTCACTGCAGCATCCCTAGCATCTAATTAGTGGTTGATGCACAGTAGAATCTGAAGGAAAGTTTATTGAATGAGTCCTCTTTGCATCTCCCAAAGTCCTCCTCCAACTTTTGGATGGTTTAAAAAAATACCCGTGTAATGTGAAGACATGTTTATTGTAAAAGAAATCAAACAAAACAGAACATGTGAATGCAATTACAGGTTCCCTTTTATCCTACCCCTAACCTTTTCTCCCCTTTTACTCTCTTGCCTGAGATGTTAACTGTTCAATGTATATCTTTTCATTTCTTTATACTGCAAGTACCCACAAGCACGCAAACCTAATACAGTCCTGGCTCCCAAACCCATGTGGGTGTTTTAGTAAACAGAAATGGGGTAATATTAGAGATGCTGTCCCACTGCTTGTGTCTGCTTTTTTTTTCAATCCATTGCAGAGGTTTTTCCATTTCCCAGGTAGATTCACCCCTACTACCTCATTCTTTTAATAGCTATTTGTATTCCATAGTAAGGTTGTATCATAGTTGATTTATTAATTCCCCATTGGAAGACTTTGTACGTTCATCTTGTGCTCACAAATGCCAGTAGAGTTGCAGGACAGGTTTCTAAAAGTGGAATTGCTGGTCTGAAGTGACTTAGCAGTAGCAGCAGAGTGTATGCATCTTAACATTTTTTCAGTTGTCAGCTATTTTTTCACATAGTTCTTAGTGGGAGGATTACAAGTTCTCAAAATGTTTAATTTGTCAACGGCCCTTGGCAAAACTGTGAGAAGGGGGAACTTTATCTCTGTATCACATTTGACCCTTTTAGATTCTACTCTCCTGCCCCACCTTCTCTCTATCTCTCCCATCCCACCCAGATGCACCCTTGCCCCTCCCCCCTACTCCCATTGAGTAGACTTAGCAATTTCTAGTAGCAGAAGAACATTCCTTGTCTGTGTGTCTACCACCTTCCAGATAGTCCCTGTTTCCATTAATGGAGCCACCATCCAGCCAAAGAAATATCCCCCATGACCTAGAAACCCAGGTTTTCCTAGACCCTTCCCTCTTCTAAACTACCCTGAGGCAAGTACCAAATCCTGTTACACTCTCTCCAGATTCTCCCGAATCTAGTGGAGCTCCTATCACCATCACCTCCAGTCAGCAGCCTTGGTTTTAGAGGAGTGGGTTGCAGTCAGCATGATTTTTCATTTGTCCTCTTTTCATAATCTTTTGGAAGTTTCTTCCTGACAAACCCCAGCTCCCCTACACAGAGGATCTCTCTGTGGCTCTAAACTTGCTGTTTCACCTCATCCCCAGGAAGCATGTCTCACTACACATTGTCTCCCACATTCCTGGTACCTCTGTTGATACGTATCCGGGCTGCTGGTTCCTGAAAGGCTCTGCATCCTCTCTCTCATTTTCTGCTTCCACTGACTGGAACGTCCTTCTCTTTGACCCACCTTAGCCTACCTGACTCCTACCCATCCTCCAGGTTGCAGCCGAGATAGCCCCTCTTCCTTGGCACCCTCAGGTTGGCTCAGGTGCCTGTCCCAGTGTTCTCAGCCAGCGCTAAACCTCCTCTCAAACCTGCCATTCACATCCCTAGTCATGCTTGTAGTGTAATTGTCCATTTACCTGCTGGCTTCCCCTAGAACGTATACCCTCTGAAGGAGGGAATGGTCATCTGCATTGCTGGACAGCCTGTGCCTGGCACAGCTTTGGTTGAAATACAAGCTTGTGGATTTGAGTGAAGAGGCAAATGAATGAATGAGTGAATAAGATGTTTTCTGGCAGCCTGTACTTTTATGACATGTATTTGTGACAGGACTTCCCTGGTGGCTCAGCTGGTAAGCAACCTGCTTGCAATGTGGGAGACCCGTGTTCAACCCCTGGGTTGGGAAGATCCCCTGAAGAACGGAATGGCCACCCACTCCAGTATTCTGGCCTGGAGAATTCCAGGGACTGTATAGTCCGTGGAGTCACAAAGAGTCGGACACTGAGCAACTTTCACTTCGCTTCACTTCACTTCGAGGTTTTTACGTACGGTGTAATCTAATCCTTACTGTCACTCTGTGAAGTAGATATCCTTAGCAACATTTACTGGACACGCTGAGATGCAGAGAAGTTGAGCTCCTTGTCCTCAGTGAGCGGCAAAGTGAGGACGATAAGCTTGTCAGGTCCCAGGGCTTGTGCCTAAAAACTAACTAAGCTGCTCCTGGACTCTGCCTCTGCTGTTTCTAATTGATCCTGACTCGAATGGAGAGCTTGGCTGACTCAGTGACTCAGCATTCTGTCTCATGGAAACTCTGTGTCCTGCAAACGGGGCTAAGTAGGGGCTTGTCACCTTCCCCTTCAGAGCAGGCCCGGTCTAGATGGTGTCATAAAGAACTTTTGCCCCCTGGACCAGAATAAATATACAGAATATCTACTTTTGAAATATTTTTGAGCCTTTTGAAGGAATTTCAACTTACAGAAGAGTCACAAGACTCGTAGGAAGAATGTCTGTATACCCCCCTCCCAGATTCACCAATTGTTAATATTTTGCCAAATTTGTTTCATATCTTTCTCTCTAAAAAATGTGTTTTTTTTTCTGACCATACAAGAATGAGCTCCATCCCTGGGCCGGGAAGAAGGAAATGGCAACCCTCTCCAGTATTCTTGCCTGGAAAATCCCATGGATGGAGGAGCCTGGTGGGCTACAGTCCATGGGGTTGCAAAGAGTCAGACACGACTGTGTGACTTCACTTTACCATGTGCCACTTTACTGCTAAATACTTCAGGGAGTATCTCCTAAGAACAATGACATTTTCTTATATAACCACAGGATTTATCAAATTAGAAAATGTAACATTTATTAAATGCTATTATTGATAATCAGGTTTCAGAAGTTATCTCAATAATGTGCTTTATAGAATTTGCCTCCAATACACGATATGATACTTGTACTATTTTTTTTTTTTTTTAAATCCTAGTAGTTGCCCCTGAATCCTTTGAGAATGTCCTTTGTATCAGGGCCAGGGGATGGTGATTCATGTGCTTGCTCATCGGGATCTGAGGCACTGGAGTTCTCGACTGAGACCCCACGTTTTGTTCTGCTCTTGACTTTGAAAGGTCCTTAGGGCCTCAGTTTCTTCACCTGTCAGTGGGGAGAAGGCACAGTTGGGCTTTAGCATGTCCCAAATCCTCTCCAGCCATTAAGCCACAAAATAAATAACAACAAAACATTATTTTTTAAAACCTTTTTACTTAATTTTTTTTTTTTTTTTTTTTTTAGGTAGGAAGAAACCTGTCTCTTTCAAGACCTGTCAGTTCTGAAAACCCGCTAAATGATTTTTATTTTCCGGATGTCTTACTTCTACAACGTTGTCTTTTCTTTGCCATTGTCTTCTTCAAATGCTTGGCTGACAGTCTTTTTCATCTTAGAAGTATTTTGAACATAATATGACTGTTTATTTAATGTCTCATGCACTTCAGAAGATAATGACCAGAAGAAGGGCTTGTTTACCTATTTTTTTTTTTTCCCCAAGCACTAGAGCTTACTCAGCCCAGACTTTCCAGAAAGCTTACATTAATTTGTCTTTATTTTGTCAGCTTGGAGTTCGATGAGCACTTTTGAGCTTTCATTCTTTCTCTCCTGCAATCTGATTTGAAAATATTACCCAGATTTCTTGGCATTTACATTTTCATCCCGTGGGTTTCACCACCCAGATACAAATACTTTGCAGGGGAAATCCATAAGGAAGTTGCAAAGTTGCAAAATAGTGGGAATGACATTTGAGTCTTGAGCTTTCAAAATACTTTTCTCCTCTCCCCTATCCTTAACAACTATTTCAAAAGAGTCAGTAGCAGATTTCAAAGTGGGGTATTTGTTAGTTTAAAACTGGTTTTCCCTGTGGCAATCACATGCAGATGAAAACATCTGTACCTTCTGTGAGCGTTTGTTCACAGGCCACTTTGCTCAGAACTGCACTGGTATTGGGCATGCAGTGAGGAATCGGGGCACGGCGTTTGGTGGGAGACAGGTTTGTAAATACGTAAGTCCGAAGGTAAGCTAAGTGCTCTGCTGGGTATTGCCACTCCAGTACAAAAGAGCTGGTACATCAGCTCACTCCAGTACATCAGCTCAATGAAGATGACTGGTGTGGTGAGGCTATTCGTATTGTTCACTTTGAAACCTTAAAATTTGCTTTCTAGACAATCTGTGAATTACTCTCTGAGGAATGTTTCTTCCCTATCTTCTCATCTGATGCAAACCCATTGAACTCTGAGCTCTTTGGAGGAAGCCTTTTTTTTTTTTTTTTGGCATCTTAAGTGAATGAGGGTGTCTCAGCTTGAATCTGGGCATATAGTAAGCCCATAATAAATATTTGCTGAACTCAGAAATTGCAATAACATTAATAATTGCCTAACAGGGGCCACCTCATTCAGTAATGCCAGAAGCAGAGCTCATTCCTCTGATGATTCCACATTAAGGAGGCAGCTAGACATGAAATGTAGGCTGGGAATGGACCTAAGGAGGTGGCGTGTGAGGCATCCCCCAAAGGCTGTGAACCTTCTGAATTGGGAGAAAGCCAGGAAGCTGTAGAGTAGGCAAGGCTGATCGTGTCCAGGCATCTGGAGTGAATCATGGAGTGAGTCTTACTTTGTGAGGCAGAGGAGCGGGTGGGAGATGTGGGGTAGGGGAGATCTCCACAGAGCCTCCTTCTATACGGTGTGGGTCCCAAGCAAGAATAAAAACTATGTGGTCTTAATTCTGTGAAAAAAAATTTGGTGGATTGTGGACTAGCAAAAAGAATTTTTTGTATGTATCTACTAATCCATTTATTTTTAAATTTTTATGTGTGTGTTCAGTCGCATCCGACTCTTTGTGACCCCATGGACTGTTAGTCTCCCAGGTTCCTCTGTCCATGTGATTTTTCAGGCAAGAATACTGGAGTGGGTTGCCATTTCCTCCTCCAGGGGATCTTGCAGACCCAGGGATTGAACCTGGGTCTCCTGTGGCTCCTCCAGCTCTTGCATTAGCAGGCAGATTCTTTACCACTCATTTATTTCCCCTCCCCACACTCTCCACCCCTTGCCCAGCCTTTGATAACCATAAATTTGTTGGGCTTGTTGTTGTTTTATTATTTATGTATTTATATTTTGGCCATACCGCTGCATGGCATGTGGGATCTTAGTTTCCTGACCAGGGATGGAACCCGTACCTCCTGCATTGGAAGCCAGGAGTCTTAATGGCTGCACCGCCAGGAAAGTTCCCCCATAAATTTGTTTTCTATGCCAGTGGCAAGTATTGTTTTTATTTGTATCTGTGAACCTGTCTGTTTTTTCTCATTTCCTCCATTCAACTTGTACAGCTTTTGAAACTAAGAAATAAAAACTTAAAATAATCTTGATAGGCTCGGAATGTTGGGTTGATAATAAAATGTGTTGGGCTCTGGGTAGAGGAGATGTGGTTAAACAGGAGCAAGTGTGGGAAGAGGGCTCTTTGGGTTGATTGAAAGCTTGATATGAATAAGCAGTGTATTCAGGCTGCTGCCCAAAATGCTGATGTCATCTAGGGAACGACAACATGGCCTTCCAGACGTGTGGCCTAGTATTTAGAGGAAATAGTCAGAAATGAACCCACAAATTTATCAACAAATGTTCACTGGCATTTTATTCATGAGTGAAAAGTGAAAGTAACTTAAGTGTCCAACAGGGACTCAGAGGCAAATCATGATGCAGTATGAAGCTGTGAAAATTTACATGAAGAATTTATGTGAAGAATAAAGGGTAACATGATATTTTAAAATTAATAATTTACACTTATAAAAAGAGGAGGCTTTTGAATAGAAAATTTTCCTTCACATGGCAGAAACAAAGGGGAATTAACAGATGTAAAGTGTTCTGAAAAGGGGGGAGAGTGTCTTAGTCTATTCAGGTGGCCAGAACAAAATACCACAGACTGGATGTCAATAGACGACAGAAATTTCCATCTCACAATTCTGGAGACTGGGAAGTCCAGGTTCATGGTGCCAGCATAGTTGCCTAAGGGCTTTCTTCCAGGTTACAGACTTGGCATTCTGATGATATCCTCACACAGTGGAAGGGACTTTGGATCTCTCTCGAACATTTTTTATAAGGCTCAAATTCCCTTCACGGGGCTTCCCTGGTGGCTCAGCAGATAAAAATGTTGGCCTGCAATGCAGGAGGACAGGAAGATCCTCTGGAGAAGGGAATGGTTACCCTCTCCAGTATTCCTGCCTGTAGAATTCCATGGACAAGGCAGCCTGGCAGGCAAATGGGGTAGCAAAATAGTCTGACATGACTGGGTGACTAAACAACAACAATCCCCTTCATTAAAGCTCCACCTTCATGACCTGAGCACCTCCCAAAAGCCATATTTACCAATGTCAGCATCTTTGGAAGTTAGGATTTCAATAAGCGCTTTTGGAGGAGAGAAGACACAAATATTCAGACCAGAGCAGAGAGGATGTTAGGCTTGGTTTTTAGGGCTCCAGAGAACCTCAGTGGATATTACAGACAGAATTTATAATCCAAAATAAGGGTGGGCTTTTAGAGTTTGACTTTATTTCAATCTTTCTTACAACATTGTGACAGGAGTAAAAATATTTTAAAGGGGGAAAAATTTGACCAAAATTCAGTTCAGTTCAGTTCAGTCGCTCAGTCATGTCTGACTCTTTGCGACCCCCTGAATCACAGCACGCCAGGCCTCCCTGTCCATCACCAACTCCCGGAGTTTACTCAAACTCATGCCCATCGAGTCAGTGATGCCATCCAGCCATCTCATCCTCTGTCGTCCCCTTCTCCTCCCGCCCCCAATCCCTCCCAGAATCAGGGTCTTTTCCAGCGAGTCAACTCTTCGCATCAGGTGGCCAAAGTACTAGAGTTTCAGCCTCAGCATCAGTCCTTCCAATGAACACCCAGGACTGATCTTCTTTAGGATGGACTGGATGGATCTCCTTGCAGTCCAAGAGACTCTCAAGAGTCTTTTTTTTTTTTTTCTCAAGAGTCTTCTCCAACAAAATTATATTGTCTTTAATAACTCAGCTGCTAAATTATCTTATTCTTTTCTGGTCCCTATCAATTTTCAGGCATCCTTTTAAAGAATCTGCCTTCAATGCAGGAGACCCAGGTTTAATCTCTGGGTCAAGAAAATCCCCTGGAGAAGGGAATGGTTATCCACTCCAGTATTCTTGCCTGGAGAATTCCATGGGCAGAGGAGCCTGGTGGGCTATGGTCCATGGGGTCACAGAGTCAGACATGACTAAACAACTAACACTTTCACTTTTCACTTTTGGGGTATAACCATTGTATTAGTTCACAAATGGTTCGTAGTCATATGCACCTGTGTCCTCCTACTCTGTGGCCAGTTCCACTAACTTTTATGACCTAATAAGATGATATGGAGTGAGAAGAATCCTTCATGAAAGGAAAGTAAGAAAAAAGGAAAGTCAAGGCCTCTCAAGAGAAATTTTACTATTTGGTAGTCTGGCCTAGAACCATTCCTATTAGACTCCTGCACCACTTCTCTTATTTGATTCTGATTTAACTCAAACTACCACACAATTGCACTCATCTCACATGCTAGGAAAATGATGCTTAAAATTCTCCAAGCCAGGCTTCAGCAATAGATGAACCGTGAACTTCCAGATGTTCAAACTGGTTTTCAAAAGGGCAGAGGAACCAGAGATCAAATTGCCAACATCCGCTGGATCATCAAAAAAGCAAGAGAGGTCCAGAAAAACATCTACTTCTGCTTTATTGACTATGCCAAAGCCTTTGACTGTGTGGATCACAATAAACTATGGAAAATTCTGAAAGAGATGAGAATACCAGACCACCTGACCTGCCTCTTGAGAAACCTGTATGGAGGTCAGGGGGCAACAGTTAGAGCTGGACATGGACCAACAGACTGGTTCCAAATAGGAAAAGGAGTACTTCAAGGCTGTATATTGTCACCCTGCTTATTTAACTTATATGCAGAGTACATCATGAGAAATGCTGGGCTGGATGAAGCACAAGCTGGAATCAAGATTGCTGGGAGAAAAATCAATAATCTCAGATATGCAGATGACACCACCCTTATGGCAGAAAGTGAAGAGGAACTAAAGAGCCTCTTGATGAAAGTGAAAGAGGAGAGCGAAAAAGTTGGCTTAAGGCTCAATATTCAGAAAACTAAGATCATGGCATCTGGTCCCATCACTTCATGGCAAATATGGGGTAACAGTGGAAACAGTGGCTGACTTTATTTTTCTGGGCTCCAAAATCACTACAGATGGTGATTGCAGCCATGAAATTAAAAGATGCTTGCTCCTTGGAAGGAAAGTTATGACCAACCTAGATAGCATATTAAAAAGCAGAGACATTACTTTGTCAACAAAGGTCCGTCTAGGCAAGGCTGTGGTTTTTCCAGTGGTCATGTATAGATGTGAGAGTTGGACTATAAAGAAAGCTGAGCTTTGGACTCAAAGAATTGATGCTTTGGACTGCGGTGTTGGAGAAGACTCTTGAGAGTCCCTTGGACTGCAAGGAGATCCAACCAGTCCATCCTAAAGGAGATCAGTCCTGGGTGTTCATTGGAAGGACTAATGTTGAAGCTGAAACTCCAATACTTTGGCCACCTGATGTGAAGAGTTGACTCATTTGAAAAGACCCTGATGCTGGGAAGGATTGAGGGCAGGAGGAGAAGGGGACAACAGAGGATGAGATGGTTGGATGGTATCACTGATTCAATGTACATGGGCTTGGGTGGACTCTGGGAGTTGGTGATGGACAGGGAGGCCTGGCGTGCTGTGGTTCATGGCGTCGCAAAGAGTTAGACACGACTGAGCAACTGAGCTGAACTGTACTGGCCTGAGGTATGTTCTGGACATTAAGTTTTAAAAAGTTTCTCAGCTGATTCTAATATTCAGCTAAATTTGAGAACCGTTGGCTTCAATCCAGATGTATGTGTGTATGTGTGTGTGTGTGTTTAAATTTTATTTTTTGGCTGTGGTGGGTCTTTGTTGCTGCACGAAGTCTTTCTTTAGTTGTGGTGAGCAGGGTCTACTCTTCTAGCAGTGTGTGGGCTTACTGTTGTCGTGGCTTCTCTTGTCGCAGAGGACAGGCTTTAGGTGCATGGCCCACTGTCACTATTCATCAAAACAGATTATATACTGAACAAATAAAGCAAGTTTCAACAAATGTAAAATATTTGAATTTGAAATAATGCAAAATATATTCTCTGACCAAAATAGAATTAAATTAAATGTAAATAACTGTAAGATTCCTGGAATATCCTCCAATGTTTGGAAATTAAACAATTACTCCTAAATAACCCTAGGGTCAAAGAAAATATAATGGTTTGTAGACTGATGCTGAAGAAATGCTTAGAGGGAAATAAATCTAATGACTTCCTAGAAAAAGAAAAAAGTTCTAAAATCAACAATCCAAGCCACTCTACCAAGAAAAAGAAGAGCAAATTAAACTCACAGTAAGTAAAAAAAAAAAAAGAAGAAGACATTGAAAATAAGAACAGAAGTCAATGAAATGTACAATGGAAAAAGGGGTGCTGTGAGCACCGCCTGCTACACACAGATCCCGTAAGTACTCTCCTTCTGACCCACCCAACTGACCTTACCAGAGTCTGCTCTGGGTGATGGGCTGGGACACACAGAACCATCTTGAAAATAAAGTAGAAATGATGGATCATGTTTATAAAATAAGGTTGCCATGAGAGGGCAAATTTTGAAAATTAAAAACTTCTTTAAAAATGTCTATATGTTTCAAAAAGCTAGCTAGATTCAGCAAGGAAAAAAAAGTACCAATATTAGGAATAAAAGAGGTGACATCACCTAAGTATAGACATTAAAAAGATAATAGAATAGTAAAGAAATGGTATGGATATCTTCACGTCAGTAATTTGAAAAGAAATGAACATCTTCCTTCAGAAGTCACTTACCAAAACTGGCATGAGAAGAAATAGAAAATATGAATAGTCCTATATCTATTAATGGCACCCCACTCCAGTACTCTTGCCTGGAAAATCCCATGGACGGAGGAGCCTGGTAGGCTGCAGTCCATGGGGTCGAGAAGAGTCGGACATGCCTGAGTGACTTCACTTTCACTTTTCACTTTTATGCATTGGAGAAGGAAATGGCAACCCACTCCAGTGTTCTTGCCTGGAGAATCCCAGGGATGGGGTCGCACAGAGTCGGACATGACTGAAGTGACTTAGCAGTGTATCTATTAAAGACATTACATTTGCAACCAAAAATATTCTCCTCAAAAGAAATACCACTCCCCACCCCCGCCAAAGCTACTTTGGGTTAAAGCCATTTGAATAAAATTTTGCTTTTAATCCATTCCTTCTCTCATTTCCCCCTGAATCCAGCAACTGGCTTCCTTAATATGAGGTTTTATTGCGTCTTTGCTAAATTGGTAATATCCTTCATTTCTAGTGCAAGATAGTTCATTTTATTTAAGTGATCATTTGCTTGATGATGGTGATTATTTTGCATTAACAGAATGTGCTTTTCTGAGCATTACCATAAATAAAGTTACAGAAAGTATAACAAGACAAAGTGAAAACATCAACAAATATTACTTAAGGGAAAAGGCAAGGGCCCTTGGTTGTCAGATAGTCTAACCCTTCTGACCGCAACAGCCCTCTTGAGTAGGTTTTCTATGCCTGCTTCATATTGATGAATGCACCTCAGCATACGGCTGCCAAGACCTGGACCTTTAAAAAATAATTCCACTCACTTCCTTCTTTTTGTACACCAGAAGGTAGGGACTGCCCTGGGAATATGTGTCGTTTCAGCACTCCAGTTGGCTCTGGATCCTGAATTGTCGCAGCCTGTTTGCCTGGTAATCTCCTTGTCTGTGTGAGTTGTTAGGGGTAACCAAAGGCAGCTGATTACTTAATTGTTGAAGGCCGGAAACCAGGTCTTTCATTAGTTCCCATCAGGAGCTTGAGAGCAGTCTGTGTTTGGCCCAGCCAGGTTTTCTACCCTTTCTAATTCAAAAGGTATACTTTTTTCCTGAGGTGGTCACTGAGGCTTTGGCTGCCTGAATTATACACAGAATCAGCTGCATATTAAAAACAAATTGAAAAATTTCTATAGTTAATACAGATAATTGATTTAAGGCAGATAAATAAAAACAGCCTGGTGTCATTGAGATATAATTCCATTTTTCTTTGACGATGCATCAAAGTGTTTCATGTTTCCTATTTTATTTTTGTTAGATCATCAAGGATACTTGAATACATGGAATTTATGAGTACCTAGTATTCTTATCAAGCAGATTGACCCCTCAATGGATGTTTTCTTCTGTAGTCTAGAGTGTTGGTTGTTACTGGCAAGTGCAGTTAAATCTAAGGTACAAATTCAGTTATTTAAAAAAACAAAAAAACAAATTCAGTTATTTATATGAGTAATAGGGTTTTGAGGACTTTAATTTGCCTATAGAAAATAAGATTTTCCTTCCTTTCCCTCCCACCACCCACCATGTTTGTTTATTCTAATACTGAGACTATGAGAACCCAATGCCAAAGCAACCAGTTGAAAAGGGAAACATCCACGTAATTACTGGTTGTTTTGTCTATACAGTATGAAACAAGAAGTTGGCATGATTTTATTTTTCACCTCGTTGACAGTTTTGTTTTGTTAGATTTCTTTGGACTGAAATGATTTGTTGATTCGGTATTGTGTAAATCAATCTCAATTCCACAATACCTCTGTGACTGTTAGGCAGAAAAAAGAAAGGAAGAAAGAAGAAAAGCAAGTGAGAGTGAAAAGCATAATTAAACTGAAAGCTAGGAGATGTCGTGATTTTGTTCCCTCTTTGTCACCTACCAGTTACATGAACTTGTGTTTAGTCGCTCAGTTGTGTCCGACTCTTTGCAACCCCATGCACTGTAGCCTGCCAGGCTCCTCAGTCCATGGGGAGTCTCCAAGAAAGAATACAGGAGTGGGCTGCCATGCCCTACCTCCAGGGGATCTTCCTAACCCAGGGATCAAAACCGGGTCCCCCACATTGCAGGCAGATTCTTTACCATCTGAGCCACCAAGGAAGGGTGAACTTGGGCAGGTCATTTCTCCTTCTAGGGCCTCCATTTCCTTAAATGTAAAATGAAGAGATTGGGCAAGACAAGTCTTCAGCAGTCTGGAATTTCACCTTTTGATTCTTTGACTTGGAAGATGCAAAATGAGGTTCTAGTGTGATCCCCAGAGACCCGCTGCTGACTAACATTTTCTATTGGTTCAGGGAGAGAATTCATTTTGTAACTGGTTGTTAGGACCAGATCACAACCTTTGGCTGGATTTTTAAACTTAGAAACAGTTTCTTCAATTTCTTATTAGAAATTAATACATGTTGCTCAAAGGAAACTTAGCAAATACAAATTAGCATAAAGAAGAAAATTTAAATCACTTATAATCCTACATGGAGATAGAACTAATATCAATATGGTGTACATATTTCCAGACTTATAAAGATCATCTAAATACAGTTGGTTCTGGTTTGTTTGTTTTGGAAACATAAATTTGTTCCTACATGATTAATATTACTAGGAAGCAATTGAGCAGATCTGTGTATGTTCAGTTTCTTTCAGGAGAAACACCAGGTGAATGCAGAAAACTGCTGGCTCCTTGCATGCGCACACGCACACACATACACACACTAACACCCTCCCAAAGAAAATGAGCCACAGCCACCAACATCTGGTGTTACAACTTGTTTTAAAAAATTAAATGGAAATTAAAAAATATTATTTACTTTTGACTGCTCTGAGTCCTCGTTGCTGCCCGTGGGCTTCCTCCAGTTGCCGAGAGTGAAGGCTACTCTCTAGTTGTGGTTGGCAGGCTTCTCATTGCAGTGGTTTCCCTTGTTGCAGAACACAGGCTGTAGGGTGCATGGGCTCCAGTAGTTGTGGTTCGTGGCTCTAGAGCTCGGGCTCAGCAGTCCTGGTACTCAGGCTTAGTTGCCCTGAGGCATGTAGAATCTTCTCAGACAAGGGATTGAACCCTCGTCCCCTGCGTTGGCAGGTGAATTGTTCATCACTGGACCACCAGGGGGGTCCTGATGTTACAACTTTTTGTCCCAGTTCTGATAACCCTCCTGCCAGCACTTCTGCATAACAGGCAACCTGTAACCCTTCCCTCCCCTGGCACTGGGGTACCCTCCCTGCCTTTAGTTTCTCTCTTTCTTCTCAGCCTATTTTGTTTCTCCCTGTGCTCTACTCATTTTTCTCCTTTCTTCTCGCCGTTCTCTCACCCTTTTTCTCCCTGTGGTATGCCTCTCCCTCACAGGATGCTGGGCTTTGGGACCCTGGTGGGCACCTTGGCAATCAGGCAGACATCTGCTTCCACAACGAATTCCTGGTCTCTTTCAATGTAAATTACCACCATATTTATAAAATTCACATTTAACTTATGTAAACCTGTGCTTTTTTTTTTTTTTAAATTAAGTTCCTATACCTTTTACTGTGTCACTGACAAAGATTTTCATATTGTGCCCTGAACCCATTTTCCTGTAAGTATTATAGTTTTTTTTTTGAGTCTTGCAATTTTTATTGCCTGATTTTGCATAGATGCAGTAATAACTAATACTTAGCAAATAAAAAATAATTAATAACTGAGTAATAATTAGATAGTGAAAGAATAAACTATATTTAAATAGTCATTTAATGGTTTAATTAGATAACAGATTACTAACTTTATGAAATTTCAACCCACGTGTTCATATCCTTTTAATATGCTATGTGATGAAATCAGAAGTACTCATAAGGCACTCTTGCTACAGGCTGAAGTCACGGTAAACATCTGGAGGAAAAGCCCTTGAGCGATTGTTTGAGTTTCTAATTCAGTTTCTCAGTTTAAATTTCTAATATAGCAAATATTAATAGATTCAACTCAAATAAATGCTTTGTGGTGTACTCAATAACTTTCAAGAGTGTAATGAGGTCTTGAGACTAAAATATTTGAGAATACCTGCTAAATCTAGTCTCCTATAGCTTTTCATTCCTGCAGTGAAAATATAACATTTCCTTGGTATGAACTCAGAGATCTTAGATTTCATAGTCTAAGAATGAATACAGACAGCTACTGTGTAATCTCACTTATATGTGCAATCTAAAAAAACAAACTAGTGAATGTTACAAAAAAAAGAAACATACTCACAGATAATAGAGAACAATCTAGTAGTACTGGTGAGGGAGGGGAAATGGGAGTAGTAAGATTGGGGATTAAAAGTTATAAAATAAAAAAGCCACAAGGATATATTTATTATAGAGCACAGGGGGCATAACATTTAATAATAACCATAAATGGAGCATAAAAATTGTGAATCACTATGTTGTTCATCTGAAACTAATATAATATTATAAATCAAATATACCTCAATTTGAAAAAAAGCAGGTATTAAGCAGTTTGTCTCTATAATGCTTAATTGCCCTCCAGAAGTGTGGTACAAGTTTATAATCTTTTTTATGATCAGCATTTGATTATGCTCATTTAATTTTGGCTAAATTTAGTTAACATCCTAGGTCATGAATACCAGCTAGAGTACAAAGTTGGAGATTGTGTTAAAGTTCTCCCAACTTTTTGGAAATTTTTGAAACAATTTTATTTTGAGGTTTAAAATGGCTTTGAAATGTACTTATTGATGTATTAGTAGGTTTTGGGCCAAAGATGGAGCCTCTTGTTTTGACTTCTTCTGAGAGGAAAACCCTGGAAAGTGGACATTATAGATACCTATATGACTCCCAGCAAATTTGGAAAACTCAGCAGTGGCCACAGGACTGGAAAAGGTCAGTTTCATTCCAATCCCAAAGAAAGCCAATCCCAAAGAATGTGCAAACTACCACACAATTGCATTCACCTCACAGGCTAGTAACGTAATGTTCAAAATTCTCCAAGCCAGGCTTCAGCAATACATGAACCATGAACTTCCAGATGTTCAAGCTGGTTTTCAAAAAGGCAGAGGAACCAGAGATCAAGTTGCCAACATCCGCTGGATCATCGAAAAAGCAAGAGTTCCAGAAAAATATCTATTTCTGCTTTATTGACTATGCCAAAGCCTTTGACTGTGTGGATCACAATAAACTGTGGAAAATTCTGAAAGAGATGGGCATAGCAGACCACCTGACCTGCCTCTTGAGAAATCTGTATGCAGGTCAGGAAGCAACAGTTAGAACTGGACATGGACCAACAGACTGGTTCCAAATAGGAAAAGGAGTACGTCAAGGCTGTATATTGTCACCCTACTTATTTAACTTATATGCAGAGTACATCATGAGAAATGCTGGGCTGGATGAAGCACAAGCTAGAATCAAGATTGCTGGGAGAAAAATCAATAACCTCAGATATGCAGATGACACCAACTTTATGGCAGAAAGTGAAGAGGAACTAAAAAGCCTCTTGATGAAAGTGAAAGAGGAGAGCGAAAAAGTTGGCTTAAGGCTCAACATTCAGAAAACTAAGATCATGGCATCTGATCCCATCAATTCATGGCAAATAGATGGGGAAACAGCGGAAACAGTGTCAGACTTTATTTTTTTGGGCTCCAAAATCACTACAGATGGTGATTGCAGCCATGAAATTAAAAGATGCTTACTCCTTGGAAGGAAAGTTATGACCAACCTAGACAGCGTATTAAAAAGCGGAGACATTACTTTGCCAACAAAGGTCCGTCTAGTCAAGGCTATGGTTTTTCCAGTGGTCATGTATGAATGTGAGAGTTGGATGGTGAAGAAAGCTGAGCACCAAAGAATTGATGCTTTTGAACTGTGGTGTTGGAGAAGACTCTTGAGAGTCCCTTGGACTGCAAGGAGATCCAACCAGTCCTTCCTAAAGGAGATGAGTCCTGGGTGTTCATTGGAAGGACTGATGCTGAAGCTGAAACTCCAATACTTTGGCACGTGATGTGAAAAGCTGACTCACTGGAAAAGACTCTGATTCTGGGAGGGGTTGGGGGCAGGAGGAGAAGGGACAGAGGATGAGATGGCTGGATGGCATCACCGGCTCGATGGACATGAGTTTTGAGTAAACTCCGGGAGTTGGTGATGACAGGGAGGCCTGGTGTGCTGCGATTCATGGTGTTGCAAAGAGTTGGATACGACTGAGTGACTGAACTGAACTGATATGACTCAACAGTTCAAGGGTTGGTTAAAAAACAAAGGGACATAGCTTTACATACTGTTGTGGTTGAAGACATTGAGTTATGCGGTAAAAATTTCCCTTTTGTAAAATCACAACGTAGAGGAAAACACTACCACAAAAAAACTACTTAGGAAATGGTTTGGCTTCTTAGAATGAAAACACACGGAAATCGCTCTCCTTGTCTTCCTTCTGGCCTTCCCTTTACCTAGTTTCTTCTCTTCCCTCCTAATTAGGCCATTTGAGCCCATGTTCTCAAGGAGGCTTTTCAAATAACCCTTGGTCTCTCCAAGAACTAAGAGGAGTTTAACAAAGCTGAAAAAGAGTTACAGAAACAAAGCTGGTCTTCTGTCTCTCTTGTTTTCCCTTTTTTTACCTTAATTAACCCTGATTTGGGTTCATGCTCTGTTCTAATTTCTCTTAGATGCTTTATGTCTGCTCTTATTTTATAATACAATATAGTAAATAACCTTCTGTAATTATATGGAACAGAGTATATTTCTCAAGTCATAGCCATCTGAACATCTCCAGAAATTTCACCTGTACAACATTGCCAATCCTTGTGGTGTTCCTGGTCTTATTTCATTTTCAGGTATCTGAAACAAATCGATTTATTTCACTGTGGAGAAAATAGACTGAAAATATAGTTTCATCACAAACTGGTCACCTTATGATAGAATACTCTGCAGCTATGTGTGTGTGTTAATTGCTCAGTTATGTCCGACTCTTTGCGACCCCATGGACTACAGCCCGCCAGGCTCCTCTGTCCATGGAACTCTCCAGGCAAGAATACTGGAGTGGGTTGCCATTCCCTTCTCCAGGGGATGTTCCCAACCCAGGGATTGAACCCAGGTCTCCTGCATTGCAGGCGAACTCCTTACCATCTGAGCCACCAAGGAAGCGCTATTTCACTGTGGAGAAAACAGACTGAAAACATAGTTTCATCACAAATTGTTGCACCTTATGATAGAATACTATATGCAGCTATAAACAAGAACACAGCTACTCTTTTTGCACAAATATGGAAAGAGTTCTAAGGCCTGTTTGTTGGATGAGAAAAGGCAAGGGAAAATATGTATATTAGTGTTTGTTTTTGCATCAATTCTCGAGGACTATACAAGGAACTACATGCAGTGGTAGTGTTTGAGCTGGAGGAAGGAAATGAGGCAAATGGAAGGCAAAGGTAGAAATGAGACTTTTCATCTTGTATCTTGTTTGTTTTGAACAAGTGTATGTGCGTGTGTGCACGCCAAGTCGCTTTAGTCGTGTCCGACTCTTTGCAACCCAATGGGCTACAGCCGGTCAGGCTCCTCTTTCCATGGATTTCCAGGCAAGAGTACTGGGGTGGGTTGCCGTGTCCTCCTCCAGGGGATCTTCCTGACTCCAGGATTGAACCACATCTCCTGTATTGCAGGTGGATTCTTTACCGCTGAAGTACTGGGGAAGCCCAAACATGTGAATGTATCACCTTAAAAATTAATATAATAATGATAATAATAATAAAGATTTACACTTGCATTGAGGAAACAGAACCATGACATATTACTAGTGTGTGAGAGAGCCCAGGGTCTGATAGTAAGGAGGCATTTTCTCACAGGTTTATATTTAATTCATAATTCTGGGATTCTTCCCACCATTCATGTATGTAATGAGCTTGACCTTGGGATCTTGGCAGCTCTTCTTAGTTGGAGGGTATCCCTGGAGAGGAGGAAGTCGGTATTTTCCTTCCCTTCAGCAACAGGACCCTTCTTTGCATTTTTCAGCTGTCTGGGTCATGCTGGAACTGGCAGACGAGGGGAGAAGGCAGCCAGGGGTTCTGGCACGGTCCCCAAGGTGAGCTGTTTCTGACGGCAGGTATCACGGAAAAAGCTTTGAAGAGCTGGCAAAACCAATGCCTTGCTTTCTTTGCAGGTGATGAAGATGTTAATACTGGGGCGGTTGAAAGCAAATTTTGAAGGTTTTCATTCAAAGAATATGCTCGGAGGACAATGCTATTAATGATCTTTGGCCAGGTCCAAGTTTGCTAATATTCCAAATACCTTAGGTTAGTTCAGCAGCACATGTCTAATTTGGAGTAATTTATTCTGTTAATATTTTGGTTTTCTGCTGCCAGGAACTCTGGGCATATGGCATTCCCCTAAAACATGAAGAAGGAAACCATTATGGGTGATAATAAGGAACGCACATTCATTGATATGTTTAACATCTTGGCTTGAAGGTGAAATTCTAAGCCATGAATCCCAGTGGGTTCCCAGCTGTGCACAGGTTAAAGTACATTTCCCCATGACTGCTGTATTGATTCCAGTAATAGGATTACTCTGAGGGCCACTCTGAACCTAAGCTTTGTGATAAGAATCACCTGGGATGCTTGCTAAAAACAGATTCCTGGACTCCACCTAAGCCCTAGATATTTGCTCAGTTCCCTCAGATAATTCTTATCTGGCAAGTTTGGGAAACATTGTAGAATCTTGAGAGGAAAGTGATGTTTTACTGAATCATCCTGTCATTAGGCTGACCTCTTCTACCTGGAAGATAAACGTCTTTCCCTGGAAAGAAAGGGGCAAGCGCTCTCCATTCCCGGGAGTCAGTGTGCATGGGCCTGTGAGAGAACCTTCAGGGTCTCCATTAGACTTTACTAGTGACTCATGCTTAAAATATTTGACTTTTCCATTTTTGCTTACAGAAAGAAGGTCATGAAATACCTGCGGTTTCTTCTCAGAGGTTTCTATTTTAAACGCAGAGCTCAGAAATCTTTGGAGCCATGTGTAAAAGTTCAGGGTTGCACCCAGTAGAGGCATCTGGTAACAGCTGTGTGCTTAGTCGCTCAGCTGTGTCTGATTCTTTGAGACCCCATGGACTGTAGCCCGCCAGGCTCCTCTGATCATGGGGATTCTTCAGGCAAGAATACTGGAGTGAGTTGCCATGCCCGCCTCCAGGGGATCTTCCCAACCCAGGGATCGAACCCAGGTCTCTGGCATTGCAGGCAGATTCTTTACCATCTGAGCCACCAGGGAAGCTTGATTTAATTGCCTTCACAATATGGCAATCTGCCACACCCTATTTCTATAGTCAGAAATGTGGTTGTCTCAGGAGGACAGACTAGTCACAAGCAGAGTATGTTTCTATGGCATACCTATGGAACACAACCAAAAATGCCCTTCCTGTAAAAAAACACCTTCACCCACTACAAAGTAACAGTCCCCAACTGGTGGCTTCTATTCAGTGAAGCTGAGAAGTTGGAACTGGCCTTTCTGTTCCATGGTAGAAGAGGTCAGAAGTTAAATGAATCCTCCCCTGGTGCTCTTCTAGTGATGACTCTCAAAAATCTCACTCACAAATGAATTTATGAACCAGGTCAGCAAATGGATTTGTTTTTATTTGACTTAACTGATCAGGAGAATAGATAGGTTAATAATAAAGTTTAAAAACTGGCCCAATAGGGGCCATATCACTATACTTTTCTCAGGTCTGTAATTCTTTTTGACCACCATCATACACATAAGGGACACCAGTTATTTTGATTTTACTTCTACCACTAGAAGATCACAGATACATTAAGTATTCCCTCTGTGGATCTTTTTATCAGTCTTTCCTTCTCTTCCTCAAAACAAGATTTTTCCCTTTGAAGCCATCATTTTTGTTTTTGTTTTTTAATATTTTGGCCACATTGCATGGCATGTAGGATCTTTATTCCTTGATCAGGGGTGGAACTTGTGTCCCCTGGACCACCTGCGAAGTCCTGAAACCATCTTTGAGGAAGTGCATGTGCTATGCTTTCCTGCTAGGTTCAGTTTTGTGTGGCTCTTGCAGTTGGCGCGTCACTATCATAAACTTACTCATTGAAATCTGGTTACTCTTTGAAGTGGACACAATTTCTCTGTTTGTTGAAATGGGAGATTATGACTTTCCTACTGTTAGACTGTTTGTTGGCAGTAAAATCTGAGTACCAACTCAGGCTTTCTGAATCAATTTCTGATATTCTTTTTGTTACCTCATAGCCACCTGCAGGACAAAATGTGAAGAATCCAATAAGGCCTTTGAGACAACATATGTGGGAATTTGGAAGAGGAAGGATATATTCCATTAGCTGACACAGGAAGAGCTTATCACAGACACACTGTTTGGTCTGGGTTGAGAAGGCAGGGTAAGATGTTAGAGGGGAAGAAGAGCGAGCCTGTGTGGACAGAGGGTGGTCTATCTGTGAGGGTGGGGTGTGGGCTAGCGCAGACTCTTGTCATCAGCCTCAGCCTGTCCAGCACTGGCTTGATTTGGGAGTCACTGAATTATGCCTGTTGATTCGTTCATCACTGTGAGGACAAATGGCCTTTGCCAGCAACTTCTCTTGCCGTTTCTTTATCTATAAATAAATTATGCTTTTGTTCTCCTATGTATGCGTTTCTCTCTTTTTTTTCCCTCTTTTCATAGAAGCAGTCTTTGTAAAGTATATATCTTAAAACCTAACCTGTGTTACCTATGTCATTTGAAAGGTATAATTCCACCATTTAACAGCTAGTCTTGATCTACAGTTTAGAAACCTTTTAATGGGCAAGAACATTTTCTCCTCATTATCACTTCCTTAAATTGAATAGAACTGGGAGGCCTGGACTTGGCCTTGGGGGTTTCTCAAGGTGATAATGAGATAGCATTTTGTCCAACTTGTGCCTTATTTTAGTTCTTGGTGTATTTGCCTTATTATCTCTACTAGGTTTTAAGTTGTTTCAGCAGGGACCAAGTCATTTCAGTGCTGAACTCCTCACTGTGTCTGGCACAAAGTCAGTGCTCAGGCAGTCAAAGACACAAGGTGGGGCTTCCAAAATTTTCCTGATGATAGAATCGAAAAGGTGTTAAAAGAATAAGGGTTATTCTACCTCCTGGACAGCGAAGCCCTTAATTTCTATGAAGTAGATTTCTATATGTTTATGACGGAGATGTTTTTTCCCTTAAGGGCCAGAATATTTCTGTGCAGTCTACCTGGACACTCTTGGGGATCTAGGTGTTCATCAGAAGGTTGCTTGGTGAATATTGAATCCAAGCTGTAAAGGATTGAGAATCATGAGGGTTACTTCATTCAGGTTTTGGTGACTCCTGGACAAGCACACTGCTTTAAGGACAGACTTACCATCACCCACCACATACACCAGCTTCCCCCTCCGCAGCCCCTCCTCCCCCGACAAAGGCTGCCTTGATCCCAGGCCCCAGCAGACCTTCCCAGCAGCCTGGTGTCAGCATGCCAGGTGCAATATATTTGCTGACTAAACCTAAGACAGGACTATATCATTTTTACTTTATTTTGGCTTCACTGGGTCTTCATTGCAGTGCGCAGCTTTCTCTCATCGGTGAGCATGGGTTCCGGGGTCCATGGGCTCAGTCATTGCAGCACTCAAGCTTAGTTCCACCCCTCCCCTCCACCACCGAAAGTGGGATCTTAGTTCCCCGACCAGGGATCAAACCTGAGTCCTCTGCCTTGAAAGGCAGATTTTTTTGAACACTGGACCGCCAGGGAAGTCCCTGTATATATATATATATATTCTTTAATTTATTTATTTGGCTGCTCCAGGTCATACTTGTGGCATGTGGGATCTAGTTCCTTGACCAGAGCTGGAACCCAGGGCCCTTAGATTGGGAGCGTGGAGTCTTAGCCACTGGACCACCAGGCAAGTCCCAAGACTATATATTTCTAGAAGTTTTCACTCTGAGGTTAGTCTTATTTCTATTTAGGCAGCTGGACAAGTCCAACTGTGTGAGTGTGAATGAATTTAAGAGAAGGTATGGTGAGTGTCATTTTCACCGTATCTCATTTAATCTTCCCAACTACCCTTTAAGGTAGGCAGAGCTGGGATCCAAACCCAGCTGATTTCAAAGCCCAGGTCCTTTACCCTACATTGCACTGCCTCCCTCTGGACACTCAAAGCCCTCCATGCCTATACTCCCATCCATCAAAACAGTCTCACCTCTCTCTGCTCAGGCTTCCCTCTAGGAATGAGAAAGGCTGTGATAAGCTGTGTCTGATCCGGAGGCAGAATGGTCTGTTTGGTGGAGATCTGAGTCCCCAGGACTGGGAAGATGACAATTTCACAGCAAGAGTAGGTGGGCTTCCCATGTGGCGCCAGTGGTAAAGGATCCACCTGCCAGAGTAGGAGATGAAAGAGATGCGGGTTCAATCGCTGGGTCAGGAAGGTCCCCTGGAGCAGGAAATGGAAGCCCACTCCAGTTTTCTTGCCTGGGAAATCCCATGGACAGGGGAGCCTGGTGGGCCCTAGTCCATGGAGTCACAAACAGTTGGACACAACTGAGCACGCATACAACAAGAGTGGGTAAAAGCGAATATAAATTTGTGTGCCCTGCACATTGTGTAATAGATTCTTAGTATAAGTTGTTTCACTTACTCATAATTATTTCATGCAGTGTCAGCGGTGTTAGCGAGAGCACATGTATGTAAGGATTAAGAATTTAGGATAGGGAGCCATTTCCCCCAGTATTCAATCCCAGTTTTGCTACTCACTAGCTGCATGACCTTGGGCAGGTCACTTACCCTGTCTGTGGCTTAGTTTGTTTCTCTGTAAAACGGAAATGATAATAATCGAACGTGTCTCATAAGGTTGTAATGAGGGTCAGTTTAACAGTGTCTGGCACATGGTAACCTCTTTCCAAGGGTTAACTCTTCACAGTGTTACTCACTGAGTCATGTCTGACTCTTTGTGACCCCATGGACTGTAGCCCACCAAGCTCCTCTGTCCATGGAATTCTCCAGGCAAGAATACTGGAGTGGGTTGCCATTTTCTTCTCCAGGGGATCTTTCCCATCCAGGGATCAGACCCAGGTCTCCTTCATTGTGGGCAGATTCTTTACCATTTGAGCTATCAGAGAAGCCCTAGTTCTTCTTAATGTCCTGATTTTAGAGGGGAGGAATTTGGACATGAAAAGGTTATGTGACTTGTTTGCCATTTAATCAGCAAATGGTTGCTCTGATTTAAACAAATTTTTTTTTAATTAACTAATTAATTTGGCTACACAAGGTCTTAGCTGTGGCATGCAGTATCTTTAGTTATGTCATGTGGAATCTAATTCCCTGACCAGGAATCAAACCCAGGCCCCTGCATTGGGAGCAGGGTGTCTTAGCCACTGGACCACCAGAGAAGTCCCCATTGCACTGAGTTTTTAAACCTAGGTATGTCTACTTCCAAAGACCATGTTATTTTTAGTGCATTTTACTGCATTCAGTGAGATAAAGACAATGAGCTTTTCAGAATAAGGGGTTGTCTCTTAAATATGTACTTTTAAGAAGAACACAGTGACACATTAAAGAGTTAAAAAGAGAGTGGATTTTGAGATGAATGACAGAAAATTGCCCTCAGTTTACATACTTTTCATAGTATCACACTGGAGCTTCCCTAGTAGCTCAGATGGTAAAGCATTCGCCTCCAAGGCAGGAGACCCAGGTTGGATCCCTGGTTCGGGGAGATCCCCTGCAGAATGAAATGGCAACCCACTTCAGTATTCTTGCCTAGAGAATTCCATGGACAGAGGAGCCTGGTGGGCTATAGTCCATGGGTTGCAAAGAGTCAGACACAACTGAGCTACTAACACACACACACACAGCATCACGTTCTGGGGTCATGGAAATATAGCATGGTCACCTGCAAGCAACTAATGGTTGTAAACCCTATGTAATGGTTAACCTTCATCATTCAGTTCAGTTCAGTTCAGTTCAGTCGCTCAGTTGTGTCCAACCCTGCGACCCCATGAATTGCAGTACGCCAGGTCACCCCGTCCATCACCAACTCCCGGAGTTTACTCAAACTCATGTCCATCGAGTCAGTGATGCCATCCAGCCATTTCATCCTCTGTCATCCCCTTCTCCTCCTGCCCCCAATCCCTCCCAGAATCGGGGTCTTTTCCAATGAGTCAACTCTTCGCATGAGGTGGCCAAAGTATTGGCGTTTCAGCTTCAGCATCAGTCCTTCCAATGAACACCCAGGACTGATCTCCTTTAGGATGGACTGGTTGGATCTCCTTGCAGTCCAAGGGACTCTCAAGAGTCTTCTCCAACACCACAGTTCAAAAGCATCAATTCTTCAGCCGTTCAGCTTTCTTCACAGTCCAACTATCACATCCATACATGACCACTGGAAAAACCACAGCCTTGACTAGACGGACCTTTGTTGACAAAGTAATGTCTCTACTTTTTAATATGCTATCTAGGTTGGTCATAACTTTCCTTCCAAGGAGTAAGCGTCTTTTAATTTCATAGCTGCAATCACCATCTGCAGTGATTTTGGAGCCCCCCCAAAAAAAGTCTGACACTGCTTCCACTGTTTCCCCATCTATTTCACATGAAGTGATGGGACTAGATGCCATGGTCTTAGTTTTCTGAATGTTGAGCTTTAATTCACTCTCCTCTTTCACTTTCATCTAGAGGCTTTTTAGTTCCTGTTCACTTTCTGCCATAAAGGTGGTGTCATCTGCATGTCTGAGGTTATTGATATTTCTCCTGGCAATCTTGATTCTAGCTTGTGCTTCATCCAGCCCAGCATTTCTCATGATGTACTCTGCATATAAGTTAAATAAGCAGGGTGACAATATACAGCCTTGACGTACTCCTTTTCCTATTTGGAACCAGTCTGTTGGTCCATGTCCAGTTCTAACTGTTGCTTCCTGACCTGCATATAGGTTTTCAAGAGGTGGGTCAGGTGGTCTGGTATTCCCATCTCTTTCAGAATTTTCCACAGTTTATTGTGATCCACACAGTCAAAGGCTTTGGCATAGTCAATAAAGCAGAAATAGATGTTTTTCTGGAACTCTCTTGCTTTTTCAATGATCCAGCAGATGTTGGCAATTTGATCTCTGGTTCCTCTGCTTTTTCTAAAACCAGCTTGAACATCTGGAAGTTCATGGTTCATGTATTGCTGAAGCCTGGCTTGGAGAATTTTGAGCATTACTTTACTAGCGTGTGAGAAGAGTATAATTGTGTGGTAGTTTGCACATTCTTTGGCATTGCCTTTCTTTGGGATTGGAATGAAAACTGACCTTTTCCAGTCCTGTGGCCACTGCTGAGTTTTCCATATTTGCTGGCATATTGAGTGCAGCACTTTCACAGCATCATCTTTCAGGATTTGAAATAGCTCAACTGGAATTCCATCACTTCCACTAGCTTTGTTCGTAGTGATGCTTTCTAAGGCCCACCTGACTTCACATTCCAAGATGTCTGGCTCTAGGTGAGTGATCACACTATCATGATTATCTGGGTCATGAAGATCTTTTTTGTATAATTCTTCTATGTATTCTTGCCACCTCTTCTTAATATCTTCTCCTTCTGTTAGGTCCATACCATTTCTGTCTTTTATTGAACCCATCTTTGCATGAAATGCAAACCTTCATCATTAGGGTGTGCCAATTTTACAGTGAGGAACTTGGCCATAAAGAATTTAAGCATCGGTCCCAGATGGCATGGAATACAGAAAAGTGAAATATGCATGATTAGTATACACACAGAAAAAAGGAGTTTTGGTGGGAGGTGGATTGTATGAATCAGTCTAGAGCCAAGAAAACAACTTGGGATTGGAGGCTGACTGCTTAGATTGCTTGCATTGGAAGAGAGCAAACAAACTGAGGGCAACCACCAAGAGCAGGGGGAATGTCAGAGGGGAGATAGCAGACACAGTAAACATAAGATGGGAACTTTCGTGGCTGAAGGGAGTGTCACTAATTGCATCCTTTCTGATCAGGAATATGGCACCAGGTATTAAACACCTCAAATGTGCCTATCATACATATCTTAAATACTCTCTCCTAGGACAGAATGAATGATAGTCAAAGATTTGTATTCATCACAGTATTATTTAAAATAAGAAAAATTTGTAGATGATTTGTTCCCAAATAAATTGATAAAATTGAATAGTATGCAGCCATGAATAATAATTTTAGGAATGGTTTTTAAACTCTATAGGAGTAAGCATCTTGTACGCTTGCTCATATCTGTGATAGCCTTTGCTTAAGACAATGCCTGGCACTTGATAAGAACACAATTAATATTTGTTAAAGGGACTTCCCTAGTGGTCCAGTGGTTAAAACTCCAAGTTCCTAATGCAGAGATGCAGGGTGTGTGGGTTTGCTCCCAGGTGGGGGGAACTAAAGTCCCACATTCTGCGTGACATGACCAAAAACCAGTATTTGCTAGAGAAATAAATATAACACTAAGTATTAAAAAATTACCAACGGACACTAAACTGAATCTCTTGCTTTGAAAAGAATTCTGCCCATAGAAAAGGGAGTGTTAAAAATGCTTCCATACTAAATTCTAAGTACTCTGTATTGGATGGATCCTGAAACAGAAAAAGGACATTAATGAAGCCATGAAAAAACATGGAATAGTCTTAAATGCACATTGCTCAAAGAAGCAAAAAAGGCTGCATATATTGTACGATTCCAGCTATAGTGGTTTAGTTGCTAGGTTGTGTCCGACTCTTGCGCCCCCATGGACTGTAACCCTCCAGATTGTCAGTCCATGGGATTCTCCAGGCAAGAATACTGAAGTGGGTTGCCATTTCCTTCTCCAGGGGATCTTCCTGACCCAGGGATCGATGTAGCTGGTTTCTGTTACATCTACCTGCACTGGCAGGCAGGTTCTTTACCACTAGCGCCACCTGGGAAGCCCAGTTCCAACTATATGAGATTTCAGAAAAGCCAAAACTAAAGATCAGTGGCTGTCAGGAGTTTCAGGAGAGAGAGGGAAAGGATGAATAGTGAAACGCAGGTTATCTTTAGAGCAGTAAAATTATTCTGTATGATACCATAATGATAGATAAATGTCATATCTGTCAAAACCCATAGAACTGCACAACGCAAAGAGTGAACCTTCACGCAAACTACAAACTTCAGTTGATAATAGCGTATCAATATTAGCCCTTTCTTTAACAGATGTACTACACTAATACAAGGTGTTAATAACAAGAGAAACTGTGGGCAAGGTGTGGAGAGGCTGGAATAGAATGGGTATGTAGGACTTACACTACCCGCTCAATTTTTCTGTAATTCTAAAATTCAATCACAACAACAACAACAAAAATAAATAAAATAAAATTCAATCACAAAAATAAATTCTATTAATCCTTTTAAAATAGAACATTAATGGAAAAGCTTGTGAAATCTGAATAAATTCTGGATTTTAGCTAATAGTAATGTACTAATGTTAAAATCTTAGTTTTAATAAAGTTACCATAGTTATGCAAGTTAACCTTATGGGAGACAAAGTAAGGAATATATGAGAACTCTATACTATTTCTGTTACTTTCCTGGAAATCTAAAATTAATCCAAAATGAAAAACATGTTTGAAAAAAAATGCCTTACAGCAAATAACAGAGCTTCCCGGCTGACATCTAGTAGGGCTGTGTTCCAGTAGGGCTGCCAGGACTCAGGGGAACAGGAGAAGGGAAAGCAGATGATCGAGGGAAAGTTAAATGCTGACACTTCAGTTCTGGACTTCAGGTGACAGCAATGGCACCTAAGAGATGAAATTAACCACTTTATGTATTTTAAAACACCTAGGTACATCTTAACAAAGAATTTACACAAATGCCATAAACTATTTTTGGAAATAAAGTGACAAAGGAAGGACCAAGGAAGTTGGACCTTTTAAACTTGTCTCATCTTTCTTCTTGGAACATTTTCCTTTACTTCTATCCTCCTACATTTATTGAATGACTGCATTAGATCCTGGGGATTCCTCAAAGAACAGGGCAGATGAGAACCCTGCCTTCAAGGGCACAAAAACGTAGCCTTCAATAGTCAAGGAGTAAGTGTTTGCCCCTAATTTGAGGCTCATCCTACCCTGAATGACCTCAGTGTTTCGTTTATTATTTGTTGGTCTTTAGCACTCTCCTAGGTCCGAAGCAGAGTTGCCATTACCACCTAGTGCTGTTCCACAAGTTTTCAAAGACTTTCTTGTCCCTGCTTTGTGGTATTTTATCAATGGCTATCACCTCTGAAATTGATGTCTTAAGGATTTCTTTAAATAGCCATCAATGTGTCATTATCTTTCCTTTGAAAAGAATAGTAGCCACCAGGGGATGGCCTTAGGTGTGGGAGTGGCAGTCATTTAGCTTGTGGCTGTAGAAGTTGAGTTTCACACTAGGGCTCCTTAGACTTAGCTCACACTGGCCCTGATATTGGTTCATGGAATTTCCAAGAAAGGATCCTTTCTGGATATCACAGTCAGCTCCAGCTCTCAGTACTGGACTGTTACCCTTTACTTTTCATGGTTCTCATCTCCCATCTGGCTCTTCCTTACCTGCTGATATATTAAATCTGTTTCAGCAGAGTAGCAAGGGCAAGACACCTATTCTTAGGGACTTTATTTGGTTGGTCAGTGAGAAACTGCAGAGCAAAGTGTAATATTTTTCTAGTTCCCATTGCCACCCCTGATCAGGGTAACTGATGGTGTTGGTGGTGACAGACATGCAGAATGTGATAGAAACATGTTTTGAGGTGATCCTTGCCCATGGCCATCCCCAGTCTATTTTAGGGTGTCTATCTAACTTTTAGCCACAAGTGTCTGAAGCAGGTTCAGTTTTCCTGTGTGGAGCTGGGGTGCAGCTGCTGTACTTCTGCCTCAGACAGGTGGGCTGGATGGCAGCCTGGGGGTGAGGGGCCCCAGAAACTGGGCTGGCTTCATGGGTGTCTGGCTATGAAGCCCCACAAATTCCATGCCTAAAAGGGCTCCAGCTGAAGTTTAAGGCTCTTCTGTCACTGTCTTGAAATAATTAATAATTTTTGAACGTGGGGTCTACATTTTAACTTTTCACAGGGCCCCCATCTTAGTCTGTTGAGGCTTCTATAACAAAATGCAATTGACTGGGTAGCTTAGAAACAACAGAAACTTATTTCTCACAGTCCTGGAGGTTGGAAGTCAGAGATCAGGAAGCCAGCATGGTCAGGTTCAGGCCCTCTTTGGGGGCTGCATTTCCGCATGGAGGAAGGGGTGAGGGGGTCCCCCAGTGTCTTTCTCACTCATAAGAGTAGCTTAGCTCTCATGACCTAACCACCTACCAGAGTTTCCAAGCCCTGATACTGTCCTGATACATAGGGCATTAGGGTTTCAACATATGAATTTGGGGAAGACACATTCATATCCTAGCAGTCCCACATTTATGCAGCCAGTCCTGCCCAAGTACAGTCAGACAAATTGGGGTTCAAATTTGGGCTCAGCTACTTGTTAGCCATGAGATCATGAGTGAAACCTTACCTGAATTTCTAGGCATCAGTATCTTCATCAGTTAAATGGGACTATTTCCTCACCATGAGAAACATTTATGTGAGAAAACATAGTTTAAAGAACAAGCATGGTGCCAGGCACACAGATGAGATCTTGTTATCCATGACTCCATCCATCTATGAATCCACTTATCCAGGTTGTTTGTCTGTTTATGTAAGATATTATGCTAGGTAGTGGAGAAGGCAATGGCACCCCACTCCAGTACTCTTGCCTGGAAAATCCCATGGACAAAAGAGTCTGGTAGGCTAGTCCATGGGGTCACTAAGAGTTGGACACGACTGAGCGACTTCACTTGCACGCGCTGAAGAAGGAAATGGCAACCCACTCCAGTGTTCTTGCCTGGAGAATCCCAGGGACGGGGGAGCCTGGTGGGCTGCCGTCTTTGGGGTCACACAGAGTCGGACACAACTGAAGTGACTTAGCAGCAGCAGCAGCAGGCTAGGTAGACCCCGTTTGGGATGCAGAATTGAGAAAAATGTGTTCTCAAAAAGTTGACAATGTAATGGGAGAGATAAGACCCCTCGGGCCACAGTGGTCCCTTCCAATATAATTTAGACACAGTAATCACTTTGGGAACTGGTTATTATTTGCAGGGAGGTAGGGAGGAAGTAAGAGAAAAGTGAAGTGTAAAACTTAAGGATGAGAAGGTAAATTTGTAATTTGGGAGAGCCTGTGTCTTAGAGAAAAGTTGACAAGTGTAATCTTATTTTAGCCAATATCCCAGGGAGGGAGAGTGTTTGTAATGTGGTTGAAGGGAAAGGGAGGAAGAAGGCCAGGGAGGGAGGTGGCCAAGTCACAGATTGAGGAGAAAGAAAAGAGCAAAACTGGACCCAATAATGGGCTTGACTACAAAATATAACACTCCCATTGTCAAATCAAGCGATGGGCTTTAAATAATAACAAATTTCTGGTTTTAACCAAAATAGCTTTTATCAGGTTAAACACGAAAGCAGACTAGCAAGGCACATACATGGGGAAATTTCCCATCTTGGTTTAATAAACGTGTTTATGTGCTGTATTGAAACAGTGCAACTTCCTTAATCCAATATCTGATGAAGAAGCAAGGAGAGAAGAATTAATTTGCCACACACTAATTAAAGAGGGGTATGCACTGTATATACGGTGAAAGTCTTTGAAATGAATATTTGATAAACAATATCTGGTAAATTAAAAACCTGAAATGTTAAATTAAATGCAAATTAAAAATCTGGAATGTTAAATTAATTAAATACAGAAAACTGCATCAAATAACATTACAGGTCTCAGTTAAATCAGGGAGAAAAAAAAAACCAAGTTACCCTGCATCACATCTTGCCAGCATGTGCTTCTGATTCACCTGTTGGGAATAAATGAGGGCTGACAGGAGTGCTGGCTTTATTTGTGAATTACATGTGGCATGCAGGAACACTTTTACTTGTGAAGCTAAGTCAGGAATAAATTGGACTTTTTACTTTATCATGGAAAAAATGCTAAGAGATTTATTCAAGTCGTTGGGTTTTCTTCTAGTTTGAGATAAGGACAAATTGCTACTACATAGGAGGACCTCTCTAAAGCAGTGATTCACACTATATGGAGGCTGAGTTTATGTCTGATGTGCAGCAGAGGAGTGAGCTTGGAGAAGCAGGCTCAGAATGTTCCTGGAGACCTGCTTCTTGCTGTGGCTTTTCTCTGGAAGAAGGACTAAAATGGCTCGGTTGTCCTATGGACATAAGCCACACAGCCCTGTAAAGACATCTAATAGGTGAGGCCAGACATACTTTCTTCTTTCTTGAGAAGAGGAGATGTCTCTAAACCATCACCTATTGTCATCTGACAGTTTCAACACAATTTCAGCAGATCCTTTGGATTTGAGATTCTGCTCTTGCTGCTGACTACTGGATGATTCTGGGCAGGACACTCCTTTTCCCTTTGCTATTTTCCCGCCTGTTAGCTAAGGTTCAGGATACTGACACTGCAGAGAGTCACTGGCAGAAATAACTAATAAGACTGAGTGCTTTATAATTTCGGTTCTAACTTTTGTAAATTAATGAGCATTCTAAAGCTGTCACAGACTGCCAATGTTGTTTTGCTTAGTCTAAGTCTCTGGGTGTGTATGAACCCTTGAGGTATACAATTTATTTTTTTTTAAATGAGTAAAGGTATGCTTAGTGGATTGGAAAATTCACAAAATAGTTTATTTTTACCTTCTGTTGGGTTACATAATACCTTGTTCATATCTCTGTTTTGGCACTTTTTGGGGGCACATATTTTGCATTGCCATGTTTTCAAACCTTAAATTGCATTCATTTAAAATAACACCAGTAATATATGAAGGGATTCTCTTTAAAATATTAAAAAAATACAGATAAAGATAAAGTCTCTTGCACCAAAACCTACAAGTGACATATATCCCCATTATTGGTTTGGTGTGTATTCTTTTAGACCTTTTACTTTACATGTGTTTACAAATATATAAACCTAGAGAAATATATACTTTTTAAGTTAAAAAAGTGTTTGTGTAAGTAGTTTTTGTGCTGTATTCATTATTTGACAACTTGCTTCTTGTTTTCTAAACTGTACCATGTCTTGGAGAATCTTGTATCTTTGAATTATAGGTGTATTTCATCCTTTCTTCACTGTTGCACAGCATGCCATGGCTGTATTGTAACTTATATAACTATTTCCGTATTGATGACATGTATGTGGCTTCCAATTCTTTGCTAACATAGACAACAATGTTTCTCTAGAAATGTAATGGAGAAATAGAACCTAGGGTAGGCATGTTAAAAAGTGTAACACTTGAAAATATTTTAAATGTACGGTGTTGCAGAAAAACCAGAATGAACTTTTTGGCCACCCCAATAGAGTCTGCTGAATTGCCTTTGAAAGTGGATGAGCCGCTTTATGGTCTCACTAGTAACATATAAGAATATTTGCTTTCCCACAGCCTCAAGACTGAATGCTATCAGATGAGTTAACTTTTGCTAATCTGGTGGGGAAAAAAAATGGATGACGTCCTAATTTGCATTTCTCTGAATACGGATGGAACCAAGAAGCTTTTATATTTTTATTGGTCATTTATAGCTGGTATAATCTTAACTGGTGCATATGGGTGCTATTCCAGGTGAAGGGTTCAAGGGAGGCTTTTTGGAAAAAGAGGTCATTTGAACTGAGTCTTTAAGGAAAGAAGAGATAGCACGTGAAAGAAAAAGTAAATCACTGGAGACAGGAAAAGAGGGGACCCAAGTAACTCCTGCTGAGCTTTCCCTCAGTAGCTGAGAACAGGGTGAGGAAGCAGTAGGGAGAAAGTTGGACTGTCCTTGCCTGGAGTCTGGCTTGTCTGCCATCCTTTTCCCAATATACTGTGAAGAGCAAAGGCTGTGCTTGCAGCCAGGAGTCAGTGGATCCAGGGATGAGGGTGACTTGGTCACTGGGGAGAAATAAACTGTTGAAGGCTCATTTACTTACGTACCTGGTGGGTGATGCTGGCTGTAGCCTGGGAACCCAGCTGGGTCTACTGGCCAGATCATCTTCTTAGGGCTTCTTTGTCTGACTACTTGGGTGTCTTTACAGCATGGTAGTTAGGTCCTAGGAGTGAATATTCCAGAAGAACCAGGGAAAGGCTATATCACCTTTTAAGATTAGTGTCAGAAGTCACATAGCATCACTTCTGCAATAATCAAAAGCCCAGATTTGAGGGAAAGGAACATAAACCCCACATCTTTTAATATTTATTTACTTATTTGGCCACGCCAGGTCTTGGTTGAGGCACTTGGAATCTTTCTTCTTTGTTGCAGCATGTGAGATCTAGTTCCCTGACCAAAAATTGAAGCCAGCCCCTCTGCATTGGGAATGTGGAGTCTTAGCCACTGGACCACCAGGGAAATTCCATAAACCCCTCCTTTTGATGGGAGAAGCTTCAGTGCATTATAGTAAGAGCATGTAAGATGGCAGATAGTGTTGCAGCCAATTTTAGAAAAATATCATCCCTCAGAATTTTGTGGTTGTTGTTTAGTCACTAAGTCATGTCTGATTCTTTTATGACCCCATGGACTGTAGCCTGCCAGGCTCCTCTGTCCAGTGGAATTCTCTAGGTAAGCATACTGGAGTAGGTTGCCATTTCCTTCTGCAGGGGAGCTCTTTGACCCAGAGACTGAACCCTCATCTCCTGCATTGCAGGTGTATTCTTTCCCACTGAGCCACTGAGGAAGCCCATCTCCCAGAATATATCTCCCTTAAAGAGACACTGAAATCCTTATGAGGAACCCATTGCTGAAAAGAGTGATAACCTTCCACAGGGAGCTTGATGTATGAAACATTCCATTGTAGAAGATAATGTGATAATTGATTTGACATTGAGGAGGCTTGAGTTATGGTCTCAGTTTTACCATTATGTTATTCTTTAAAATTGGGACCATTATGTAACATCTTCAGGCTACAGTTTTCTCACCTGTAACTAAGAAGGTGGAACAAGATGACTTCTAGTTCTAAACATAGATAAAGCGAATCACATTTTGCCCATATATTTCAGATGGCTTGCTAGCTTTCTGCATTAACCTGAGACAGCTTGTGATCTCTTTTCTAAACAACACATAGACAGATGGTGCTTGATAGCAAGAGATTTGAGCATGTCCAGTGTCACAATGATATATTTGTAACTGAGATAGAGTTGGAATTTCCTTTGAGAAAGTTTACAAGTTGAAGGCTCAGATTTACTGAATTTTTAAAAAAATCCATTAAAAACCCACCAAATGTTGCCATGGAGATATTCTGGATTAAAATATTAGGCCAGAGACTAAACTGATAGTTTAAAATAATTCCCTTGGTTACAAATAATATCAGATCAGTTCTTAAACTAACTCAATTAGCGAGACTATATACTAGATTTTAAGGATCATCCCTATATGATAAAATCAGACCATTTATGAGAGAAGAGGGGCAACTGAATTAGTCTTAATTGCATTTACAAAGTTTTTTTTTTTTTCCTTTTTTAGTACTCAGTTTATCCCAGGCAGGAAGCAACACCAGTTCGGTTTAGTAACTCTGTTGTACCTGACTCTTTGTGACCCCATGGACTGCAGCACACCAGGCTTCCCTGTTCATCACCAACTCCCAAAGCTTGCTCAAACTCATGTCGATCAAGTCAGTGATGATGTCAATCAAGTCAGGATGTCATCCAACCATCTCATCCTCTGTCATCCCTTTCATCTCCTTCCTTCAATCTTTCCCAGCAAAGGGTCTTTTCCAGTGAGTCAGTTCTTCCCATCAGGTGGCCAAAGTATTGGAGTTTCAGCTTCAGCATCAGTCTTACCAATGAATATTCAGGACTGATTTCCTTTAGGATTAACTGGTTGGATCTCCTTGCAATCCAAGGGACTCTCAAGACTCTTCTCCAACACCACAGTTCAGAAGCATCAGTTCTTTGGTTCTCAGCCTTATTTATGGTCTAACTGTCACATTCATACATGACTACTGGAAAAACCATAGCTTTGACTATACAGACCTTTGTCGGCAAAGTGATGTCTCTCCTTTTTAATATGCTGTCTAGGTTTGTCATAGCTTTTGTTCCAAGGAGCAAGTGTCTTTTAATTTCATGGCTGCAGTCACCATCTACGTCTGCAGTGATTTTGGAGCCCAAGAAAATAAAGTCTGTCACTGTTTCCATTGTTTCCCCATTTATTTGTCATGAAGTGATGCAACTGGATGCCATGATCTGCATTTTTTTTGAATGCTAAGTTTTAAGCCAGCTTTTTCAGTCTCCTCCTTCACCTTCATCAAGAGGCTCTTTTGTTCTTCTTCACTTTTTGCCATAAGGGTGGTGTCATCTGCACATCTGAGGTTGTTGATATTTTTCTCTGCAATCTTGATTCCAGCTTGTGCTTCATCCAGCCTGGCATTTCTCGTGATATACTCTGCATGTAAGTTACATAAGCAGGGTGACAATATATAGCCTTGACGTACTCCTTTCGTAATTTGGAACCAGTCTGTTGTTTCATGTCCAGTTCTAACTGTTGCTTCTTGACCTGCGTACAGATTTCTCAGGAGGCAGGTAAGGTGGCCTCGTATTCCCATTTCTTTAAGAACTTTCTACAGTTTGTTGTGATCTACACAGTCAAAGACTTTGGTGTAGTCAACGAAGCAGAAGTGGATGCTTTTCTGGAACTCTCTTGCTTTTTCTATGATCCAGTGGATGTTGGCAATTTGACCTCTGGTTCCCTGCTCTTTCTAAATTCAGCTGGAACATCTGGAAGTTCACAGTTCACATACTACTGAAGCCTCACTTATAGAATTTTGAGCATCACTTTGCTCAGGTGTGAGATGAGTGCAATTGTGTGGTAGTTTGAACATTTCTTGGCATTGCCTCTGTTTGGGATTGGAATGCAAACTGACCTTTTCCAGTCCTGTGGCCACTGCTGAGTTTTCCAAATTTGCTGTTATATTAACAGCAGCACTTTCACAGCCTCATCTTTTAGGATTTGAAATAGCTCAACTGGAATTCCATCACCTCCAATAGCTTTGTTCGTAGTGACACTTCCTAAGGCCCACTAGATTTGATATTCCAGGATGCCTGGCTCTAGGTGAGTGATCACACTATCGTGATTATATGGGTCATGAAGATCTTTTTTGTATAGTTCTTCTGTGTATTCTTGCCACTTCTTAATATCTTCTGCTTCTGTTAGGTCCATGCCATTTCTGTCCTATATTGAGCCCATCTTTGCATGACATGTTCCCTGGGTATCTCTAATTTTCTTGAAGAGATCTCTTGTCTTTCCCATTCTGTTGTTTTCCTCTGTTTCTTTACATTGATCACTGAGGAAGGCTTTCTTATCTCTCCTTGGTATTCTTTGTAACTCTGCATTCAGATGGGTTTATCTTTCCTTTTCTCCTTTGCGTTTAGTTTCTCTTCTTTTCTCAGCTATTTGTAAGGCCTCCTCAGACCTTTTTGCATTTTGCCTTTTTGCATTTCTTTTTCTTGGGGTTGCTCTTGATCACCACCTCCTGTACAATGTCATAGTTCCTCAGGCACTCTATCAAACCTAATCCTTTGAATATATTTGTCACTTTCACTGTAAGGGATTTGATTTAGGTCATACCTGAATGGTCTAGTGGTTTTCCCTACTTTCTTCAATTTAAGTTTAAATTTTGCTTACTTTTAAATAAGCAACATAGACTAATGTTTTTAAAGTAATACATCCCCTGAGACTAATGTTGAAATTAAGAAGAACCCATTAATAATTAAAATTGTTTCACTCCTTCAGTGAAAAATGAAGAATGTAGACAGGACTCTGCCTAAATAAAAATACTTTATATGTGTACATATACTTGTGGGTGTACACAGTGACATGTCTTTTTTATGTACACATGTGTGTGTGATAACATTCAAGGGTACATGAGGTAGAAAGTAGAGCATGATGCAAAGGAGCAAAACCTCAAATGGATCAAGATACTTATCAAAGTCTCAGATTAAATGCAACTCAAGGAACAACTACAAGGGTACGATCTGTTTAATAAGCTATCTTGTGTGTGGAAATAAAACATACAGAAGGACTTAAGAGACAAACCCCTCCCAGAACATGCAAGTGCACGCACATTCACAATTAAAGAATTACTGGAATTAATATCAATCCTTTGCTTTCCTTTTCTCTTTAATACTAACCCAATTCTATCTTGAGATTTTTTTACTCATGAAGAAAAAAATGTCTCCATGTTTGTAGACCATACTCCCCCCACCCAAGCACAACATGAGATTGGTCCAAAAATAAAGTTGCAGATTTGCATTCTGTAGTAATTAAAAAGGAAACTTCCTATATACGAGTAGCTTTTCCCTGTAGGTATAGTCAATTTCCCACAGCAATAGAAGATATAATTATACTGATGTAAATCACAGCCAGATGCCTGGGAGGGATTGGCCTTTCACCTTCTTTAATTCATTGAAAGATCTTATCTTTTTGACAGGTACTGTCAGGCAGAGCAAGGGGCTGGGAGGCAGTATATTTTTCTGGTAACTAATTTGCTTGGAGGAAAAAAATATTCATTGCAAACACTCAAAAGCAGTGAGATAATCCAGGTTTAGCAGAAAATTCTCTACCTCTTTTTTTTTGGGAGGGGACACCTTAATAATTGTCCTTGTGTGCCCTGCCCTGGCTCCCTCTCTGTCTTCTCATTCTCTCTCTCCTCCGTAAAACACTAACTATTCTTTTGGACCTCATGTTTTCAAAATATTTGTAAAGAAATGTGTATATGTTTACACACCCATATTTTTTTCTTCTTCTTTAGGATGAATCCTATTACCAGCTTTTCGGCTTTATATTGTTTGTACAGAAAAATCAACACTGGAAAAAGCCACATTCTGAGAAGGACTTTCTACCTCAACCACATCTACCTCAACCACTTCCTTTCACAGTTGCTTCTGGGTTTGCTTCTTCTGTTCAAGAGTCATTCATTTTCTCTTGGGCAAAACCACCCAGAGTATAAAGTTGGATGTCTAGGATTGCATGAGAGTCAAAGCAACTCCTGTGACTGATGGGAGTTGGTGCTGAGAACCCAAGAAGCGGAAGGAGATGTAGCATCAGCCACCCAACTGGAAATGAAAACATGCTTGAAGTTTGGTAGTTTCTCTCACCCTCCCCCACATTCCTTTTATTTCTGTGGCAAAACTTGAAACAAAGCTACAGTAAAAATGCTTTTCATTTGGTGGGTGGTGGAGGTTCTGACTCAGTCTTTGCAAACATGACATTGCTTGAACCCTGAGATGAATGCTCCCATGGGATTCTGGAGAAACAAAGCTGCCTGCTCCGTCGCATGGCGTGGGTCCCTTTGGGAATTCCAGCCGAGCTAGGGAGGCGGCCTCACAGGTGCAAGCCTTCTGAGGCACCTGAATGGAAGCCCCAAAGTTCAAAGAGGTTTTGAACTTTAGATTCAGGCTTTCTTGCTTGCATTCAGCCCATTTGGATATCAGGTTTAAGTCTGGATCTACTAAAGCAGAGTTTCCCAACTCTCTCACTAATAAACTAGATTATGTTAGTAGAGAAAGTACCCAGTACAAGCTTTTTTTTTTCGGCCTCATCCTGAGGCATGTGGGATATTAGTTCTCCTACCAGGGATGGAACCCATACTTTCTGCAGTGGAAGTGTGGAGTCTTAACCTCTGAACTGCCAGGGAAGTCCCCAGTATAGGGAATTATTACATAAATTATAATATGTCCATATGATGGGATAGTACATAGCTATTAAAAATGAAACAATAGAAGATAATGTAAAAGTTTCATGATATGTTGTTATGTGACCAAAAAAAAAATTATAGATCTGTGATACAGTATTATCCCAGTTTGGGGAAAAATGGCAAGGTAAAGAAGGGAAAAAGGTAAATCCATATAGAAAAATTGGAAGATGAATTCCAAAATGTTAAAAAGCTAGCCTGGCATTAGTTGTCTATGTGCTGTGGGACAGCAGGGAGTTTAATTTTTTTCTTTTTGTTTATCTGAATTTGAAGATACAGATAATATGTGTTACTTTGGTAGTAACAACAATGCTAATACTATAATTTAAGAAAAGAAACATTATATGGTGCTCTTAGAGCTTCTCACTTTTGTGTTTGGCAGTTGGCATCTTGTGGCATAATTATGGAAAGATCAAATGGCAGAAAGTACCCTGAACTTCTCTTAAAAAGCCGTAGACTTTACTATGTTGAGCATTCATGCTCATTCCCAGTTCCAAGTCCATGTAATGGTAGATAAAGACGTTGGCTGGATCCTGGTTTATACACGGGGGTTCGAGGTTTCATAAGCCAGAGTGACACTGACTTTGTCACAGAAAGGAAATATTTTATCCCTTGTTGCTGATGAATGTTTTGAAGATGAAAAAGTTCTAGTCCAAATGTTTGAGGTTAAATAGTTCATTTATTCCCAGTCAACGTGGTAGTCTATTTTAGTGTTCAGAAATACTGAGTAGAGACTTTGCCAACTCTTTGCCTTAGAGATATGCAGTAGATGAATGGATAGTTGGGCTGCAGGCCTCATTGCTGAGTGGCAGTGTTTTAGGTGAGCCGTGGAACCGTAAATTCCCTTATGCCCATTGGCTAAGTGAGCTCTCATCTGACATCTTTGGTCAACAAAGCCTTTGGCTTCACTAGACTAAGAGGCAGTCTATTATGTACTCACGGTCCTCTGTGGGCCAGGCATTCCACGTGCTTTGTCTCATCTCTGCACAAACTCTGCAAGGTGGACATGATTATCCTTCCCCTTACAGACAAGGAAACAAGAAAAACATTTAAATTGCAGAAAATGTATCAGGCAATTTCATTCATTGTGCTCTACTCTGTAGCCTACCAAAGATATTGTTTGCTGTATTATTTTTAGGACTGCCTTGGTGGTCCAGTGATTAAGAATCCACCTTGCAATGTGGGGGATGTGGGTTCAATCCTTGGTCAGGGACTTAAGCTCCCACGTGCCTTGGAGCAGCTAAACCTGAGAGCCAGAAGAGAGCCTGTGCACCAAAACACAGACCATGTGTGTAGCAACTAAGGCCTGGTGCAGCCAAATAAATAAATATTAAAAACATTAAAAGTTATGCAGCTGTAGCTTCTCATTTTCAACCCAGGTTATTGTATTAAACTTTTACTCTACTAATGGGAGAAGGGTAAGATGAAAATTAACAAATATAGATACCATTTATTTTCAAAAACCCCTCTTTATTAAGGAAGATTTTTAAACAAATATAAATAGAGAAATAGTATAATGAAACCCCGTGTACCCATCACACTCAGCTTTAACTCAGAAACACTCTTATTTCACCTAAATCTTTCATTCCCACTTCCCATATTATTTTGAAGCAAACCCCAGACATCATACTGTTTCATCCACAGGTAATTAAGCACATATCTCAGAAAATAAAGCCTCTAAATAAAAACACAGAGTACTATTTTCATATCTCAAAAAATTAACAATAATTCTTTAATATCATCAAATACCTAGTCAGTATTTTAATTTGCAATTGTCTCACAAATTTCCTTTTTTTTAATAGTTTATTGAAATCAGTGTTCATATGCAGTTCACACATGATTTGTTGATGTTTTTTGTCTCTTTAATCTATATGTCTCTCTCCCTTCCCCCCCCGCCCCCCGCTTCATGTGATGTTATTTATTTGCTGAAGAAATGAGACTGTTTGGCCTGTAGAACTGTTCATGTCTGGATTTTGTAGAATGTATCCCTGCAGTGTACCTTATTCCTCTACCTTCCATCTGTGTTTCTTATAAATTGGTATGTGGATCTAGAGGCTTGGTCAGATTCAGGCACTTTGGAGATAGGTCATTGGACTAAGGGTCAGGAGATACTTTTGGTTCAAGCCCTGGCTCAGTTACTTTCCAAGAGGGACTCTAGACAAAATTGGATCTCTCTAAGTCTCAGATACTCCATTTGTCAAATGATGATGGATTTGCCTTTGCCATCTCTCCAGGGTTGTGTTGACAATCAAATAAGATCATGCCAGCTCATCCCCTTACAGCTCTATTCAAATGAAAAACATTTCAACTGATATTTATTTTTTTAATTGTGAAAAATAGCATAGTTAAGAAAAAAATTGTTAAATTATGTATCATATCTTCTTAACACCTTATTTTTTATTTTTGCATATTTTTCTGGTTATTATTCACATATCAAAATTTTATAGATCTGAAATCATGTTAGGATGCCATTTTATACTTAATATTTGTAGTTTAATAATTTTTAATTAATATGGTTCTGGGTTGCTGCATTATCTTTATAATGACTGTTTGTTACAGCCATGGTTGAACATTTAAGTGATTTCACTTTTACATATGAAACTGCCACAAACATCTTTGTGCATGATTTATTTCCTTAGATGTGTAAATCTATGGCTGATTCATATCAATGTATGACAAAAAAAAAAAAAAGAATAAACCCCCAGGGGTGTGATGACTGGGTAAAACTATATGGGCATTTTTATGGCTCTTAACAGATTTTGCCATATTGCTTTCCGAAGGCTAGTAACATTGAACCTGACACCAGCAATGAATGTGTGTCATTTAAAGTGATTATTTTAAATCAATTATTCACCAGCCATGTGTGAAGGCATGTCCCAGGATCCTTGTCTGCCAGGACCTTCCATTTTTGACTCATTCATTCGTAAGAAATAAGTAAATAAAACAAAGAGACTGTGTACGATGAATAAACAAGAGTTCTGTTAGTTAAGATTCTAGAAAAACCAGTAGGTTGTTACATGTAATGCTCGTTTGCCTGTTTGGTTTTATAGATTTGTTGATATTTTTTGCAAATTTTCTGGAACATACAGAGAATCAATACATACCACATTATCTGAATCATTTGTAAAAGTATATATAGAAATAAGATTTTTTTCTCAAACTAGTTTTCAGGAGACTTCTTTCTTTCTTTCTTTTTTTTTTTTAGGGAAGGAGACTTCTTTCTTATACCGCGCAAAATCTTGTGTTTTTTTTTTTTGGTTTTGTATTAGGGTTGCTGGTTAGGTAGATTATGTTTCAAAAGCATGACCAAACTCTGAGTAGATACTAATATGTATGTATACTTTCAAATTATGGAATTATAGTAACATCTATCTTCTGTGCCTATAGCTTTTAGCTTTTCAAAGCTTTTTCATGAGCTTTTCTTATGACCCTCACAGCATTGCCTGGGGTAGGTCTGATGAGGAGACTGAGGTACAAGGAAACTTACCTAAGATTGTTTTCTTTCTAGAACTTCCAAGGCCTCCTGGCTTTTTCCACTGAATTGTACAGTCTTTAAAAATACTCTCTTATGGGAATTTCCTGGTGGTCCAGTGGTTAGGACTCTAGGCTCTTATTGCAGAAGGCCTTCCTGAGTTCTGTTCCTGGTCAGGGAACCAAAATCCCACCAGCAGTGCAACCAAAAAAAAAAAAAAATACCCTTTCATATCAGTTCTGTGCTTTTCAATTAGCATTTTAAAAACTTATGGTTATATAGAATTGACTTGTTTTTTAAAAATGCTTTTTTTTTTTTGCAAAATGGCATTGGCTTTTTCCTTACAGCAGCTGTAGGCTGAAGGGAGTTCTTTAGTCATGGCCATCCATAACTGTCATATGCTGAGTGACTAGTAAGTTTGAGGCACTTTTTACTGTTTCAATCCCCATTACAACTCTGTGAAGAGGTTGGTGTTACCACTTACTATGTCACAGGTGAGAAAATGACTGTTCACACAGAAGTAAAGAAATTTTCCAATTTCATGGAGCTAGGAGGTAACAGAGCTAGAACTTGAACCCAAACCCTTTCAACTGGAATCAAATCTTTCATCCGTTCTCTTGTTTTCCTGAGGGATCACTTTTCAAATAGTTAATATATTAATTTTTTCTTATTATAAAAGAAATATATCTTTACTAAACAGCATTTGGAAATATAGAAAATTCTATTTACACAATGCCAGGTCATGCTTTGTCATGCAGAGTATCAAATCTAAGATACTGTAAAGACATATTTAATTAGCTGTCATCCCAAAGATGAAAGCGTGCAATTTAAGCCTCTAGTCAGCAACTTTTTGTCCCCTAAAAGTCTAGCTTTCTGTAAAGCTTAAAGGTTTAACTCGTTAAATCCCACCTACCTGCCTTATGTACTCTTTAGTTTCCGGTCTTGTACTTCTTTAATTCGTTCACTTGGGAAGAAAGCAAACACAACAAAAAAGAAATCAAGCCCTAACTTGGTACAGTAGCTAACAGAGCATCTTAAATCAACACACCAGCATAACTTGTACTGATTTAAGTAATTATTTTTGTCTCTAGAATTTCGCATTGTGTCTGCTACCAAAACTTCCTGATACTCAGACACAGAACAATGGGAGGCCCAGATGTTAATTGGTATAAGGCTCATCTTCAGCTTATGAAAAGAAGACACAATTTACAGTGCTGTCTCTTAGACCTCCAGTATCACATCCTTTCCTTTGACTACATTAAAGTGGTAGCAGAAAGCAGAAAGAGACACAATAGAACAAGTTACCAGCCACCCAAGAGCTGGAGTTGGTATTAGGTTACCATTCTGCATTTCTTTCCCCATGTCTTACCTGTTTACAGGAAACTTGGGACAAGGTCAGGGAAAGTGCGGAATTGTTATCAGCTTTGCTGAGGCCACACCTGAATGAAAAGTTTGGTGCTGAAACAAGATTGAACTTGAGTGTCATTTGGAACTTAAAACAGTGAACGTCACAGTAGAAATCAGACTGCCTCGTAGAGTTGTCTTAGAGGGGACCAAAGCCCAATCTGAGCAATTAATTTTGGCTTGGCTGACATCACTTGCCAGCCTAGGATGCACAGCTTTTGTGTAGCACCCTCCAGGGTGTGCCTGGAGAGCTGGGACTGGCCACAGCTCAGCATCCCTGAAGTCAGCAGCTCAGGTCCTGACCACACACACTCTGGCAGAATCCTGCTTGTTATCACCCTGATTCCCATCTGAAACAGATTGCTCCCGTTCTAGGAAACAAATTCCACACAGCAAAAGCTTGAGAGAGCATAATTAACCCATATCCTGTTCTGTCCCCTGACCCTGGTGATATACAGATCTTCTTTAACATTTTGCTCATATTCTAGCTGCTGGCATGCTGACTTGCTTAATGAAATTCATATCGGGTCTAAGGAGCTGTCATTAGATGAAAATTATTACTGAGCCTGCAAGCAACTCTCAGATGACTTTGAGAATCTCCAGAATTAATTATGTTTAGAGACACTGCCAGCTACATTGGGTCAATCTGTTTCTTCTCATTTCAATTAAATCGAATTTAGCAAACATTCATTGCATTCCTACTGTGTGCCAAGCACTGTGGTTACAGAAATGAATGGGATGCGGTTTGTGCCCGAAGGAGTTCTTGACCTAGCAAGTTTTGGAGTCTCTCGTTCTCCCTGGCTTTCTTGCAGCCATATTCTATTCCCTCCCCCACCACCCACCCCTTCTTGCTTTTTTGGGGAAGGGGTGATGGTTCTGTTTCTCTTCTTTATAACACGTGCTGGTAGGGCTTCTTCCTTCTGCTGTGGATGAACTCTGTCAGGCCCCTTTCCTAACAGTGCTGTCGTCTTCCTAGTTCAAGGGCTATAACCACCTCAGAAGGATGAGCCTGTGCATCTGGACTGGAAAATGAGGTCAGTTGTCATTATCAGAGAAGCGGAGCCAGTATCTTGGTGAATCATAGATTTGTCAGGGGAAATAATCATTATGCTGGGTTTTTCTGAGTTATGGGAAAAAAGATGGCTGTGATTTGAATTCCCCTCAAGCACTTGTAGGAAAGGAAGAAAATCTGCAGAAGACTCCAGTCTTTTCATTTCTGTCTCCAATTTAGAAGATTCCCCAACTCAGTCCAGATCATTCACAGGCCTGGCTAAAGATGGCTGTTTAGAAGTTATAATTGAAAATTTGGCTTGGGGGTTTTTAGTTTAGGCCTACAGAGGAGAGGCTCCATTTTGAGGCATAATTCAAAATGAGCAATTTGCCTTGAAAACAGGCATATTTTCCAGCTTCATATGACTAATGGTACATGAAGGGAGTCTAGTAATCACATAATTAGTTCCCCATTACCAAGAAACCATTTTTGGAGTCCATGAGATGTGGTTTACAATAACTTCAGTGGTTCTGCATCAACAACCTAAACTTTGGAGGCCCACATTGGAAGACAAAGGCCCAATTTTCAATGATAGAGCTATGGGGAATTCCTCTAACTAGGAGACAAAGCTTGGTTTAACTCATTCTCTTTGTATTTTGTTTAGAATCCAACACTTGGATCAGATTCAGGAAAAAAAATTTACTAGAGGATTTGTAAACTTTTCACAGATCTTAGACCCTTCTCGAGTTCATGTTCTTTTCTTGATTCCATGCTGAGATTTGAGAATTTGTTGGATCATATATCATTTGTAAAGTTTTCTCAGCTTGTTATACTGTATACTGTGATTCCAAAAAGACGGGCCTACTTTTTTTTTTTTAATGAGCAAGGAGGGAAGTAACTGTGAGCAGTATTTACATTGGGTTGGCCAAAAAGTTTGTTCAGATTTTTCCAAAAGATGTTAAGGAAATGAACTTTTTGGCCAACCCAATATATTTGAAAACAATTTCTGGAATGTTCGGCATTTTAATAAGAGAAACTCAAGTGTTTCTATATAACAAGTAAATTGAAGAGGATTTTTCCTACTGGTGTTAACCTTTAGACCATTAGTTATAAGTTGATAATTGTTGAAGCTGAATGATGTATATTGGAGTGTCTAATCTCTAATTTATGTTTGAAATTTTCCGTAAGAAAAAGTTAAATATAAAGTTTCAAAGAAAAAAGAGGTAATATTAATAAAAAGTTAAAAGTAGATTAGAAAGAGAGGAGGAGAGAATGTTATTAACCCATTGCAATGATTAAAAAACACCATATCTTTGGAGTCATTATTTCAGTGAAAAATAATAATAGTTAATAATAATGGTCCCTTATAAAATATTTACTATGTACTCAGACATTTAGAACATTATCACATCTAATCTCCACAACCATCCTTTGACATACATATTTATAATCATATAAAATATTTATATTTTAAAAATATAATTTATGAGGCTTAAAGAATTTATTCAACTTGTTCCAGATCATACATTAATAAATGGCAAATTATCTGTCACTAGAGCCCAGGCCCCAAAGCACAGGGCAATTTGATAATTGCCTCCTAAAGGGTGAAGAAGCTTGGGTGGGAGAGAACTTTTTTATTTAGAGTTGTGAAGGTACATTTTTGTAAGGCTATCAACCACAGTGCAGTGGAAACACTTTGGAGTTAGACAATCTCACCTTGAGTCTTGCTTATAGCTGTGTGACCTCAGGCAAGGTTGAGTATCTTTGGTCCCTTGTTTCCCCATCTTTAAAAAGAGCACATAGTAGTCACTCAATACAGTAGAGCTCTCATTTTCTCTTGCCTGCTGTCTTCATGTATGGGTGGCTCTGTTGCAGCGAGTATCCACACTGTTCCAGCTATTCTTAGAAGATGTCATATTAGAGGGACTTTAAAACAGTTTTTAGTGATAAGAAGAGACTGAAAAGCTGACTTTGCTTTATATTAATAGAATATAGTATATAGGTCTACATGAAATTTACTTCATTAGCTTGATCTCTGAACTTTTTTTTTAAAACCACACACACAGGGATATTTTTATAATTGCTTGTGAAACAATGGTGAATCATCTTATTACTACTGAGTCATCTCACCAGAACTGGAAGAAAGATGAGTAAGGGCTCATCACGGCTGATCCCAGCATTCCTCAGAAGTCTGGGAGTTCTTTGGATTGATTTATTTTCCTATTCTCCCTGTGAGCCAGAGATAGTCTTGGGGACAGAACTGCATAGTCTGGGTTATCTACTCAGAGGCTAAGGGTGCTTAGGCTTGCTCGTCCAATGTGTAAAAAAATAAAAAATTGCTTAAGTCAGTGAAAAACTAGATTAGCTACACAAGTTGTTCGAAAGAATTACTAATTTAGTCAAAACAATTACCAAACAATTACCCAGTACCCCCTATAGACCACACCAGGGATAGTAAAAATTAACTTAATATTCTTAAATGTGTCATAACATGTACTGAATTGATAAAAAACATACAAAAAAAAGAGCATACAAAAGACAGAGGTTGAAAAATTTCTAAGTGCTTGTATCTACAACATGATGATTCACTTAACTTTTCCTCCTCTACCACTGTCTCCTTTCTCTCCCAATTAGGGCTGTGTTACTTGACTATGAGCTCTCAGAATCTAACTATATAAGGGTTCTCCTCCAACTTATCCTTAGGGGCATAGAAGAATTCAGTGCTATGAAAAATAAAATCCATGCACTTTGTTGGACAAGTTTTTTTCCCTTATAAAGAAAGCAAGACCATTTCTAAATGCTGCAGTTAATTTCAACTCCAAAAGTTGGTTTAGCACACTGTAGACATAGCTGATGGTAATAGGCCAAGCACTTAGTTAACTTTGGGATGTCTCAGGTAAAGAAAAGCTGGTGAAAGAGGTTTTTCCTTTAAAACATTTTTTTTTTCCCCTATAGGAAGTCTTTCATATCCTGTCATTATATTATAAAACAGCTTCTTATGTACACCTTCAGCGTTAGACATTGACAGTGTAGGAAAGGAGACAAAACATTGTCAAGTAAAAGCAAATGGTGCCTCTTAAATATTAATAAGCAATTTTAAAAGTTCAATCTTTCTGAGAAGGGAGATTTTAGCTACTTTACAGAAAACACTCCAGTTTGTAAATTAACAATCTAATATATCTTATATTTGCAGCATGATTTAATAGGGTTTTTTTTTTTTTTTTTCCTTGATCAAATTCCCTTTAAGTCACTGGGACTTATGTCTGGATAATTACTTTAGAATTGGACCCAACATAGATTTCTCAATTGGCAAATTCTAGATACTGGGTGAATAGTTTCATTGTCTCTGTATCAGGTGGGGAAAGGAGAGGTGAAACCTCATTGCTTCGGAAATTAACATACATTTTAGTTCTGTCTGCCAGGCAGTTGGACTTCCACAGAACATAAGGAAACTACTTTGTGGGGCTACACGTTGTTACTTGGAAAAGTGACTCTGACATGCACAAAATCCCGAGAATTACCCTGAAAATCTATTTTCAGAAAAAACAACCCTTTAGTCAGCTGCCCTACCAATACAGGTGGTCTCTCAGGCAGCTTTTTCTGTGTGAACAAATGAACAAGTGGAGGAATCTGACTGTTCCATTAGCGAATAAGCTGCTTTTGCGGAAAAATGCAAACCGGATTAAGGCTGGATTTTCTAAGAAAGAGGATAGGATCTAAGACCTGGAGATTGGTATTTGGTTTTGACGTCCCCAATCCCCTTTTAGCGATTGGTCCAGTAGATGACAGTAGATCTGGAAAGGAAGTTTAGCCAACTCTTGTCTCCCTGAGAGGAGGCCCTGAACCTGGTACCAAGGGAAGCCTGGATAGGCTTGAGGTTAAGGGTTTGGCAGGCCTGGACCAGGGCAAAATTGTGAAGAAGGGAAAGCTTGATGTTTCAGGTGCTCTATCACTCTTAACGCAGGCATCCAGGAATGTGGGGGAACCCTAGCTGTCATTTCCTACCTGAGCCTGAATTACTTGGTTGAAATCCAGATTTCAAAAGACACAAGAAAATAGTAAAACAATGAAACTCAACAATTTATGTGCTTACTTGTTATTATAAAGATAGAATTGCAGACAACTTGGAATATTCGTTAAAGAATAAAGACAATGAATTACTCTCCATATGTCACTCAGAGATAAATGACTTATTAGCTTTTTTGATTATTGTATTTCTATTATACGTCACACACATTTTGGGTGGAGGGGTTATACAGTTGACCATTAAGATTATTTTCTACCCTTCTCCCCATCAAGATTTATTCATTCTAATCTTATTCCTTGAAGATCTTGTTGAATGCCGGAGGTACAGTCAGTTCTTTTGTAATGTGATCTATATGCACCCCTGAGAATATCCATGATCTGCATAAATGCACAATAAAAAGCATAGAACTTATGGGATAATGAGATTAAAGGGACAGGACTCAAAAGCTTTGTCAGTAAAGATAAGAACTTACAAAGATAAGAACTTAATAAAAGTTGTACCATATCAAATGGTTATGACATTCATAAATATTAAAATACATATGGCACTTTAGTTTGAAAAAGAATTGGTGTGTACTTGAAGTGGGCATTGGGAGGGTTGCCTCTTGTGAGTTATTGTGAAGTGCCAGAAGGAGGTTTTTCTGAAATCCACAAAAAGTTGTAATACTAGGATGTGAATGGCTGCAACTCGCTGTCCTCAGCTTGTGATCCAAAGATTGCAGTTAAGTGATCATTCACAGCTTTAAATCATGGAGCATGGTTTTCTGTCTTTAACATGCAGATCTTTCCAAACATTTGTTTACAAAAAAAAAAAAAACTTCCATCAAAATTAAAAAATTGGATCTAACGTACAACTTTCTTTGATTAAATTTGTATGGTTAGACATTCTTTTGCAGTTTTCTCATTTTCTTGCAGTTTCACTGGGCAGCTGAAAGCTTTGGAAAATTGTACTGATGTTTGAAGTAACTGAAGCAGCCACTATTAGCATAAAGTGGAGCCACTTTTGCAGGGTCTGGGGTTTTCCGTTTGCGGTCCTCACGTATTTGTGCTGCTTTCCTTTGTGTGTGCACTGCTTGGTGTTTTGAATCAGGACTCTTAGGTTTGGGATGTTGAATGAGTATTTGTATAGAAAAGCTCACAAGTGTGAAAGAACAGAAAACACAACCTCATAGAATAGCACATGTGACGAATTCAGGTAGTCGATAGTTTGAGATACGTGTGTGTTGTGTATTCCTACTTGTTGGTTCAGCTGGATGCAGTTTTCTATGTTCACCTAGTGTTTCTTTTTTTTTTTTTCATCTATTTTTATTAGTTGGAGGCTAATTACTTTACAATATTGTAGTGGTTTTTGCCATACATTGACATGAATCAGCCATGGATTTACATGTGTTCCCCATCCTGAACCCCCCTCCCACATCCCTCCCCATCCCATCCCTCTGGGTCTTCCCAGTGCACCAGCCCTGAGCACTTGTCTCATGCATCCAACCTGGGCTGGCGATCTGTTTCACACTTGATAATATACATGTTTCAATGCTATTCTCTCAGATCATCCCACCCTCGCCTTCTCCCACAGAGTCCAAAAGTCTGCTCTATACATCTGTGTTTCTTTTTCTGTCCTGAATATAGGGTTATCATTACCATCTTTTTATATTCCATATATATGTGTTAGTATACTGTATTGGTGTTTATCTTTCTGGCTTACTTCACTCTGTATCATGGGCTCTCACCTAGTGTTTCTTGCAGAAAGAATGTGCAAAAATAAATGTGAAATTTGAGTTATGCTCAGACTGTTCCCAAATATGTCAATGATATTAAAATAAATTGGTGTTGTCAAAACAAATGTTATAGAAAAATTAATTGTGGTCTGACAAACACATTCCATAGAAGCCATGACCAGGTGGCAGAGACCCATGAACTTTTATCTACAGTTTTGAAATCCATAAAGCTCTGAGAACTAAAAGGTAGTTTTATTATTATTATTTTTTTTTGGTTGGTTTACTTGTTTTTGTAACTCAGCTTAGGGTAAAACTTAATACAACTTAGCTTTATTTGTCACCTACCTTAAACTGATACGAGATTCTTTTCTTCACTGGTATTGCTCAGTATAAATATTTATACATTTTGTTGCAGAAGTATTTTTGTATCTGGCAATTAGATATTATCTTAGACCCTGTTGGAGATTTAAATAACATATGGAATAAGCAGGCTTCTAATATCCTCCAAATTCTTTTTTTGTTGTTGTTTTGTTTCTGTTTTTTGACTGCACACCCTGCGTCACGCAGGATCTCAGTTCCTGACCAGGAGTCAAACTCGAGCCCTCTGCAGTGGTAGTCCAGTGTCTGAAACACTGGACTGCCAGGGAGTTCCAGTATCCCCCAAATTTTGAATTCTAAAACACATATGGACCCAAGACTGTGGATCTGCAAGGACCAAAAATGTATGACTTATTTTAGGTGACACATTCCCATTTTGACAGGACCTTCTGGGGTGTTACACTTAGGGGTGACCGATGCAAGCAGGCTGATGGACAGATGGTGGGCAGGCCCCTCCCTCTCTTGTTGGAGCTGTCTTCTTTGCTCTACAACTAGTCCCTCTCCTTCCACTCCCGCTGCTCTTTCATGGATTCCCCTGAGCGTTTCTCTTCCCCTTCCCTTCTCTGAAATCAGTGTTTTTCAAGTATTGTTCACAGTCCATCCATCTCAGAATCGTCCAATGAAATGAAAGGCCCCGGCTTCCCTGGTGGCTCAGTGGTAAAGAATTCACCTGGGTTCCATCTCTGATCTGGGAAGATCTCCCTACCATGGAACCACCAAGTCCATGAGCCACAACTACTGAGCCTGTGCTCTAGAGCCAGCGAGCCACAACTACTGAAGCCCGAAAGTTCTAGAGCCTTTGCTCTTCAACAAGAGGGGCCACCGCAATGAGAAGCCTACGTACTACATCTAGAAAGTAGCCCTGGTTCGCAGCAACTAGAGAAAAGCCTGAGTAGCAATGAAGACCCAGCACAGCCAAAAATAAATAATAATAAAAAGCAAGGCCTCAGGGTAGACTTTCTAAATGAGAAACTCACAGGATGGGGCCCTGTATATTTTAACAATTTCTTTCATGATTCAGATACACTACTAAGTTTGGAGTTAGCTGCTTGAAATAAATGTATTCCTCAATATCCTTCACTATATTCACCTCTTAGTCTCACTCTTGTCTCACTCAATCAACGGTCACGCATATGCTGACAACTTTACTGCATTATCACAGGTCAGTACATAATGTCTTTACTTCTACTTTTGGGCTTCAGACTCAATATGCAGCTGCTAACTCAGATGTCCCTGGGACATTACAAAATAAACGTTAAAAACTGGGCTCATCCTTTTACATTTCAATGAATGGAACCACAGTCATCTCAGTTTCCCTGTCAAAACCCATGGCTCCTGTCTGATTCTTCTCTCATCCTCATCTTCCATACCTGACCTCTCCTTTCAAAATAGATGTCCAGTCTTTCCACTTTTCTCCTTCCCCTAGCTCAGCCACCATTCTTTCTTGCCTAGACTGTTGCAGCTGTGTGGACTCCTCCAATCTGTTCTCCATAACAGAGCCGGATGGAGCTTTCTAAAATGCAACCTAATTATGTCACTCCCAGTTGAAAACATTGAAGGTTGTCCCATTATCACTCAGCAGAACCCAGACTCTTTATCCAGGCCCGCAAGGCCCTCAACTTCATCTTGAAAGGCCCTGTACTCTGTGATACTGTCTCCCCACTGATTTATTTAGGTCTCCCTGATGCGTGCTCCTGGGGTTACCTCCTACTTTGCTCTCTGAGCACTCTTCCTGCTGTATGTAATTACTTCCTTAATTATCCATTTCCTCCATCATCAGACTCTAAGCTCCATGATAGCAGGACCCTGCCCGTCTTGCTTATTATGGAGCACTCCCATGGAAAGCACTGATGAACCAGTGAATAAATGGGTTATTTCAGCATGTGTGGTTTTGGGGTTGGGGGTGGGGGCTTTCATGTTTCTCAAGTAATACCAGTGAGGATGGCTAGCCAGTTCAATTTAGTTCAAGACAACTCAATTTAACAAACAGTTATTATTGAGTATTTATTATGCTCTATTGGGCATGTCACAGGAGTTGGAGAAGACAAGGCCTCTGCTCTCAAAGACGGCTGCCCTAACCTAACCTGTCACTTGCTGGCATCCTGCTGTTCCTGGGCAGATGGCTCAGAATCAGAATGCCACTGATGCCCTGACTTCAGGAACTGCCTGGTGCCTCTGCTCCTCCCCTGGTCCCCTGTCTGCCCCCACTTCAGGTGTTTGCCTAGACTAGGCCTGAATTTGCCACATTCATTAGCATGAGAAAAGAACTATGTAATGACTGAGTTCTCTAAAGGAATTCCAATCCCCCACTGCTCCATGCCCTTGGTCATGGGGAGACAAGCAATTTCCTCATAAGATTACATTTTATAACAGAAGTTACAACAGAAGCAGGAGTTGGGCAGAAATCTCAATTCCATCATTTGCCAGTTGATCTTGGACAAATCTTGTTTTTTTTTCATGCATAAACAGAGATAATAGCAGACGCCTTATAGGTTTTTGTGATTATTAATGTTTTTAACAAAAAATAATAATGTCTAAGACTGAGTGCTGGCTACGTGTTGGCCATTATCCTAAGGGCTGACCTCATTTAATCTTTGCAACAATCCTAAGAGGTAGATACTAATATATTCATGTTACAGGTGAGGGTGGTGAGGCTTAAGTAACTTTCCTGTGCTAAGAGTGAGCAAGCGGAAGGGTTAGAATTTCATCCAGGCAGCCTGGCTCCAGGGTTCATGCCCTCACTCACTATACCACCTTTTCAAGGCTGAGGTTAATTGAAGATATGGATAAAATTTCTATCCTCTTATTGTAAAAAAGAAATAACAAAATATTTTTAAAGGGATTTTTAAAATTTATCTTTAATTCTCTTGTTTTCCAGGGTCTTGAGAGAATGCCATAAAAAACACATTTTCTTGTTCCATGGAATAAATAGGTACTATTAAAAAAAACATGCCATCCTGCATGTTATTTTTCACTTTAGCTTTTCTCCCTGCTTCTCTGATACATTAACAGTTGTGTGTATTTGGACCACATGTGGCCTGGTCTCACAGATGTCCAGCCCTTTTGACAGTTGGGTGGTATAATGGGCATATTGGGGAGGGGCGAAGGGGTAAATGAACATCCTCTAGTTACTTATTAAAGGAGCTGACTAGTTTAGCAGTCAAGATAGTTCTAAAGTCTAGTGGCTATCTTCAATCCAAACTTTTTCTACTTAATATATTATCATTTTATAATATATTAATTTATACATATTTAAAATGATTATATATATCATTTCATAATATATTATCATGGTATAACTGAAGCAATTTTAAACCATGATAGCAGTTTTTTTCTAAGTGCTTGCAGGCAGTGACTATAAAGGAACATGATAATTTACAGGGTGGTCAAAAGGGAATTATATTGTTTTTTTTTTTTAAATCATTTTATTCACAAACACACAGTATTTACTAGTTGCTAATGATATCTAGAGTCTAAGAATTTTAGGATAAAGAGAGTACATTACTGATTGAATGTGACTAACAATCCATTACCCTAAGATGTTCCTGTAGCCTTACTTCTGTGGGCTTTGAGCTTTTTGGTACAAGTATAGCATTCCACTGTGATGAGACACATCTGTTGTTGTTGTTCTTTAGTCACTCAGTCATGTCTGACTCTTTGTGACCCCATGGACTGTCCTCCAGGGGATCTTCCTCACCCAGGGATCAAGCCCAAGTCTCCTACATTGGTAGGCAGATTCTTTACCACTGAGCCACCAGGAAAGCCCAAGACACATTTAAGGGAGAAAAATATTTGGTCCAGAGATTTATCTATAGCCTTTGTTTGACCTCACTGGGGGTCAAATAACCCAATTTCTTTAGTAACGCTTGGGTCAAGGCAACTGAGGTTATTTACCTACATATTCATATTGTATGCTCTCAAGGAAAGATTGGGTGGAGTGGCAGAAATATAAGTAACTATGCTGTGAACTTATAAATTTTGTATATTTACATATTGATGCTCATTTAAGCATAGATTAAAATATGATTTATGTAGTAAATCAACGAAAGGTAACTTTTGTGAAATAACTGGAGAATTTAAAGAGGTTAAACACTTTAAGATTCATATTTGCACATCAACACATTTGAAGGCAGATTCTGAAGTATAGATAGAAGTCCTTAAAAAAAGGAATGTGAAAACACATGTGCATTAAATAAGTAAGATTGCAAATCTGGTGAGATTAGAACTGAGCATTTAGAGAAACTGACATTAAAGGAACACAGGCAATCTATAACTCGGAATATGGATAGAAATGTCTCAACTGGCATTGTGGGCTGATTGTCATCCCCCCCACCCCCAAATTTATATTTCAAGTCCTTACTCCCTAAGTACTTCAGAATATGCCTGTGCTTGGAGATACAGCCTTTAAAAAGGCAATTAAGTTAAAACAGGGTCATTAGGACTGGGTTGGGAAGATCCCCTGGAGAAGGAAATGGCAACCCACTCCAGTATTCTTGCCTGGAGAATCCCATAGATGGAGAAGCTTGGTAGGCTACAGTCCACGGGGTCACAAAGAGTCGGACACAGCTAAGCGACTTCACTTCACTTCACTTCAGGGCAGGCCCTACTCCAGTATGACAAGTGTCCTCATATGAAGAGGAGATTATAATACGGACATGTACAGAGGAGAGAGCATGGGAAGACAAAGAGAGGAGGCCATCGATAAGCCAAGGAAAGAGGCCTCAGAAGACATCAACCCTTGACCTCAGATTTCTAGCCTCCAGAATTCTCAGAAACAAGTGCCTAGTTTTTAAGCCACCTAGTCCATGGTACTTTGCTATGGCAGCCCTAGCAGATTATTACTATTATACCCTTTGACACTCTTGCCTTTGTGTTGGAAGACATGAGCATTGTTTCAACTTCTTATACTTGATTTGGCTCCACAAATGACATGGCTCAGAATAACTGACAAGCCACAAGAGCCTCATTTCTATCTTTCAGTGTGAGCCGAGTCAGGTTTGATACTAAGAGACCTTGCATATATTTTCAAGTTTATTTGAGTGGGAAAAAAAGAAAGGATGCTTGTTATATTTAGATAGCAAGAGACCAGAGAGCAGTCAATCCAAATCATCTTGATTAGTTGAACAAAGAGCTAAACTGAAGTAGAGGAAAATTCAAAAGATTTAACTATAAGTTCTTGAACTCAGACTTTAAAATGTCAATTGCACAAATACAAGGGAGGTGAGAAGTTGCTAAACAGTGGTGTGTATTCAAAGCTCATAATGAGTCAACTGAATGGTGAGAATGCCCCCAAATTCAGTGTGTTTATAAGCCATCATTTATGGGATCCTTATTTTCAGGGGTTCCCGACAAGATACCTCATGAAGTAGTGAGTTTCCCATTGCTGAAGGTATCCAAGGAATGACCCAGTGACCAGTTCTCAGTTATGTGGCAGAGGGCACATAGTTAACTTGAAGACACACCAGTGGTTGAAGTTAAAATCACACTAATGGTTGCCTGAGGAATTGAAGACCACATGACCCCACAATTAAGTTTTTACTGTAACTATCTTTTAAATGTTAGTACTTAGGAAGACTCATGGAAGGAAAGAGATAACCCTGAAAGCCAATGATGCCAATATTAATTTCTTTTTTTCTTTTTATCTCCATCTGTTTACATATTCCTTTGGAAGAAATCATTTCTTTAGAGGCGGTTTGGAAGCAGTGGTCTATCCAGAATCTGTCCAGTTTGACAACTCCAGATATTGATTGAGTTTGCTTTATTCTGAAGTTAGTATCTTGAATGGGGAAATGTTGATCTTGGTTTTATCCCTAACCTCTGTTGCTTTCTAGATAACCAGAAAGAGATTAGTCTATAAAACATGCGTTTACCTGTGTAGACTAGTGAAATCTTATGCTGGGAAAAGTCCCCATTTTAATAAGCTTTAAACAAAAAATTCCACCTTAGGTGCTAATTAGAATCTAAATTCAGGTGTTAACCTCTTTGACTGAAAGTGCATGTTGAGTAATTGCAGGAAAGGGGCCAATTTCAGGCACAGCAGTAATTACTGAATTAGTAGAAAAGTTCAAGTAGGGCTTCAGATTTCAGATCATTACTGAGCTTTTTGAGGAACAGCTAATCCTGGAGTGATTGGGCTTCTCACACCTGTGTGTGTGCGCTTGTGTGTGTGTGTGTGTGTGTGTGTGTGTGAGTGTGAGTGTGAAGGGAGCCCACTTAAATTTCAAAGAAATAACCTTACAAATGACCACAGAATTAAGTACTAATATTTCTTGATATTTGAAAATATAATTTTCGAAACCTCTGAAAAATATTTAATACTTTTCATTTTTACTTCAAATAAAGGGGATGGGGGAAAGCAGAATCTGTTTTATTTTTAAAAATAGCTTCATCTTTAAAATTTAGTTTCTTGCATTATTTACTTCTTACTGTCCTGGGAATTAGCCTTTAATGTGCCGGGGGAGGGGTGGGGGGGTGGGGAGTGCTGTGTTTAGTTGTTCAGTTGTGTCCGACTCATTGCAACTCCATGGACTGTAGCCCTCCAGTCTCCTCTGTCCATGGGATTCTCCAGGCAAGAATACTGGAATGGGTTGCCATGCCCTCCTCCAGGGGATCTTCCCAACCTAGGGATCAAACCCAGGTCTCCTGCATTGCAGGCAGATTCTTAACTGTCTGAGCCACCACAGAAGCTCATGAATACTGGAGTGGGTAGCCTGTCAGGATCTTCCCGGCCAAGGAATCGAACCGGGGTTTTCCTTCATTGCAGGAGAATTCTTTACCAGCTGAACTACCAGGGAAACCTGCGCCAGGGAATATTCACCTCTAATATATATATACACTACCTTCAGGGTCTCCTTGAATTTGGTTGTTGTTGAGGGTTTGCTAAGCTGTTGAACCAACTGCAGTGACGATCTCCAATGACGTAGAAGAGGAAAACACATGGGAGACTGCAGCTGCCTTGTTTGTTGTTACATGGTGTACTGTTCAATCTCCATGTTGTCTTCCTAACAAAATCTAATGGCCCTAAGGAGAAACAAGATCCATAGAGACAAAATCGACCCAGATCCTCAGGGTGTAAAGTAGCGTATGTTTTTCTTCATTATGGTAACTGTTTCTTCACCTCTGAGTGTAATTTCAAGTGTTAACTCTGATTTATAAAGTGCTAAATGGTCTGTCTTGTAAAGAGCTTCTTGCTTCCTCTAGGAACAAAGATGAATTATTAAGCATCTGGTCACTGACCTCAAAAGTAAAGCTGTGGAAATTTAGAGTACTGAAACTCATTGTGGGCATTTTTCAAGGAGCTTTTCAAATGGAGGGCCAAGTAGATACCATCGTTGAAGCACTAGTTCTTACATTATGTCATTAAAGAAACATGCAATAGGCTTTATATCCTAATGAAGAGTTCACAATCAATTAAGTTATAAATGTGTAAAGTGAAATAGGAACACCAAATAGAAAAGACCATATAAAACTTCAATAACCTTAGCTATTCATCAGTGTAGAACTAGATAAACCTATTATGGATACTGTGTACCCATTCAGAAGAAGTAGGGAGTCTGGATATATTGAGATATAAAGAGCCTCAAAATACAGTTTTAGATTTTAAAAAATGCAAAATAATAGATATAGAATTAGTTTACTCATCATTTCTTTTAGAAGAAATGAATATATGTCAATATATGTGTAAACTTAGATAAGCATACTTTTTAAAAATGTCCTACAAAGAATAGGATGTATTCGTGCTAAGTTGCTTCAGCTGTGTCTGGCTCTTTGCAACCCTATGGACTGTAGCCCGACAGGCTCCTTTGTCTGTGGAATCTCTAGGCAAGAATCCTGGAGTGGGTTACCATGCCCTCCTCCAGGGCATTTTCCCAACCCAGGGATCAAACACGTGTCTCCTGCATTGCAAATGGACTCTTTTCTCCTGAGACACCTGGAAGCCCACTGTCCTTATTAAAGATCAATTTATCCAGTCTTCAGCCAGTAGAAGCCTCCTCAAGTTGGCTCCTGAGTCCATCTGATACAACCACAGTAATTTTTGATAGCATCTTTGCTTTCTGGTATGACAAGATATTTCAAGATCATCTTGTATATTTTCTGCCCCAGACCAATAACTGAGAATCTCCAGAGAGCACTGATCCATTTTAGTGGGAAATAGTATTTACAGAGCATGGTCTGGACACTAATGGTGCTTATTGCTGCTGGGTTGGTCATTTTTTCTAGGCTTTTTCAGGATATATATATATATATATATATATATATATATTTATTTATTTATTTATTTGAGATAAAATATACATGTGTTACAATTCAGATGTTTTTCTCAACCTCTTTGATCTTATACATATTTATCTCTTTTTATTGATACTGAAAATTTCAGTTTTCAAAACACTAGCATGATTATATAATAGTCTTGGAACAAAAATACTAACAGTACTATTATACTGTTACTATTATAATACATGCTTACTATAATTAGTGAAAACTACTGTCCTTAGAGTATATCCTGCTAAGAAATATAGTCAAACAACTGTGTTGTAAGAGTCATTTGAAATAGATCATCTCTGTAAGGTTATGCCATCAGTTGGCTATATACTGAAGTTCATTTGTTTCATTTAACTTTTGAGTTTTTTAGATTGTATTTTAAATTTTAATTTTGCTTGGTGATTGTGTAAAATGTTAACTTGGCTCCAAAGTCAAGTCTATAAAACAACGCCTGCGTGCGTGCTCAGTCGCTTCAGTTGTGCTTGACTCTTTGTGACCCTAATGACTGTAGCCCACCAGGCTCCTCTGTCCATGAGGATTCTCCAGGCAAGGATACTGGAGTGGGTTGCCATGCCCACCTCCAGGGGATCTTCCTGACCCAGGGATAGAACCCGAATCTCTTATGTCTCCTGCATTGGCAGGTGGGTTCTTAACCACTAGCGCCACCTGGGAAGCCCATAGATTAAAATATGTCTAGCTATTATGTCAGTTGCCCTACAGGTAATCTTAAAATTTTTATATTACAATTTTTCTTTCCCTTTTTTGATTTTTAATATAATCAAATGTGTATTCTTAGAGAAATGGAAGCATTTAACTTAGCACATCATGGAGATCACAAGTAGTAAGATCCTAGTAGTGAGTAAAGATATTCCTTATTTCTTTTCATAGCATCTTTCATTACTTTTTTGTCTTCTCTGAAGCTGATAATAATTACTTTTCATTTAGCTTTTTTTTTTTTTTGAAGTTTCCGTTACTTTTCTAGATTTTTAACACTAATTTATCTTCACATGCTCCCTGGTTGTCTAAATCTTTTGTCAGTATACTTAAGCATATTGGGTACTCAATCAAGTTCATATTCTTGGATTCATTCTTCTGGAATCTGCTGCCTACTCTGATCTGGATGAATGATTCCCCTGTCCTGCTGCACAATGCCATCCCACTCTCTATAATCTCCTTTCTCCAGCATCCAAGAATTTTCTCTTTTTATGGAGCAAAATCGCCTGCTTACTAAGTCTCCTGTCACCTTTCTTGCTTTACTCCCTTATTTTAACTCATAGTTGAACTCCTTTAGCTTATACTGTGATGAGGTTCATAATTCTTATTCACTCTACCATCATCCAAAGATGAGATTTCACTGGAGCATCATTTGGATGACTTGTTCTTCCCCAGTGTGTCCCACGATATGCTTTCACATGGCTGTAAGTCACATAATGTATAAATGCTCCACAACCTGATTTGGATTCCACCCTTAGTCAAAAAGGGCGTGACTGAAGGCTGTCTTCATGACAATTAACTGGAGAATCATTTGCTCCACGTTCAGATAGCTCTTTGCCTACTGTGGGCTTCCCTGAGAGCCCAGTTGGTCAAAAATCCACCTGCAATGCAGGAGACCCTGGTTCAATTCCTGGGTTGGGAAGATCTCCTGGAGAAGGGAATGGCTACCCACTCCAGTATTCTTGAGCTTCCCTTGTGGCTCATCTGGTAAAGAATCCGTTTGCAATGTGGGAGATCTGGGTTTGATCTCTGGGTTGGGAAGATCCCCTGGAGAAGGGAAAGGTTACCCACTCCAGTATTCTGGCTTGGAGAATTCCACGGATTGTATAGTTCCATGGGGCCGCAAAGACACAACTGGGTGACTTTCACTTTCACATTGCCTACTGCATAGTAGTTTCTGATATAACAGAAGCAAAGCCTTGCAACAGACTGGAAAAACTTGAAAGTTGTTTTATGTACATAGTAGAGGCAAGAAATGCAGCCTAAACAAAGGCTTGACTGTGTCCAAAGACCTTAGAGCATGATTGTTTGCATCAGGTTATCAGTGCACTTGTGGGGAAGGGAGTCTATGAAAGTTATGATATCAATATCTTGATGCTGATGGAACATGATTCTCTCATGTAGGTAAATAAAATTCCCTGGATGAGTTTGAGAGAAGGAGGGGTATAAGCTACTTGCAATTAAAACAAGCAAGCCAGCCTACAAACAAGTAACACTAATAAAATCCTTGTTAAATGATAAATGCATAAATGCATGGATGCAGCAGGAAAAAGAGAGAAGCAATTCTCTGGCAGGCTTTTGGTTGTGTATTTCAGTAACGTATAGGGTTTGTGGTTTATAACATCATCAGAGTTGTACAATAGCATTATATCCCTGAGAGTTGTGCAGTTATCTCTCCCTCTCTCTTTCTTTTCTCTGCATACAATGGGGGATCTAAGCCTGGATCCATGCCCCGCCTGGGACATTTCCTCTTTGTGGCATGTGAGCCGTACCAACGCTAAGATTTACTGCTTTGGGGATCGGTTCAGAACAAATGTTCCAAACAGCCTTCCGCCTCAGGCAAGGTAATTTTGGACCAATTCAACAAGACTTCAAAGGAAGCCACCTACTACAATGCCTAAGGAGGATAAAGACCTGATTTAAATGAATGTATTGCAATTAGTGGGTATTTACTTTATATGTTGCCAAGTTTTGATAGCTTTCTTTAACCCTCAGGGAAATAATATATATGTCTACTTCTGGTGAGCTGAAGAAATGGGATATGTGCTTCCCAGAGAGACAGGTGTTGAGAATATACACAGATCTAAAGGAGAGAAAAGACAAAAAGTTCATGAAAGCTGGAGACAAAGAATAGATGCAATGCTTGTTTGGGGAAGAAAAAAGTTAGTGTAAGGGGTATTCTTCCAGCATCTCCTTCCCTGAAAAAGAGACAGACCTTCTTCTGCAAAATTCTGTCTTCTTTGCAAATAGCTTGTATTAACTAAGGAAAATAAGAAGGAGGCAACATTTAACATGGATAAATATGAAAAAGCTACTTATCAATTACAGGAGTCTTGGACCACCAAGCTGATTGAGATACATCCTGAAGTGCTGTAAGTTTAATCCAATCATTCAGCACGAAGCATTCCAGCAGAAGAGGAAATTAAGGATTAAATGGTGGTGGAAGAATGTGAAAGTAAGACTCTGGATGCAGAGTCTGAGTGGACTTTAATCAAATCAAGCCAGAAACAGACCAGAATGGAAATCTGATCACCCAGTGTTCTCATAACCATGCCTAGAGTTTCACTGGAGATCTTACCTTGAAAGTGAGGTTTAGTGTTTAAGAATTGTTACAGGAAAAGACCAGAGTGTTCTCTTAGCATTTCTCATAGGAAGAATGAATGCTGAGAGAGACAGCCCCAAACAGTCAAGAAGTGCTGTCTGGAGACCTCTATATGGAGGTAAGGGGCAGGCAGAAGGAGCTACATGCCAAATTGTTCCCCAATCTGACTTATTTTGGCCCTAAAAAGATCTCAAAGAAAGGAAAAGCAAAATATACTCACTCTAATCTGTGTTCCTGTGTATTTCCACAGTATACAACTGAGCAAATAATCATTCACAGCAAAATGGAATCAAAGACACTGGTAAAAAAAACAGGTCTAAAGTTAGTAGAAATCTTTTAATAACACCTTACTCAAAATTTTTTTAAACTAACTTTATGTGACTTTTTAATTAGAATAGTCTTTTTACTATAGTATTCCGAAACAACACCCACAATCTCTTTGAGATATGCCTGTTCCCAACTCCAATCTAATCTAGTGATCCTGTTTCACCTGAGGGGTGAGAAAACCTGACTTCATTTTTTAAAGAATATTTACTTAAATATCTGACTGCACTGGGTCTTAGTTGTGGCATGCAGGATCTTAAATTACTTGCCTGTGAACTCTCAGCTGCAGCATGTGGGATCTCATTCCCTGACCAGGGATTGAACCTGTGCCCCCTGCATTAGGAGTGCAGGGTCTTAGCCACTGGACCACCAGGGAAGTTCCCCTTCTTCAGATTTAAAAATCTGATTTGTTGGATAATTTGCCATCCTTCCCTTCCATTGAAGCCAGAGCCATATACCACCATCATGTATAAAACCAACCTCTTCCTGAATTTTGGACTCAAACAAAATCATATTTTGATGTTTAAAATTTATCTGACAGATGAAAACATATTCTAAAGCTAGCCTGTACAAAAAACTGCTCAAATCTCCTTTTGATAATGTTACTATCTTTTGCTAAAACACACTTTCCCATCTTTATGATTATGTTAGATATTCTGTGAAGCAGTTGATTACTTTATGTTTGATGGCATGTTTCTCCTTGCTATCCTGCAGCATTCTAGTTGGGACACTTTGCCATGGCCCCTGGATTTCTGAGATTTCTGAGACAATTGCTCTCTGGTTACCAGTGTTTTGAGGAAGTGGGGAAAAGAAAGAGAAACTCATTCAGAGGACGGCGAGTGAGGCTTCTGATGGCATTGAGACTGTTTTAATCGATCTTAAACCATCTTGACATGTGCTAATGTTTGAAATGTAGGTGTCTTTTAGGTGTGTGGCCTGGCCTGTTCTCCCCTGCTGTTTACTTTAGCAGCTTGTCTGTCTGAAAGTCGTGATACCACAAAGCCTCCTCAGGGTCTCAGGGCAAGATGCAGCACGCAGACTATGAGAAACAGCCCCCAGGGCCGGCCCTCTAAGCCACTGCAGGTAGAACCACCACGGTGCGGGCAGGTAAGCCTTCAAGGGAACAATGAAAAGGGTGGCTCAGGTGAATGGAGCCTGGCTTCACCTGGATGTCCTGGAACAATTAGACAACTTCCACCCTAAAATGCTTTCCTTAGGAAAGATAAAGGGACCTCTGTTGTTAAGTGACTACTGTCATGTTCTGAAATGCCATGTGATGCAAAATTTTCATTTCCTGGACCTGCCATTCCACCTAAATCAGATTTTGCTCAGTACACTTGTTAGCGTCAATCCGGGTGATTGGTGGCTTTTAAGTAAGGAAACTTTGTAATTTTTAAAAACACATTAGCCATGGAATTTATTCTCAGATAAGGCAGAGTGAAGTGGCAGTGTAAACAGAATGACCTAAAGGAAACCAGCTTTTAAACCGCACACACACAAACACACAGAGGAAAATAAAGGGTCTGAAATAATTTCTTTACTCTGTTGGTAATACTTTGGCAAATATGTTTTTGCCTGAATCATGTCTAGAATTACTTCTAACAAAATTTAAATTGTTTATTCCCCTTTGACAGTATATTTTTTTATTATACAGATAATATACAACTATTATATTATGGTGAAAGGTTAAACGAATACTTTCATTTCCATGCCTCTTAGCTCTTTCACTTCACACGAAATCATGCACTCTGTCTTCCCCTCCCTAAAAGGTAAGTGGCGACTGACGGTCAGAAGTTTTCTTTGTATTTTTTGAATTTCCTTTCACATTTACATACAAATGTAATTTCTCTGGAGATTTAAAAAATAAATATAAATAAAAATCTTTTTTTTGAAACTTTTTTTTTAATTTAAAAATGTTTCTTGGAGACTGTTCCAAGTTAGTACATATTTGAGTCTGAATAGTATTTCTTAGTGTGGCGTTATTCCAGCTCACCTACTCATTCCTCCATTGATGGACATTGAGGTTGTCTCTTTTTTTTTCTATCACAGTTAAACCTCAAAAAAAATTTTTTCCTAGACAAGGGGAATGTATTTCTGGCTGAAATTTCTAGCAAGTTAGAATTATTTAGTCAAAGATGCCAATTTTGCTATCCTTTTCAAATTAATTAATTAATAAGAAATACATGACTTTTATGTTTTTTAATTATTTTTTTAAGTACATGACTTTTAAAGATTAAATAAATTTCTAGCATATGTTGTTTACCATAGGCTTCCCAGGTAGTGCAGTGATAAAGAATCTGCCTGCCAGTGCAAGGGATGCAAGAGATGTATGTTTCATCCCTGGGTTGGGACGATACCCTGGAGTTGGAAATGACAACCCACTCCAGTGTTTTTGCCTGGAAAATTCCATGGACAGAGGAGCCTGGCAGGCTACAGTCCATGGGGTTGCAAAGGTTGGACACAACTGAGCAATGTGCACAGAGCTTGTATACCTACTGTTTGCGGAGGCTTTAGGCAAGACATAAACTTTAGGCAAGTCTTAGTAGGAGATAGAATAAATCCCATTTGGAACCTAGGCCTTTTCAGACAAAACTTTTAACTAATCTTGCTTTCTTTGTCACCAAAGTGTTCTTTAAAGTAATTAAAGGACACGGGCCTTTGCCATAAAGCTGATGGAGGCTACTTCATTTTAAGACAGTAATTTTCAGTTTAGGACTTTGCACTACACTTGCACTGCAAGTTTGTGATTGACTTTTGATGACGTGATTTCAAAGGGCTGGTGGTTGTTTTTGCCTGGTGATTTCCAGGCAGATGCCTAGTGATGCATCTCAGGGCTGGGCAACAGGACTCTGACAGCCCTCCCACAGTGCCCAGCAGACTTTAGGGTGAGGTGGCAGGCATGTCTGCTGGCTTCTCTCCAGGTCAGCCCAAAGTGACAGGACACCAACTCTGGGTGATGAAACTTGCCTGCAACTGGTGAGCAGTAGATCAGGGACTTGAATTCAGGTATTTTGACACCTGAGTCTGAGGATTTCAGTCACTAGGTTGTCCTACAACTCTCACTACAACATTGCTGTCAGTACAAAAGGGATTCAGAGGAGGGAGTGTTTACTATGGGCTAGGATTGCCTGTAGGGCTTTCAGGTAGGACCTGGGAATTAAATGATTTAGGTTTGGGCTATGAGGAGGAAGGAAAAGGTGTAAATAAAGATCTGGGGGAAAAAAAAGTTATGGGAAGGGAAAAGCAAAAAACAAAAGACTAACAAAGTCACAACCATAATAATAGCAACAAATTAACTTTACAGATCATTTTACTCTGGGCTGGGACCTTGCAAAGTACTCCATAGGAAACATTTAATTTAATTCTTAATAAATTCTGATGAGATAGGGACTTCCCTGGTGGTCCAGTGGTTCACTCTGGAACCACTGCATACACACTCCATTCACTCTGTGTATGTGAAGAAACTCAAAACGAGACAGATTCAGCTGAAATTTCTTTGTGAAAAGAAGAATTGTGCAGCTGGATCCTAAGCTCTAATATAAATAAATACCAGATAAATAAATAAACCTATAAATACATCTCTTTCTTAAAAAAGAAAATAATTCAATTTGCAGGGGATGGGGTTCCATTCCTGGTCAGGGAACTAAGATCCCATATGACATGGAGCAACTAAGCCTGGGAATAGCAACTACTGAGTCCAGAGACCACAACTAGAGAGTCTGTGTGCTGCATGGGAAGGATCCCACGTTACACAACGAAGATCCTGAATACAACAACTCAGACCCGACACAGCCAAATAAATAAATAAATATTTTAAAAATCCTGATGAGATGCAATTCCTAGAGGGGTAGGATGGGGTGGGAGGTGGGAGAGAGGTTCAAGAGGGAGGAGACGTATATATACATATGGCTAATTCATACTGATGTATGGCAGGAACCAACAGGATATTATAAAGCAATTATCTTCCAATTAAAAACAAATTAATTAAAAAAATTTTTGTAATGGGGAAATGGAATTTAATGATATTAAGTAAACTGTCCAAAGCCATGGAGCTGATAAAGAGGTGTAGCTCAGTAAGTGGACTGATGAAGGGACATAGTGGATTGGAGGGGGACTCACAGATGGGATGGGTGGGAGGAGTATAGGGACAGTCAGGGCCTTGAATGACCGTGCAATGGGCAACCCTTGAACAAATTTTGAGTATTAGAGTCACATGATGAAAATGAATGTATAGAAAAGTTCTTTCACTTTTATTCATTCACTCTCCCCACCTCTGATGAAAGATGGAAACCCGGGTTGAAACGACGGTGGGTGGTGATTGCAAAGGATGAATTAAAGATAAAAAAGCCTGAACAGTGCAGCCATACGCCTTCCATGCCTGTTTTGGGGGCCCTAAAATAGTCTAATGTACTTTGAATCCATGCTTAGGAACTGCAGGGCTCTACTGAAAAGAACCTGAGTCCTGAAAGCAGAAGAACCTGGATCCATATCCTGGCTCTGCCACTCTTCAGCTTTGAGCAAATCTGCTTGTTGAATGACCAGTCTGTGGGATCCTGACTGGGAGAGCAGAAACTTGGTCTCTCTATGACTGACTGACTCATAGGTGCTGTAAGCATCTTTTGAATAACAGGTGAATGGATTTTTCTAAGGCTTCCTCTCCAGCTACACAATGAGCATCATGAAACCTATTTCATAAAGTCCTGCCTCCTGTAAACCAAAGACTTGCAAACACTTCAGGTCTACACTGAAGAAAGAGGCCAGTGTTTTTGCTGCCATAGTATCCTGCTTTCCTGTGAGTTTTGCCACTGGGAAGGGATAATAATTCCTTGTTTGTTGTTTCAAAAGGTAATTTTTTTTTTCTATTAAAGCAATGTGTGCTCATTTATAGAGAATTTGGAAAAATTCAGGGAAGTTAAAAATAGAAAATGTTAATAGATTTGATCAGATAATGGATATTGGTATTCCTGTCTCCACCAGTTTTCTTCTAGGCATTTATTTTTTTCTCTCCATGTAATAAAATTGTGATTATACTAAATATAAAATTTGCTAACCTGTTTTTTTCAAGTCCCATTTAATTATGTGAACTCCCATAGCCCTTCAGTTCAGTTCAGTAGCTCAGTCATGTCCGACTCTTTGTGACCCCATGAATCACAGCATGCCAGGCCTCCCTGTCCATCACCAACTCCCAGAGTTTACCCAAACTCATGTCCATTGAGTCGGTGATACCATCCAACCATCTCATCCTCTGTCGTCCCCTTCTCCTCCTGCCCCCAATCCCTCCCAGCATCAGGGTCTTTTCCAATGAGTCAGCTCTTCGCATCAGGTGGCCAAAGTATTGGAGTTTCAGCTTCAGCATCAGTCCTTCCAAAGAACACTCAGGACTGATCTCCTTTAGGATGGACTGGATGGATCTCACTGCTGTCCAAGGGACTCTCAATAGTGTTCTCCAACACCACAGTTCAAAAGCATCAATTCTTCGGTGCTCAGCTTTCTTTATAGTCCAACTCTCACATCCATACATGACTACTGGAAAAACCATAGCCTTGAGTAGATGGACCTTTGTTGGCAAAGGAATATCTCTGCTTTTTAATATGCTGTCTAGGTTGGTCATAACTTTTCTTCCAAGGAGTAAGCATCTTTTAATTTCATGGCTGCAGTCACCATCTGCAGTGATTTTGGAGCCCCCCAAAATAAAGTCTGCTACTGTTTCCACTGTTTCCCCATCTATTTCCCATGAATTGATGGGAGCAGATGCCAAGATCTTAGTTTTCCAAATGTTGAGCTTTAAGCCAACTTTTTCACTCTCCTTTTTCACTTTCATCAAGGGACTCTTTAGTTCTTCACTTTCTACCATAAGGATGGTGTCATCTGCGTGTCTAAGGTAATTGATATTTCTCCTGGCAATTTTGATTCCAGCTCTTATGCTTCATCCAGCCCAGCGTTTCTCATGATATACTCTGCATGTAAGTTACATAACACCTTAAATAGAATCTAAAAATAGGATTTGGGGAATGCGTTTACAGGTGACAGACTGGGTCACTTGTAAACAATGGACATTCATTTCTCACAGTTCTGGAGGCTGGAAGTCCCAGATCAGGGTGCCACCATGGTTGAGTGACAGCCTTCTCCCGGGTGACTTCTCATTATATCCTCCGAAGGTGGAAGGGAGGAAGGCAGCTCTCTGGGGCTCTTTTTTAATGGCACCAATCCCATTCATAAGGGTTCCACCATCATGACCTAATTACCTCTCAAATACCCTACTTCCTAACGCCATCAGCTTGAGGGTTAGAATTCAATATATGAATTTTGGGGGGGGACACAAATGTTAAATCTATAGCAGTACATATGGGTCTATCTTCACTGCAAGGTGAAGTTTCCCAAGGGCTGGGGAGGCTTATTATTTACCTTTTCATCCTCAGTATCTGGTATAATACATGCTGTAGGGTTGGAACTCCTGATATTTGACATCTTCAGGGACCTTCTATTCAGCATCACCAGCTGTAAACACACTTACCATCTTTTTTGTTCTCCACGGATGCTAAGCTGCATCTGTGATGATACATAGCAAACTCAGGTTGTCCTTTGTGAATGGCCTCTGTTGGCTGGGTGGTTCCCAGGCCTCCTCAGCCCATTGTTAAACTCCTGAGAAGGCTCTGTGGGTGGGGAGAGATGGGACTATGGAGGCAGATGCAGTACTCAAACTCTCTCTCTCTCTCCACACTGTTACTAAGCTGAGTGGCTTTATTCTCACCCCATTGGCCTTCCAAGCCCAAATGTATTTAATCACCTACAAGTACCACTTATTAACTGCCCCTAAAAACAATAATTAGGTACCACATTTTAATGTGAAGTGATCCATGTTACTATTGTTTCCTCCTCATAGTGACTCTCCCACTGCTGGTATTGTGACAGCTAAATAAAAAGGCCAGTAATATGTGGGTTTCTGGTTTTTGTTTTTTTACCTTGAGGAAACAAAGACTCCCCTGATGTAATGAGATACTAGGAATCTCAAAAGAGCCAAACAGAACAATATGGATTCTTTTTTTTAATATTATTATTATAAAGCCACTGAGAAGGAATTATTCAGCAATAATAAATGGGAGACTGGTTATTGTTAGAGCTTATATCCCATCACAGGGGGAGAAACCAAGCTGTTCAAGGCAACCTGTAAGGGGTGGGTGACCACAAATGCACACAAATTGTTAGAGTCAACACTGTCTCCCAATGAAGACAGACATTAAAAAACAACAAAAATGCTAATAAGAATTGGCCAATGCACCTTTTCAACAAAGCTGTCCAGTATTAAAACAAATTTTAAAAAGACTTTACTATGGCTTTCTTTTTTTAGCTACTTTAATTTTTAAAAATTTTTATACAAGTTTTAAAGGTTAATGTCCATTTACAGTTATTACAAAATATGTTGGCTATATTCCCCATGTTGTAGAAGACATCCTTGAGCCTATTTTACACCCAATAGTTTGTACCTTCTACTTCCCCAGCACTATATTGCCCACCCCCACTGGTAACCACTAGTCTGTTCTATCTGTGAGTCTGCTTCTTTTATGTTAAATTCAGTTTGTTGTATTTTTTAGACTTCACATATAAGTGATATAATTTATAATGTTTATATATTTTTGTCTGACATTTCATTTAGCATAATGCTCTTCAAGTCCATCTATGTAGCTTCAAATGACAAAATTTCATTTTTTTTGTGGTTGGTAGTTTTCCATTATATATTTATATTCATTCTATATATTCTTTATCCATTTACCTATTCATGGACACTTAAGTTGTTTCCATGTCTTAGCGACTATAAACAGAGCTTCCCCGAACATTGGGATGCATGTATCTTTTTGAATTAGTGTTGTTTTCTTTCAGATATATATTGGGTCACATGATAGTTTTAGTTGTGCCAAATTTTTTAAAAGTAGAAAACCGCTTATTAAAAAAGTATTCTGTTAAAAAGAATACATTTGAATCAGTTCTAATGAGATGGATGAAACTGGAGCCCATTATACAGAGTGAAGTAAGCCAGAAAGATAAACACCAATACAGTATAGTAAGGCATATATATGGAATTTAAAAAGATGGTGATAACCCTATATGCAGGACAGAAAAAGAGACACAGATGTATAGAACAGACTTTTGGACTCTGTGGGAGAAGGCGAGGGTGGGATGATCTGAGAGAATAGCATTGAATCATGTATATTATCAAGTGTGAAACAGATCGCCAGCCCAGGTTGGATGCATGAGACAAGTGCTCGGGGCTGGTGCACTGGGATGGGAGGGAGGTGGGAGTGGGGATCAGGATGGGGAACACATGTAAATCCATGGCTGATTCATGTCAATGTATGGCAAAAACCACTACAATATTGTAAAGTAATTAGCCTCCAACTAATAAAAATAAATGAAAAAAAAAAAGTATTCTGTCAAGTATTGCTCAGTACAATGTGACTTTAGGAACCCCCACTGAAAACCTGTCTACCCTAATATCCTAGGAACTTCATTTCTTGGTTGGAAGGTTTGGAATAGGTCAGCACCAAGATTCTAATTCATTGGCCTGAGGGGTACCATCCCCTCCTCAAAGGGTCCTCCCTGTGCCCTAGGTGGAAAAACCCTCTTCCTAATTGCCATGGAATGCTCAGGGTTACACAATGAACCTCTCGCCATCTGATTGGCCTGGTACCCAGGTGCACCATGGGAGAGAATTTGAATGCTCTTGGCAATTGAAATTGAGATCTTTATGGTTATAACTGATGGACTGCTGGGGCACTGTTGAGGAATATCACATTCCTGAGAGAAAAAGTAAGGAGCTTTGCATGATAGATGGGACTGAACTTCAAGAATTGTCACTGGAAAGATGGTATTTCCAAGGACAGGCCTTTGAACCCACCTGGTCCCTATCCCCTAAAAGGGTTCTGAGCCTTGTGAATGAGAGGATTATGAAACAAAACTGAAAAATGTGACAAATCAAATATCATTTGAGGTTCCAGCTGCCTGAGAGAGTTGGGAACTAGTCAAGAAGCTGCTTGGGTAGAGAGAGGTGTTAGGGCTGGAGATTAAGAGGCAGGTGATGAGGAAGTAGGGGCAGGGGTGAGAACTGACCCAGCAGGGTCGTTAGAGGTCACAGGTGGGTCAGTGCTCCCCCATGGGGCTCTGAGTTGGTTCTGATCATCACATTGTCAGACCCTGCTCTGAGAGTTGTGGGGATTTTTCAGAATCAAAAGAAACTTTTTAATTTCAAAGAAAGAATAACTCATGTGAAAGATGGGACATACTGACCAACAATACAGTTGACATTTTGAAACTGTAGCAACAATAAGAGCACTAGGAGTTCAGAGGAAGAAGGGATTTCTTGGAAGGTGATTAGAGGAGCCTTACTAGAAAAGCTTTAAAAGAGAGACAACACTTAGGTAAGTTGGAGGAAGAAATAACTGGGGGCAAGAAACCTTCCTAAGAGCTGAGATGTACCTTGAGTCTGTAAGCATCTTTGAGTACCTTTGGTTTCCCACTTATTATAACTATACATTGTGCTTTCAGTTCAGTCACTCAGTCATGTCCAACTCTTTGCAACGACATGGACTGCAGCATGCCAGGCTTCCCTGTCCATCACCAGCTCCCATAGCTTGCTCAAACTCATGTCCATCATGTCGGTGATGCCATCCAACCATCTCATTCTCTGTCATCCCCTTCTCCTCCCGGCTTCAATCTTTCCCAGCATCAGGGTCTTTTCCAGTGAGTCAGTTCTCTGCATCAGGTGGCCAAAGTATTGGAGTTTCAGCTTCAGCATCAGTCCTTCCAATGAATATTCAGGACTGATTTCCTTTAGGATGGACTGGTTGGATCTCCTTGCAGTCCAAGGGACTCTCAAGAGTCTTCTCCAACACCACAGTTCAAAAGCATCAATTCTTTGGTGCTCAGCTTTCTTTATACTCCAACTCCCACATCCATAGATGACTACTGGCGAAACCATAGTTTTAAGTAGACGGACCTTTGTTGATAAAGTAATGTCTCTACTTTTTAATATGCTGTCTAGGTTGGTCATAACTTTTCTTCCAAGGAGCAAGTGTCTTTTAATTTCATGGCTGCAGTCACCATCTTAAGTGATTTTGGAGTCCCCCAAAATAAAGTCTGTCACTGTTTCCATTGTTTCCCCCTCTATTTGCCATGAAGAGATGGGACCAGATGCCATGATCTTAGTTTTCTGAATGTTGAGCTTTAAGTCAACTTTTTCACTCTCCTCTTTCACTTTCATCAAGAGGCTCTTTAGTTCTTCTTTGTTTTCTAACATAAGAGTGGATTTACTTTCTTTGGATTTTTCAGTATCTTTGCCATCTTTCTAAAAGTTACTACTAGGGAATACTGACTAACCAGAGAGACTCATAAATCACAAGAGTGCACTTTACTATCTGAGATGAATAACTTTACTTGGTTCATATTTGGCTCTTAGTACAGGTACAGAATCCTGTAAAATGGAATATACAAAATAATTACAAGGTTAAGAGAGTTTTCAGATAGGTGCTCACCCCCACACTAGCCCCACTGGAAAATTAGGATCAATACAAGGTGCACTGGAGAATGGATACTCTAAGGCAGGCTAACTGTTCTATTTAACCCATGTTCTATTACCATGCAATGAAAATAACTTTCCCCCAGTGCCATCATTGCCCTTTGGTACCAAGTGAAGGGGTAAGAAGGAGGGGGCCAGGTACATCACTTGACAGATGCTCTGTTCACATTCAGCTCATCTGGGTAGCCATGTGTCCTGTGCTGGAAGTTTTTCTCCTGAATTATCTCCAGTGGCTCTCAGTGCAACATGAACTCACTGTTCTTTGCCAATCTTTTAGTTCCCTTGAAGGAGCAGATGGACAGAAGCCTGCTCCCTACTGCAAGCTCTGACTTATAACAGTGTGCCCCTCTTGGCTATGCTTCTGAATCTGGAGTTTTAGCAACTTAACGCCAGAGATGCTCTTGGTGGATAGTTTTGAATTTTGGCTTCATGCTTGGTCCAAATGTCATTTTTGAAAAGAAAGTAATTCTTTGGTGTTATTATTTATAATACCACTACTACCATTCCAACTCTACCATTTCCTATTAATGATCAGTCCCAAGCTGATACTAGTTTATTAACACCAGTGACACTGCCAATATTCAAGTTATGTTCACTTATTTCATATTCTTTCCTTCATTTCCTCTTCCTTTCTTTTTTTTATTTTTAATTTTTACTTTTCTTTTCTAAAAACAGTCCACAGAAACATCATAACTGCATTCTCCTGGGCACTTTCCTGTGATCACCCAGCCAGAGGGGAGTACATCTCTATGATGTCAAGACTTTTAGAGGTAACAGCAAGATCCTCTACGACCCACCTCCCAGAATATTGGAAATAAAAGCAAAACTAAACAAATGGGACCTAATGAAACTTAAAAGCTTTTGCACTACAAAGGAAACTATAAGTAAGGTGAAAAGACAGCCCTCAGATTGGGAGAAAATAATAGCAAATGAAGAAACAGACAAAGGATTAATCTCAAAAATATACAAGCAACTCCTGAAGCTCAATCCCAGAAAAATAAATGACCCAATCAAAAAATGGGCCAAAGAACTAAACAGACATTTCTCCAAAGAAGACTTACAGATGGCTAACAAACACATGAAAAGATGCTCAACATCACTCATTATCACAGAAATGCAAATCAAAACCACAATGAGGTACCATCACACGCCAGTCAGGATGGCTGCTATCCAAAAGTCTACAAGCAATAAATGCTGGAGAGGGTGTGGAGAAAAGGGAACCCTCTTACACTGTTGGTGGGAATGCAAACTAGTACAGCCGCTATGGAGAACAGTGTGGAGATTTCTTAAAAAGCTGGAAATAGAACTGCCATATGACCCAGCAATCCCATTTCTGGGCATACACACTGAGGAAACCAGATCTGAAAGAGACACGTGCACCCCAATGTTCATCGCAGCACTGTTTATAATTGCCAGGACATGGAAACAACCTAGATGCCCATCAGCAGATGAATGGATAAGGAAGCTGTGGTACATATACACCATGGAATACTACTCAGCCATTAAAAAGAATTCATTTGAATCAGTTCTAATGAGATGGATGAAACTGGAGCCCATTATACAGAGTGAAGCAAGGCAGAAAGATAAAGAATATTACAGCATACTAACACATATATATGGAATTTAGAAAGAAGGTAATGATAACCCTATATGCAAAACAGAAAAAGAGACACAGAAGTACAGAACAGACTTTTGAACTCTGTGGGAGAAGGTGAGGGTGGGATGTTTCGAAAGAACAGCATGTATATTATCTATGGTGAAACAGATCACCAGCCCAGGTGGGATGCATGAGACAAGTGTTCGGGCCTGGTGCACTGGGAAGACCCAGAGGAATCGGGTAGAGAGGGAGGTGGGAGGGGGGATCGGGATGGGGAATACGTGTAACTCTATGGCTGATTCATATCAATGTATGACAAAACCCAAAAAAAAAAAAAAAAAAAATAGAGGTAGGTGTGGTCTGTCAGCTGGATTTCCTGGCCCTGGCTCAATGATAAAGAATCTGTGTCTGCAGGATACTTGCAGGAGTCATGAGTTCAATTCCTGGGTCAGGAAGATCCCCTGGAGTAGGAAATGACAGTCTACTACAGTATTCTTGCCTGGGAAATCCCATGGACAGTGGAGCCTGGCAGGCTATATAGTCCATGGGGCTACAGAAACACTGGACTTGACTTAGTGACTAAACAAAACCAACCATATGAACTGTAGGTGTTAGGAGGATCTTTGCTTTTTTACTCTAGTTGCTCTGTGACCTAACTTTTCACCTCCCCGCCCCCCCGACTTTACAGCCCTTCAGACTTCTACATCCATTGTCCAATGGTCAGATGTAGAACCTCAGGGGTCAGAGAAGAATTAAACCATTTTATCTCCAATGCCCTTCTTCTTCAGAGAGACCATCAAAAAAGCCAATGGAGAACTGTGTCCTAGAAATAACTTCAGACTTTATGAAAATCATGGGGATCAAGGACTTTAAGGAGGGTGACTACTGATTTCTCTGGCACTCTGAGTGGTAGTGTGAGTAGTGTCTGCCTGAGTAGCATGTGTGGTTGTGTCCGCCAGGACATAGAGGCTACAGCCACAAACTACAAGCTCTGTAGAGAACCATTGACTGGGGAATTGGTTGTTAAAATATTAAGTGAAACAGGCAGTTGAACTTGCATGAGTTCACTTACAAAAGGAGGAATATGTGTAGGTAAAAGATCTGATATAAAATGAAGTATTCACAGCTGCATATGAAATTATAGTTGATAGTTTTCTTCTTTGTTTTTTAACATTTGCCAACCCACAAAGAGTGTGGTAATTTTTATCAATAGAGGGTTAAAGAAAAAGCCTTTAAGAAGAAATAATGTAGAGGTAGGAATTGTGCTGCTTTCATTTCATCCTTGTGGTTAATGAATCCAACAGTGGACACCTGGTCTTGCACCTGGGTTGTGATTTTTCAGTGTGGAGTCTGGAGCCTGCTCTAGCGCTCCTGGGGCAGCAGAAACCAGGATGTCTTGGAGACCTGGAAATGAATCCGTAACTTATGGAGCTCTGGGGCTTGTCATGGTTATCAAGTTAGTTAGCCTTGCTCATTTCAGTAACAGGATCATAAAGTTTCAGAACTAGGAGGATCTTGAGGAATCAGCTATTTGTTTTTTTCATTTTTGTGGCAGAACCAGGATGAGAGTTTGATAGTAATAATGTCTACCTTTTAGTAATCATGTGCCAGGAATGATACTAAGTACTTTACACAGATTAATCTTTAATCACATCATCAAAGTAAGCATTATCCCTACCTTGATTTACAGACAAAGAAGCTGAGGCATATAGATTACTCCAAATTATCCAATTAGAATCCATGGCTGGTTTTGAACTCAAGTTTGTCTGGTTCTAAAATGGGCTCTTACTAGGCACAGTTCTGTCTCTTTATTTCTAGGATGGGCTACCGGATTCCCAGTCTTAGATCTTTACCTCTTGTCTCCACATAGAAAATGCAAGGTCTGTTTTAACCTGTGTGGACTGAGCAGATCAACTCTGAAAGGACATTGCCCTTGCTGTGGTAGCCTGTGTGGTCACAAAGAAGCTCACTCTGTAGTTTAAAGGCCCATGTTTGCTATTCTTCAAAGCAGCGTGGCCTCAGGCCTACAGCCTGAGCTCAGACTTGCTTCCCTTTACTCACGCACTTCCCTTTCATTGTGAGAGCTCCCATTCACACTTGGTGGCAATGCCCAGCCACAGTGAGGGTGTGGTGACCAGGAGATTGTCACCAGTGCCCCAGCTGGTAGGAGGGAACTGGGAGAGAAGTCTCAAGGCTGTAGCACCCTGAGGCCTCTGCTGGTGGTGGCTCAGGCCACCATCTCCCGACCCCTTCTGTTCTCCGACTGTGGGAAGACTGGACTGACCTGGTCTTTGAGAGAAGAGAGACTTGAGGGCAGAGAAATATCTTCTCTTTTAGAGGAAAGTAAAATAGTCTCGGATCATGAATGGGATCAACCTGAGAGTAAGTTCTCTATTTCACATATGATAATGTATACGTTTCAGTGTTAGGAGGGATAGTGTGGGGAGGGAGGGTGGAGGGGTTTCAGGATGGAGGGGACACATGTATACCTATGGCCGATTCAAACTGATGTATGGCAAAAACCATCACAATATTGTAATTATCCTCCAATTAAAATAAGTAAAAAAGAACCCCAGTAAGTTCTCTGTTTTTCAGCCTGGCCAGAGGGGTCCTGTCAGCCACAGTCTTCAAACCAAGGGTGACAGTATGTGTTGTAGAGGCTGAAGACTTTTCCAGAGATTATAACACAATAACATATGGGTAAAACCCCAGCTGCACTAAATATAATTAAACGTTTCTTTGATGATTCAGAAGGCGTTTAGGATACTGTAGTGCCTGAGGGTCACCATTATGCTGATCGTCATCCTTGATGAGGCAAGCAGCTGAATAAAAAGGCCAGATTTAAAGTTAAGAGGCCTCACTCCCACTCTGCCTACCTGGGTGGGCTTGGGCAGATGACTTGACTCCTTGAGCTTCACAGTCCCCTCAGAGTAGGGGTGGTAGCATTGCATGGTCATGCTGTCATAGTAGAAACTTTGTGCACAGAGAATCTTGCTGTCATGGTTATCATTTCTAGTAAGCTACCAGGACATCCAACTGCTTGCCAATAGAGAAGTGATATTTAGTCAAGGGCCAGTAAAAAACATTTAGTGTTTTTAAACTGTAACAATGGTACATATTTTGAAATTAAAAATGAAAAAGTTACAATATCACAGAAGAGAACTTAACTTATTAAATTAAAAGTCCCCACCAGGACATCCAACTGCTTGCCAATAGAGAAGTGATATTTAGTCAAGGGCCAGTAAAAAACATTTAGTGTTTTTAAACTGTAACAATGGTACATATTTTTTGAAATTAAAAATGAAAAAGTTACAATATCACAGAAGAGAACTTAACTTATTAAATATAAAAGTCCCCTTCTACCCTCATTGTCTCAGTCTTCCCTGGGGTTCAGCCTAATGTAACTTTGTGTGTGTGTGCATTAGGTTTAAATTACACTAGTCATTGTTGTTCTATGTCTTTTTTTTTTTTGTCACTTAGCATATTTTGGAGATCTTTCAATTCTTTTTTACAGTGGCATATCCATGGCCTTTCATAATATAGATGAGATTTTTTTGTTGTTGTTGTTTAACCATTACCCTGTTGATGAACATTAGGTTATTTCTAGTTTTTCTATGGCCAACAATGGGGCAGTGAGCACAAGATGACAAGTTTATGGACCAATTCAGTTGTGGCCACCCAGTAATTTTTTATTGTCTCAGATTGTTTTAACCCATACTTCCTAAAATATATTCTTCTTGATCTATATATGCCCCAAAAGAGATAGTGCCAAATATGAATGAAGCAAGTGATCTTTTCTAATGGTTTGGTGATTTCTAAATAAATTTATACACTTGTGCAGTTATCACCGCAAATGAGATTTACAGCATTTATGTTACCCCCAAAGTTTCCTTTAGTACCTCCCTGAGATACACATCTGCTCCAGCTCTAGAACTGATCTGATTTCTACCTCTAAAATTTTGCCTTTATCTAGAAATTTCATATAAATAAAATCACAGTATGTCACCTCTTGTGTCTGGTGTCTTTCACTTAGCAAACAATTTTTTTGAGGTTCAATTGTGTTGATGGACCTATCAGTTAATACTGAGTAGTGTTCCATTACTCATAGATGTACTCATTTTGTTTGTTCATTTGAACTGTTTCCAGCTGGAAGCTATTTTCAGTATTTGCCTGTCACAAATAATGATACTATGAATATTTGCATACAAGTTTTTGTAGGGACATACATTTTTATTTCTCTTGGGTTAATACCTATAAGTGGAATCACAGAGTCTTATGATAGGTATATGTTTAACTTAAAAAAAAAAAAAACCGCCAAATTATTCCTCAAAGTGCTTATTTCATTTTATATTTCTACCAGCAATATATGAGGGTTCCTGTTTCTCCACCTCCTCATTAACACTTGGTATTGTCAGTCTTCTTTATTATAGATTGTCTAATGATTGTGCGGTGGTAGCACAGTGTCATTTTAACTTGCATTTTCCTAATAATTAATGATGCTGGGCACAACTAATGATGTTGGGCACAGTAAAGCCATTCTTATATGTTCCATGGTAAAATGTCTAATTAAATCTTTTGCCCATTTTTTTAAAAAGCCAGGACATTTGCTTTTTATTATTGGAATCTTTTATAGATTCTGACTATAAACCATATATATATTTATATATGATATGATTTACAAATATTTTCTCCCAATCTGTGACTTATCTTTTCATGTTTTTTAATTGTAACTTTTTTTAAATTATAACTTTTTTTCTAGATGTGACTTTTGAAGAATGAAAGTATTTAATGTTGATGAAGTCTGAATTAGTCAATTTTTTCTATTATGGATTATGCTTTGGGTGTCACATCTAAGATATCTTTGTTTAACTCCCACTCACATAGATTTTATCTTCTGTTTTCTTCTAGAAGTTTGGTAAAAAAAAAAAAAGCAAAGTGATTTTATAAGTTATTTAAAAGATAAGCTGAAGCTAATGTTCTATAAGCCCTTCCTAGGGTGAAATCAATGGGTCGATGGAGTTAAGTCTATATAGGGGTCTTTCCTACATTTTCAGGGTTGCTTTCACAAGTTGGTTATATTGTGTACCCACAGAAGCAGCTAAGTGTTCCTAATTACTGATCCCTCAAAATCTTTTCCCAAGGAGAGAATGAGATCATGCTCATTTAAAGGGATCTGGAAAGGTTTTACTTTGAAGAGGTCATACTTATTTCCTGTACCATAAGTAAAATGTTCTTGGTGTGTTATTTCATTTAGCAAGTATAGGCCAATATCTCTCAAAACCAAAGCAGGAAAGAGTCATTTCCTATTACTAATGGTTTTGACATGGGCTTAGTTTCACTTGCTTCTCTTTATTCCTGTGCTGTGCTTAGTCGCTCAGTTGTGTCCGACCCTTTGCTACCCCATGCACTGCAGCCCGCCAGGGTCCTCTGTCCATGGGGATTCTCCAAGTAAGAATACTGGGGTGGGTTGCCACGCCCTCCTCCATCTCTTTATTCCTAGTAACTCATTTTATTTCTCTAATAATGAAGCAATTATGTATTAGACATTGAAAAGTTATTTGAACTTGTGTGTGTATGTGTGTGTGTGTACGTGTGCACAATCAAGGGTTACATTGCTCTTGATTATTGGGGAAACTTACACCTCATTTCTTTCAAACCTTCATTGATCATAGCATATACAGATCCTCATTCCTTATTTGAAACACTCAAAGTCAAAATGGTTTCAAATGTGTAGTTTTTTAAACTTTAGAGAGATACTACAATGAATATTCTGAGTGAATATAATTTTTCCAGAGTCGAGATGACTAGTATTTCCTAATAAGGACATATTCATATATTTTGAAACATACTGAATATTTACAATATGTGAAATAATAAAGCCCATAAGAAGTGTCAATCAGTTTAGATTTTTTACCATTTGAGTTCAGTTCTGGGGGCAAATGAGTTGTAAAACCTTTCCATTTAGAGCATTTTTGTGTTCTGAACTGAGAGTAAGGGCTAGTGGATTCATCCTGCCTTTCCTGGGAGCACACCACAAGCTGCTCCTTGTGGACTGCCGAGATCCTTAGTCTCAGTTGCCAAGTTCCTTGGTCTCAGTTGATCACTGCTGGCTCTGCATTTTCAACTGCTGTGAGTGGCTGTCACATTCCAGGAGACACAGTGAAGCATGGACTTTGGCGAGTCGGCTTTCAGCTTGGAAGAGTTTTCTAAATGAACATTTTAAAGACAGATCATTTCCACCATATACAATGCTACGGTTTAGATTGCTTTCTAGGGAGAAGGTGTTTTGCCATCTAAAATCAATATACGCTTAAAAAAAAATACTTCCTCATCCTCACTAATTTTAGGCACTAATTCTATCTGCCTCATGGCACAGGCTCTCAGAGGCAGATGCCCAATAAAGATCTGTTATCTAGGGGGCCTGGATTCCTGGCTCGGGGTGAAATTATATCCTATAAAATGGAATTGAATCAAGCTGTGATATATTTGAATCCCATTGAGAGCTAGATTATATGGTCAATGGCAGCTCAGAGGCACGTTTTAATCACTGAACACTGTGGTGCTGACCTGATGGCGCTTTGTGGAAACCATTGGCCCACGTTCCTGAGGAAAGAGGGAGCCTCCTTGGTATCCACATCTCCTTTTTTCATGAAAAGAAAGCAGCTTAGCAATTTGTCTAATGGCGCTTTATGAAAAAATTACAAAAGTAGTACACACACTCGTCCTAAAATATTTGCACAAGTAATTATATAAAAAGGTTTCCTAAGCATATAGAATGAAAATGTAAAAGCCCTTCCATGCCACATTCCTATCCCATTCCTGCCACGCTCTTTAAGAGGTTGACACTGATCATAGCTGAGTGTGTGTCGCTCTAGGCCTTTTCCTTTCTAGCCATGTATGGGCACACACGAATACACTTGCACAGTCACATTTAGAAACAAATGGGTTGTACTCTTCAAATTGTCTTGTCACTGGCTTTTCTTAATCATCTATCAGAGACATCTTTGCACAACACTACTATCCTTTTGATGGCTGCAGAGCATTACCAAGAATGTATTTAACTGGTCCCATTGTGAAAAGCATGTAGGCAATCTTTTGGGGATGTTGCAAACTGTTTTAGTGAAATTTCTTATTCGTATATTTTTATACACACGTATATTTTTATAAAGTAGATGGTTATGGTTCTTGGTTTAACTCCAAGGGCTCCCCCATTGCTTTAAGCCTGAATTTCAGCATTCTCTCCTGTCCATCTACTGTTTATCTAGAAATTCACTGGAGCACTGCTTTGCCATTGGGCAAAGTTGTCTTTGCTGGACACATGGGTGTCTCTTGTGGGGAGGATGGGGAGGTTCAAAGAGGATTGCTTATGTCACAACTTTTGATACTTATGATTTTGCCTCCTAGCTTAAAGTCATTTAAAAAAATTTCCTCCCAAGTATAGGACAGGTTAGATAAAATAAAAGCTTGCCTTCAACTTGTGTAAATTGTTATAAACTATTCACAGAGCTCTTAAAAATGTCTCCTGAAATATAAAATTTTTCGAAGTAAAAAATTTTTCTCCCATGCATTTCCTCTAGTCACCTCTCGCCTCAGCTCAGTTCAGTTCAGTTCAGTCACTCAGTCATGTCCAACTCTTTGCAACCCCATGGACTGCAGCACACAGGCCTCCCTGTCCACACCAACTCCCGGAGTTTACTCAAACTCATGTCCATTGAGTCGGTGATGCCATCCAGCCATCTCATCCTCTGTCGTCCCCTTCTTCTCCTGCCCCAATCCCTCCCAGCATCAGGGTCTTTTCCAATGAGACATCAGGTGGCTACCTCTTCGCATGAGGTGGCCAAAGTATTGGAGTTGCAGCTTCAACATCAGTCCTTCCAATGAATATTCAGGAAGGATTTCCTTTGGGATGGACTGGTTGGATCTCCTTGCAGTCCAAGGGACTCTCAAGAGTCTTCTCCAACACCACAGTTCAAAAGCATCAATTCTTCGGCACTCAGCTTTCTTCATAGTCCAACTCTCACATGCATACATGACTACTGGAAAAACCATAGCTTTGACTAGATGGATCTTTGTTGGCAAAGAAACGTCTCTGCCTTTTAATATACTGTCTAGGTTGGTCATAACTTTTCTTCCAAGGAGTAAGTGTCTTTTAATTTCATGGCTGCAGTCACCATCTGGAGTGATTTGGGAGCTCAGAAAAATGAAGTCTTCCACTGTTTCCACTGTTTCCCCATCTATTTGCCATGAAGTGATGGGACTAGATGCCACAATCTTAGTTTTCCAAATGTTGAGCTTTAAGCCAACTTTTTCACTCTCCTCTTTGACTGTCATCAAGAGGCTCTTCAGTTCTTCTTCCCTTTCTGCCATAAGTTCTTCTTCCCTTTCTGTCATCTGACTATCTGAGGTAATTGATATTTCTCCTGGTGATCTTGATTCCAGCTTGTGCTTCATCCAGCCTAGCGTTTCTCATGATGTACTCTGCATATAAGTTAAATAAGCAGGGTGACAATATACAGCCTTGACGTACTCCTTTTCCTATTTGGAACTAGCCTGTTGTTCCATGTCCAGTTCTAACTGTTGCTTCCTGACTGGCATACAGATTTCTTAAGAGGCAGGTCGGATGGTATTCCCATCTCTTTCAGAATTTTCCACAGTTTTATTGTGATCCACACAGTCAAAGGCTTTGGCATAGTCAATAAAGCAGAAATAGATGTTTTTCTGGAACTCTCTTGCTTTTTTGATGATCCAACAGATGTTGGCAATTTGACCTCTGGTTCCTCTGCCTTTTCTAAAACCAGCTTGAACATCTGGAAGTTCATGGTTCATGTATTGTTGAAGCCTGGCTTGGAGAATTTTGAGCATTACTTTACTAGTGTGAGAGATGAGTGCAGTTGTGTGATAGTTTGAGCATTCTTTGGCATTGCCTTTCTTTGGGATTAGAATGAAACCTGACCTTTATAGTCCCACGGCCACTGCTGAGTTTTCCAAATTTGCTGTCATATAGAGTACAGCACTTTCACAGCATCATCTTTTAGGATTTGAAATAGCTCAACTGGAATTCCATCACCTCCACTAGCTTTGTTTGTAGTGATGCTTCCTAAGACCTGCTTGACTTCACATTCCAGGATGTCTGGCTCTAGGTGAATGATCAAACATCGTGATTATCTGGGTCATGAAGATCTTTTTTTGTACAGATCTTCTGTGTATTCTTGCCACTTTTTCTTAATATCTTCTGCTTCTGTTAGGTCCATGTCATTTCTGTCCTTTATTGAGTCCATCTTTGCATGAAATGTTCCCTTGGTATCTCTAATTTTCTTGAAGAGATCTCTAGTCTTTCCCATTCTATTGTTTTCCTCTATTTCTTTGCACTGATCACTGAGGAAGGCTTTCTTATCTCTCCTTGCTATTCTTTGGAACTCTGCATTCAAATGGGTGTATCTTTCCTTTTCTGCTTTGTTTTTCACTTATCTTCTTTTCTCAGCTATTTGTAAGGCCTCCTCAGACAGCCATTTTGCTTTTTTGCATTTCCTTTTCTTGTGGATGGTCTTGATCCCTGTCTCCTGTACAATGTCACGAACCTCCATCCGTACATAGTTCATCAGGCACTCTATCAGATCTAGTCCCTTAAGTCTATTTCTCACTTCCACTGTATAGTCATAAGGGATTTGATTTAGGTCATACCTGAATGGTCTGGTGGTTTTCCCTACTTTCTTCAATTTAAGTCTGAATTTGGCAATAAGGAGTTCATGATCTGAGCCACAGTCAGCTCCTGGTCTTATTTTTGCTGACTGTATATAGCTTCTTCATCTTTGGCTACAAAGAATATAATCAACCTGATTTCAGTGTTGACCATCTGGTGATGTCCATGTGTAGTCTTGTGTTGTTGGAAGAGGGTGTTTGCTATGACCTGTGCATTCTCTTAGCAGGACTCTATTAGCCTATGCCCTAATTCATTCTGTACTCCAAGGCCAAATTTGCCTGTTACTCCAGGTGTTTCTTGACTTCCTACTTTTGTATTCCAGTCCCCTATAATGAAAAAGACATCTTTTTTGGGTTTTAGTTCTAGAAGATCTTGTAGGTCTTCACAGAACTGTTCAACTTCAGCTTCTTCAGCATTATTGGTCGGGGCATAGACTGAGATTACCGTGATATCGAGTGGTTTGCCTTGGAAACGAACAGAGATCATTCTGTCATTTTTGAGATTGCATACAAGTACTGCATTTCAGAATCTTTTGTTGACTGTGATAGCTACTCCGTTTCTCCTAAGAGATTCTTGCCCATAGTAGTAGATATAATGGTCATCTGAGTCAAATTCACCCATTCCAGTCCATTTTGGTTCGCTGATTCCTAAAATGTTGATGTTCACTCTTGCCATCTCTTGTTTGACCACTTCCAATTTGCCTTGATTCATGGACCTAACATTCCAGGTTCTTATGCAATATTGCTCTTTACAGCATTGGACCTTGCTTCCATCACCAGTCTCATCCACAACTGGGTATTGTTTTTGCTTTGGCTCCATCTCTTCATTCTTTCTGAAGTTATTTCTCCACTGATCTCCAGTAGCATATTGGGCACCTACCAACCTGGGGAGTTTATCTTTCAGTGTCCTATCTTTTTGCCTTTTCATGCTGTTCATGGGGTTCTCAAGGCAAGGATACTGAAGTGGTTTCCTATTCCCTTCTCCAGTGGACCACATTTTGTCAGAACTCTCCACCATGACCCATCCTTTTTGGGTGGCCCTACATGGCATGGCTCATAGTTTCATTGAGTTAGACAAGACTGTGATCCATATGATTAGATTGGTTAGTTTTCTGTGATTGTGGTTTTCAGTCTATGCTTTGCTGGAGCAGCCATGAAGAGATACTCCACGTCCAAGGTCAGAGAAACCCCAGTAAGATGGTAAGCGCTGGAGCAGCTGTGAGGAGATATCCCACATCCAAGGGCAAAGGAAAAGCTCTGGCAAGATGGTAGGAGGGGCGGATGTCTAGACAGACCTTTTATATCTATCGACACAGATTTGCTTCAGTTTACAGTCAAAGAGAACGTATAGAGAAACTTAAAAAGTTTTTAGTGCTTTAGGCAAGGTCAAAGCAGACTGATTTGTTTAGGAGAAAATCTGTAATCTTGGTCTGATTAGTCTTATGTTCTAAATACTGAGGCTTATTAGCCTGGACAAGAGTTCCTGATTGTTCGCAAAGCAGCCAGCCTTCAGAGCTCTGCCTTAAAATATTTTAGCAGCATTTGAATCTGGTGGTTGGGTTCTGATGGGGCTGTGATTATGCTGGGGACCTCCCCATGACGGTCCAGAAGTGAGTCAGAGCCAATGGCCAGGAGATGGGGGGGGTGGGGTGGGCGGCTGAAGCACTAGGAAACCAAGCACAAATACCCCAGGCTCCAGGCAGGTAAGCCACATGTGTCCATGTCCAGATTAGCTTAAAGGGTCAAAGGTTGGTGGGAAAAATATACTCCCAACATTTAACTCAACCAGTGAAGCAGCTAAGAGAACTCAGGTCCCTCTCAAGCAGTAGAAAACCTGGGTATTTCTGTGTAACCAAAAAAAACCTTTCAGGTTTTGATAAAGCTTTTAGCTGATTTTATGTCATAGTGTTAGAAAAATGATCCATAAGAAGAAGGATTGAGTGCAAAAAGTGAATGATATTCATGGTTTTCATTCAATGAACACTTTGTTCTTCCTCTTTCTACATGATGTGATATTTTATTAATTGATGATTTCCTTGAGTTTTTTGGACATACAATGAAAGTCACTCAATCATGTCTGACTCTTTGTGACCCCATGGTCTGTAGCCCACTAGGTTCCTCTGTTCATGGGATTCTCCAGGCAAGAATACTGGAGGGGGTTGCCATTTCCTACTCCAGGGGGTCTTTCTAGCCCAGGGATCAAACCCGCGTCTCTTGCATCTTCTGCATTGGCAGGCAGGCTCTTCACCGCTAGCACCACCTGGGAAGCCTGGGCCAGAGTCTAGAAGAGAGAAAAGGGATACTGGAAGTGGCCACTCATTTGACACTGGCATGAACTGTGCAGCTTCCTGCAGTGAGTGGGGAAATATGGTAGATGCTGTGAGCAAGACTGTGGTCCAGGGACCTGTGTGCCAGGGGGTGGAGCTTGTTTGCTGGTGAGGATCCTGGGGTTACTGTGGCAACAGAATGAAATTCAGATTGAGGACAGGGCAAGAAGGGGTAGGGACACTGCTTAGGAGACCAAAGCCATCATCAGACACCCTCTTTTAACTTCAAATCTCTTTCCCGTGTCCCACTGCCCCTCTCACCAGCACTTCTCAGAGGCATGCTCTGGCCCCACAGTCTCCTCTTTTATCCTTCTGGTCACCTCTTAACCTGTTCATGAAGGCTCCCAACACCTCCCATTCCAGGCCTTCAATACAGGTTGTATTTTTAATTTTTTTTCCAAAGAAAGGTAGAGTACATGGTCTCTGCAGAATATTAAGACAGTACAGGAGGTATTAAAAAGCAAAGATCATTCATAATCCCACCACTTTATTTCAAACACTGCTACCATTTTTTTATTCCCTTCCAGTCTTCTCCATGTATTTGAACTGAGTTGAGAAGAGACCAAATGAGTCATTATAGGCTCTGTTTTTGCACATACAGAGAATTGGCTCCAGCATCTGTCCCCACATTAATCACCAGGGTTGATTTGGCTGATCTAATTGGCTAGACCCCTCCCTCCCTCACTGCTCCCTGGGTGTTTCTCCATATGGAGTAATTTAATTAGACAGAGATAAAACTTCTCATTCACTCATTCAACAAATATTTATTAGTTGTCTGCCACGTGCACTGTGTTAGTTGCTGAAGGATGGAGCAGTGAAGCAGACAGACATTTATCATCTCCTCATATTTGAACAGTGTCATCTGCAGAGGGACTTGACTTCCTCCTATGGTAACAGGTACTGCACTCACCCGCTAGATCTTCAGACAAGCTTTCAATTCCATTTGTATAACTTTCTTACTTGATAACTCCTCCAACATTAAAAACTCTTCAGAACTGTTACTCTCAATGGCTGATGTTAAATATTCAGTTTTTCTTTTCCTCTTTTGCCCATAAACAATGCTGCTAGAAATATTTTTGCCCCTAAGCTTGGTCCATATTTATTTTGTACTATTTTCCTGGAATGAATTCCTAGAAGAGGAATGTATCCAGTCAAAAGATCTGAACCTTTTTAAGGCACTTAGATATCTTTTGCCAAATTGCTTTTCAGAAAGCACCTACTAATTCACCTGAGAAAGGGTTTATTTGTTTATATGAGTTGGCTGAACCAATATGAAAGTTTGAAGACGAGATGGAACAAGGTCCCTGAGATGCAGTGTTAGTGAGATCTGGAGAAGGTGCTAGGAGATAGCTCTGTAAAGGAAGAGAGAAAACTGTCCTGTTGGGACAGGAGTTAAGGAGGGTGCAGGTACAAGGAGTGTTTATGTATGTATTGAGAGAGTGGGATCTGATAGCCTCCATCTTCTTCACATGCCAGGAGGCAAGATCATCTTGGGGAAGATGACTGACATCTTAGGGGAGAATGAGGGTGGTTCAGAAGGGCCATGTAGCAAACAGAACACCAGCTAAAAGGTACAAATGACCAGATAGTGTAATGTCACATTTTGTTTATGATTGTAAGTGAAAACTTGATCATTGATACTAAGACCCTGTTTACCAGAGTATAGCAAAATTGAGGGTTGGCAATTATTTGATTAATTGATGAATGTTCCAAATTAGAAACACCAGGTCGGAATATGTTTCCGACCTAAATTATACAGTGCAGTTGTCTGCAGTGATCAAATTAACCAGCTGATTGCCAAATCGCTATTTCTCCCTGTCCCCTGTGGACATAGCTTAAAGAACTAATAAGTGAACTGGACTCTGCCCCAATCTATTTTGGGATAATTGATGTCTTTGTACTCGTATCCCAGCAGCTTGGTATTAAACACTGAAGCTTTGTGGAGACGATGTCAGGAGGCGATTTACTACTTCAAAAGTGGTCTTTCTTTTGTAAAGCTTATCAATCAGAAGTTTGAAGGAAATTTTCCAAACTCCCTAAGGAAAATTATATTTTATTGCTATGGAAAAATATTTTATTCTGTACATTTTGCTTTACAAAATGAATTTGTTTCAGATTCTGAATACTTTATGATTTTTGTTTCTGTCTTCATAAATCACTTTAAAGCAATTTCAGTTTTACATTTAAATGGTTTTGGTTCTTAAAACACTTATGTTGACTGAAAGTTGGATTTTTTTTTTTTCCTAAATGAAAAGTATTGGTGATTTTAACCTCTTAAAGAGTAAGGAAAATCAATTATGGTAAAGAAATATTTCATTCCTTACTGTTAAATATTTCCATCCTAAATTGATGGTTGATGTAATGTAGTCTGTGAAATGAATGGAGGCAGTTACTGGGGTAAATTGGACTCTGAAACCTGTTTTGTGAAATAGCAATGTAACTGGAATAATTTAGGAACTGACCTCAGTGCTTTGAGCTTCCTTTGTATGCTCTTAAACAATGCCCTGACATGTCATTTATTTAAATATGAAAGCAAAGGTAACCACTGTGTATTCCAGTTTTGACTTCTTTTTAATTTGTTTTTTTATTGAAGGATAATCGAGTTTTGACTCTTGCCGTCAGAGACTCAGCCCACCTTACTCATCAACCTGCAGGGCTGTGATGGGGTAAGATGATGGCATGAGAGTTCCTGACAAGAGTCCCCTCTTCTCAAAGAACTTATAAACTGTTGAGATTTACTAGTAGACCAAATTCTAACAAACAATAACGCAGTTTCAGTCTGAATATTATTCAAATACTAATGCAGATTAAAATGGTAAGAACGGCTTTTGGCATTAGAGATTTGATTGTCATGTGCTTTTATCAATTGTAAAAATGGATAAACAAGCTAAAGTTCAAAATGGCAGAATTACATGCTTTGCATTTAGATTTTAGTCTGTTCCAGATCTCTGAATTGGCAAGAAAGCCAAGTTGGATTCAGCCTGCTTACTTCCAAGCAGCTCCAAGGGACGGTACGCACATGAGGATCCCTGGGGTCATTGTGGCTTTTTTGACTCCAACCTCCCACCCAGAGAGGAACCTCTTAAATCAGAGGATCCCAGAACCCAGATTTTTGGAGAAATTAGAAACCTAGATTTTTACACAACATTCATGATTTTTAAATGTCAGTATTTCAGATATGCATGCTTGTCTGTGGCACAGGACCAGATTCAGCCTGAGGCTGTTGGTCTGTGACCTCTGACTAAAAGGTTTCCAAGCTCTGATTTCTAGGTAAAAAAGCCAGACTTCACCACTTGTTTTAGAAGTCATTGCTTATTTGTTTTTGTACCTTAACCTACTCAGCCTTCTGTTTACATTTGAAGAAATAAGAAGAAACTGGTGTTAGAATAAAAGAATGGCAGAACTAAAATTATTCTGACTACCTTGTTTTCCTTGAAAGCTTCCATTTCAACTTTTCTGCCTAGATTATGCTTTAAGAAAGCTTTTACTGCACATTCTATGGCATTTTCTTTCCAAAAAAATATGTTGTGATTTTTATTCGCTAATTTTAAGAGTCAGATTTTGTCTGTTGGTTTAATTAACAAAGGAAAGGAAGTATCTCATTTTGGCTAGTCTCTATCTAAGGAGTTAACTTTGTGAAATGCCACAAGATGAGGTCTTGATTGATCCTGGGAAGTATAATACCTGCTAAGAAGGAAATGCTCTCTGATTTAGGTGTGAATGAAATGATTTGAGCAGTAGGATCAAGTCATGCTGGAAGGAGTTTGATGTGATTCTTCTCTCTGAACCATTCAGTTTCATAACTGATCTTGTCAGGGACACATCAATATACATATTTGTTTTAGGTGGTGAATACCTTGTAATGTTTGTTTCTTTCTTCATGAAGTAATACCAAATAATGATGGTGTGAGTAATAAACTTCCATTTATGTTAGAATGATACAAGATTAGATCTACTGATAAATGAAACCTGCTTTACCGACTTTCATTCATCCAAAAAATAAACATTTATTGTGAATCTACTATTATATAGAGATGCAAAGATAAATCAACAAAATACTTTAAAGTTGTTCAATTTATAGCAATTAAAATAACATTGTCTCTCTCCCCTCTTGCTGATAGCAAACTGTAACTTTGAGTTGCAGAACTGGGGAGTAAGAGAGATGGAAAAATCATTTTTTCCAGGAAGCTCTTCTTTCCTTTCTAAACCTGCCAAGGTCTTTAAATAATGTTTTCCACCATCAGATAGGGCTCATTACAGGCTTGCAAGGGTGTCCTGAGGAAGCTTCATGAAAAGTTAGGAGAGGGTTATTGCAGAGTGTCAAATGAGTTCATTCTAGGTGCAGAAATTCACATTACATGGATAACAGGGAAAAATATTGAATAAATTCTTATAATCAAGGTTAATAAAACCTTAATGTTCTATTGATTGAATTTTGAGTATTTGTCTAGAGTACTATGTGCTTTTTGATTGTCCAGTTAGCATTTCAGTGTGAATACAGAGGACAAGATTAGTGGAGATCAAATACATGGAAGAAGAAAAAGGAGACAATGCTAAGTGACACAGGGGAAGACAGCAGGAGGAGAAATCCATGTTATGGATTTTGTCCAGGAGTCAAAAGCCATGTTATTCAAAGGGCACTGTCAGTCTTGCCTGTGACATTCTTTCTGTGTTAAAACAGTGAATGCTTACATGGCTCTTAGTATGTGCCAAGCAGTTCTAAACCTTTACATATCATAAATCATAGACGATGTATAGAAACAAGATGCACAGATAGACAAAAGAAATTAATTTTACAAGGGTGTTTTTTTTTTTCTGTAAAAAAAACCCATTTTAGGCATGGGTTAGAGACTCCATTTAAGTTTCATTGAGAAGAGAAACCTCAGGCCTCAGGGACCAATGGACATTTGGTCTCAAAGAGATTGCCTTGATGGAGTTAGCCAAGAAAGCATCCTTCAGGCAGGAGTTGCAGACTTTGACCTCGTTCAAATTGGTTCATCATGAAAACTATCCAGAAATTATTAATCTTTGCTATATATTATAAGAGACATTAATATTTTGCAATATCTTAGGATTGTTAATATGAATAATAATGAGCACAACGCTGTGTCTTGAGAAAATGGTCATTTAAGATTTTTAGACATCTGATACTAGAGACATGTTTCATTATCAGCTTCTATCACATGGGTATGCAAGGTGTAGTTGTGTGTGTTTCTTTATGTGTATGTGTGTGTTAGCATGTACACTCATGCATATGCCCACGTATGCATGTTTGCATGTAGTTGATGACTTTGCCAAAGAGACAAAGATGAGAAAACTTCTTTGTGATCTTGAAGACTTGCTGCTGGCTTGTAGATAGAGCACTGAGAAGAGAGTTTCTGGAATTTGTTTAAGATCCCTGAGACAGAAGGAGGGAGCCAAATTTGCATGTAGGGATCTAGGTGGGGTGGAAGGTGAAATGAGGAGACAAAAAAAGCAAGGTGTGACACTTTGGGTGTAATAGTGAATGACAGTAGCAGGAATTGGCAGAGTCTGAAAGGTGGAGGGGTAATATTGGGCAAGGAGAGGAAAAGAAGCTGTTGATGGCATGATATTCCCATGAGTCAGATTTGCTTTCTCTTCCTGGCTCTTCTCTCATCCTATTCCTGGTCTTGTTGGGGCTTGATTAAGTAGATACTGGCCCAGGTGATCCTAAGAACTCTCAAGTGTACATTTTGAAACCAAACTTTATTAGGCAGATGACTTTTATTAACTAGACATTCACTATACATTGGATTAGACTTTTGGACATTTTGGACATAGGATATTCAACAATCCACTTTTCCTCTTTACTTTTACTTATGGACTGCTTTTTTTTTTTAAAAAAAAGAACTTTACTTTTTTTAATTTAATTTTTTGATTATTGAAGATCTTTTTATTCAGGATTTATAACTGTGCTATCAAATAGCTGAGCAGTATTCAGGTGTAATAAGCCTGACATGAGAAACTTAAAGTAGTGCAAAGAACCAAAAACACATTTACAAGCAGACCATGAAAACTTGGAAAATAGATAAGAGGCAAAAAACATCCCACCAAATTATTATAATAGTGGGGGCTGAGGCAATAGGGAGGACAAAATATCATTTACATATGAGTCAAAGAAATAGCTGTGTGCCCAGTTGGCACAGTGGTAAATAATCCACCTGCCAGTGCAGGAGATGCAATAGACAGTAGTCCAATTCCTGGTTCGGGAAGGGTCCCTGGAGGAGGAAATGGCAACCCGCTCCCGTATTCTTGCCTGGAAAATTCCATGGACAGAGAAGCCTGGTGAGCTACACAGTCCACGGGGTCACAAGGAGTTGGACGTGACTTATTGAGTAAGCAACAACGAGAAAGAAATATAGTAGCTTCTGAAATAAAAGATTTTCTTGTCTCCAGCTAGCCATGGTTCTCTATCCAAATCCTTATTTTTAAAAATCTTAGAGGAAGACACTGTTTGTATGAATTATTGGAAGACTGTTTCTATCTTCACTCAGTTAAAAATCTACATGTAATTATTACTGATTTTTAATCACAAAGTGAATTTTTCTGATAGTTCAAGGTGCTTTTGAGACAGATAATTTTCCAATCTTTGGAAGCCCCTTAATAAAAAAGATTATAAGAGACCAACCTGCCTTACCCTAATTGTACCACACTTTCTCTTTAGGTTCTTGCCTGATTTTTGATGACATATCTTTAAGGACGCTCAACATAATATACATTATGATGATTTTTTTTAACTGAGTTATAAACTGTGGAATCTATTTCTAAATTTCTAGATGTCACTAGTTACTCTTAAAATTTTAACATCAATTTATATGCTTTTAGTTTTCTTTTTTTATCCTGTTTCTTCCATCTGCATTAATTTAAGTAGTTCTTTCAGATTCCTCTAGAAATTTCTTTCAGTGATTACTTCTGCATATTATGATCTCTCTAATCCTTATTTGTCTTTCATTTTCACATGACACTTTAGTTGGTTATAGAATTCTAGAGTGACATCTATATTCTTTCAATATTTTGAAGATATTACTCAATGATTTTCTGGTCTCTTTTGCTACTGAAGAGAAATCTATGTAGTTCTTTGTAGAATGATGTCTATTTTCTCTGATTGCTTTTGATATTTGATCTTTTCCTCTGAGATCCTGCCCTTTTACTCTGAACTGTTCTGGGTGGATTTGATTATGTATTTATATTTTGAATAAAGTGTTATGCCATATTAACTGTTTTGACATTTACCTCATCAATAAATATTGATATGGAATATCTTTCCATGTCAATAAATATGCATCCATTATGTCAATTTAAATGATTGTATATCTGTATAGTTGGAGATTAGAGCATTTAATCTCACATTTTATTTGAACAAAATCAGGAACACACATGCAAAGAAAAAGGGTCATAGCCTACATGTAAGTATTAGACACCGTTGATGTGCTCACTGGTGCTCTGTAGCTGCTCATACCATTTCAGAGGGAGTCGGCTGTGTTCATCTCTTCCCAACTCCACATTCAGTGATGCCACTTTGGCCATAGTGGGAGTATTTACACTATGAAAACAGACTAAGGTTACAAATCAGGAATTTTTATTTCCTTCCAAATTTGTTCTTAAACATTTACTAGCATATTACCAGTTATCTTCCTTCTTTTGGACACTTGCTACCTCTTTCCAGCATCGATACCCATCTTCTGTACGCACAGCCTTACCTGGGTCCAGAATCACTCTTGACTTTAGCAGTAAGTCTCTGGACAATCTCAAGTCCACTAACTAGTGGACCATAGAGTAATTCATTCATTAGTACATTTCTTTTTTCAAAGAATAATTTATTTATTTATTTATTTTTGGCTCTGCTGGATCTTTATTACCAGCTTTCTCTAGTTGCAGCCTGCAGGGGCTACTCTTTGTTGTGGTGCATGAGCTTCTCATTTCAGTGACCTCTCTTGTTGCATAGCACAGGCTCTAGGACACACTGGCTTCAGTAGTTGTGGTTCCTGGGCTCTAGAGCACAAGCTGTGGCACACTGGCTTAGTTGCCCCATGGCATGTGGAATATCCCCAGATCAGGGATGGAACTTGTGTCTCCTGCATTGGCAGATGGAACTTAAACACTGAGCCACAAGGGAAGCCCTATTAGGACATTTCTATAAAGAATGTTTATGGAGATCTTATATGGGCCAAGCATGAATGCATGTTGGGCAGCAAAGAACACACAGATGACCAAGGGCAGGATATCTACCAAGCCAAGTGTCAGCTTTAGTTCCCATTCTACCTTCTTCCTACTACTTTGAATAATCATTATTTGGGCTATATTGCTGAGGCCCAGCGTATGTTGGTTTAATTTTCCTATATTATGATATCCATGTTAACTTAATGGGGAGATGTGGTCAGAAGCATGGTATGAGTTGACTGCTTTTGTTTATAGACATTAACTTTTAGCAAATACTGCTTTAGGCTTCTAAAGAGTAGCAGAACCCATTGTTTATCTGTAAGTTCTTAAACTCACCAAGTGTCTTTAAGTAAGCAATTTTAGTTAACTTTTCATCTCTAAAATTATACATTTTGAAATAAATCTTAGATGTTTGGGAATTGATTCCTTCTTACTATAGTTCTTAGAAAATGACTTATAATTTAATTCTGGAGACATCAAGTAGTTCTTCCAATACTATATTTTGATGAATTCAGGATAAATTAACAAAAAACAGACTGAATGAAATCCTTTTTAGAGTTCACATGGATTTAAAAATTAAGGCTAGATATATTGAGAAAACATGTTTTGGTTTTTGCCAAGCCCTCAAATTTTTCAAGAGCTTGAAACATTTTGAGTTGAAAATGTGACTGAAACTACTAATGCAATATTTAATCAGTATAGTGTCTGTTAAAACAATACAAACATTTTAACTGAATTGATTATTCTGTCTTTATGTAAATATGATAAAGTTAGTATCTTTAAATTTTACTCAATTAAAAACAATTATAAAGAATATGTATTCATAGATTAATTAAAAGTATCTGATAAGTAAAGCCATGTGTCAGGACCATGAACACATTTAAAAATAAGATCGAAATTCAGTTATTGATGAGATCTTCAGTTCAGTCGCTCAGTCGTGTCCAACTCTTTGCAACCCTATGAATCACAGCACGCCAGGCCTCCCTGTCCATCACCAACTCCCGGAATTTACACAAACTCATGTCCATCGAGTCAGTGATGCCATCCAGCCATCTCATCCTCTGTCATCCCCTTCTCCTCCTGCCCCCAATCCCTCCCAGAATCAGAGTCTTTTCCAATGAGTCAACTCTTCGCATCAGGTGGCCAAAGTATTGGAGTTTCAGCTTTAGCATCAGTCCTTCCAAAGAATACTCAGGACTGATCTCTTTAGGATGGACTGGTTGGATCTCCTTGCAGTCCAAGGGACTCTCAAGAGTTTTCTCCAACACCACAGTTCAAAAGCATCAATTCTTTGGCGTTAAGCTTTCTTTCTAGTTCAGCTCTCACATCCATACATGACTGCTGGAAAAACCATGGCCTTTACCTTTGTTGGCAAATAATGTCTCTGCTTTTTAATATGCTATCTAGGTTGGTCATAACTTTCCTTCCAAGGAATAAGCGTCTTTTAATTTCATGGCTGCAATCACCATCCTCAGTGATTTTGGAGCCCCAAAATATAAAGTCTGACACTGTTTTCACTGTTTCCCCATCCATTTCCCATGAAGTGATGGGACCAGATGCCATGATCTTAGTTTTCTGAATGTTGAGCTTTAAGCCAACTTTTTCACTCTCCTCTTTCACTTTCATCAAAATGCTTCTTAGTTCCTCTTCACTTTCTGCTGTAAGGGTGGTGTCATCTGCATATCTGAGGTTATTGATGAGATCTTATATACTCTTTAAAAAATTGAGCACTTACATAAATTACGCAAATTAAGAAAGCATGCAAATTCTAGTATATGTGTTACAATAGTTCCCAAACATCCACAAACCTGTGAGGCAAATACATACTTTGTATCCATTGAGATCTGAGACAAAAATACAAGATTTTGCCCTAGAATCTTGAAGGAATCATTCAAAATATTAGAGGAAGTATCTGAAGAGAGAGATGTGATTGCCCAGGGGGTCCTTTGATGAACTCAAATGTTAAGGAGCATGGGACAATGGCCACATAAATGCAGATTCATGCAGAAGAATGATACAATCTTGTATAAAGGGTGAAAGAGAGGTTAATTTTAATGTTCAATAGTCTGCATGAAACACCGAAGACCTCAAAAGGGACATTCAGAGCAAGAAGAAAAAGATGCACAAATTTGGGAAAGAAAATGTAATAATAATAGAAGTTGGAAAGAAGAAAGATATATTCAACTCTTTTCATCTATTAAGGAACATGATCCCCAGACTCTGAAATGTAGAGTTAACATTGTAGACAAAGGTACATTTAACTAGGCTAGAATAAGAACTTTAAGTCCAGAGCTTCAAATAGATTCCTGCCTCCATTTTTGAATGACATGTGCAGGGAGCTTACAGAGTCTACAGATATGACCACCAATCCACTGCTGATAAAACTTAATGAGACATTGCTGACCATGTGAGCAGGGCCAGAAGATAGGAAATGGACATATGCTATTGCTGTTAACAAAGGAAAAACAGTTGGGCTACTGAACTGTAATGCTGATCCTGGGCAATAATTGAAAACAAATTATAAAGCTAATGATTTCTAAGTACCTAAAAGAAAAGGAGAGCTATTCATTGTTATTGGTTTGGTTGAAAAACCAAATATATCAACAAACTGTATCTTCTTTTCAGCAAGATGATAGCTCTCATGAAAATCTAGATGATAGGAGAGTTGAATGGATTAACAGATGCCTCTGTGATCAGAGAGAGGGATTCTTTAGAAGAAAGAAGAGTCCTAAACTTAATCTTGTTCTGTTCATTGTCTTTATCAATGACTTAAGTGGGGTATATATAATGTTCATCAAATTTACGGAGAGGTTCAGATTGTGATGGGGTGAGTTAATAGAAAAGGTATAAAAAGATAACTGATGCCTGGAATAATGGGCTTAAACTGACATGATGAAAACTAACAGAGATTACTATTAAGGTCTGGATTGAGGTAAACAAAATAAAAATCAAAGCATATAGGAAGGGGCTGGAAGTCCAGCGCAGCAACAGTTTATATGAAACACTGATAGAGCACCTCAGCTGCTCCATTTTCCGTCTCACGAGAAATAAAAAGTCATCCTACACTATGTTGGTCAGAAAGCACATTTTGATTAGAGTGTTCACTTTGGGAGCAAAGTAGTGAGGATGATTCTTACAGTTAACTAAAATTGCTGCCTGGTTGAATGGTTCGACCTAAATCTAACAGGCCAGCTCACCTGTGAAGTGTGGAACAGGCAAAGGTTTTTGAACACTGCAGTAAGATCCAGAAACAAATCCTTGCCACGCTGTTGGGTGTCTGTGTTTTCAAAGAAGTTTCATAAATTCCATGAGACTCAGTTTCCTTGGCTGATAATTAAGGATAAAAATACCTCCTTTGCAGAGTTTTCTTGAAGACTATATATGTTTAAGGGACTTAGCCCAGGGCCTGTCACCTAGTATCTACTTGGTCAGTGGTAGCTGTTAGTGTGATAATGACCATCTAACCAGTGCTTGCAGACAGAAGCATGTGTGTATTTTGCCCATTAAGATACTGGTCTCCAGGAATTGGATATTCATAACAAAATTAGGGAGAGTGTGAGGATACTGTCTTTATGAAAACTATGCTCAAGATTAGATGATTGCATTTTGATGAAAATAGTCTCTAATAGAAGCAAATGTTATTTGATATGTACATCTTGAAGGAAGATGACTCCCAAGCTCTGATATTTAAGACTGCAAATGAGAGATTGATTTGAGGCTAGGTGCTAATGCCAAGAGGATTTTTTTAAGGACTGTTAATGTTTTTATAAATGTTCTATTCCAAAGGTCTACAACTGTGGAGTGGCCTGCCTTACCCCATTTCCTGTATAAACTTATTTTAAAAAATATCTTTAGTTATTTTAGTAATTTTGGTTGTGCTGGATCTTCCTTTGTTCACAGGCTTTTCTCTAGTTGCAGCAAGCAGGGGCTACTCTCTAGTTACAGTGTGTAGGTTTCTCACTGTGGTGGCTTTTCTTGTTGTGGAGCACAGGCTCTAGAATGCATGGGCTTCAGTAGTTGTAGCACATGGGCTCAGTAGTTGTGACTCCCAGGCTCTAGAACACAGGCTCAAGAGCTGTGGTATAGCAGCTTAATTGCTGCAAATCATGTAGGATCTTCCCCAATCAGGGATCAAACCCATGTCTCCTTCATTGGCAGGTGGATTCTTTACCATGAGCCACCAGGGAAGCTCTCCCCATAAACTCTTATTTTTCATGTGCAATTTTGCAGAAGGCAAGGGATTTTTCAATAATGCATGTGTTTTAGTATAGCAGAAATGCTGTAGATGGAACATAGGAATATAAACGAAACCTTATATTTACTTAATAATCTTATCTTAAAATAATTCCATGAGCAACATGTAGCTAGGAATAAACAGGGACAGAAAGTTGCAATGGACAAGAGCCTTGGATTAGGCCTTTGGGGCTGCTGGACTCTAGTCCAAGTCCTTCACTCAGTAACTGTGTATTATGGGATAAATTGTGTGCACCAAACTGTAGTCCTAACCACCTACCCAGTGATTGTATTTGTGACTATATTTGGAGATAAGGTCTTTAAAGGCTCTGTAGCCTCATTTAAGGCTAAATGAGGTCATTGTGTGTGTATGTGTGCGGGTGTGTTAAGTTACTTCAGTTGTGTCCAATTCTTTTCAGTGCTATGGACTGCATCCTGCCAGGCTTCTCTGTCCATGGGACTCTTCAGACAAGAATACTGGAGTGGGTTGCCATGCCCTATTCTGAGGAAGCTTTCTGACCCAGGGTTGAAACCTGCATTTCTTAGGTCTCCTGCATTGGCAAGTGGGTTCTTTACTACTAGCATCACCTGGGAAGCCCTAATGAGGTCACTGGGAGGCCCTAATTGATGTCCTCATAAGAGATTAGTACATATAGGCACAAAGGAACAAGAAGGAGATGGCCATCTGCAAACCCAGGAGAGAGGCCTCAGAAGAAGCCAACCCTGCCAACACCTCTGTCTTAGACTTCCAGCCTCCAGAACTTTAAGAAAATAAATGTCTGTTCTTTAAGCTACCTAGCCTGTGGTACTCTGTGATGGCCGCCCCAGCAAACTAATACACGATTTAACTCTGATATATCATCCCTCTGAATTTTCACTTCCTTACCTGTAAAATGGAAATTCTGATATAAAAGTGGGTGGTATTTTAATGTAAACAGATAAAATAACCTATTTTGTGTTGGTGAAAAGATAGCAAGAAAGCACAATTGGATTATAATAACTTTAATTTTTTAAAAAACTTTAAATTTTTATTTATTTCTCTAGAAGTCAGAGAGAGAAAATATAGATATATCCTGCCATGAAAAGATAAAAAACTCTATTTTAAAACTAACTAAATAAATGGATAATTATTTATAGGAAAAATCTGCAGTAGCCTAATGCCATTGACTAGAGAGTGTTCAAAGGGATTTTCAATTTGATCTCCTCTTCCCCCCGATTTCAGTTTGTACCTCCTTTCCATGCACATGAGTTTGAGCAAGCTCTGGGAGTTGAGGATGGACAGGGAAACCTGGCATGCTGCAGTCCATGGGGTCACAAAGAGTCAGATGCAACTGAGCAACTGAACTGAACTTCCAAAAACATACCTGTTTCATAAATTAGGACATATCTGTACATATTAGATACTTAAGGTTTGATTTAGTAAAAGATTTCAGGTTATTGAGAGCAGCTTAGCCCTTATTATTGTAATGCATGCATAGGCTGCAGATGATAATCAGAGCTGTGTTGGGCATTCCACTTTGCACCTCCTAGGGCACCAATTTTCAGAAACTGTTAGAATCCAATAGAAAAATCTCACCTAAGATTCATCTGTGAGCTAAATTACAGGGGAAGCCATTATCATTCATTTTACATGCACTATTGGTCCAGGTTGTCAGCCAAGCACCTCTGGATCCCAGGGAAGGATTTTGCTAGATTAAAGAATCCTGAGAATTGAAATGGTTAACTGAGGTATTTCATTGTTCTTCTGATCAAGAAATAATTCTTAATTAAGCCAAAAGGATATATTGAGTTTCCATTAGATGCCCTGGATGCCTATGTTCTGGAATGAAAATGGAGGAGTGGAAATTTAAAATCTGGTTTGAAGAGACCAAACAAATACTAAACAATTAGAAATCAATGAAATATTAAGCTAAAACAGAATTAAGTGAAAAGGAATTTCAGAGAAGGAAGTGAACAATGTGAATTTGAGGAAATGGATAAAGCTCGGGTAGGAGGTGGGAAGGATTAGGAAATGGGAATTTAAAACAGAGGATACATTGGAAGTTATTCTGAGATGGCTGCCCTTTGACAGGAGTGCTGTGTGTGTTCTTTGTGCATGCATGTTCAGCACCCCTTTCTTGGGGGTAGGGTTGAGAAGAGAGATGGCATGAGCAAAGACTTGAGTGGAAGAACCTAGATGCTGTGTGTGTATAAGACATGGAGAGATGTCAGGCTGTGAGAAAAAGATGTGCTACTCCTTCACATGTACTACCATGATTACAAATGTGTAATTTTTCAATACTAAGAATAACTTACAAGATTAAATATAACCAATATCATTTTGCAGATAAAGGAACTGAGGTATAGAAAAGTTAAGTGACTTGTCTTCAGTCACCCATGGTAAATGCACAAACCTCCAAAGTCATCATGAGGTTGTTCAGGCATAGTGGGAGGTACAGGAGTTCATATGAGTACCACAAATTAATGAGTATCACTTTCTCTCTTCAGTTTCATTCACTCCCCAGGAGGATACACCCTCCAGACCTTGGCCAATGACCATGATGCATGGAATGTAAAAAGCTAGCCCTCTTCCTCAAGTGGGGGCTCACTTTGTGATATGTTTTGTTCTCCAGAACTTCTCCCTGGGGTCAGATTGAAGTTTGTCTGAAGCTGAGCTTACATTCCTGCTTCACTTCTCCTCCCTCTCCATATACTCTCTCCTGAGAGAACTCCCCCAATAAATCAAATCCTACCTAAGACACAAACAGTCCCTAGATAGACCTCCAAATTGTGATCGATGTGTACAGGGCATCCTTGCTCCAAGTGAGGATGCTGTGTTGGGGAACTACCTGTTGGACAGCATTGTGCAGCACCAGCCATGAGAGTGGATCGTGATGGCCTCTGCCATTGGCTGTCTTGTGGATGTCAAACACTTTTCCTTCATCTTCTTACCCACAGTCAGGGCAGTAAATAGCTCTACTCAGTGTTGAAGGGAGAAACAAGTTATAATGGTGGATCCAATTTAATCTCTTAAATGGGTCACCATGAACACAAAATGATTTGAGAACTACTGGGTATGAAAGACTAACAAGTTGGGCAGAGGAATTTGAAGTAGGTAGGAAATAGGGTGACCACATAATTATCCAAATTGGAACACTATTGAGGATAACAGGAGATGCCATCAGTAATTACACAAGGATAACAAGTGTAAGCCAGTACTATCTAGCAAACCAGGATGTTCGGTCACCATAACAATAGGGGGCAATGAGGAGCTATAGTAGGTTCTTGAGCAGGGGTGTGAAATAATTCTGTCAGGGCATGCAACATGATTTAGAAGAAACCTTAGAGCTGAGAAAACAGCAGACAGGAGATTGTGATAGAGATATTAGTATGATTTGTTTGGGTTTCTGTCTTGGCTCCTGGTTTTTTCTCTAGTTCACTAGTTGAAATGGTTGTCATTTCTGGACATTAGCATGCTTACCAGAGACTAATTACAGTTCTCAGTAACTGTAATTTTGTACATTCCCACCAACAGTGTAGGAGGGTTCCCTTTTCTCCATATCCTCATGAACATTTATTATTTGTGTTCTTTTTTTTTTTATGATAGTCATTTAAACAGATGTGAGGTGATATCTCATTGATTTGCCTTTCCCTGATGATTACAATGTTGAGCATCTTTCATGTGCCTCTTGGCCATCTGCCTTTCAGAGGACCTGTTATTTATTGATGGAGAGCTCCTTTGTAAAAAGAAGACTATGGACTTGCAGTGTTGAAAGGAGTGGAAGAGAAAGAATATTGTCTCCAGTAAATTTCCAGGGTCTGGAGACATCAAAAAAAAAAAAAAATTAAACATGTAGTTTGTGTCTTTTGGAATTGAAACACAGGTGCTTTCTTGAAGCTTTCTGTGCCCTGGTCCTCTGGAAAATACTGCTTGTATGAGGGAATGTTTACTGCTTGTATGAGGGAAGAAAACAAGAAAGCTGGGGAGTTAGTGAAATTTAGGGAAGAAACAAAACCTTCACCGTATGGATGTGGGAATTCATTTCTGAATTCAGGTTGAGTATCCTGTTGTAGTAAAGAACTGAAACCTATAAGATGGGCATAGGGTATATTTTTGTGACTTACAATGCAGTGAAAAACAGTCAGACTTTGGAATCACACAGACTTGGGTTCAAATCCTAGAGCTATCATGTAATAATTGTGGAACTTCAGGTAAACTCCCTATCTCTGACCTCTATCTTCTACCTCTGTACAATGGCAGGGGAAAATAGCACCCACACTCTGAGGTTGTCATGGGATATAAATGAAGTATGTATGTATATCAAAGCCTTAAGCATGGAGCTTGGCATTCAATGAGGTGAGCGGTTGCTATTATTGTTCTCATTCAGACAAGGTTGCCTATGGGTTGATTTCTGCCTCCTTTGTGCTCCTGTATCTCTTAGCATAGCCCACTCTTTTTTTTTTTTCAATTGTAGTATAGATGATTGACAATGATGTGCTAATTTCTGCTGTACAGAAGAGTTATTCAGTTACATATTTGTACACATTCTTTTTTATATTCTTTTCCATTATGGTTTATCATAGGATATTGCATATTTAGCATAGCCCACTCTTATGGCATGTGTTTATTGCTCAGTTGTGTCTGATTCTTTCCAACACCATGGACTATAGCCCATCTGTAGACTCCTCTGTCCATGGGATTCTCCAGGCAAGAATACTGGAGTGGTTTCCCATTACCTTCTTCAGGGGATCTTCCAGACCCAGTGACTGAACCCAGGTCTCCCTCATTGCACACAGATTCTTTACTGACTGAGCTACCAGAGAAGCCCATCCTCTTAAGGCAGGTATCACACCGTCTTACACTCATTTGTCTGTGTGCCTCCCCCAACAGATCACCTGCTTCTCCTTGTATTCCGCAGCTTGGTACACAAGTGCTCAGAATGTGGTCAAAGGATAGAATTTCCTTTCTTTTCTTTTCTTTTTTTAATTTTTGGTATTAGCAGTAACAGCCTTCTGTCAATATTCTCTTTAAAATGTTGAACTGACAGTTTGTGCTCTCTCTCTCTTTTTTTTTTTTTAAAGAAGAAACTACCTGAAACTATAATTTTGCTTATAAATTTCTTAAAGACATATACTTCCAACTCTGTTTTCTCATCAAGAAAATGGGGAACTCATAGAATTCCTTTCTTATGGGGTTGCTGTGAGAAGATAAATGACTCAGGGCTGAGGAGGGCTTTGCACACACAGGTGTTCAGTAAGCGCTTGTGATGATTATGATCAACTTGCTGTGTATTTGCTGTTATGGAAACATAGCATTTGAGGTCATTTATTTTGTAATTTCTATTTTTTAAAATATGTTTATATTACTAAACTTAACATACTCACTGCTGAAAAAAATGGAAAATAAAGAAAATACCAACTGCTCAGCTTAATGACTGACTCCTATCTTGGGTTTTTGTGGAATGAGTTTGTGGTGGGTGATACTCTTCTTGGAAGATGTGATAGAATAGGAGACCAGAACTGGGATCCTTAGACAGACCTGTAGATGTAGAAATCCTCTGACCCTGGGCCTTGGCCCAGGCCTGGAGCACATTTCCTACTGGAGTTCCCTAATGGGTTTGGAGAGCATCATCAATGATTGGCTTGGCTACACGGCCTTTTATTCTAGTCTGTGTTTCTGAAGCCCTCTTAATAGCACTAGAGTCTGGAACCTCTTGCATAATCCTGCTTGACCCACCACTGCTAGAGTCCCCATCTGGACTCAGACTGCCCTGGCTGCCTGTCTAGCCTTCCAGAGCCTGATCCCTAGATTTGGAGAGGTTTGTTTTATATTGGCTTGTAAGAGTTTGTAGGGTCAAGTAGGCTATGAATATGTTCACGACCACCCATTTGTCTCATCAGTTGCTTGAAATGCATTCTCTCAATTTAAACCTCTCAACCACACAGGGATGCTAACCTTTCTCCCACTCATCGAACTGACCCTTTAGTAGTGGATCCAGTGACTGCACATGGAAATGGTCCATATTAGATGTGTGCTGCAACACATACTCTGTCTTCCCATTCTTTCCACAAATGAGGAGCATCACCAGGGATATAACAACAATTACATTCTCTTGATTCAAGCTCAGGAAGAGCTTTTAAATTAGCCCTTCCTGTCCATCCCCATTGTCTAGTCTTCTTGAAGTCCTGAAAATGTGCTAATGCCATGCTACAAAGTTCTGTCAACCAGGTCCCAACCCATATTTCCAGTCCCATTTCCTGGAAGAAGCTGTGGCCAAGACCCAGCTGCTCCAGACATTTTGCTGTTGCCCAGGAGTCCATCACAAGTGCCCAGAAATCTGTGTCTTTTTAATGCTGTTCTCTTTGCTTAGACTATTCTTCTATATTTGAAAAGTCCTGCTTATTCTTTTTTTGCCTAATCTGAATGTAATTGCACTGACATCCTTTGTTTTCTTTTTAAAGTAAAAAAAAAAAAATTTAACTTTTTGTTTTGTATTGGGGTATTGTAATTAACAAGCAATGTTGTGATTGTTTTAGGTGAATAGTGATGGGACTAAGCCATACATATACATGTATTCATTCTCCTCCAAACTCCCCTCCCATCCAGGTTGCCACATAACTTTGAGAAGAGTTTCATGTGCTATACAGTAGATTGTTGTTGGTTATCCATTTTACATATAGTATCATGTACATTGTTGTCATTCAATTGTTAAGTCATGTCCGACTCTTTACGACCCTGTGGACTACAGCACACCAGGCCTTCCTGTCCCTCACTATCTCCTGGAGCTTGCCCAAGTTCATGTCCATTGAGTTGGTGATGCTATCCAACCAAGTATACATGTCCATCCCAAACTCCCTAACTATGCCCTCCCCTCATTCTTCCCTCCTGGCAACCATAAGTTCATTCTCTAAGTCTGTTTCTTTCTGTTTTGACATCTTTTGTTGATTCTGGTAAATAGACAGCTGTCCACTTCCTTCCAGTGCTCTCAGCTTTCTCTGCATTCTCTCTTTCATGGCCCTTATGGTGTGCTGCAATTATCTATTTACATATCTATCTCCTCCCACTGGATCTGAGATTGTGGAAGACAGAAAGAGCTCATATTCAGTGGTGTGTCCCTAAAGCCTAACACACAGTAGGTGTGCAAAGCTGGTAGAAGGAATAGCTAGTGACTGGATTAAAGTTTTCCTGCTCTTGTGAAATGGCCTTTAGGCTGCTGTGCTATTGTGATCCAACGTAAAATGATAAAGTTTAAAGGGGAAAACTTTCCTGACCTGTTGCAACATACAGCAAGAGATTTTATAGCTTATTTCTGTTCTCATCTGCCATATGGCTTTCCATTCACGAACTGCTCTAGTGAGAATTACTTTTGCAGGTAATTTTCTAATGATTGTCTTGGGATAAACAAATTTATCAGACTTGTTTGGCTAATGTATTCAAGGAGGTTCACAGGGGAAAAGATTAATCATCTAAGAAGCAAGCCGGTGTCTGTCATTAGGCGGAAGGGTCCAGAGATGATCAGAGCTGAGTGGGTGGTTGCTATGACTGCAGATACTTTCTCTCCCTTTGTGAGGTCAACAGCAGCTCCCAAGCTGATTGGCTAAAATTAGATTATCCTGCTGACCAACCATGGGGAGTTAATTTCATCAGAAAGAGAAAAATGGTGGGAAATCCTGTCATGATACTACAAAGGAATTTTCTTTAGAAACCCACAGAGTCCAAGTTTGCTTTTATTGTAATTAGTATGTTCCTTCTAATAAAATAATCTAAGGGAAGCAGACAATAGCATTAGTCTATTATTTTATATATCCACATAAGTTTAATCTGGTTTGTCCTCAAACCAACTCTCAAAGTTAAAGTAACCTTTATTTTCTAGTAATAGCTCCATAACTGAAAAAGGTCATTGTGTACCACATGTTTATATAATTGGAGATAAGCTAATTGTGAAAAATACAAAAAGAACTGGTGCAATTAAATGTATTTGCTGGCAGTGCTCCTATTCTAGGGAAAGAGTGGGTACAAAAAACTTTGAGTAGAACCACTTACCTTCGGATTGGGAGCATCGTTTGTATTGAATTTGAAAGGTTTCCTGCCTTCCGAAGCATTCTTTCAAAGAAGTCTTATATGGCCTATCCTCTGGCATTCTTGCATTGTACTTAGTACACCCTCCCTCCCTCACCCCAGGAATTAGTTATCACTGACTTCAATTATTGCTTTTATTTCTGTATAAAAAATATACAGAATTAGTAAATCTGCAGGCTCTGCTGAGTTGTAAAATTTAAGTTGATGGGAAATAAAAAGCCAAGGAAAACCAGGATTTGTTTCTTTAGCATGTATGTGACTATAGAAATAAAATATGATTGAGGAAGAAATGGACAAAAAAGAGCTAATGTTGATTAATAATGGACAAAACCCACTCCAGTATTCTTGCCTGGAAAATCCCATGGACAGAGGAGCCTTATAGGCTGCAGTCCATGGGGTCACAAAGCGTCGGACACGACTGAGCGACTTCATTTTCACTTTACATAACATCTTCTATCTATATGATCACCAAATAAATGTGCATTAAAAATCAAGATAACTTGTGGTGATGCATTTGGTTGGACACTTACTCCTTGGCAGGAGAGTTATGACCAACCTAGACAGCATATTAGAAAGTAGAGCCATTCTTTTGCCAACAAAGGTCCATCTAGTCAAGGCTGTGGTTTTTCCAGTAGTCATGTATGGGTGTGAGAGTTGGACAATAAAGAAAGCTGAGTGCCAAAGAATTGATGCTTTTGAACTGTGGTGTTGGAGAAGACTGTTGAGAGTCCCTTGGACTGCAAGGAGATCCAACCAGTCCATCCTAAAGGAGATCGGTCCTGGGTGTTCATTGGAAGGACTGATGCTGAAACTGAAACTCCAGTACTTTGGCCACCTGATGCTAGAGCTGACTCATTTGAAAAGACCCGATGCTGAGAAGGATTGAAGGTGGGAGGAGAAGGGGACGACAGAGGATGAGATGGTTGAATGGCATCACCAACTTGATGGAGATGAGTCTGGGTAAACTCCAGGAGTTGGTGACGGACAGGGAGGCCTGGTGTGCTGCGGTTCATGGGGTTGCAAAGAGTCGGACACGACTGAGTGACTGAACTGAACTGAACTGATGAAGGGCCCATCAAGAGGGATCCCAAGTGCCCCCTTTCCTGAGAGCCATGTAGGGTAACTGAAGGATCAGTATGTACACAAAACAGTAATGATGAACTCCAGGCTACATGAAAGCGCTGTCCAGCAGTATTGTCCAGCAGGAAGCACCACAGGAGGTCCTAGGAGGAAGAAAACAGGAGTACCATGGGTGGAACTGATCCAGACCCAGGCATTTCTCCCAGAGGAGAGGGAGAAAGATGAGCGCACATCATGGCTTATGTACTATTAGCCCATCACTGGGGATTTAGGGATTCTGCCTACAGTGCCCGCCCTGGGTTTGACTCCTGGGTCGGGAAGATCCCCTGGAGGAGGAAATGGCAATCCACTCCAGTATTCTTGCCTGGGAAATCTCATGGACAGAGGACCCTGGTGGGCTATAGTCCACGGGGTTCACAAAAGAGTCAGACGTGACTGAGCATGCACGCATGCACAAGGATTTCGGAGATGAAGACAAAACTCCATAGTTTCATCACCCTCATAGTTACACTGGAGTTAGCACATCTGCTGAGTGCTTACCCTCTTCAGTCATAGCACTCATTTCCCTCCTACTACACCCAAGAAGTCAGTGATTTAATTATTATTATTATCACATTATAGTTAATGTGAGGAAATTGGACCACAGAAATGAACCCACCTAAATTAATGCAATTTGTGAACTGGGCAGACAGAGTTTAAATTTAGTTCCCCTTGGTAGCATTTTCTGCATGAGTCTCTGTGCATTTTACATAGGTATTATCACAGTGCATGATTTGTTACTTTTTCCCTATTATGTTACATAAATTTAATATCATTTTTGATAACTATGTGCTGTTTCATGAGTGGTTACATCACCATTTGCTTATCATTTTATTATTGCTAAACTTTAAACATTTTCAAATTTTGGAAACATTTTTTAAATGAACTTCCCCTTGTTCTTATGAGTCAATCCATAGGAGACAAAGGATATGAAATCTCTTAAAAGCTATGTTATTAAATTCTCTTTTGTCAAAGATATGAGGATACTTAATTTATCACATTCCTGTGAGCACTGGGGAAGAATAATTAAAGCAAACAAATAAAAAAATCCAAACCAAAAAAAAGTAGATTTATAGGCAACAGTAAGCTTCCTGTTTTAATGTTTTGATCTTAAATTAATTTGTTTGTTAAAAATATGTTTATTACGTGCCTATTAGTCTTGGGATGTATCAGTGGGCAAAACAGATAGTGATTATCTGTTTGACAACTTTACTCAAATTTTTTTTATAAATACCACTATAGCAACATGTAGAAGGCAGATTGATTAGAGGAAAGAAAGATTTGAGGAAGGGAGACCAGGTTCGGATGATATACTAATAGAATAAATAAAACAAGTATTTAGCAAGTTAGCCATTAAAAAAAAGACAAAAAGGTGCATAGGATATGTAGTATCACAAGCTCCATGAGTTGTTTAGATCTTTAGTTCTAGTGGAATCTTCTTATAATGCAGATGTTATATAAAGCGCCCATTCCAGGGAATTCCCTGGCGGTCCAGTGGTTAGAACTCGGTGTTCTCACTGCCAAGGCCCCACATTCAATCTCTGGTCAGGGAAGGACGATCCCTTAAGTCTTTCGATGTGGCCAAAAAGAAAAAAAAGGTGCCCATCCCAGATAGTGAAATTTAATAAGAACCTTGTCGGTTGAAGGGAGAGATTGTCAGAAGTCACTTTCACACGTATTTCTCTTCCAAACTTTTAATCCTGTGGCTATGGGGTTGTCATGTTTTATAGCTTCAAATGAAATGAAGGTAGCATTTCAAACAGGAGGGATTTGGTGGTGGTGAGAGATGTTGAAATTTGAGTTTGGTAGCCTAACAATAAAACCGAGACAGTATTGTTCCATGGCACCCAGAGGTAAGAGGGAAGGTGGTTATTCATCCACCCATTTCTGGCTACAGTGTAGCATCCTATAGCCAGAGAGTTGGTTCTTTATTTTATTTTATTTTATTTTGGCCATGCGGTATGGAGGATCCTAATTCCCTGACCAGGTATGGAACCTGCGCCCCCTGCATTGGAAGCCTGGAGTGTTAGCAGATAGGTGGTTCTTGAGTGTAACTGTCGCACAGTTAAAGTCTGCTTGAAAGTGGTCATACGGTAATACAGTCCATTATTGTCATCTTAGAGGGTGGGCTGCGAAGAAATCAACCATAGCCTGTGTTTCCACAGACCACTTATAATTTGAGACAAAAATAGCTTGCAAAATAGAAAAGGTGTTTATTCAGAGGTCACGCCTGCCAGGTATTTAGCTCGGTCCTGGGTACAAAGTAAGTGCTCAATAAATATTTGCCACTTTTGTTACTTATTGTACATCATCACTATTTTATTATTAAATTTGCCGAACACGATTTTTTTTTCTCTCTTATTCCAAAGGCACCTAGAAGCGAGAGGGAAAAAGGAATAACACCACAGATGAAAGAGCAGGCAGGATCAAGGGGGAAGCTATTTTTAGGACCCGGCCGTGGTTAGGAAGTGCGGAGGAAGGAGAAAGAAGAATAAAGAGGCTGATGAGGAGGGCAGAGGGGAGCTGAACAGTTAACTGTGTGGAGTTGCGGGAGCAAATGAAAGGTCCTGGATGGGAAGAGCAGTTCATCGCAAAAACTAAAGAAGTGTTAGCAAGTCAGGGCTCTGAAATCCCTGAGGAATTTAGCTGCCTCGGGCTAAGCCCTGTTCTATTTCTAAAAGCCGTGTAAGTACTGCAGGCCTGGCTCACTGCTGCAGGCAGGGGGGTGGGGATTTGCAAATGAGAACAAATTGATCTGTTGCCACAGAGAAATTAAAGGCTGAAGTGCGCTCACTGGTGATGGGTGGATGGACCTTTGCTTTATTTTCTTTTAAGCGAGATTAATAACTAAAGGTGGAGATTTCAGTTGGTTAACTCCACAGAAGGCCCACACTGTTCTGCATGAGAACCAGACAGAAAGTTCCAAGATGGGGCTCCTGGTCTGAGGAGGTGGCCAGGACCAAGTGGAGGCAGTGACCGCTGAGCATGTCCTCAGGTGTTTGCTGGGTTTTGCCTCAGCTGAGGAGAGAGGAGGCGGCATCTAAATGGTTCTGGAGTACACGGCTTGTTCAGGGCTTCTAGAGAGGACTGGCTCAGTGGCATCTCCACAGCCGGTCCTGAGCACTGCGGAAGTGACCTGGTTTGTGCCAGTGGGAGGGACACCGTGGTGAGTTCAGACTTGGTGCACTGCCATCCACTTGTGTGCATGCTTGCTAAGTCGCTCAGTCACGTCTGACTCTTTGCAACCCTTTAGACTGTGGCCCATGGACTGTAGCCTGCCAGGCCCCTCTGTCCATGGGATTCTCCAGGCAAGAATACTGGAGTGGGTTGCCATCCCCTCCTCCAACGGATCTTCCCAACTCAGGGATCGAACTCATGTCTGTTATGTTTCCTGCATTGGAAGGTGGGTTCTTTACCACCAACGCCACCTGGGAAGCTTGAGACAAATCCCTTCACCTGTTGCACCTCAGTTCCTCAGTCTGTAAAGCAAGGGGAAGAGCCTCCTGGGTGCTGGATCATGAGTTAAATACAGCCTGCGGAGCAGGGGCCTGAAGAACAATTGGGCCCATGGATATGTGGGCTGTTGTCGGAGGAATAACATCTAAGTCCTGTCTTCTCTGACCTGAGACCAAGTCTTTAACCCCTTCTTTGCCTTGGTGGCTCAGATGGTAAAGCGTCTGTCTACAATGCAGGAGACCTGGGTTCGATCCCTGGGTTGGGAAGATCCCCTGGAGAAGGAAATGGCAACCCACTCTAGTACTCTTGCCTTGAGAATCCCATGGACAGAGGAGCCTGGTAGGCTACAGTCCATGGGGTCACAGAGAGTTGGACACGACTGAGCGCCTTCACTTTCACTTCGCTTGCCTTGGTGTTATAGCCTGTATGATAGTTGTAATGAGTTCTTGCCCATGGTAAGTGTGTTCGTCTGTGTTGGCTATGAGCTAGTCAAGGACAGGGCCTGCCTTTACATAGACTGAAGTCTGCTTCTCCCAGCCACCCATTTTCCCCCTCCCACTGGCAATCAAATATTATTGTTCTCTTGCGTCTCTCTCCAGATTTCTTTTATGCCTGTACTAACAAATACATATTTCCCTTCCCCTGCTCCCCATATCATTTGTTTCAAAATGGTAGTATAGTATAGTCCCTGTTCTGCATTTTCCACTTACTACTGTATCCTTTTTAACTTAGTTTATAACGTGTTTTCCCAGGCTTTGAAAAATAGCTTTATGGTATTTCATTTTATAATATGCCATCATTGATTTAAACAGCCCCACACTGATAAATATTTAGGTTATTTTCAGTCTCATGGTATGATAAATATTGCTGCATTGAATAATCTTACCTATAAGTGATTCTGCAGGTGTGTGGGTGTGTGATCTTGTGCTAATGAGACCAGCAGTGGATGTCATTTAGTGTGATTTGGAAAATTCCAATGGGGTGTCTCCCACTCAGCTATCTAGCCCACCAACTTAATTTGATTCTTCCAAATTCTACATCCAGAGTCATTCCTTTGCTTGTCTGTTATCAAAACACCAACTGATTAAATCTTACCAGTCCTTTGCACTCTATCATAAATGCTTAACCCCCTGAGCCGTCTGGCTGAGGAAGAAGTCAGGGAGGAGATGGCAAGGAAAAGACTGTGAAAAGAGAGAGACCAGAGGGAAATAGTCAAATGTCCCCTGTTTATTAATTTTGCCCACTTCAGCTCTCTTATCAGAGAGACCCCCTCTAAAGCCCAGAGTGGGTCATAGCATGCACCTGCTTAGTGTATTTCCGTGTCCTCTCCACCATCAGGACCAAAGACACATTTGGCAGATGCCCATGCTCAAGTTGAAAGCTTCTTCTCTCTCAGCCTTCGCTCTGCAAGCCACAACCGTTCTTCACCGGAGTCTTCTCACGTGGGCGATGCTTCTCGTCCGCAGGCCTCTGCTCACAATGCCTCCGTACTGTGCACTCCCTCTGGACCTGCTTGTGCCTCAGCTCTACCCGCCGACCCGGCCGTCACCTGCCCCGAGTGTCCTTGGCCATCTTGCCTAGTTTCAGCTCTGAGGGCCGTGGCGTGCCCTTGTGCTTAACTTTCACCATGCTGAGGTTTCATGACATGGCAATTGCCCTTAAAACTTCTTGGTTTTTTGAACTTACGGTTACCAAGGAGGAGAAACAGGGGGTAGGGGTAGAGACAGAGAGTTCAGGATTGACATGTACACACTGCTATATTTAAAACGGATAAGCAAAAGTATAGCGTAGGGAACTCTGCTCATTGTTATGTGGCAGCCTGGATGGGAGGGGAGTTTGGGGGAAGCTAGATCCATGTACACATGTGACTGAGTCCCTTGCTGTCTACCTGAAACTATTACAGCGTTGTTAATCAGCTATATTCTGATACAAAATAAAGAGCTTTATTAAAAAATAAAACGTGTTTTTTTTTAATTCCTATATCTTAATAGACAATAGCTCCTTAGAGATAGGAACTCTTTCTTTTGCAGTCTTTTTTATCTCTAGTGCCCATAGAACCATAGGTACTCAGAATAAGTTTTTGCAGTGATAAATAAATGGAATGTCCTTCAGCCCAAGGGAAGAATTTTTTTAAATTAATGTTTATTGGAATTTAGTTGCATACAATGATGCATTCGCTTCTGCTGTACAGAAACATGAATCAGACACACACATACATATCTCCCCTCCCTTTCGGACTTCCTTCCCATTCAAGTCACCACAACGCATTAAGTACCAAGGGATGAATTAATACTCAACTGATCAGAATGGAATATTGGGTAGAAGGAACTAAAAATCGAATTAGATCACCATCTGGATTATTAGGCCGAGGATTCAAAATCTGACTTTGTTTTTAAAAATAGACGCTGGCTGGAATCCCTTACAGAACTAGTGCAAGGAGGTTCTGCTTTGCCAGTTCCTGCACAGAATCTCCCGGTCACAACGATGGTCTCTGGTTTTCAAATCCCTTTAGTCACAGCTGTTTTGCTTTGCATTGATGTGATGAAGATGCCGCCTGATCATTTTTTCCTCTGTAGTCATCTAGGGAATGAGAAGGGAGTGGAGAGCAGACCCGAGCCTGACTCATCTGGTCTGGCAGAGACATGGCTGAATAAGTGATTCTGGTGTCTAGCTCAGCATGTTTGGCTTGAGAGGTGGGTTTGAATTCAGTCAGTTCAGTTCAGTTCAGTTCAGTCACTCAGTCGTGTCCGACTCTTTGTGACCCCATGGACTGCAGCACACCAGGCCTCCCTGTCCATCACCAACTCCTGGAGTTTACCCAAACTCATCTCCATTGAGTTGGTGATGCCATCCAACCATCTCATTCTCTGCTGTCCCGTTCTCCTCCTGCCTTCAATCTTTCCCAGCATCAGGGTCTTTTATGAGTTAGTTCTTCGCATCAGGTGGGCAAAGTATTGGAGTTTCAGCTTCAACATCAGTCCTTCCAATGAACACTCAGGACTGATCTATTTTAGGATGGACTGGTTGGATTTCCTTGCAGTCCAAGGGACTCTCAAGAGTCTTCTCCAACACCACAGTTCAAAAGCATCAATTATTCCGTGCTCAGCATTCTTTGTAGTCCAACTCTCACATCCATACATGACTACTGGAGAAACCGTAGTCTTGACTAGATGGACCTTTGTTTGCAAAGGAATGTCTCTGCTTTTTAATATGCTGTCTGGGTTGGTCATAGTCTTCCTGCGAAAGAGTAAGCATCTTTTAATTTCATGGCTTCAATCACCATCTGCAGTGATTTTGGAGCCTCCAAAAATAAGTCTGCCACTGTATCCACTGTTTCCCCATCTATTTCCCATGAAGTGATGGGACTGGATGCCATGATCTTAGTTTTCTGAATGTTGAGCTTTAAGCCAACTTTTTCACTCTCCTCTTTCACCCTCATCAAGAGGCTTTTTAGTTCTCCACTTTCTGCCATAAGGATGGTGTCATCTGCATATCTGACGTTGTTGATATTTCTCCTGGCAATCTTGATTCCAGCTTGTGCTTCATCCAGCCCAGCGTTTCTCATGATGTACTCTGCATATAAGTTAAAGAAGCAGAGTGACAATATACAGCCTTGATGTACTCCTTTTCCTATTTGGAACCAGTCTGTTGTTCCGTGTCCAGTTCTAACTGTTGCTTCCTGACCTGCATACAGATTTCTCAAGAGACAGGTCAGGTGGTCTGGTATTCCCATCTCTTTCAGAATTTTCCACAGTTTATTATGATCCACACAGTCAAAGGCTTTGCCATAGTCAATAAAGCAGAAATAGATGTTTTTCTGGAGCTCTCTTTTTTGATGATCCAGCAGATGTTGGCAATTTGATCTCTGGTTCCTCTGCCTTTTCTAAAACCAGTTTGAACATCTGGAAGTTCATGGTTCATGTATTGTTAAAGCCTGGCTTGGAGAATTTTGAACAGTACTTTACTAGCATGTGAGATGAGTGCAACTGTGTGATAGTTGGAGCATTCTTTGGCATTGCCTTTCTTTGGGATTGGAATGAAAACTGACCTTTTCCAGTCCCATGACCACTGCCGAGTTTTCCAGATTTGCTGGCAAATTGAGTGCGACATCTTTTAGGATTTGAAATAGCTCAACTGGAATTCCATTACCTCCACTAGCTTTGTTTGTAGTGATGCTTTCTAAGGCCCACTTGACTTCACATCCCAGGACATCTGGTTCTAGGTGAGTGACCATACCATCATGATTGTCTGGGTTGTGAAGATCTTTTTTGTACAGTTCTTCTATGTATTCTTGCCACCTCTTCTTAATATCTTCTGCTTCTGTTAGGTCCTACCATTCTGTCCTTTATTGAGCCCATCTTTGCATGAAATGTTCCCTTGGTATCTCTAATTTTCTTGAAGAGATCTCTAGTCTTTCCCATTCTATTTTTTCCCTCTATTTCTTTGCACTGATCACTGAGGAAGGCTTTCTTATCTCTCCTTGCTATTCTTTGGATCTCTGCATTCAAATGGGTATGTCTTTCCTTTTCTGCTTTGTTTTTCACTTATCTTCTTTTCACAGCTCTTTGTAAGACCTCTTCAGACAGCCATTTTGCTTTTTTGCATTTCTTTTCTTGGAGATGATCTTGATCACTGTCTCCTGTACAGTGTCACGAACCTCCATTCATAGTTCATCAGGCACTCTATCAGATCTAATCCCTTAAATCTATTCCTCACTTCCACTGTATAGTCATAAGGGATTTGATTTAGGTCATACCTGAATGGTCTAGTGGTTTTCCCTACTTTCTTCAATTTAAGTCTGAATTTGGCAATAAGGAGTTTGTGATCTGAGCCACAGTCAGCTACTGGTCTTGTTTTCACTGACTGTATATAGCTTCTCCATCTTTGGCTGTAAAGAATATAATCAATCTGATTTCAGTATTGACCATCTGGTGATGTCCATGTGTAGTCTTGTGTTGTTGGAAGAGGGTGTTTGCTATGACCAGTGTGTTTTCTTTGCAAAACTCTATTAGCCTTTGCCCTGCTTCATTCTGTACTCCAAGGCCAAATGTGCCTGTTACTCTGGGTGTTTCTTGACTTCCTACTTTTGCATTCCAGTCCCCTATAATGAAAAGGACATCTTTTTAGGGTGTTAGTTCTAAAAGGTCTTATAGGTCTTCATAGAATAGTTCAACTTCAGCTTCTTCAGCATTATTGGTCAGCCCATAGACTTGGGTTACCGTGATATTGAATGGTTTGCCTTGGAAAGGAACAGAGATCATTCCATCATTTTTGAGATTGCATCTAAGTACTGCATTTTGGACTCTTTTGTTGACTATGAAGGCGACTCCATTTCTTCTAAGGAATTCTTGCCCACAGTAGTAGATATAATGGTCATCTGAGTTAAATTCACCCATTCCAGTCCATTTTAGTTCGCTGATTCCTAAATTGTTGATGTTCATTCTTGCCATCTCCTGTTTAACTACTTCCAATGTGCCCTGACCTAACATTTCCAGGTTCCTATGCAATATTGCTCTTTACAGCATCAGACTTTACTTCGATAGAGTTTGAATTGAGGATGTTTAACTCTATCCTGGAGAAGGAAATGGCAACCCACTCCAGTATTCTTGCCTGGAGAATCCCATGGATGGAGGAGCCTGGTGGGCTACAGTCCACGGGGTCACAAAGAGTCGGACACGACTGAGCAACTTCACTTTCACTTTCTTTGACTTTCAACTTTATAGACCTAGGCTGTCATATACAAGTAGGTGTCCCTGAGTCACTCTTTGCAGTAAGATTTGTCATATGCATATGCTGATGGTTGGGACGCATTTCTGCTGGGGATATGAGAGTGGTGTAAGGTTAAGTAACAAAACATTGCTTCCAAATACATCCATGGGACCAGCCCATGTTACAATTCTCTGGCCATCTTTTCCTAGATATTATTTCCTTTATTCTTCGAAAGTAATGGATCATTCCCCAGACTTACATGCAACTTGTTTGGCTTTCAGTTAAAACTAGACAAGGTAAAGTCCAAGGCATTTTTAATTTGCAGTATCATAGTTTATTTAAGTGCCATAAGACCACCAACCATATCATGTTGGTACTAGGATATGTTTTCCTCAATATCATAAAATATTAGTGAAATTTCTCCCTATATAAATATCTCTTTATTTCTCTAAATACAGTGTGTGTATTTGTGTGTATGTTCGTGTGATATCTGTGACTTGAGTGGTGGCCAGAGTTCCTGATGAAGTTTACAGTCAGAGTATGTTTAGCTTGACATATAGTCCAGAATCCTTGGCTTTTAATCCTGGCTTCATACCATTCTTACGGCCCTTTGCAAATCATTTAACATTTTCATCACTTGTGTTGTCATCTGTAGAATACGTTGATGATAAGTCATGAAATATTTTGGGGATAAATGAATTAATATATGGAAAATATTTTGGCTGGGTCTTGGCACTTAGTAAATGTATGATACATGATAGTGATTATTATCAAGCCCCTCTACATGACATTGGGGGTGCTCAGTGGGTGAAAAATACTGGTTTGTATGAACCCTGGGTTGGGGTTTAGTGTTGAGAATATGTACCAGTTCTCATTTTTCTCCTCACCTCTTTACCTCCTCAGGGGAGCCTGAAGATAGAATAGCTAGATTGGGGTAACTTGGCTGTCTTTTGGAGGAGAGCAGAATGTGGGGGATGAACCCAGGCTGTGGAAGAAAGCTTGGCCAGGCAGTGAGTAGGTTTCATGAGAGTTACAGGTGGCTCAGTGGTAAAGAATCCACCTGCCAATACAGGAGCCACTGGGGACGTGGTTTAGATCTCTTTGTCAGGAAGATCCCATTGAGGAGGAAATGGCAACCCACTCCAGTATTTCTTGCAGGGATAATCTCAAGGAGAAAATAGCCTTGAGGGCTACAGTCCGTGGGTTGCAAAGATTCCGACATGACTGAGCAACTGAGCATGCACATATGCACACACGTACGCATGCACGCGTGCATGCAGGTATGGTTGGGTCACCATGGTGATGGCCAGGCTGCTAATGCTGGTGCCACGACTGTGGACTGGGCTTCTCAGTGGACGCTGACAAGAGAAGGCAGATTGTCCGGCGTGGAGAAACTGTGCACCTCAAGTCTCAGACAAAAGTCTAGTTTCCATACTCTACAAATCAGTAAAAAAAGAAAAAAAAAAAAGTCCCAAGCCCTACAAAAAAGTGAGCAAAGGATAGTTTGCAGAAAATAGAAATGCAATACCTTAAGTACACGAAAAGCTATTCAGCCATGCTCATAGGAAGAGAAATGTAAATTGCAATGACAGTGAAATTTCATTTCTCACCTATCATAATGGCAAACAAAAAGAATTTGATAACATTGAGAGATTGTTCTCTGCCAATTGATAAGACTTTTAGAGATAGATTTGTTAATATCTATTAAAATGAAATGTAATTTCATTGACTGAGCAATTCCACTTGTAGCAGTGAAACCCACATATATATTCTCAAATGAAATGATCCATGTACAAGATTATTCACTGAGATATTGTTTATAGTAGTACAGTTTTCAGAACATCCTGAAAGTCCAATAATAGGATTGGCTAAATAAATAATAATGCATCAATTTCATGAAATATTAACAGCAGTAAACAAAAATGATGGAGGACTTTATTTACAGATGTGAACTCCAAGATTTCTTGTTAAATGAGAAGGAGCAAAGTGTGGAAAAGCATATCTAGTGGGCTACTATTTGTGTCTAAAAAAGGAAAAAAAGACTATATATGTATATATTATTGTTGTTCAGTCACTAAGTCATGTCCGGCTTTGCACAAAATAGACAATAATTTGCTTATTGAAAAGGGAATTAAGCATTGAGGCTTGGAGGTTAAGTGAGAAAAAAACTTTCCACTTTATACCATTTTGTAGTGTTGAAATTTTGAATCATATTAATTCATTACCTATTCAGTTCAAAAATAGGAATATGGCCTCTGGCTGTCCAATATAACCATTGACTTTAATATGAAAAAGTGTGTTTTGACATACTAATCAATGCAATTACTTAATCCTACCCCATCCTACTTCTGGTGTAGGGTGACACCAACCAATGTTTGAGTAAATGTGATGCCCAGGACACTATGACGGATCTCTCCCATAGCTCCCTGGTGTCCACAGCCAAGTGGTGATGGACATGCCCCGCCCCAGAGGTGAGATGGTTGTAGTGGCAGGAACAAGACTGCTGAGTTGGAATACTGCCTCCAGCAGTCATTGACTGTGTTAACCTGGTTGAGTTGCCTTACCTCTGTAAACCTCAGTTTCTTGAACTATAAAATGGAATTAATAACTGCTCCCTGTTGCATCATGAAGTCAGCCTTGCTACCCTGATGTACCATAGGATTTCAAGTATTCAAGGCTCAAATTCATGAATAACATCTCTATTCTGGCCCACCGCATCGATGTCCCAGCTGACCTCTGTCAGAGTCACAGGAGAGCCGGCCAAACTCATCTCTGCACCTTGTTTCACTAACTCACTCAGAAATCCCTCAGGACCACAGTTTTCTGGCCCCTGCTATGTCCCTGGACATGGTCTCTGTTCTTTCCAGGGCAGCCAGCTTTCCCTCTAAGGTACCCTCAATTTATCCCTAAGGATGCATCTCTTATTCTCTTTCAAATCCAGTCTCTGGCAGCGTTTTGGACAATCTCATTTTCTTATGATGGAGAGAAAGGGTATTCCTTCAGCATTGAGGTGGGGGCCAGTCTATGGTGTCTGAAGCCCCAGGGACATGGCAACAATGACACATATCTTGTGGGTATTTGTGCTAGGGCTACAGGGATAGGCCAGTCTCTTCTCTTCTCTCCTCTTCTCCTTCAGCTAACCCCTCATCTGGGGCAAATGTCAGACCCCTATGCCACCTCTGCATCAGCTTTAGTTTGGCTTGGTGTGATTTGCAATCAACCGTATGTAATATGTGATGTGTCTTGCCAACTGTTGACTTAAGCAACTACTGGGACCTGTTACCAAGTGACATCAAAGGCTCTGAGGTGGTGGTTTTATAGTCTGCCTAAGAAATCGTAGAAGCTTCAGGTTTATATGTGTTCATATGCTTTATTTAGAGAAAAAAAATGCATATATGGTGAATAGCTTTGTTGCTATGGCGAGACAGAATGCTTTTTGAAAAAGTTTCTCTTTAAAGTCAACGATTAATCACTTTCAAGGCAGAGGGAAAACAGGAGGAGGAAAAAAACCCAGACTGTGGTAGGCTAGATTTCCCCCAGATATTATTGCCGCTTCTGTCTCTGCAGCCGAACATAACAGCTGGTGAGTAGGGAGAAACTGGAGAAAGATCTTTTTTGCCTTTAATCCAGTATGCTGTTTTCCTGTGCCCGTTTTACTGTAATTCTCAGCGGCTGCGGGACAAAAGCTGTTGACTGATACATGCAATTACCTCCTCTAATATTGCTCTCAACTGTCGGCCCTGACTGACAAAAGTGGATGAGGTTTAGTTAAGGTCTGGGAAAACACTCTTTTAATAAAAGCCAGTCTCATCTCTATGATCACCTCCCCCCGTCAGACCTTTTCATCTGTTTTCTGGAAAGATAAGGCCTGGTGATGGAAAGTTAAAAAGTGGTGCTGAACTTGGACGTTCTGGATGCCGGCATTTACCTCACAAAAAGACGCCACAGTGTGTGTGTCCACGTGTGTGTGTGTGTGTGTGTGTGTGTGTGTGTGTGTATGTATGTGTGTGCTATTTGCATTGGAAATGAGGAGAATCAGTTTGGGTCATTGGGTAGGGTATTCCCAGAAAGAATAAGAAGTTAGTTTAGAAAGTTATAAACCAGCTCCTTGTTGATTTCAGCCCTTGTTTGGCTTTGGTGGGCACGGGAAGCCTTAAGGAGGTGACCCCTTGAGTCCTTCTCTGGGTTGCTGCACTCGGGTGGCCCCATTCCTATGAAGATGTACACAGCGAGAGTGGTAAGGAGCTGGAGATGGAAACCTCTCCCCCCCGAATCCCCCAGTGGCACAGTGCTATGTGTGCGCACTCACGGGGCAAGAGAGGGGCTAAAATCCCGGTGGAGAGCCCTCTGGGCATACCTGGTAAGAAGACCACCACCACCCCAGCCCCTGCTCCCTGCCTTTGCTTCGAAGAACTCCTAGTTCACACAGAATAGGACAGGATCACAGAAGTGAGGACGATGGCCTATTTACAAGCATGGTTTGGAAGACTGAAGTGGAAACTGTAGGGAGATGTCCTCATAAGAGCCCAAAACTGCATGGATTGGACTGTGTCCCTGTCTGCTGAGAGGCCTGCCGGTTGCTGTGAGTGCAGCTGCTGGCCCTGATGCCGACCGAGCCAGTTCTTCAGGTCAGCTGGGAGCACTTGGCAGTCGGTCCTCTGATGGGGGCAAGTTTGCAGAGGGGGTTGGGCCTGAAGAGGTCACAGTTTATTCACAGGCCCAGGAGGGAGCTAGCTGAGGTCTGAAGGCAGTCAGCTCTCTTATCAACAGTGCAGGTAGCGGAGTCTATCAGTTTTCCCCTGTGTTGGCACTCAATTTTCATAACACAATTTGTAATGTGATAATGTCTGCACAGTATTAGCAGTGGCAATAGCGTGGCAAGGTTATTCCTGTGCTGTTTTATTTATTTATTTTTTTTCCTGTGCAGTTTTAATAAAAAAGCAAGGGGCTACTCTGCTGATGGAGTGAATTATCTCGGATTTTAGAACCAGGACACAATCTCTCTCTCTCAAGTGTCTGCACACTCTACTAAAAAAACTTCTTCCCGCAGAGATAAGCCTGCCTCCAAACCTCCACCCCCAACTCCCCACTGATATGGAGACCAAGTTAACATCTCCCTTGCTGTCTGCAGGGGTTTCAGAGCATGTCAGAATGGACTGGAATCTGGGAGTGTGTCACAGGGGAGAAGAAAAGAGTCATTGCCAAGGGGTCCTCCACCTGGGAGGAGAGGCCGGATTCCAGCCTCAGGCAACAGAGAGCTGAAGTATTCCAAGGGAGGTGAATGCAGAAGCCCATGAGGAAGAGGAGAGAGTCAGTCATGGCTGGATGAGGAAGAAAGAGGTGCCCCAGCTGAACCATATGAAAGGACATACTCAGAAAATGGAACATGTGCAACTGAATAACTCTGGAAAGTGAGAAGTATAGAAGTGTGTGTGTGTGAGTGTCCCTACTCAGGGTTTCAAAAGAGATAGTAAAGAGCTAAAATGTAGCCCTTAGGCCTTCTCTAAGAATCTCTTGAGATCTAGAGGAAGAGACACAGAGGCAAGTGGGAAGCCATTTGAGGAAATTGGAGTGTCTCCTGCAATGGGGACAAGCGCTCTACTCCAGGAATTTCCATCCCTTATCCTCCTCCTCCTCATAACTTACCCTCCTTCAGCTCTGCACTACCTGCAAGGTGGGCTAGGCTTTTTAACCTTGTGACTCCTTCCTTGATGTGCTTTACAGGTGCACAAAGACCACTGTGCTATGTACGAAAGACAACAAAAAATTAAATGAGACGCAGTGCCTCCCTTAGGGCACAAAAGTGCCAGTAATGCAGACAAGGATGAAAACAAATAATAGCATTGCAGGGTGATTCCACAGGGACAGGAAGAGAGCTCTGCAGTGGCCCTGAGGGGGATGACCTGGCTTCCACCTTCCTCATGAGTACTCACCTGTTTTCTTCATTTGTGCCGATAGCCAGTGATTGCATGGTCCTTCTCCCACACCAGGCCTGGCTCAAAGTACTCTGGACATAGCAACACATGTTGTCTTCACACAATCCTACACGAGGAAACAGAGTCAGAGAGCTGGGCCCCAAGGAGCACAGTGAGCGCCAGGACTTGAACCTGCGTGCCTGGCTCCTGACTCCATGCTCAGCACTGCTCAGTACCCATGTTCCAGTGGGGAACAAGCTCCATCCTGGCCTTTCCTTGGGAGAAGATGACTGAGTCCAAGACTAATCTGACTTCTGGGAGGGGACGGCAGGGGAATTTTGACATGAGGCATACTGGGAAGGAGGACTATTTCTTTTTTTTTTAACTGTGGAATTCTGCCCCCATTGCCACACACAACCACATATGCACTCACACCTACGCAAACCACACACACACACTCACACTTCTTTCCCCTAGTCCCAACTCTGTCTTTGCATCAAAATCACCCAGAGCTTTAAATAAAATACAGATGCTGAGGCTCTCAGATATAGTAAATAATACATCTCTGGAAGCAGAGTCTGAATTCTTTCATTTTTTAAAAATTTAGTAACATGCATGCCCAAAGTGAAAATTCATAGTACAGAAAAGAAAATCTCTTTCACCTAACTCTCAGTGCTACTCCCCAAAGGCAGACTTTTTTTTTTTTTTTTTTAAAGACCGTGCAGCATGTGGGATCTTACTTCTCCATGATTGAACCCATGTCCCCTCTATTGGGAGCACAGAGTCTTAACCACTGGACTACCACGGAGGCCTGATGGCAGACATTTCTAACAGTTCCTTGAAATCTGTTTTCTTCCAAAAACTATGTTCATACATAGCATCTATTATTATTTTTAATCTCTGTTGATGATTGTACTGAATAGTCAGGTGAGAATCTCCTATTTGGGTCCTGCTCTGTCCCACTCAGAGATACATCTTTTGTGGGAGAGGAGGGCTGGAAGAGGGAAGCTTAGGAAGTAGGGAGCTTTCTGAGTGGACGAGCAGACAGGAGAGCCAAAGGACAGAGCCCAGAGAGAGGCTACTCAAGGAGGCAGAGTGCTTGAGCATGAGAAGAGGCACCACTTCCTCTTAATGCACATCAAGTCCCCAAGAGCTGAGAAAGGCAGAATGTCAAGAGACAGAAACCAGGGGGGCTCAGTGAAGAATGCCTTCCAGAGGAGACTTGAATAGTCTCAAAGATGAGAGGAATGGGTATTCAGGGTGGAAAGACTGGCATGGGATGTGAATGCTCCTTCCTCCTTTATTCCAGGCATTTTTTTCTTCAGTTCTTTAGGAGGCAGGGGCAATTGTAAGAGTGTGCAGTTTAGTGTCCAGCTGCCCTGGATTCCAGAGGTTGAATGCATAGTAGATGTGTGGTGACAGACATACAGGAGGCACTGGGGAGAGAAGGGTGAAGGAGACATGCCCTTGTATTCAGTCTTGAGGGTAGAGAGACATGCAGAAACCCCAGTGCAATGTGATGAATGTTTTCCTAACTGCAGGTCAGTGCAAATTGTATTAGGTAGAATAGGACTAGGACTCATATTACTTCTTTTAAGAACTAAATCAGGACCTCATTAGCCAGAGTCTTCAAATAGATGATATGTTTTTATTGCCAGATTCTGGAAGGCTCCGTATTCATCTGTTTCAGACAAAATTGCGGGACAGCTGAGGTTGGGTTGACTTTGGCCAACCCTTGGTTATAGTTTTGTGGTCTGTTTGCTTCCAGGGTCTCCACAAGTCACACACGGGCACAAGTGGTTCCCGCATCCCTGTTTGATAGCTCTTGTTCTTCGAAATGCAGGTGAAGTCAGAGGTAGAAATCAAAGACTTACTTCAGTTTTATTGCTTTCAGGACATTTACAATTGCTTTACTGTCTTCCTGATAATACAATTACATTTTCTGCAGACAACATGTATCTGGAAAGGATCAGTATGTACTGAAGTCAGTCTTTTTTTTTTTTTTGAAAAATGGGTCAGAAAGAAATATTCATGTTGTACCACAAACTAGCCCTGGGTTGGGTTCCCAACTTTTGTTTGTTTGTTTTTTGCTGGTCATTTCTGTCATAGAAAGGCCTGTGAATCTTTTTTTTCTTTTTTTAAACTTGAAGGACTTTTGACAGTTACAGTTTTTCTTTTTCTATTAGAATTCCTACCATGTGTCAGGTGTGGCTGTTGGCATGGTGTCTCTGCAGCAGTGTTGCAAAGGGAGTATTTTGCTCTTGTCATCTTTTTACAGATGAGGGAAATGAAGACCCCAATACATGCAGAATCTTACCTGAGCTCCTGTTCTGTTGTGGCCAAGCTGGTATTTGAACTTGGATGACTCCACATGAAAATTAAGCCTCTCAGTTTAAAGATGAATCAACTGAAATCCCAGGGTCACCTGCCTCATCACTTGCAGATTTTGGAACCCAGGGCTTCTGCATTTGTGACCAGTGTGCTTTGCATGACAAGAAGGTCGACCATAAAGAGCAGACTCTGCCTTTGGTCTCTTCCCTTCTGAGGGCATCCTGCGTACTGTCACTCTACAACCTGCTCGAACTCCCAAACCCACAACACACACACATCCATGCTTTGGTTTCCCCCTAACCACTGATGATGGTCCCAGGCTCTGCCTATCCTGACCACTAATATCTCTGACGTGGATCCCACAGTCCAGCCGGACAGCCCCTCTGATGCCTGCAGGAACAAGATACATGCTTTCCTCCCTCCATCTTTATTCACCATTTCCCACTAGTTGGCCTGCTTTCTTCCTGCCAGAGCTACAGGTCTAAACAATACCTGTCTTTCAGACCCATTGGAAATGCCACCACTTTCATGAAGCTTGTGAAGTTGTGTAGGATCTGTTGCTCTTGTTGAGGATTAAGGGACTGGGGGAAAGAAAATGGGGTGGAACTCAGGAAAATAGTTCTGAAGCTTGGAAATGGGTGTAGCATTGTATAACCCAAGGCCAGTCAACAGCCACAAGACCTGTGGCTCTTTGAGTTCTTACTGTGTCTTGAAACAATGAGTGCCACGACACCTTTTGAAGTCTCCACAGCAAGTCATCACGTTGCTTGAGCTGGAATTCCAGCCAATCCTGCCTGAAGTCAAAGCTTGTGCTCTCCTTCACCATTGTATGGTCTCCCAAGACAACTGGTCATGTGGCAAGAAAAGAATAGAGCCGTCCTTACATGGAGGATTAAAGAGATGAAACAAAATTGGGGTCATGGATGGAGACAAAGCAGCGAGGGGCCCTGGAATTGGAAGAGATGAAGGAATGGCCTGGCATGGAACTCTCTTCAGGCTGTGGCCTTTGGGTCTCTGGAGCCTCTATCATTAACAGTGATCATCTGGACACCAGATGTTCATAGCTTGTGTCTTTTTCTTTGTGTCTTAGGGCTTTGAGGCCCAAGCTCCCTGAAGGCAGAGACTACATCCATACCTTTGTAGGGTGGAGACATAGTCTGGCGAAGCAGCCACATGGGAAGTGCAGAGGGGCAAGCATCTTCGCCTGCCCAGGGATGTGGGGAGGCTTCACAGAGAGATGAAGTTCCAGGCAGAGAAGGGAACAGGGTGAGGGATTCAAGATAGAGGGTGGGGCACACATTCAGGCAGGAAGGCAGGGAGAGACAGCAGGCTGTACTGAGGGATGTGGCCAGCCTGTTAGTAAAGGCTGGAGAAGCAGCTCAAGGCTGAGCATAGATGTAAAAGCTGAAACCTCCCGCCCCCACTTATATGATTTCAATGCCCCCTGCAATAGACATGCCCAGCACCCTACCACTTGAAACATTGCCTTGATTCTGAGAGGGCCCAGGGTATCCATCCATACTCATCTAGAGAATTCTATTCATCTTTTAAGACACTTTAAACATGTGTCCTGTGAGGCTTGCCTCATAGTCTCAAGTAGAATTCCCTGTTTCCTCAGAAGTATCTTTTCTACCCTCTGTTCTAGCACTGGTCACCCTGTTTTGTTTCTCTTCCCTGTTATCGTGGGAGCTCCTCCTAGGGGAGAAACTGTCTTTGCATCCCCAGAACTAGCAGATAGTCGGTACTCAACACATTTTGATATTGGAGCAGCTTCAGCCCAGCATTCGTGTGTTTTTCAGGGAGACAGAGTGAGCAGCCAGTGGGGACTTGTGAGGCTGGGAAGAGGAGATGGGAATTTGCCAGTTTGCTCTGTAAAGTCTGCTGGGGACGTCTCACTGTGATGGCAGGCAGCACCTGCTCACCCTGACTCCTGTTAGCCTCTGCTAACTGCCACCCAGGCCCTGTAATGTCTCTGCATTTTTTCCCTTTGTCGCTTTTTTTTTTCTTTCCTGCGAGGAGTGTAGCAGCCCCTCAGGAGTTTGATTATATTGCAAGATGAATAAGATATTTGAATTGCGCTATTTAAATGAGTCATCTCAGCCCTAGTGTAATTGTTCACCCCCTGTCACACTCAACGTGACTACATTTCCAAACGAGCGCTTTGGCCTGAATAGGGCATCACTGAAATTGTTTGGTTCCAGTTATCAACGGCTTTATCATTTGCATTGCAGGGTGTGTCTTTTGTTTCACATCTGGGCAGGTGTGTACTTTTACAGGTCACCCACCAGAGCTATTGGAACAAGCAGCATATCCTTACTGAAGGAAGTTGAACTGATTTTCTAGATGTTTGCACATGTGTGTGGTGTGTGTTGGGGGCAGGGAGGGGGCTAGGCAGGAGTGGCAGAGAGCAAAGTGTCACAGGCGATGTCTGATTGTGACTGAGAAGCTTCTCAACATAGAAGAGGACTCAAGCTGAATAGATTTAGATTTTGGATTCATGGTCTGAAATCTCCTTGATTCATATTTCTGTTTTGAGGATTGTTGTCACTTTCATAACTAAGCCTTCACTGATGGTCTCAGGATGGATGGCCCAGGGGCCCAGGGTGCCTTAGCATTTCTTCATCTTGGAACTGAGCCCACAGGGAGTTGGGCACCTCTGTCTTCCTTGTTCATTTCTTCTAATGAAGAGAACATGATTGAAGGTCAGACTGTCAAATCTAACTAACTCCAAAGCTGCCTCTCCACATCTGGGAAGGTCTCGGTTAGGAACTGGTGGAGAAGTTTCCACAGTGTGGCAAGACCCACACTGAGATCAAAAAGATTTAAACTTTCCAAATTAGGGGCATGCAGTATTCCTAATGTGATAAAGTCAGGTGTTAACATTCATTCAGTAGATGTGGCTTGTGTGCCCATGAATCGAGCTCAAGCTCAGGGGGTGGTGGTACAAGAGAAAGAGGCCCTTGAGACCCTGTCTGCAAGAAGTTTACACCTAATGTGGCTGATGGGCATGCAGATGATCATGACAGAGTAGAGGCGTGTCAGAGTGCTGTGGAAAATTAGGACTGCAGGGTGTGCCCAAGGAGATTGGCCAAAGTTTTTGAAAGTAGGAGGTACTTTTGTTAGAACCTGAAGGATGAGTAATGGCATTCACTATTAATAAATTGGACAATTTGGGAGATGGTATTATAGGCAAACTTTAAGGTGGCTAGAAACTCATGTATGGTGCTAGAGATGAGATGGTTAAAACATGAAGAACAAAATGTCTGTTAGTTTTACACTGTAGATGTACTAGTGTGTATTCAGCTGCAAGGTACAGAAATCCCCAACACAAAGGGGTTAAACTCTAAAGAAGATTCATCAGCATATATAATATGCTCAAAGGCAGGGATATTTCAAGAAGGCTGGATTCAGTGGCTCAACTCTGTCATTAAGGACCTAGGTTCCTTCCACCTTTCTGCTCTGCCTTCCTTGGTATGATGTTTTATCCTTAGACTTGCTCTTCTCCTGATCAGGAGATGATTGAAAAGAAGGAGAGGTTTGTTTGTTTGCTTTGTTTCTTATGTGTATCTTCTTAATCAGTGAGGAAAAGCTTTCTTTAGAAGCTCCCATCAACTCATTTTCATGGCTCAGTGGCCAAAACTGCATGACATGCCTTATCCAAAACCATTCACTGGCAAGGGGAATGCGACCACCATGACTGGCTCACACTAACCTTGACTCGCCCCCTGGAGGGGGAAAGACCCACTTCTTCTGAAGTATATGGCCAGGTAGAGGATAGTGGAGCAAAATAGAGCCTGAGAGAAAGTAGGGGAAAGGGGACAAATGATTGCAGAGTTGGCAATCAACAGTGTTTGCTACAGTAGGTGATAAACAGCTATGATAGATGTTTGAGCAAGAGTTGGCATGATTAGCTCTTCATGTTAAAAAAAAAATCCTGTCATTAATGTAGAGTTTAGTTTTGTAGACAGAACAAATGGAATAATTCTATGAGAAGTCAAGCTACCAATCTATACATAAATATGTGTGTATACACACACACACACACACACACTTATATAGAATTGGAGCTAAATTTTTCCTTGGGCCATGCTCTCCTATGTACCTTCAGGGATAAAGGGGAACTGAGGGGTGGGGCGGTTTCAGGACAGAATAGAAGGTTTTCACTCAGGATTTGCCAGGAAGTCTTTCATGGTACTGTGACAAGCATGCAACTTCCTCAAAATCCAGATGATCATGTGGTCCACTCTGAAGGGCTGCTGTCATCCCAGAATCCCAGCTTGCTGGAGCTGGATGTGACTTTGAAGTCAACTAGTTCAAGACTTTTATTTTACAAATGAGGAAACTGGGACCCAGACAAGAGAAGTGACTGGTTAAGTTCCTATGTTTGTACATGGCTGAGTGGCGACCAAACCAGACTTTCTTCACTCCCGGCTCTGTGCTCTTTATAATGGGTTCTCTGGGCCAGCTTTTTAGGGGGCTTATGTGTGCATTCAGGGGTACTGGAAAGGTTCTGTAGGCCCTTTTCCTATGTTTCTATTATCCTTGACAATAAATCTATTGTTGGAATTGAAAAGCAATAATGCTTTGGCTTCTTTAAAAGGTAAACAATACTGACAGGTATAATGCCTCACCTCTCTTATTCATTTCTAATATAATCCTTAGGTTTTTTTCTTTGAAGCAGTCTAGTGGGGAATGAGGATGAGACCTCAGGGGCACTGAGAGCCTGAGAGAGATGAAAGAAGGCCCTAAGCTGTGCAATCGGAGACTTGAAGCCTCTTTGCTCTGTTGAGGTCTTTTCCTATCTCACCAAGTCAAAAATAAACTAAATAAGAGTCTTGGTGACTGAGGCATTAATGAGTGGCAACCGGTGTTCTTCTGTGAGGTGGAACCTCTGACCCATTTTTCCTGGGGACTCAAACATCCTCCAGTGACTCCTCACACGGTTTCCACTCTTTCCTTTGACTTTTGCTGTCTGTATATGTGACTGGTCCCCGGAGAAAATACACGCATCTTGGCCAAAATTTTTACCTAGAAACTTCTGAAAGTTTGCCACTGTAGATGAATAGTGCTTCAAACAGCAGGCACCAAAAAGAAAAAGAAAAAAAAAAAGTTATCTAAATACTAGAAATGGTTTTAAAATCAGAATTGAATTTTACTGAAAAAGCACTATGTGCAAATCACCAAGTTAACTACAGAGTGCTCTATAAAATCCATTTATTTCATCTTTACTTTTGAAAATATCTTTAAAGTATGTTAGTTGATTTTTCTGGTAGTAGGCCAAACATTATAAAGCTGCTAGTTTTAGATGTGGAATGTCGATAAAGATTGGGCTAAATCTGAATAACCATTCTTGGATGTTGTGTAAAGATGGTTCCATTTCTGTAAAACAAACAAACAAAAACAGCCCTAAGAATGTGTGTGTCTGTATAGGGTTACCTCATCCTAGAGAAACATGAATGGATATATATGAAGTTAACAAGGGTGACTTTGCTGAGCAGTGCTGATATGGGTGAGTGAGGATGGCTGGGGCAAGTCAAACAAAATGTAAGAGGAAAAAGGGCATTGAAGGAGCATGTATATAAATTTACATAAATGTATCTTTATTTATAGATAGACACACAACAATTTGAGTACAATACTTTCAAAAAGTGATCTGAGAAATGAGAAAATGGAAGTGACTCTAATTCTCATGTACACGGAAAGGTAGAATATGCTTTGGCTCTCTGGCTAGAATGCACGTTCATTGAGGGGTCTTCAAACTTGAAATTTTAAGGTTCTCTACAGTTCTGTTAAAGAATCTGTCTGCCACTGCAGGAGATGCAAGAGACTTGGGTTTGATCCCTGGGTTGGGAAGATCCCCTGGAGGAAGAAATGGCAATCCATTCCAGTAGTCTTGCTTGGAAAATTCTGTGGACAGATGAGCCTGGTGGGCTACAGTCTATGGGGTTGCACAGAGTTGGATACCACTGAGAGTACACACACACACACACACAGAGTTCTCTAAATTAAATTTGTCTGGGAATGCTGTTCTACTTTAATTAGCATTTTGTTCTACTCTCATCTACTGGTTATATATTGATAGTTTTTCATCTTATTTCATTTTGCCATCTTTTATCAGTAAATGCTGATTATAATTGAAAAATATGTATTATATATTATTATATACATAATTAGATCTAAGTTTATTTCACTATTGCACACAGTTTGCTCTACAGTAAGAATCTGGTCCATCTTAAAAAATCCTCTAGTATTTCTATGATGTCCTGTTTTAAAGGAAGCCCTCAAAGTATTAGGAAGCAATCCCTGAATAAGCTGGTTATCACCTGAAATTTTCAGTCGAGATCTTGTATCTCCTTTCAAAAAGTGTGCCTAAAGTGGACTGTAACTGCTTTGGGGGTCACCCAGCACATTCATGTGGTACTCTTCCCGTGCAGAGACTAGAGGCATGCATCCACTTCTTTTGGTACGCACACACACAGCACATGCAGGATGGCAGACAGCTTTTCCTAAGCACTTACCGTGTGTCAGATTCTTTCCTCACAGTAAATCAGCAAGGACAAATATTTCACATCCATTTAATAGATCAGGAGCCTGAGGCCCACAGAGCTCAAGTAATCTATTCAAGAATGAGTAAACTGAGCCAATTTTGAAATTCTGGTTTCTTTGATTCAGTAGGACAGGGTTTTTTTTTTTTTTTTTTCTCTTCTACTACACAAACTCAGCCACATCAGGAGGAAAACTGGAAGGGTTTTCTTAACTCTGAGGACATTCCTTCCTTTGATTCTTTCCCCAGCCACTGCTTTTGAGTGTGGGACAGGGGATGGAAGAGAAAGATCAGGACAGGGAAGACAAGGATAGTCTCTATTCATTCAAATGCCAGGTTTCCTGGGAGAAACAACTGTTGGGGAATAGTTCAGATTTGGGAAAACCTCCTCCTAAGAATCTCATCTGCCCACTCACTTGGCTATCAGAGTATTCTGATCTTCTTAAGGTCAATTCATTCTTATTGTGTTTGGGCAGGGAGGAACTGAGCTTGGGAGTGTTTAAAGATATAAAAAGTGAGAACAGAACTGGGGGAGGTTTCAATGATGTGAGCAGACTAAACTTCTTTCCCAAATCTTGAACTCCCCAAGGTTAAGCTTCCTTTTGTTAAGTAACAAGGCTTGAAAGAAACTTCCAGTAAAAGAAACACTCACAGTAATGACCTATGGCCTACAATAAAATGAAAACAATGCAATGTAGATTTGTTTTCTCCATTACCTTGGACTCTCAACCGGCTCTCAGATTCAATTCGGTGCAAATGTATTTGTTGTGTTTATTCCTCTCTGACACATGCACTTTCAAATTGAACTACTGTTTGAGTCTGTTAAGGGGGGGAAATCTAGAGTGTCTATTTGACATTTGAAGTCATTAATTATTGTGTAGGTTTCATCAGTTGTTTTAGCAGAAGGTTTTTGTTTGCTTCCCTTAAGTTTTCTTTTTTTAACTTTCTAATAGGACAAAATAGCAGAGGACTGATTTTTGCTTCTTGTTGGCTCAAGCAGGAAACATGAGCCAGCTTTTGATTCCTCCATGTTTGATTGATAATTTTGAGAGTGTCTAGCCAGGTATTCTGAGTGTGATCCAGCAGGTAACAGCTGGAGAGCGTGTGGCAAGAGAAACCACACAGCAAGGGGCCAAATCACATTTTTCATTTATTACCGAACAGTTTTAGAATAAGTTAATGCTTAACACACGGCAATCTGATGTTTGATACAGTGTGTGATGTATGTTACTGCGTGTGCAGTCATACAATGATGTTCTGCATAATTGCTCATACAGTCTATTATAAGCTTGGAATATATATTTTAAAAATGTATTTCTCTTGAATTTTTTAGCAGAAAAATTATATTTTACATAGGTTAACACAAATTATACGTAAGATTAAGCTACATGTAGTTGTTTGGTGTATACGGCCCTCAGGGTCCTGCACCCATCTCTGAATTGTGAGTTTCCCCCCATGCCAAGCAGTGCTCCGACAACAGCTGGGTATCCTGCAATTCAACTCAATACATTTCTGACGCTGTCTACCTGGAGACAGCATCAGATTTTACAGATTAAAGGTTCAGTCCCTCAACACTGCCCTCCACTTCTGAGAACAGCCAGTGATTCTAGATCCTCATCTTTGCTTCTGATTGACTGGTTACTATAAATCAGAGGTTCCTATGATCTCCTCCTTGGGTTCAATTAATTTGCTAAATGTGCTGGAAGAACTCAGAGAAACATTTTTCTTATTAGATTTCCAGTTTATTGTAAAAGGATAGAACTCAGGAACAGCCAGATGGAAAAGACATATAGGACAAGATAAGGGGAAAGAGGCACAGAGCTTCCATGCCCCTTTCAGAGCAGGCTACCCTCCCAAATCTCCACATGTTCACCAGGAAGCTCCCTGAACCCCAGTCTTTTGGATTTTCACAGAGGCTTCCTTTCATAAGCATGATTGACTAAGTCATTTGCCATTGGTTCTTGAATTCAATCTCCAGCCCTCTCTCTTCACAGGACAGGGAGTAGGACTAAAAGCTCCAACCCCTCTAATCTTGTGGTTCCTTCCCCCAACCAAAGATCTCCCCCCACTTCCATGGAACCCCATCCCATCCTTAGGTGTGGTCCAAAAGTCATTAACAAAACACAAACAGCCCTTTTATTGCTCTTACCACATAGTAAATTCCAAGGGTTTAAGGAACTTTGTGTCTAAAACTGGACAAAGATCAAATATGTATTTTTTAATTATAAATTACAATATAACAGATACTGTACCCACTATATGCCCACTTCATATGGAAATAACTAAATTCTGCAGAAATACTCAGGCATTTTGAAAGACAAGAGAAAAATCATCTAAGACATTTCAAAGGGCAGCACCAGAAGAAACAAGAGACAGTCAATATTTAGCTGGTGGTGTTTCCTCTTGTAGTTGCCTTCTTTTGCCTTTTGACTGGTTGGTTAGGGGGATCCTAAAAGGCATCTCTGCTGTCTTTGCCTAGGGAATCATCAGCCCTCCTGTGAGTAATAACCAGGCTTTGTGATCTGCTGCTCACTGGTTATAAACATGCTCTCAACAGCTTTTTAGACACTGTTAAACATTAAACAGACTCAGGATAATTGAAAACAGTAATTCTTATACCATTTAAATTCAAGGAAACTAATAGCTAATTTAGGATAGGAAAGGATAACAAGAGATGTTCACATTTTCTTCTTGATGAAGGGGGCAACTGGTACCAAAGTTTATTCCACCAAGCCCATAATTTCTGAATTTGGGGCTCAATTACATGCAAAAATGGAAAATTGGAGACTTTGAATGAATTCCCTATTTAATCTTGCTTCAGAATTTCCTTAATTGGCATGGATTCTAAATTAAGAACCACAGAAAATAACATTGGTGTTATTTTGCGCTTCCCTGGTGGCTCAGTGGTAAAGAATCCGCCTGCCAATGCAAGAGATTTGGGTTCGATCCCTGGGTCAGGAAGATCCTCTGGAGAAGGAAATGGCTACCCATTTCAGTATTCTTGCCTGGTAAATCCCATGGACAGAGAAGTCTGGTGGGCTATAGTCCATAGGGTCACAAAAGAGTAGGACATGACTTAGTGACTAAACAATGAAACAAATGCATACAGCATAAAATTCACCTTTTAAAATGGACAATTTAGTGGTGGTTAGTATATTTACAAAGTAGTACAACCATCACCAGTATCAAATTTTAAGAATATTTTTATCACCCCAAAAGAAACCCCTTACCCATTAGCAGTTACTTCCATTTCCTCCCTTCCTCAAGCCATGGCAATAGCTGACATACTTTCTCTATAGGTTTGTCTGGCCTGTTCACCCCTGCCTTAATCAGATGAACTAAGTCGTAGTGTTTATTTTTGTCCCATGTCTTCTGTCAAGAGTCCTTTGCACTCCCCTTGTATATACTGTTTCTACACTGAAGGCCTCCTATGTGTAAATACCCATATAAAGAACTTACTACAATTATATCATGTCTTTTTGTCTCATCCAGGTTATTAATTCCAGGAGATCAGGGAGATCTTAAAATTTGCCATTTATTGAGCACTTCTTATGTTATTGTGACTTGATTGAGGTCATGTATATATTGGGTACCTACTCCTTACTAGGTACTGTGCTACGTGCTGGGGTTGCAATTTCTATTTCTGAATTATTTGATCTTTACTACTGCCTTGGATGCTATATATCGGTTTTACAATCGTATAGACATTGAACTTAAGGTCCAGATTTTTCCAGCTAGTAAGTGGAAGAGGAAGGATATAAACCCAAAGTTGGACAGACTTTCCAAGTCATAGTACACTCAGTATGATCCCCATCATAACCGTCACATAAATATTCCTGCGTATACCTAATTCAATACCCAACACTGAGTGTGCTTGGTCCATATTTTGTTTTGGACAGATGCTCTTCACATACCCCTATTGTACAAAATTTAAGAGTAGTAAGTGTGTTTTAAAAAGTAGGAGAAAATGTTTAACCTCACAAGTTATCAGAGGAATGCAAAGCTGAAAGAAAAAGGAAGCTTTTAAAAAAGAAATCTTCTGGCCACATCGCACAGCATGTGGGATCCTGTTCCTCACCCAAGGATTGAACCTGTGTCCCCTGCATTGGAACCGCAGAATCTAAACCACTAGACCACCAGGGAAGTTCTGAGGCATTGCTTTATATTTGCTAACAGGCATTTATAAAGTGACAATATTTAAGTGTTTGCAAAATTTTGGTGTATCCTTAAATTTCAGATGAAAGTATGGAATGTAAGAACTGTCCAAATGAAGTTCAATTCCCCAGACTTATTGAGGGAATTTGACATGAAGAAATAATCCAAAGAAAGAGAAGAGCATCTTCTGTAGAAAAATGTTCAATTACAACATTATTTCTAATGCCAATGCATTATTTAAATACCCAAGAACAGTTTAATGTTACAGTGTGGCAGATATTCTTAAATAGAACATTATGCAGCAACCAAAAGTGGTAATTATGAAGACCTAAAAAATGTTTGAAAACAATGAAAAAACTTGAATGTGGACTTATATTTAAGCCTTGAGTATAACCATGTAATGATTACATGTGAAAACAAGTTTTAAAAACACAACACTTGGCACAGAGTAAACAGTAATGGTTGAATGAAAGGGTGACTGAACAGAAATAGAAAGAATCCTGCTTGGTACATAATCTCATCCCCAGACATTACAGGATTTAAATAATATACTATAGTTGAAGCAAGATATTTTTAATCATGCTAAAGCTTTCATAGTGACCCAGGAAATGTCAGTCGTTACAAGATCATTGCAGGTCTAGAAAAATTTAACATTTTTGATGATACATGCATGCAAATGATGTATAACAAAACCTTAGAACATTTAGAGAATGGTAGTGATTATATCAACAATCATAATAGCCTTATTAGGGCCCAGGAGCTCAAGTTTCCTTAGCTTCAGGACCAATGAGCCTTTGAGTGTTGCATTTCCAATGGAAAGGTTCCACTTTCTATCTTCTGATTACGTACCCAAGGCTTAAACATCATGGGTATATTACAGTGTAAAAGAGCTTACGTATATATTAATACTTACCTAGCAATTATATACAAGACATATAAAATAATACTTGTAACTTTGAATGGTATAATCTGTATTTTATTATACCTGTAAGAAGACAGGTACATGTGCATATTATTTTCACAGGACTGGAATGGTGTTATAGCACATTAGCTCTGGCAGAAGGAGACATTTATTAATCATCACAGCCTCTGTTTCTTCTTTTCTAAACATTTTTATTTAGTTAATTTTGCCTGCACTGGGTCTTCATTGCTGAGCTTGGGCTCTCTCCAGTTGTGACGAGCGGGAGCCATTCTCTAGTCGCAGATGGACTTATCGCGGTGGCCTCCCTTGTTGCAGAGCATGGGCTCTAAGTCATTCAGGCTTCCATAGTTGTAGGGCATGGGCTCAGTTGCTGTGGCACATGGGCTTTAGTTGCCCCGTGACATGTGGAGTCTTCTCATACCAGGGATCAAACTCCTATCCCCTGCCTTGGCAGCTGGGCTCCTAACCACTGGACCATGGAGGAAATCCTGGTTCTTCTTTTGTCTTGGAGTCCCACTCCTGAGCCCCTCCCCACTGTCACCATTGAGGAACATGTCTTCAGGTCTCTCCAATTCTTCATCTGCCTCTGCCCAAATGCTCAATACCCAGAGATGCCTTGGTCACTGGAAACAACCACCAACAGGTTCTGCCTTGCTTAGCCATCCCTCTTTACTTGCCCAGTTCTATCTCAATCCACAGCTTTACCTAGGCTCCTTTGCTCCTTTTTTTTCTGAGTAGAAATTAACTCAAGTTGTTAGAGGGGGAAGAACTGTAAATTGTAGCACAAAAATCTGCTGTTAAAGAAAAAGGAAGCTGTTCTAATTTTGGGCACTGCAAATACATTAAACCACTTATTGAAGTCTTCTTGGTGCCTCAATATTACATGGCCTTATGGCCTTCACTCCAGGCACCTGAGATTAATCAGCTTTTAAGGAAGACAGTCTTAAACAACTAAACAGGAAATAGGACATCCCAAATCTGAGGATAGTCACTGTGGGACTAGAACATAACAGAGCATATCTGAATTTTGTAAGGTCACAGAAGAGATGGTTTCTATTCAGGAATCCTTTAGTGAGAAAAGAAGGCTGTTCGTGGCAAGTGGAGGGGGAGGATAAAGTGGGTACGACTCTTGGCTTACATTAATTGGCAAGATACATGGACTTGAGTAGGATACAGCTATAGGAGCATTTGAGGGGGTAGTTACCTCTCTGAAGTTATGGCTTTGGGAAGAGATCAGAGGAAGTTTTGGCTAAGTTATTGATGATCAAGTGGCAGTTAATTATGGCATTTCTAACACCCAGATAGTTGCTTTTAGACTGTTTAGTCTAACATCTGAACAGTCACTTTAGACTGAATTTTATTTGTGCTTAGTTATTCTTAAATGCATATATTCTTATGCCCTTCTCAATCTTGGAGGTAGAATAAAAAATTAGATATCAACTTCTTCTTTTTAATTTTAATCACATATTTGAAAATTCTGCGTGAAAATGTCACCCATCAAAATAATGAGGTTTTCTGATCACAGTGTAACATTTCACCCTAGCTCTCACCACCCTCAGGATTTTACTGCTGAATGAGAACTCAGAATTTGGGGAAAACCAACAGAAGGTTCTCATAGCAGAGCTAAGGCAGGGGTTGCTGCATTGACAAAGAAGAAACCATGTGTGGGAATATGGTGAAAGGAGGACAGTTATCCCACTAATGTGTGGTCAAAACCCTGGCAGAAAACACAGAGTTCCTACTTGGTCCTGAATTTATAGCATGTTTAGTTGAAAGAACATAGGCTCTTAAATCAGAGTGAATCTTTATTTCATTACTTAAAAGCTGTATAACATTGAGCAAGTTGATTTATCTAGTTGTACGCAAGCTTTGGGCTTCCTTGGTGGCTCAGTAGTGAAAGAGTCACTTGCAACTCATAAGACATGGGTTTGATCCCTAGGTTGGGAAGATACCCTAGAGGAGGAAGTGGCCACCCACTCCAGTATTCCTGTCCAGGAAATCCCAGTCCATGGAGTCACAAAGAGTCAGACACGAATTAGTGACTAAGCACGCACTCAAATTTTAGCATGCATCATTAGAATCCCCTAGAAGGCTATATTTACACAGATTGCAGAAGTCTATCCCAAAGTTTCAGATTCAGTAGTGCTGGGTGAGCTTGGAGAATTTGCATTTCCAACAAGTTCACAGGGACCAGACTTCAAGAACCATCAGATTAACCCAATTTGAGTCTCAATCGTTTCACCTATAAAATGGTGCTAATATTACCTATATCAACAGAATGTGTGACAATAATATCCAGCTTGCATTGAATACTTAAGCAGTCTGCCAGCCTAACACTATCCTAAGCAAGTTACAATCATTTAATTCTTACAGATGGGACTTCCCTGGAGGTCCAATGGCTAAGACTCCACACTTCCAGGGGTGGGCACGGGTTCCAACCCTGGTCAGGGGACTAAGATCCAGCATGCTGCGTGGCACAGCCAAAAATAGGGGGGAAAGTTCTCAGAAACCTCTTGAGAAAGGATTTTCTATCACAGAAGAGGTAACTAAGACAAGGAAAGTTTGCTTAAGGTCAAACAGCTAAGAAGCAGAATTTTTATCCAGGCAGTCTTGGGACCACAGCCATGCTCTTAACCATACCCTGATGCCATCTTTTGAAATTAAAGGAGATCATGTGTAAGGTATTGTTATGGTGTCTGGCACATGGCTAATTAATATGTGTAGCAACTGGTAGTAATTTTGAGCTGTTCTTTCTCAAAAGGACCTGGGGCAGAAAAAAAAAAAAAAGGGAAACGATACAGGAAGGTGATGTGAATGCATTCTCAGTGGCTTCATCTATCAGATGGTGTCAGGCTGGTGGTTTGGCTCCCTGAACCTCTTTGCTTCCTCATCTTAATAAAAAGATACATGGAGGAAGGGGATAGTGATGGGAGCATCAGTCTTCAGAAGTTTCACCCAGCCACTTTGTCTAGTGTTAAGCCCTAGATTTCACTCTCTCAGGGTGAGATGAACCCTCAACCCCAAAGCACATTTCCACATCATCCAGGTTGGCTCAGGGCTTAGCCAAAAGGGAGTGTGTTTTCTAAAGCCAAGCTTTAGCATTCTCATTGGAACTTGAATCCACTCAAGTTCAAATATGTCCCCCGAGCCAGCTTTGACTACCTGGCTAATATGATGATGATACTATACATATAACACTAGATAGGGTACATAACTTCTCTGAAGAGAAAAATAGGAAAAGGACATGAGAAGACCCTGGTTATTCATTGCATCATTCTGTCTTTAATGAAAGTCTGTGGAATGATTTTCTTGAGGAGTGGAAGTCACTTCCAGGACAGCTGCCTAGAGTTGTCACTAACTTGTCCTGAGAAGAAGTCAGCGCCTTAATGTTTATAAGTTCATCAAGCCACAAACTAAATCTTGAATTAGAAAAACGAAATTCCCTTGGTTCAATGCTTTAATAAGTAGCAGCAGGAAAGATGGCGACTTATTATGTAAGATATTGTGATGGGTATCTTTTATATTTAGCTATATTTGGAAAATAATGTCTTTAAACTGAACACCTTCAACTTTGTCCTTTGGGTATTTCTTCTTTTACACCTTGAAAAACAGTCATATACCTTGAACAAATTCAGTGACATTTCTGTTGCAAAAATCTGACACTTAGAAAAGTTAGAGGGAATTTTTCCCCAAAGAAGGAAATAAACCAAAATCCAATTATTTATGGTTGTAACTGGAATTATTCCAGTTGCTCAGGCTTTAACTATTATTCCCTTGAGTAAGCAAAATACTAAAAGTACTAAAGATGAGGGTAATGTGATAAATGGGGATATGGCTTTTACTTTTGTGACTACTCTCATTAATAAAACAAATAAGTACATATATACCTTCATACATATATTTATAAATATCCATACCATTCATTTTCTGTTAGTTACTACATATTGAAAACTAAGACATGGTAGAAATTCAGAACAGAAAACATAATTGACAAAGTTGGACCCTTTTCATCAAGAAGAACAGATGTATTTTCCTGGTTTTGCTATAATACTCTGAGCAAGTTGTCCTATCCTTGCATGCACTGCATTTTTCCATCCACACCCCTTACCTCCAGAAGGGAATGCCATGAGGATTATCAGGACAATGTTAGCAAATGTGTCTAGAATTTGCTGGTAGGAGGCAACATTGAAAATCAAAGCACAATAACGTTTGGCACTTTTGATAATCTAGGGTCTAACTTCTCTGACTAAAGCTTACTCTGCATAGAAACACAAATATCAAATCCTGGCCTGTAACAATTCCAACGCCAGTTACTTACTCATTAGCTGGGGACCTTTGATGTTTTCCATCTACGAAGTTTCTAATCTTTCTGAAAAGTAGAGGAAGCACTCATTGGTTTACATTTACATTTGGCATTTTAATTTTGTAATTCCACCTTTCCCTTCCCCCTTTCTTTCCACTTTGCGGATCTCACAGGTGTCTGGTCTGACCTGTCAGGTGGGTCTCTGTTTGCCTGTCATTTGGGAAGCTGATGGTCTTACCTGGGCATGGCTGATTGCACAAAGCGGAACAGGGGTTAGTTTGAATTGCAGGTGTGAGCAATCAGTGTAGATCAGCACTAATCCATCAGATATTAGAACTGCCAAGCTGCAGCAGACGCGGCAGAGAGAGCCAAATGCTGAGAGTGACGGTAGCTCTCTCATGTGTGTGTGTGTGTGTGTGTGTGTGTGTGTGTGTGTGTGTAACCAGCAGTTCCAGTGCTAAAGGATTTTGTGTTTGCAGAATGTGGTCTCCCTGATGCTGACCATGACACTTCCTTATTGAGGACCCACGCTGATTGTGGCTGTATAAAACCTCATGGTGATAAGAGGCAAATAAGAAACTGATCACATCTTCAGGTAGCTTATACCTCAGAAGAGAGACATTGATGTACAACCTAAGGTATGCTTAGCTCACATTATACAACGATATATACCTCAGCCTATAGAATTCTAAATTCAAGTAGCCATTCTGTCGTTTAGTATCTATTTGATCTTGGGAAAGTTTCTTATTTTCACTGAACTTCACATTCCCTCGTGTATAAAATAGGGATAATCCCTACTTAGAAAAATTATTGTCTCTGGCATATAGTAGGTACTAAATACATGTTGGTTTTTTTTTTTCTTTTTTTGAACTATTATCTTTAGAAAGTAGTATTGTCTGAGTGGTAATGTGAGTCATGAGTGCCCTGAGTGGTCCACATGGAGTGAGACCCAGGAGACCCCACTCGTGATCCAGGAGGTCAACAAAGCTTTCAGGATGGGTAGGATGTAATGAACCTGAGCCTCAAAGATTCAGATGGGTTCACAGGGAAGTGGCATAAACACAGGCTGGCAGGTGGGCTCTGGGACAGCAGCAAGTCCATTTGGGTTAAACCATTCAGACCTAAAAGTCTGAAGGATCCAGATTGTCAAGGACAGTGCTCTTAATAGGTTTGTCCTTCCAAAACAAATTCTGAGATCTGATGCCCTGCCAGCCATTTGTCAAGGTTCTATTGTACATACATCACTGCCATCCACCTGTGCAAAAAGCCCGGGCAACACAGGAGGCACACTCTTCCTTCTTGCCAGAGAATCTGATTGACTGAATGTACCTTCCTCAGTCAAAGAATGTCTTAGCAGTACATGTTACATCAGGGAGCATTGACCTTTGATTAACTTCAGTACCACAAACATGAGGGAGGGGCCTCCTCCTCACATGAGGAGAATCCCCTACTGCACTGATGCTTTGGATCTAAAAGTGGGTCCATAAGCCTGTGAGGCCCAAGAGGCTGCAGTAGGACTGAAGTACACTATAAGAGGTTGTGGGTGTTAACTTCTTGTGGCGATCATTTCACAATTCAGATAAGTCAAGTTGTTATGCTGTCTGGCTTGCACTTATACAGTGCTGCAGGTCAATTTATCTCAATAAAAGTGGAAAAAAATTAAAATCTTAAAAAGGCTGAGATACACAAAAAAGTGACTTGTGAGCAAAGTACTTGGTAATAGATGAAGTCAGGAAACCTCTGTCATTTATTAATGGGGAGACCCTGGAACATACCACCTCATCTTCTAGGGTATCAGTTGCCCCATGTATAAAATTAGGGTGTCACACTAATCATGAGTGGAAATCAATTTTTTTAATTCTAAGTCTCTCTTGTGTGTGCTCAGTCCCTCAGTCATGTCTGACTTTTTGCGATCCCATGGACTGTAGCCTGACAGGCTCCTCTATCCATTACATTTTCCAGGCAAGAATATTGGAGTTGGTAACCATTCCTTTCTTCAGGGGATCTTCCCTACCCAGGAATTGAATCTGGGTCTCCTGCATTAAAGGAAGATTCTTTACTGTGTGAGCTACCATTTTCTTAGGTGACAACAAAAGCTCTTTTACGCCAATAAATCTAGTGTAGAATCACAATCTGTAAATAAAAGCAGAGCAGCTCCAGCTAGTGGGCACAGGTCCTGCCAAGGCCTCAAAGTCCTCTCTCTCCTGCCCCATCCTGAGCTGGGTGGAGAAGTTCACCTTGTCCTCTTCAGGGCATGATGTCCAAGCTGATAGACTACAAAGTTGCTGAGATTTCTCATACTTCCTACAAGTTCCAGTCCTATCACAGCTTAAATTAATGTAGTTTTCAAGTTTTTCTTTAAGTTGACTGAAACATTTTAGAAAATAAACTCATCTCCCTAGGCCTCTCTTTTAGCAGATTGCATAATTTTTCTCTCTGCAATGGTTTTTATTCTCAAGACAAATTTCATTTCACTAATGATTGTCAGAGCTCCAATACTAAGAGCCCTGATAGAAGGGGCATTGAAAGATTATATCTCATTCTGAGTCAGAGGTATTCTTATTCATATGGGAAGCTAGCTTTGTTAGGAAAGATACCCGAGTGTTCATAGTAAAAAATCTCGTTTGGCATTGAAACAGAGGTGAGGAAACTTACAGAGAATTTTCTCAGTAGCAGAAGAAGCTTCCCCTGGAATTGGTTGATGCTTGTCTGTTGATGTCTGGCCCAAACGAGAGCAGCACAGTCATACTGAAAGGCAAATGCCCTGGCCCTGAGAAGTTTGAGCAAAAGGAAAGCAGCTGAAAGATGCTGAGATCTTAACCCTTCAAAAGTTTCCCAGTCCACTTCTACCCCTGTTAGAACAGTCAGTGCAAAGCTGGAAAAGATACCTTAAAACATGGGCTTTCGGTGCTTCCCAGCACTGTCATTCCCCTGCAGCAGACTCAGTGGAGAAGAAAGCCAGGCCTTGATTATTTCTAAGGATACAAAAACTCAGACCACACTGTAAGCAGAATGATTATGCACATGTTGTTTTTGTTCAGTGGCCCAGTCACGTCCGACTCTCTGTGACTCCATGGACTGCAGCGCGCCAGGCTTCTCTGTCCCTCACCATCTCCCGGAGTTTGCCCAAGTTCATGTCCATTGCATTGGTGATGCCATCCAGCCATCTCATCCTCTGATGGCCTCTTCTCCTTCTGCCCTCAATCTTTCCCAGCATCAGGGATTTTTCCAACGAGTCAGCTCTTCACATCAGGGGACCAGAATACTGGAGCTTCAGCATCAATCCTTCCTTCCGATCAATATTCTGGGTTGATTTCTTTTAAGATTGACTGGTTTGATCTCCTTGCTGCTCAAGAGACTTTCAGGAGTCTTCTCCAGCACCACAGTTTGAAGGTATCAATTCTTTGGAGTTCTGGTTTCTTTACAGTCCAGCTTTCACTACTGTATGTGACCGCTGGGAAGATCATACAGGATTATGCACATACACCAGGATGAATGCATTGTAAGCTTAGAAATCATATCCTATATACAGTCCCCATTTGCTGTCATGAAATACCTGTGGCCAATTGACATGCTTCATCTCAGAGGAGCAGCTGCACAGACCAAAGGATTCTCATGATCTTCTTGAGCCACTCAAACATCACCTTTGCAGCTAGTGAGCTCCATGGCTAGCAAGGGGTGTGTATTCTCTTCTGTGCCTCATTTCTGTCCTGTATTCAGTGAAAGGGTTCTGTCCTGGAACTGTAATCGGAAGAAAGTCCCAGGTTCATCAATAATTCTTGAGAGTTGTGCTTGAAATTCTATGCTAATTTAAAATTCTATGCTAATATTGAATTATTATGCTAATTTTTTCAGACACCTAAATGTACATTATTATATACATTATAATAAAAGGAACACAAAGAAGCAAATCCTGGCAAACAGAAAAGCCAATAGCAAGCTAAATGTTGTATATTGGTCTGACCAGAAGGATAGCTGTATAGCTATGTTATTCTATGTTATTCCTGTTAGTTGCTCAGTCCTATCCGAGTCTTTGTGGCCCCAGGGACTATAGCCCACCAGGCTTCTCTGTTCATGGAATTCTCCAGGCAAGAGTACTAGAGTAGGTTGCCATTCCCTTCTCCAGGTCAGGATCTTCCTGACCCACGGTTTGAACCTGGGTCTCCTGATTTGCAGGCAGATTCTTTCCCATCTGAGCACCCAGGGAAGCCCCTGCTGTGTAAGGATAGTCTAATTCAAAGCTTAATATTTGGAAGGTCCCTTCACCTCTCCAATCCTCAATTTCTTCTTCTGTAAAATCAATTTAGTAAAACTTACTTTGCAGAGTGGTTATGAGAAATAGTACTTTTTTTTTTTTTTTTACCTTCTTAGCATGGTGTCTGGCCCATAGTGAAAGTGAAGTCGCTTAGTCGTGTCTGACTCTTTGTGACCCCATGGCCTGTAGCCTACCAGACTTCTCCGTCCATAGGATTTTCCAGGCAAGAGTACCGGAGTGGGTTGTCATTTCCTTCTCCAGTGTCTGGCCCATAGGAAGGGATAAATAATAATTGCATTATTGTCATTTTTAGTCTTTATTTGTTAATTGGTTGACCTTGTTGATGTCTATGTCTGAACCATGGACTCATCACACACAAACTACTTATTTGAAATTCTCTAAAAGATTTCTCCTGTTTAAGACTGGATATTAAACAGCAGTGTTCATACCAAAAGGACACATGAGAGACGGCCCATGTTCAACCATCCAGTGATACAGTAACATCCTATAAATTGGGAATTATAAATTCATTATAAATCAACTCATTATAAGTCTTAAAAACTAAATAAATTATTATAATAACTAGTTTAAGATGCTCCTGAGGTGTGACTTAGCCTTTTCAGAGCAATTCCAATGCAATTTGGTTCAGACCAATTCCTAAAACACATGGGATTAATATTAAGTAAACAAATTGGCAAAGTGATATGAATTAAGTCACTCACCAGTCTTGCTAGCTTAATGCTAATGTGGACAAAGCTTAAATGGCTAATTCTACCTAGAAAGTAAGGTTTGAAGAGATATCTCCTTTCTATTCTTTGACCCCTTTGCTGGTTAAGGTGTTTTTGTTAGCTTGTGTGGAAAAAAAAATACTCGGAAAAAGACTGCTAGGCATTTCTTTCCTTTGGTTTATTTTTTTCAGCCAAAGTATAAGACCTGACTTAGATGAATAGCAATTAAGGAATTTTTGTGGTTTATTTCCTGATCTAACTGCTTACTCCTGAAGAAAGCAATTCTGACAAGCCTGTGTTAACCTAGGTTTTACCAAAACCGTAGCGCCAGAAACATTTTTGAAAGATTTAGATAAGATAGTCAGGCTGAAATTTTAACAATAAGTGCCTCTTAGGGTAGTTTTTCCTAGATCACATGGACTTAATATTTTTCCCCTTGGATATTGATTTTGTAGAAAATAAACCACTTTTCTATGCATTAGCTTCATATTTCAACAACATTGCAGACCTGCAGCTGAACAAGAAGGAAGATGAGTAATCAAGTCAATGCTGATAATTCCACTTACAGTAATACTTTGAATTAATAAAACCCTTCACTTACAAAGATATCAACATTTGTTTTCATAAATTTGATCTGTAAGCATTAGTTGAATATGGATTTAAATTTTATTTATTTTTCAAAGGATTATTGTGATGAAGAAGAGAACTTTTAAAGATCTATTTTCTGGGAGGAAAAGTTCAGAAATGTCACACTAATTGTCAAGATGCCCAAATACCTCTTCCTGATTATCATTACTGCTGGGTAGTGCTAGTGTCAATCAAGGCATGACTCAGCAGCTAGAGAATGCCCCAAGAACAAGATATTTTCATGTCTCTCTTTGCTGTGGATTTGTTGGCTTCCTCTTACCAGACTTTGCTTATTGTTGCAATATGACTGCTGGCACCTCCTACGGCAGTTTGCTGCCTGGTTGACCCAGCAGAGGAGCATGGCCATCTTTGCTCTACTCTTCCCTGAGGAAGCCCTGAAGTTCACTCTGATTGGACTGGTCGAGTTATGGCTTGGGGAGACCCAGGGACCATGTCCATTGGCTGGGAGAATGCAGGGTGCTCACTGGCCTACGTAGGCTTCCTATTTGAGGTCCTAGGCCAGAACCTGCTTTACCCAAAGGATGAGATCCAAGATTAGAGAGAGAACTTCCCCTAGAGTGAAATTAGAGTGTCTGCCAGGCAGAAAACCCCCAACTGAGACACAGAAATGTCCATGAGACTGATCATCAATTCACATAGCCATGCTCTAGGAAGTATTGTTGAAGGTGGAAGAGTGGGTGACAGTATGGAGGTACTGGGGACTTTTAAGCAGGAATATGACAATGTGGCAATTTAGGCACTTAATAATAACAGTAATATTAATATCTTGCATGACAATTTCCTTATATTTTCCAAGGTGCTTTCACTTAACTGAGCCCTTTGGATCTATCCTCCTGAGAAGTAGGAGGGGTAGGTGTTATACCTATTTTGAAAATTAAATTGGGGTGCAAAGAAATTACTTATAGCCAATGACAGAGCTAGGATGATGATAATCCAAGTCTCTTTTGATACATTTCTTTTTTTACTATTATCATTTATAATATAGATTATTACTAGATCAACTTCATCAAAGAAGATTGCTCAGTTTTTGAAGGTTTTCCTAATTCATTCACAGAGTATTTATTTAATGCCAGCTATGTGCCAAGCATCATGTTAGGTGTTGGGAACTCAAGGAATTTGTTAAGAGGTAATAACAAAAAAAAAAGAAAAAAAAGATTTTTAATCATTAGCTAAGTGAAAGCATAGGGTGATATGACATGAATCTAGTCCTAAGAGAAGAGGAGGGGCTGTCAGAAAAGGCTCCTGGAGTAGATAATGTCCCAGACAAAACCATAAAGACAAGTGTGAGTAAGCTAGATGAAAGGATAGAAGGCCAAGAGTTGGCAGGAAGTAAAGCTTTCTAATAGAGGGGACAGCATGTGCAAAGGCTCTGGGGTGAGAGCATGGCTTGCAGAAACACTGCAGTTGAATATGGCTGGAGCACTAGGTACCAAAAGTTGTGTTGTGGAGATGGAGGAGGTTGGAGAGACTGGCTTTGGGCACATAGTATTCTGAATGCTTTGGGCTTTATCCTGAGGGGATGCGGGGGTGGATACAGAAGGTTTTAGAAAGGTCAGCTTATAGAATGGAAAAAGAATGGGAGCAGGAGTGGGGCAGTGGGGGGGTTGGTTGGGCAGAAATGGGGTAGGAAGCCCTTTATGCATGTTTCAGTCACTGAGAAGTGAGGGGAAGATGGCCTGAATTAAAAGTGTTAGAGGAAAAGAAGAAATAAGCATTCGGATTTGCATGATATTAAAATTGCAAACTTATAGAACATTATTTTGCCCCCCAAAATAACAACATAGGTGATATTAATTTTATGTCTTTATCCAAGTTTCACTTTAAAAAAAATTCCAATAGGTTTGTTTCATTCAGCAAGCATTTATTGAGAACCTATTAGAAATCAGATGTTCTAATACTGCCCAGATGTTGGCATTCGGTCAGTTTAAATTACTTAAAATATATATGTTTGCATCTTTTAGATATACCACAAAGTCATTTATTTTACTTCATTTGGAGTTATTCTGCATTCATATTATTTTGAGTGTAAAAGAAAAGGTTTTCCAAGAGAGGTGTGGGATAACTTGCTTTTCCTAGCCAAAAATGATCTTGTTTATTTTTCTGATGGTATTTGGGAAAAAGGTCAAGAAGTGTATTGAACATATCACTTTACTGAATTATGTAGCTATTGAAAATTTACCAAGATCACTCCCAATGCATTTTGTGGGCTTGCTCAAAATTAGGACAATTCAATATTCTCACAGATGCAAACAGGGAAAGGTATTTAGCTCCTGCAGGGAATAAAGCATTTGGGCAAACATGCAGCATGTGTTTACTAATTAATTCAGCTTAATTTTCATGAAGTCTGATGCTTAAAAACGTTCTATTTATTTATGGAATTAAAAGTCAGTACACTCCTTCATTATCAGCAGACTGGATATATTCTTCACCCAGGTGTCAGCTTTTCCAGTAATCTCTAGGCTGTTACAGTGCTTTACAACTCTGGCTGATAAAGGAATTCTAATTTAGTGCTCACATTAATTATCAGTAATATTAAATGAATATATTGGAGCTATTTACATGTGTCATTCATAGTTGCTGTATTCTAAAGAAAATGATTATAATTGTTCTTATTAGTTATCATATTTCATGCTTCTGCAGTGAAATTCGTTTTTTCCCCTTTGGTTTTGTTTTGGGAATATCTTAATGAAGAAAAAAGCTAACAGTATTTTGAAATGTTCACAAGGCACCGGATAGCACTTTCTAAATCATTAGTCATATTTTATTGGAAAATGCTTTTGTGTTACTTTATTTGTTTCTGAGCACGAATAAACCAGATGAAGAAGCAAAAATGGGGCAGCCAATCTTCTTTAACTAATAACTAGCAAGGATTATAATATAGAACAAAAGACAGAATACCTCTGAAATTTGAAAAAGTTTACATTTCTCTGCATCTTAGTTCGGTTAGGGACTGAAATATGAAAACATGAAGTATACCTCTTGTTGCCTAAATAATATCCAATAGAATCCTGACTCATTGTAAATCCTGACTCACAGTACGATAGCCTGTTTTTATAATACCTTTTCCCTTCCCTGAAAGCATCTCCATCTACCCTAGGTTGAATGAAAATTTACATTCCTAATAAGTGGATTATCTGCCTGCTGTAGATGCCTGATTAAGCTTCAGAATTGATTCAAAATTCAAAACTTTACTAAGACAATGAAAACTGCCAGATGTCCACTTGAATTGACTTCTATAGAACAATGTCTGTTACTTAGCATAATGAGGAAGCAAGGTGTTTCAAAAAGTGGATTGCTTTGTAGGTAGGTGAAATTCAAATCTTTAAATCATTTTCACTCTGAATGTTTCTCTTCAGCATCCAGGGCTCAACTCAACACTGACTTTTTTGAAAATCTTTCCCTGATCTCTGTGTCAGTCCTGGTCAGATTTTATGCTACTCCCCCACACCCCACCCCACCTTTTTTTTTTTTCTTTTGTATTTTGTATTATAAGCATCTATTTTACTCATTTGTTCTCATCAGCATCATACCCAGCCCCCCAGCTGTTGAGGAGTTGGGACTGCCATGCTCACCTTTGTACTTTCAATGTCTTAACTAACTCCATGTCTCATTCATAGTAGATAAGAGTCCCACCCTGTAACTGTCTGCAATGCAGGAGATCCAGATTCAATCCCTGAGTCAGGAAGATCCCCTGGAGCAGGAAATGGCAACCCACTCCAGTGTTCTTGCCTGGAGAATCCTATGGACAGAGGAGCCTGGCAGTCTACAGTCTATGGGGTTGCAAAGATTTGGACACGACTGAGCGACTGACATTCGTTCATTGACCATATAATAACAGCTATTTGAAAATGGGCCATATGCTTCCCTACCTTTTTAAATAAAATTCACCAAAAAATAATAAAAATATTGATCACTTAGACTTGTCACTATGAGCCACAGAGGTTTTAAAACTCTCTAAATATGTGTTTGTCCATCTCCTTTTACATGCCCGACCTGCCTAGGATTTGTGTGCACTTTAATATGCTCCTGGAAGGAGGTGGGCTCTTGGTATTTGATTCTAGAACTGTTGCAGAATTCTGTGGGATTCATTGAGCTGACTCCCAAATCAGGTGTCTGCTCCTTGGTACTTTAATTGACTTTAATCTCTGTGTTGTCTCAGTTTATTAATAGTGATGCTATCAGCAAGAAATGTTGGGGGCATTCCCCGATTCCACATTACTTGTAGTGAGCCTTGCAAGCATTTCCACAATGGGTCAATGTTGTGGCTGGACTGACCCCGTGATCCTTATTATGACTGCATGAAGTTCTTCAGCAAAATCCATCAGGGAATTTTGAGCAACAGGGTTTATTATTTACAGATCTTGGAGAGAACAAGGCATACCCGAGGGTCACAGAGCCAGGTTGTGGGGAGAGAGAGAGAAATATCAGCTCTGGAGCTCTGTGTTTATGGTCAGAGGGTACGGTGTCTAGGGTTTCACAGTTCACTCTTTATTGTTAGTTTAAAGCATAAGAATGGAATTAGGGGACAGGAAGGGAGAAGAGTAGTCACTTAAGTCATCTATTATCTAGGTTACACATATGAAAGAGGCATCTTCATGGGTGGGGGCAGTTTAACTCCTTATCTGTTCCTTTGCTAGTAGCTGGCACTTGCACTAAACTCTGCCACTTCCAATGGTCCCCATCCCTTTCCTCTTCTCTTTTCCTTTTAGTTTGAGCAACTTAAAATGCCTGATTTTCTAAGTTATTACCATCCTTCTCTCCCAATACATAAGCCAACTGCTCCCAACACATATTATGGCATCTTTTCGACTAGTTACATTACTGTTTTTTTTTTTTTCCTGTTCAATTCTTTCCTTCCTTTTTTCTCTCTACTGACAGGAAAGTCTTAATTTAAAAAACAAACAGATAAACAAAAGAGAAAAACCATAGACTCAGTTTCACTCTGAATGTTTAATGTTTACTGAAAACCACTTTGTAGAAGATGGACATGTTGCTCTAATTGATTCTCACGTCAAATGATTCCTTACAATTTAATTTTGAGTAACACTGGGCTGAAGGAAGCACAAGCTGGAATCAAGATTGCCAGGAGAAATATCAAAAACCTCAGGTATGCAGATGATACCACCCTTATGACAGAAAGTGAAGAAGAACTAAAGAGCCTCTTGACGAAAGTGTGAAAAAGTTGGCTTAAGGCTCAACATTTAGAAAACTAAGATCATGGCATCTGGTCCCACCACTACATGGCAAATAGATGGGGAAACAGTGGAAACAGTGGCTGACTTCATTTTTCTGGACTCTAAAATCACTGCAGATGGTGATTGTAGCCATGAAATTAAAAGACACTTAGTCCTTGGCAGGAAAGTTATGACCAACCTAGATAGCATATTCAAAAGCAGAGACATTACTCTGCCAACAAAGGTCCATCTAGTCAAGGCTATGGTTTTTCCAGTGGTCATGTATGGATGTGAGAGTTGGACTACAAAGAAAACTGAGTGCCAAAGAATTGATGTTTTTGAACTGTGGTGTTCGAGAAGACTCTTGAGAGTCCCTTGGACTGCAAGGAGATCCAACCAGTCCATCCTAAAGGAGATGAGTCCTGGGTGTTCATTGGAAGGACTGATGTTGAAGCTGAAACTCCAATACTTTGGCTACCTGATGCAAAGAGCTGACTCATTTGAAAAGACCCTGATGCTGGGGAAGATTGAAAGCAGGAGGAGAAGGGGATGACAGAGGATGAGATGGTTGGACAGCATCACTGATTCAATGGACATGGGTTTGGGTGGACTCCGGGATGGTGATGGACAGGAAGGCCTGTCATGCTATGGTTCATGGGGTTGCAAAGAGTCGGACACGACTGAGCAACTGAACTGAACTGGAGAGGAAAAGTAAATATAGTTCAATTTTGCAAAGGGAAAAATACAATGTTGTAAAGGTATGAGATTCTATGAACTAAGTGATTCTATAATTTTGTTTTGCTTTAAATAATCCTAGGATGAAATCTTTGTCCATTTCCTTTAAGTTTTTCCAAGACTCTCAGTGATTTTTATTTTACTTTTTCATGACTCTTACATTAGAACATGCTTCTGAAAGTTAACACAGATATTTCCTATTTTTGCCTCTTCTTAATTGCACAATTTGCAGTGAAAAATGAAGATTCCTTATTAATACCAATTATAGTTCATCACCTTAAAAACTTGGTGACTCCTGTAGTCTATTATTCTTTGAGCCAAAAAAAACTCATTAGTGTTTTAACCTTCACCTTTGGGACTTATATACTAACCTGCTATTTTTTTTCCCTTTAATTGTTGCTCCTTTCCAAGATACACATTAGAGAAGCCTTTCTTATAGAAAGATTCTTGGACCACATGCATCAGAACTGACTTATCCAGTATTTACTGAAAAAGAGAAGTGCCTCAAAATTGTACTTCATATATTCCTTATATAGTATCTCACTTTGTATAACAAATAAAAGTAACATCAATAATAAGGTGAGTATTCTATTAATAATTAAATTTAGATTGTGGTCTACTCTAAGCTCCTGATTTTACCCTCTTACCTGTCCAAAGTCCGTCTGTTTCACTATGAGTTGTTGTATTGAAACAGCCTTACAGAGGTCAAGTAATATTTCTCAGTTACTTTTGAGGAATTCTGCTTTTCAAATCTTGGTTTGGATTCTCTTTTCTCTCCATATTTTCTCTGGATAGATGCACCTAGTCTCATGGATTTATATAAGTTGGTGACTTCCAAATTAAAAATTTACAACTCTGGCCTGACCTCTCCTTTGGATTCAGATCTATTATCCAACTACCTTCTTGTCTTCCCCATTTGAACATCTAATGGGCATCTCAAATTCAGCATGACTGAAATTTAATTTTTGATTTCCATCCCAGCATCCAAAACACATACTTCTTCAAGTCTTCCCCATTCCAGTGAGTGGCATTACATTCATTCATTCTCTAAGTCAGAAGCCTAAGAGTCATTTCATATTCTCTTTCTGTCTTCCATTATATCTAATCCCTTGACAAGTCCTGTTGATACCCCATTTAACATGTATCTTGAATCTGACCACTTCTCATTCCCTATACTACTACCAGTGATCCAAGCCACCATTATCTCTTGGCTAGTTCTACACCAGCCTCATCCCTTTTCTTGTGGTTTTTGCTCCTATCCTCCACCCAATAGCAGAGTCACTTTTTTGTAGCTTTAGTCAGATTGCATTATGTTACTACTCAATCTCCCTATCCCTACCCACCAAGGGCTCCTAGTCATACTTAGAACAAAATCTAAGATTTCTACAATAGCCTACAAGGCCTGCATGATGTAGTCTGCCTTCTTTTCCCACCTTATCTCCTTCTACTCTGTCCTAGAAAGTTCCTAACTTCGAGTCTTTGATTGATGCTATTTCTGTCTGGAATGAGATATCCCATGTATCCACCTGAATTGCTCCATCACTTCTTTCAGGTCTCTGCCCACATGCCATCTTAATTGAGGGGCATTCACAGGTAGCTCAGATGGTAAAGCGTCTGCCTACAATGCGGGAGACCCGGGTTCGATCCCTGGGTTGGGAAGATCCCCTAGAGAAGGAAATGGCAACCCACTCCAGTATTCATGCCCGGAAAATCCTATGGACCGAGGAGCCTGGGGGGCTACAGTCCATGGGGTTGCAAAGAGTCGGACGCGACTGAGCGACTTCAGCTTCAGCTCGCATCCAAACAGCCACCTTTTCATCAGCTCCTATTTCTTTACTCTGTGTGACTTTTCTTCAAAGTGTACATAGTACCTGGCATTATAGTATTACTGAATTATTTTTGACGTGTTTGTTATCTGCATTCTTCCTGTCTGTGTTCTTCTACTGGATGTACCACTTCTGTTCACTACTGTTCTCCAGTGCCTAGAAGAGCACCAGCACATAGTATCTGTTGAATGAATAAATTTAATCTAGACCCCTTCTTCATTTGATCCTTCAGTTAAGCAAAGGTTGAGAGTTTGAAAGAAACCATGGTGAAAATTTTCCATGACCTAAAATGACAGTCAGATGGCTCAGCTTTGGACGATCATGAAAACTGCACGTTATCCATTCTTCTCTTGTTGGAAAGTGCTTCCTTATGTCTGATGAGTTTTATTCTCTTTTGGAGACTCCTTTCCTCATACTGACTGAGTCTTTCTACTGTCTCTGAACTGGGCTCTCTGCCAATCTAACCCCAAAGCTAAAGTATGACCCAGTCATAATTGTTTTTGTTATTTGATATCACTGTGAATCTGTGGATAAAAGTTATCTACAGAACTTCCTCTAAGGCATTTTTTGATCTCTCTTTCTGATTTATAGGTTAGACATATTTTAGACATGTTTTGTCATAGTTTTACTCCCTGAGTAGCAAGGAAATATTTTAACTTGGATATCAGGAGGGATATGAAAGCTCATTTTTTTCTTAGTTCAGCATTATCAGCCATGCTTATATAGGTAGTTGAATATATTATGCCCAGAATTTAGGATATGCATTAAATATGATTGAGCTCACCAGGAAATGTAAAAATAGAATAAAATACAACACTTTACTTGCAGATTGGAGGTGAGGTGATTGGTATGTTAATTAAAGGTGACCTCAGCACTCTTAATATTAACCTCCTGATTTTCTCCACTGTTTCAGGTAGGAAAAAAAAAATTATTCTTCAATATTCCTAAGAATGAGATTGGATAAAGGACACAAATGAAGTCCAGACCAAGTACAAAAACATGAGCTCCTTCTCCTGGCTGCTCAACTAATGCAGACTTAGTCTGGGGTTGAGATAACTATCTCAGCCATTCCATCGCTCAGACTTCAAATTATAGTAATTATGACAATTTGTACCAATAGCTAGCCATGAGGTGGGATTTTTGATGTGGTTAAAAATAACATCTGTAAAATCCAATAAAAATTACATTTTGCTAATTTTCTGATAAGATACTGTTTTAACTATACTGTGTATTCTGCCGCTGCCAGTTTTCAATTAGAGCATTCCTTTAAGAAAAAATTTTTTAACCCATTTTGTCTCCTGGATCCAATTCCACCCTCAGCAATGCATTTGTTTTAATGCTCTTAATTAATTGTTTTGTGTGAATTTTGCCTTTCAAACCGATGCTAATCTTTGAGACATTATTAATTTGCTGATTGCTAAATCTTGATACAAAAGGACCAATAGTAGTACTCAGTTTGTTCTTTCTGGCTTAAAAATCAGAGTTCCCAGAAAGGCCTGCTCAGCCAGATCAGTGCAGAAAAGGACAATGACGAAATAAATAATGGGGCTACTAAGAGAAGTTGGGTCTGCGGTTCTATCCAGCTTGGTAATTGCTTGCTCACCCTAGGGACACAGTCACTGGTGATAGCTCACAAAAGTTTCTCTAAGTGTGTTTTAACAGAACCTCCTGTGTCTTCCAATGCTGTGTCTTCTTAAAGCTCTTTCATCTTGTTTAATTTTTGATGAAAAAAAAACCCACATATTTTCATATGTTTTTACTGCAGAGATGGTAAAATTGATGTTCGAAGCACTCAAGCCACCTCCCCAAGCTCGCTAAGGTGATGAATGAGGACCAAAGGCAAGGCAAGCACCTTTGATTCTCCTTGCATTGCTCTTTCAGTCAAATCATGTGGCCTCTAAGCCAATCCAACTGTGTGCAGATAGGACCCACCCCTAGCTTCTCAGGAATCCTTCTCCTTGTTTCTGCCCTTTTGTCTACTCCCATTTTCCCTTGAAACAAAGCCTACCTTGACCCAGCAGCCCCCTCCAGCCGCCACCTCAGCTTTTTCTTTTTCTTTCCTTCAAGTCTATAGTTTTAAAAAGAATTGACTACTCTTGTTGAGTCCATTTTCTCACATTCACTCCACAACACACCCCTTCTCAGCTAAGACTAGTTGCTGACGATATTTCTCAATTCCCATCTTTCCTCTTCATTCTTACCTTCACTGCACCATTTCTTGCTCTTATCATCTGTCCTCTGAAAAAGTGAACATTATAGTGAGATGGGAAAGAATGTATATTCATCAACTGCTGAGGGCATGAAAATTATCAAGACAAAGACGACTCCTGTCCTCACAGAACTTATGGTATCTTGTGCCTGCTTGTTTGAGGCGAATGATTAAATCTCCTTCTCACTTCCTGGATTTCCTCTGTCTCTCTCCCTTAGTTATGAGTACACAATCATCTCACTCAAAAATAAAATTCTATTTTACTATACAGACTATAGGTCAATAATTGTATCCTTTTACTCATATGAACTTCTGAAACACAACAGTAAAGTAATAGCCTTGCTTTTAAGTATTAAAATACAGTTCATATAATTCTCTAACAGCATTTTTTGACCTCTAAGACTGGTGTTTTCTCAGTGCACATGTGTGATCAATGTTTATATTTATATTACCATGGTCATGGTAATATTTTATATGATGTTTCTCTGATTGATTTTTATCTATGAAGACATTTTCTTACTTTGCCATTATTGACTAGTTTCAAACACTCATAAGCTTGTTTAAAAAAGTCAGCATTCAAGGATTCAACTTTTGATCCATTTTTTCTCATTCACAATAAAGAATCTCTCCCTGGCTGCGCAAAACATTGATTTTAATATGTAACATTATCATCTAATTCCTCAGCATTGCTTTTCTGTCAACTAATCCATTCCCCTAATTATCTTAAACTTTCTTGTTGGAAATGGCCTAGACATTTCCAGTTTATTTTTGTTTAAGTCAAAAATTCAAACATTCCCGCTAGAGTCTTTTTTTAGTTTTATTTCATTTATGCTTTTGCTCACTCTTCTTAGAGCTTGAAGACTCAGACATGCTAAGAAATCAGTCCTTCCTGAACGTTTGAATGACTTGTTAGGAAACCTGGCTCTGTCTGTGCCTGGAACTCGAATAAACATGACATGAATAGTTCTGGGAAGCATAGGAACCCCCAGAGTCCTAAGTGATCCTTTCATATCAGTCATTAAGAGATCTGAAAAAAAAATAGCCATTTTCAGTTATTATCTCAATGACCTGTCAGAGGTTTCATTTCAGGAAGAACAGTGGACAAGGCCCATGTTTTTCAACCTCATTCAAGCCATGGCTCACCTGTCCTTGTAGGAACAGAGCTGAGTGAATGAAAGGAGACAGTGATGGGCAGCAGGAAAAGAGTGCTGAGTCTTTCACTCTCTTCCCCCCATATCCACCCAGGAGATCCAGACTTACGGTCTCAGAACTGTGAGGGCAGGGCCATGTCTGTTTTGCTTACCATCAAGATCGCTTCACTTGATGAATGCTCATCAGTGAGAGTAGTTTTAGACAAATATTTTTGCTCCACTTGCTTTGAGTTGCAAAGTAAATGGGAATTGAAAAGATGAAGACAAATGTGGACTTTTCTTTCAAGAACTTGGGTTGAGTGAGGATGGGCTGATGGCTAGAGAAACTGTGGAATTAGATGAGGTGGGTGTTTTGGCAGTGTCCTAAATTTGTTTATAAGAATAGCAAATAGGTGGGAGAGAGCTTGAAGATAAGGAAAGAGTGTTGATAGATTGGGATCCAATAGGAACAACATAGGACACACACACACACTTTCCCACCACCTCAACAGACATATGAGTCTCTTTACCATGTAATGGAAGAGCATTAGACTCCTTTTGACCCTCACAGGAAAGTCTTATCTCCTGCTTTTGTTTCTCACAATTTCCTTGTATAAAATTATTAATTCTTGAAAAAGAGATTTCCATTAAAAGCACCAAGCAGAATAGATAAGTAGATATATGCACATATATAAAATATATGAATACTTATGGTTAGATATGTGCTTCATAAATAGATATACATTATATATTATATATATATATATAATATGTATCTATAGGCATGAATCTCTATGGGCCAAGATACATACTAAAATATAATTTGTGTGGATTTTGAAAAAAAAATAACCTAGGTTGTGAGAGATTGAAAAGAATACAGATGAAACAAGATTGATCATGAGTCCTTCTCACATTTGCATATATTTGAAATTTTACTTAATAAAAAATATTTTATAAAGCACCAAAGAGTTGCTAAAGTTGTCCATTATTTACTCATCCCTTGAGTTTTATTTTTAATATGTCCATATTTTTCTGAAGAAAGTGAAATGTGTTAGATGGTAAGACCTTGGCCAGGCTGCAATGATGGTTGACTGGGGATCTTAATGTCTTCAATGAAAATTGCAACACGGGACTTTAAAAAAATTCTCAGTCTCTTTAATTTCTGTGATCTGATAGGCAACAAATAAGGTAACTACTTTTTAAAATTGACAGTTTTTAAGATTATTACTAACATTGAACATCTCTCATGTGCTTATTGGATATTTACATTTCTTCTTCTGTCATTGATGCTTTTATATTCTCTGACAATTGCATCAGTTTCCTGTGGCTGCTGTAACAAATGACCATAAACTTGGTGGTTTAAAACAACAAAAATTTATTCTCTCACATTCTGGAGGCCAGAAGTTAAAAATCAGTGTCACTGGACAGAAATCAAGGAGTCAGCAGGGATGCCCTCCCTCTGGAGATTCTAAGGGTAAAATTATTCCTTGCCTCTTAAAGTTTCTATGGCACCAGGTGGATCATTCTGACCTTCAGGACCATCTTCTTCAGATATCTCTCTGCTCTATCTTCATATTATCTTATTTTCTCTCTGCCTGTAAAATTCCTTTGCCTTCTTTTTGTAAGGATACATGTGAATGCATCTAGGGACCATTCAGATAGTCCTGAATAATCTCCCCATCTCAATATCCTATCTCCCCATCTCAATATCCTTAAATTTATTCTTGCCTTCCAAGAGGTTCTTTACCGCCCCCCCCCCTGCCCCCCCCGCCAAAAGAAAAATAAGTAATAGTCACATTTCAAAGATTAGCCTGTGGATATCTTTTGGAGAGTCATTTTTCAGTCTACAACACTCATTCTTTATTGCTTTTTTCTTTTAAGAGTGTTTTACTTTGGAATAATTTTAGATTTAGGACATGATTCAGAAGTAGTAGAGTATTTCTGTATACTCTTCTTCAAGTTTCCCTAAGATGACTTTTTTACATGCCTTTTTTTCTCAGCAATTTTATTTCAATTGCTAATAAGGTTGGATATAATGTTTATTTCTAGAACAAAATATGTTGAAAAAAGCCTATGTTGTATTTTTTGTTGTTGTTGTTTAAAACAAGATCTCCATTTTCTATATACTACTTTTCTAAAGCAAAAAGGGAGAAGAAGACTGTGATTGTGGATAACAAATGAACTGACTGATAACAAGCATGGATTCACACATTTCCAGTTGAAACAACACCTGGAAAGAATCAAGACTGACAAATATGGGTAAGAGTTCTAGTAATTTTTGATAATTCTCCAAATTTACTTTTTACCTTGCCAATATACTTCCATTGACTAGATTTTGTTTCACATATACTTAAGAACAGCTTGGGTTACAACAGAAATTAACATGATATTGTAGGTACTTCAATAATGATTTTAAAAAAAGAACAGCTTGGGATACTTTAAGATTTTTATCAGAAGAAGAAATTAAAAGCAATGAATTCATTTTGTGAGTCAGTGTACACTGAGAAATGTGACAGCTTGGGTACTAAACCCATGATGTGCCATAAAATTACACATCAAACATACTGAATTGGTTACATATTGTTTATTGAAAATTATCCAATGTGATTTGATCCAAACTCTAAACAATGTCAGTACATCTATGGGTTCAGGTAAGTAAGCCTAAAGTCCATTCAATTTCAGACATTTGGTGGTGTGGGCAAATGATCAATAGGTTTGACATTCATTTTCATTTTGATTTCTGAGACCAAACACTCATCACATATAGATCTGGCTTCCCTGGTGGCTCAGTGGTGAAGAATCCACTTGGCAATGCAGGAAATGCATTTGATGTCTGGGTCTGGAAGATCCCCTGGAGAAGGAAATGGCAACCTACTACAGTATTTTTGCCTGGAAAATCCCATGGACAGAGGAAACTGGTGGAACACTGTCCATGGGATTGCAAAGAGTCTAAGAAGACTTAGCAAATAAACAACAACAACAACATAGAGATCTGTGGACTGATTTGATAGAATCAGGTAACAGAAGGTAGCATGCTACCTGAAGACTGAAATTTGGGGGTGATAAAATACTTTTAGCTTCTTTAAAACCATGGAGAATCATGCTGGTGCTCTTAGTGTAGGCAGCAGAACAAGCATATTCCCCACTGGGCTGTTGGTTAAATGGTTTTATATATGATATACAAGTAGTAGTGTTAGTCACTCAGTCATGTTCAGCTCTTTGCAATCCCAGGGACTGTGGCCCGCCAGGCTCCTCTGTCCATAGGACTTTCCAGGCAAGAATACTGGAGTGGGTTGCCATTTCCTCCTCCAGGGGATCTTCCTGACTCATGGATCAAAACCATATCTCTTACTTCTTTTGCATTGGCAGGCAGGTTCTTTACCACTAGCCCATGATGTACAAGAGACAAATGGAAAAGCAAACATTTTATTCAAGTTTGAAATCTCAGAGCTCCTCGGGTCACCACCATCTTCAAATATTGTTTTCTCAATGACTTTGGGCCAATTACTTGGTCTCTATACCTCAGCTTCTCAATTGGTGAAAAGGAAACTGTTACAGTGTGATTAATTTATCTCCTAAGGGGGTTGTTTATATTAATTAACTGCTATTAAGAGCTTTGAAGATGAAAAGCGCTAACTGCTTATGCCATGATTAGCCATGGAATAGTGGAATATGATAACTACTTCACTAGATAAATGACTAAACCTGATATGCACAAACTGTGAAATCTGTGGGAGGAGTAAAGACCTAGGGCAACAAGATAGCTGAGAAATCAATCTCATCAAAAACTATATTAGTTACACTTGAGTCTTGTTTCAACGGGTTCAACTACCTTCTGAAATGTATGTTTGAAATGTCACAGCACTAGCACCACATTTTGCTTTGTCACTACCCATAATGACATTTTTTTCCTGGACATATTTTCCCCATAAAGCCAGCTAATCTACCTTGACTCATATTCTAAAAAGTTATCAATTATTCTCAATTGCCCTTTGCATGTGTATTTACATACGCCTACAGACAACACACAAACTACTGTGGTTGACAGGGCAGAACATTCTGCTTTTTATTTGTATTATTTGAAGCAAACCAAACACATTAGTGGAATATAAATGACCACTGCTTTGAGCCAATGAATATTTAAGGATATTAATTTACTTCCTCTAATAGTCTTTAAGACATTTAAAAAAAAATAAACATATAGAACAGAAGAATAAAATATCAGACTTTAAGTTTGAGCTCTTGTTGAGGGCTGTTTTACAGTTGAGGGTATCATTACTTATCTAGCTATGAGGTCACATTTTCGCAGAGTTCAATAGAATTTACCTTTAATTTTATAGCAAACTATAGCTGCAAAGCCAGCATGTTTTGGTCAGCATTTATTGCACTGGCATATTTATTTCACATGTTAAAACTAAAGCGACAATGTCTCTCCAAAGTTCTTTGAATTAGGATTCTTGGTAAAGCTTTAACGTGATGTTTCATTCATGATATCATTCTGGGAACCTCCACTAGCATTCTAATGATTCACAGATAATGTGCAGTTCCATTTTGTTTTGAGACAATTCACAAACTTTTAAACATTTTTTTTCAGTTTTTGCTTCTATGTTTTTTAGGTATGTGCATCTTTATTTTTAAAAAAAGATTTGGGGAAGACTCCTTTAAGAAGGAAAATACATGCTTTATATTGCAATTTGGTCCTTAACACTTTTATTTGGAGTGCAATATGAGAAAGAACAAATTTAAGTTAATTCTCATTTCAAAAACAACCACTGAATACTTAATATTCAAGCTTAAGAGGTGTTAAGTAGTGAAAAGAATGACAAATTTAGAGTTAGAAAACCTGATTTTACATCCTCTGAAACTTTCATGGCACTGCAACTCTGACAAATCATTCAACTTCAGTATTTCCATTTATAAACTGAGAATAATAACACCTTCCTTATAGATCTACTCTAAGGATTAAATGACCAGTGTTTATGAGAGAGTCCCTGTTATCTGGTAGCCACTACACACCTAGTTTTTATAGCAAACAAGTTTATAGTTTGCTATAAAATTAAAGGTAAATTCTAATGAACTGTATAGAAATATGACCTTTATTTATCCTCTTTGGTCAGTAGAATCCAGTAGAGATCCCTGCCAAAGTGCCGGTACAGATTTTCTTTTTTTGTCTTTTTCTTTTTTCCCATTTATTTTTATTAGTTGGAGGCTAATTATTTTATAATATTGTAGTGGTTTTTGCCATACATTGACATGAATCAGCCATGGATTTACATGTGTTCCCCATCCCGATCCCCCCTCCCACCTCCCTCCCCATCCCATCCCTTTGGGTCTTCCCAGTGCACCAGCCCTGAGCACATGTCTCATGCTTCCAACCTGGGCTGGTGATCTGTTTCACCCTTGATAGTATACTTGTTTCAATGCTATTCTCTCAGAACATCCCACCCTCGCCTTCTCCCAGAGTCCAAAAGTCTGTTCTGTACATCTGTGTCTCTTTTTCTGTTTTGCATATAGGGTTATTGTTACCATCTTTTTAAATTCCATATATATGAGCTAGTATACTGTATTGGTCTTTATCTTTCTGGCTTACTTCACGCTGTTACAGATTTTCTAAAAGCTCAGGTTTGTATCACTTCTATGTTTCTAAGAATAGTTCATTCTTGAATAATTTCCACAACTATAACGTGCCTGTAGCTTTTTTGTGCTGTGAATCATAACATTCATATTAAAAGTGAATTTGTCTTTAAAGAATTTAATCTTAAGGGGAAAAAAAAAAGGTCATTGCAAATGTTCCTTCAGTTGAGAAAGATTTCAATGACACAAAATCTGATTGGGTATTTTAATACTGCTTTTTTAAAAATGGTAAGTTTACAAAAAAGTTTGCAGAATGGTGAGCTGAGGAAATGACTGTATGATGTGGGTTTGTTTCATGACTTAAACTTTTACATTTAATTTGTGTGTCTCTGAATTCACCATTTTCAGGCTCCAGCTACCATTTCAAGGAAGAAAACCCCAGTCCTTTAGAACAAATGACAAGGAAATCCTCATCCAACCTTCAAAAGAGAGAGAAAGGAATGGGGAAGTGCATAAACCTAACAGAGGAATGTCTTTCTGGAATACAAGCTCAAACAAATATTTGAACAGGAATGGTATCCTCATGTGTGTGGTGAAAAGTCAGTCCATTTCAGGCAGCAAATTTTGGCAGCCTGACCTGTTGACTTTATCACCTTGGGATCACTGGGCTTTCAGATGCCTTCCAGCAGGCATCACCCCATGCATGTGCACACTCATACCCAGTGGGGAGGCGGCAGGCCAAGGCCTGTGAATGACACTCAGGAGCATCCCGCAGCCCAGCCCTCCCTTGCCCAGACACATTTCTTGGACCTCCCTCTTCAACTCTCCAACCTGGTTTTGAATCACTCTCCATCAAATGCCATTTTAGAAGCCTCTATTATTAATATTGGCTTTTGGTAGCTCAGATGTTAAAGAATCTTCCTGCAATACAGAAGACCCAGATTTGATCCCGGTCGGGAAGATCCCCTGGAGGAGGAAATGGCAACCCACTCCAATATTTTTTCCTGGAGAATCCCATGGACAGAGGAGCCTGGCAGGCTACAGTCCATGGGGTCGCAAAGAGTCAGACATGACAGAGCAACTAACACACACACATTATTAATACATCCCTGGAAGTCAGAATTCTCTTCAGAACACATAGAATTGACAATATTTCTTCACCAGGTTGAATTGTGTTTTCCTCATTTTAGTTTTATGCTAGAACTCCACACATTTGGATTGAGAGGAAAGGTTTTTGAGAGTTTGGACTGCAGGCTATATGGAAAAGAAGAGTGGACTGACTGACTGGTATAGATCTTTAGCAAGTTCCATTTATTCATATACTTCATGGGGCAGGTTAAAATGCCATTTTGAAGATACCTTAACAATCACAAGAGCCTCCTGATGAAAGTGAAAGAGGAGAGTGAAAAAGTTGGCTTAAAGCTCAACAAGTCAGAAAACTAAGATCATGGCATCTGGTCCCATCACTTCATGGTAAATATATGGGAAAATAGTGGAAACAGTGACGGACTTTATTTTTTTAGGCTCCAAAATCACTGCAGATGGTGACTGCAGCCATGAAATTAAAAGTTGCTTGCTCCTTGCTCCTTGGAAGAAAAGTTACGACCAACCTAGACAGCATTTTAAAAAGCAGAGATATTACCTTGCCAACAAAGGGTGGCTCAGACAGTAAGGTGTCTGCCTGCAATGCGGGAGACATGGGTTCGACCTGTGGGTCGGGAAGATCCCCTGGAGAAGGAAATGGCAACCCATTCCACTACTCTGGCCTGGAAAATCCCATGGACAGAGGAGCCTGGTAGGCTACAGACCATGTGGTCACAAAGAGTCGGACGTGACTGAGCAACTTCACTTTCACTTTCAACAAAGGTCCACCTAGTCAAAGCTATGGTTTTTCCAGTATTCATGTATGGATGTGAGAGTTGGACTATAAATCGCTGAGCGCTGAAGAATTGATGCTTTTGAACTGTGGTGTTGGAGAACACTCTTGAGAGTCCCTTGCACTGCAAGGAGATCCAAGGAGATCCAAGGACTGTAAGAAGTCCATCCTAAAGGAAATCAGTCCTGAATATTCATTGGAAGGACTGATGTTGAAGCTGAAACTCCAATACCTTGGCCGCCTGATGCTAAGAACTGACTTGTTTGAAAAGACCCTGATGCTGGGAAAGATTGAAGGCAGGAGGAGAAGGGGATGACAAGGGATGAGGTGGTTGGATGGCATCATCAACTCAATGGACGTGAGTTTGAGTGAACTCTGAGAGTTGGCGGTGGACAGGGAGGCCTGACGTGCTGCAGTCCATGGGGTCACAAAGGGTCAGACATGACTGAGTGACCGAACTGAACTAACAATCACAAAGGTGGACACTGCCCAGGTTGCCCTCTGATTGGTTGGTGAGTTCAAGAAGGAAGGAGGTGGTTTCAGGCGATGATTTCTGAAGGCAGAAGATGCTGCTTGATACCCAGGATGAAGAGTCCCACCACCAGTGGCCCCACTACCATGATCTGATACAACAAATGCCCAAAAGTTACCTTAAAAAATGTCATTATACTCTCATATGAAATAAAAATGCCAGAAACAAATTACCATCTAAATGGGAACCATCTGTTGTTTATAGGTATTTTTAGATATTTGCAATGTTTTCAAAAAATAGTTTTGGCTGCTTTTAGAAAGTCACTCTACAATGGAGATGTTTATGTTATGTGTTTCTCTTTAGCTCACCTCCCTCAGCCTTTTAACTTTTAGAGGCTAATAATTCTAATTATTATTATTTTTTAAATAAAAGTAACAAATTACTGTATATTATTCACACTTTGATCTGCTTGCCTTCCTGAACTGAATCACTATACTCAACATATACTTTATTCTTCCAGGTTAACTTCGGGAGAGTTTATTTTCAATGGTCAAGAGTTTTAAAAGTAGTGAGTACAATGTTTACACTAATAACCAGTACTCAGGTAATTAGTCAGAGTAAAGGCTGGATAAATAACCAGTTTTAAAATGAGAAGAATGGTTTTATTCTTGCAAGGCATTCACCCAAATTTGCAAAACTAGGATCTAATGAATCTGTCCTTGACTTCATGGATGAATTGTGAGCTTTTTATCAGGTTGATGGGACTATATGAGAGAACATCTGTAAAGTGCTGAACACAGAGTCTGGCACACAGGAAGCATGAAAGGCTTCCCAGGTGGCTCAGTGGTAAAGAATCCGCCTGCCAAGCAGGAGATATGGGTTCAGTCCCTGGGTTGGGAAGATCCCCTGGCGGAAGAAATGACAACCCACTCCAGTATTCTTGCCTGGGAAATCCCATGGACAGAGAAGCCTGGTGGGCTACAGTCACACACAGAGTCACACAAACGGGGTCACAAAGAGTCGGACACAACAACAACAAATAAAAACAGTTATAACAGGGTTAAAACAATTCTCTGGGTTTCATTCTGATCAAAAGGAGAGAAAGGTTGAAGACAGTGTCAACCACTGCCCCTGCAGCTTTTTTGCTGTGTTCCAGTGTGTGATGCATATTACTCTGGAACTGCTTGGATCACTATGGAAAGTTTTCCCTCCTTACTACTCACATTTACTGTGGAGGGATGGTCCAATACAGTACTTCTCAGAGACCATTGACTTGCCTTGTTCACCAACCGTATGCCAGTAAGAACAGTGTGAGCTTAAAGGCTTCCCAGGTGGCTCAGTGATAAAGAATCTGCCTGGCAATGCAGGAGACACAGGAGACTCAGGTCCAATCCCTGGGAAGGTAAGATCCCCTGAAGGAGGAAATGGCAATCCACTCCAGTATTCTCCCCTGGAGAATCCCATGGACACAGGAGCTTGGTGGGCTGCAGTCCATGGGGTTGCAAATAACTGAGCAACTGAGCATGCATGCACTGACAGAAGGGTAAATTCTGGGGGTGTGTCATCATTTTGGTCCCCCCAAAATCCAGAACAGTCTTAGCTGGCAGCTTCCCTTCATCCAGGCTTGGATATTGTCATAGTTCACAACTCACTTCACTGCTCTGACTCTCTTAAGAACCACAATATCCAGTGGTTGCCCTAGACTGGCAGATGGGCTGAACTCTGAAATGATGTTTTACAAGAAGGCAGTTCTTGCTGTGACTGGATTTATATTACAGAAGCTTCAGTGGGGAGGCACGTTGTTCAAACTTGTGTGTTGGAGGGAATAGGGAGAGGAGGCAGTAACATGGCTGCCCAGCCTGAAGCTGGCCCATATCCTAGATTGTCAGTAACTTTTCCAAAAGTGAGCTCCAGTAGCCAACAACTTCAAGTTGACCTTGAGGACTTAGCAGCAATGTCAGGTCCCATCAGGGTCTGAAACATCTCCAGAGGCATTTGGTCTACAAACTCCGTGAGCAGCCATCTACCTCACATTTGTGGCCATTCTGATTTTAGAAAACAGCAAACTGTGAAATTCCAGGATCCCTATGTCAAGGTCTTAGGAAGCCAGATGCCCCCAACAGTCTCTTTTCAGAGAATAGCAGCAAGAGAACCAACTGTCATCTATATGTTTGGTTTTCTGTCTTCATGGGTTGCTATGGGGCAGGCGTAGGTGAGTGTGTGTGGAATGGGGGTGCATACGGGGAGTGGGGGTGGGAGAACAGAGATTAGACATGGAGAAAATGAGCTTAAATGGAGAGCATGGATTTCATGACTATAAACCAAGACCAGTAACCTAGGGGAGACTGATATTGCAGCCTTCCAGAGGAGTATTCAGCATCCTGGCTACAGCCTCAGGATGAGGCTGAAAGCATGTTGGTAGGTGTGACTTTCCCACCGCTTTTCCTGAACCTTCTTTCTTCCTGCCTCACTTCCTCCATTTCCACCATTCTATTTCTTTTGTGACTTTAAAAAGACAAAAGATATGTACCAGGCTGTTAATACTGGCTAGTCTAGGAGGGAGCAGGCAGGATATTATTCATTTTTAAATCTCTGTATATTTTTGGATTATATTCCTTTTTGCTATAAGCATTTATTACTTTTGAAATGAAAAATAAAAAGTTGATAAACACATTTTCTTTCCCCTACTGCTCCCCTCCCCGAAGTCTTCTGGTTCCTTCCATTCCAGCCCAGTTCTATTTCCCAAATACTTGCTTCCTCAGCAAGATAATGATCAAACTATTTGGTTAAAGTAATTCCACTAATGCGTGTGTGAGAAGTGTTGTTGGGTGATGTTGACATTGACGATTACCCAAAAAGTGGCTTCAGGGCATTTGAAGAGCAGTTGGCCTGGATGGTAATCCTGCTATCACTGTTAGCTTCATTTAGGACTTTGAGCATGTCATTTCAAAGGCCTATATCTTGGCCCCAATTCTTTATCTTACATGCAAAACTAAGAAAATAATACTACCACTCTTACTAACTTCATAAAACTCTGAAAGTTTTTGAAACTTTCAAAATCTACTTAGAATGTAATTGCTCACTACATTTTCTCCTAGATCTGATGGCAATGGTGGTGGTGGCAATGATGTGCAGGAAGATGGTGAGAAGGGAATACCACTTTTTTCCCCTCAAAGGGACAAAGATATGTCCCCATTGACCTAGATATCATGACTATTTTTTCTTAAATGGATATGCAGTTTCAAGAAGTACCTTGTAGTTTGTACCCACTAAAACCTAAAACCCAAATTACTTTGCTTTGTACTCTTTATAGACTGATATGACCTAAAGATGGTTCTCTTAGTATAATTCCACTTTCTGTAGAACACTATTATGGAGAATTGGCCTCCTCAAGAACACTCTTTCTTTGTCACACCAAGTACCTACTTTGTCCTTTGACTCTACTGTTCTTGTACTGGGCTCTTAAAAAATGAGAGAAAATCAAATGCTCATTTAAAAAGTGAAATGAGAATAAAATTTCAGTCACAAGCAAAATCTTTATTATTTTTAGAAGCAATGGATAAAACAAGGGAAATTAAAAATCATAACCTTTACCTGAACCAGTTCCTCCTTTTTTTTTTTTTTTTTTCAACTTTATTCCCCTCATAGGAAAATAATTCATCCAGCCTGACTGTGTTCATTACCACATAGCTGGCATGGTTGTCTCACGCAAGCACCAAGAAGATATGAAACTAAATCAACAGACCCTGATTTGTTGGCTCAACCAAGTATAAACTAGCCACTGGAAAATCAAGTTGAAAACCTAGGACAAATATATGAAAGGGACAAGCCACAGCTTGCAGGAAAGAAAATGTTTGCAGAAAACTCCAGTGCTACAGGTTTATCTAAGGTGTGGTCTCAAGTAAGCTGCAGTAATTACCCAGGATACCACAGTTAGTGGCTGAAATCTGAGGTGTTTCATGGACTTAACCCTTTCATCCCACCCCCAGACAAATTCTTAGAAGAAATTACAGTTTAGCCAGGTTAGATTAAACTAGAGGAATTTTTTTTATTGTAACCAAATTTGTTTTAAATTTATTTCTACCACTGTCTACCAAAGCTATCTCTTAACCATGGCTTTTTGGGTCTTCTTTCTAAATATAGAATTATGAATGGATAGGCCTTCTTGTATATTTGTGTTATTTTCTGTCCTGGCCCTAAAATCAATCATTTCTCTAAGGAGCCCTGGTCCCTTTAATTGAAAAGTAGTATTAGAACTCAAGATCTGGGGACTTCCCTGGTGGTCCAGTGACTAAGACTCCATGCTCCCAATGCAGGGAGCCCAGGTTCAATCCCTGGTAAGGAAACTAGATCCCATGTGCTGCAACTAAAGATCCTGCATGATACAACAAAGACCCAGCACAGCCAAATAAATATCTAAAAATAAAAAAAAAATCAAGATATGAGTACTAGTGTTCTCATTGCTTCTGGGGTGTAATTGCTTCTAGGTCCTCTCAGTGGATAGAGTGAGGAAATGTGTCTATACTAGCCTATGGATACATGTATCTGTAATTATTTCTGTATATATCCATCTAAATCTTTGTGTGATGAAGATAAGTTTATACTGATGTCTCTGAATCTTACCAGTACCACATGATTCTTTCTAGCTTTTCCTCTTTGTTTATCTGTAACTTCCTCCTCCATCTATGAGAAATCTGGTCCCCATCATGCACTAACCATTTACTTATTTATTCAGTCTTAGTATACAAGTATAGCAATTTCAGAATTAACAAACATTCCCATAGTTATTGCAACAGAGTCTACCATTTATTCATGAATACTTCTTGCTGAGAACTTCACTGAGACATGCAACTACTATGATATACTTCATACATCTACTTCTCATTAAAAAATTCTTTCACATGTACAGCCTTATCTTAATCTCTCAAGACCCTGTGTTGTGGCCATGATATAATGCTGGTGGTGAGAAATTGAGGTTCAGAGAAATTAAATAATGTGTATCAGATAACACAGTTTACCAGTGGTAGAGTTGGGATTCTTCTCTTAGCCACTAGATCTCCCTGGGGATGAGCAAAGGTATCTGGAATTCATGGGGTACCAGAGAGAATGGCACCAATAGAGTGAAACCAGACACAGTAACCAGGGCCCTGAGGCACCCTCTCCCCTCAACACACACAGAGACAACCTCACCCACTCATCCGGAAGAACCCCTGTCACTAGGACAGAATGAGCATGACTATAAAGAGTAAATTCATGTCTTTGATATAATTCATCTCTCAATAGGGCAAATATGTTTGTGATCAGAAAAGAACTAAGTGTAAAAAATTCCACGTCTCTTAGCCATTATCACTGGGAATCACTCCAGAGCAATTCTCCATAAACCCACATAACTTAGCCATCTTCTCTTCTAGGCAGATGAGAGAGTATAAGCTGGGCCTGGATGATCACTTTAGGGGGCTGTCACCAGGGAGATTTGTGCAGAAAGGGCATAGAGAGAAGATCAAGTGATCTCAAGGGGGCTTTACTTTCAAGGACTGTATGTGAGCTGTTTTGTTTGGAGAGCAGCGTCATGGAGTAACTGGTGGGATATTGCCTGGCAGTATATATTCAGATACGTGTCATGATAGATTATCTTGTCAAGCATATTGATTAATAAATATGACTTTGTTCAGACTCCCAATATGTAAATAGTTGAATGATATTGTATCAACTCCATTATGCATGCATTTTCTTTAAAAGCTCAGTTTGCAAATTAAAATGGTATCCTTCTAACTTACACAACACCCCTTGCCCTCCACCATCAATGCCTTTAAATAGGTTTTAAAATATTATATATTAATACATTTAGAAGGATTCCCTGGGGCATCTAGGCTCAGAGTTGTTGAGGTCTTGACGAAGGTTGGACACTTAACTTTGACCGAAATAAGCTGCCTAGTTTCTTGAGTAGCCTTCTTTGGTTTTCTTCTCTTCAAGTGACATGACTGGTCATTATTTACCTGCTAGAAGTGGCTGTAATGAGAGAAACTGGAATAATATAAAACACATTGTGTTCTATTAACTACGCACGTATCCCAAATTTCTTTGGCAGAAGCAGGAAGGTTGGGATTGGAGTTAAAGGAGAAAGATGAGAAAGAAGATGAAGAATTGCTATTTGTCTCTGAGTCTTGAAGTATTAGCTATCTATTGCTGCAAAACAAATTGCCCTCCGCCCCAAACTTCGCAGCTTGAAATGATACATATTTATTTCACAGTATCTGTGAGTCCAGAATTCAGGAACAGCTTATCTGGTTGGTCTCTTTAGAGGTTGTAGCCAAGATATTAGCCAGGACTGCTGATATCTGAAGGATTGATTGGGGCTGGAGAATCTGCTTTGAAGACTGCTCACTTCCATGGCTTATATGTTGGACTGGGCTGGTGGCAGGTGGCCTCAGTTCCTCCCATGCCATTCATAGGCTCAAGTGTCCTTGCTAAACAACAACTGTTTTCCTTCAATGGGGGAAATCCAAGAATGTGAGGCAGAACCTAAATATCTTTATGATCTGGCCTCAAAAGTTACACTCATCATTTTTTCATCATCCCATTGGTTATACATATTAGCACTCAGCAGTGGTGGAGGAGACTAAACCATGATGGGGACTCTAGGAGCCTTATCTCACTTCGTTTCTCTATTCATAAATGTAAGGTAACATTTGCCCGGTTTGTTTCGTGGTGTTATTGTGAGACTCACATGGCACAGTGGATATAAAAACCAGACATGAAAGAACATAGAAATATAATTCATAAGTGTCATTTTTAAATTATTTTGAAGAAAATATTTCCTGAACACCTGCCATATCCCATGCCCTGGGAAACAGTAGTGAGCAAGATGGACATGGTTCTGCCTTTAGACTTTATCTTCTAGTAGGAAACAAAAAACAAAAAGAGGCCATAAAAAGTAGAAGAACAAACAATGAATAATTATGAAATTGTTTTGTTTCCATGTAAGAAAAAAGAGCATCCTCTGATGGAGAGAAATAGGTGCTGAAGCTAATAGGAAGATTATGAAATGCCCTCTCAGCATTCAACTTACCAGGTGAGATCTGAAGAACAAGATGGACAGTCACATGATGAGACTCAGACCACACTGGACCAGGGATCCCTGCTGAACAGTTTGGTGGAGCTCCTAAGCTGAACTCCACAAAACACCGAACTGTATTGTAAAAGCCAAAATGAGCACGGCTAGCCTGTGATGGCCACTGTTAGTCATTGTCTCAGGCATTATAATTATAAAGTGTGTTCATCGTGCTTCCCATTCAGGGAAAATTATCTATTGATCTTCAGCTAGAGGTGTGGCACCTGAAAGAAGCAACCGGAGAGATAGTATTTGCAGGGCTTAAGATGCATCTGAGGATCCAAAAAGCCTCCCCCCAACCCCCTCTCAACGCCCCAGCCCCACCAGCTCCTCCCCATTCCCTGCTCCACAATGTGGTAGCCTTGGAGTTTGCCAAAAAAATAAATCAAGCCCTGCGCAGGGGTGTTGAAGAGAAAACAATGGAGGATTATCTGCTCCTCTCACTTCTGTTCCAGGTCATCATGGAACCAGCTGAGGACTGGGTGAAGGAGATTAGAAGATGGGAAATGGAAATTAAACTTCATGGCCAGCTTTCTGGCTATCTATTCCGGGTCAGCCTCTTTCCTAGATTTTTGTGTCACTCCGTACGTTTAAAAACTCTTTCAGATCCAACAGAATCATTGGACACAGGGCAGGCTTACCCTAATTGTGTTGATTTCTGGGTTTGTTTTTAGTTAATTAAAAAAAAAAAGCATGCTCTTCCTTTAATTATTTCTTTATTTTTGGCTCAGAGCAATAGAAACCATTCTTCCAATATTCGGTCTCTCTAAGTAAGCATAGACCTGAATGGAGAGAGATAGGCCACCCTTAGTTTGTGGGAGAGTAAAAGATACAATAAAGTATCTCCATCAAATCCTAGCTCACAATCCTTTTGTCTGAAGTCTAGCAGAAGTGTCCTTTACATGAGAGGGCTTTACAAATGGGTCGCTGAAAGCAGAGACATTTCGGGGTCCCTCGTGAATGTGTATCCTTTCCCATTCACCCACCTGTATCAGAACAAGCAGAAGGATAATACAATACAACACCTGAGCAGCTGGCAAGGCACGTTTGGGCCCACAGAGGCTTTAAAAGGAAACCCAGAAGCCCACAAACTCCCCCAAACAATTTTGCTTTAAATATGGTTTTTATGTTAATCTCCATCACAATAGATGATCAGAATCAAAGGAGCGCCCTATGGAAAATTACTGTAAAGCACAACGCGCGCGACAGGGTGCTTCTTGGCCAAGAAACATACTTGACAAATTGCTGCAGGATCATGCTGGATGAAGCCTCATTGTGGTTATTAGATGTATGACTTAGGGCCATGTACCTCTTTTGATCTAGCCCACTGCTGCCAGTGTTTGCAAACAGAAACCCAGGTTACTACCACATCCATCCCAGAGCTCAAATCTCTCCAGAACCCTGGCAGTCCAGCATCGTGGTTCTGGCCATGGACATTGACTTCAAATGGATCTGAATCTTAGCTTTGCTGTTTCCTGTCTTTAGAATCTTGGGCAATTTGCATCTGTCTGAGACTCTCTTTTTTTTTTTAAACTGATTTTTAAATTAGATGATATACATAGTCATTTTTTAAATTCAGAGTATACACATAGACAGAAATAAGATAGCAATGTATCTCAGTCAATACAAAGCAAATATTTCTCTTTTTTAATTTTTATTTTATATTTGAGTATAGTTGATTAACAATACTATGTTAGTTTTAGGTCTACGGCAAAGTGATTCAGTTATACATATACATATATCTATTCTTTTTCAAATTCCATTCCCTTTTAGTTTATTACAGAATATTTAGCAGAGTTCCCTCTGTTATACAGTAGGTCCTTGTTTAATTATTTTCAATATAGCAACGTGTACATGTCAGAGACTCTCTTTCCAATGGAAATAAAAATAATGTGTACTTTCTAAGCTCATTGAGGATTCAATAAGATAATGTTGAGAAAACATCTTTCATAGTAAGTGCTCAGAAAATATTTGTTACTTTTATTGTTTGTTATGTAATATTATTAATCAGACTTAACAGGTAGCGCAGTGGTAAAGAATTTGCCTGCGAATTCAGGAGACTCAAGAGATGCGGTTTTTATTCCTGGATGGGGAAGATCCTCGAGAGAAGGAAATGTCAACTCACTCCAGCGTTCTTGCCTGGGAAAATCTCATGAACAGAGGAGCCGGGTGGGCTACAGTCCAAAAGATTGCGAAGAGTCAGGCACAGCTGAGTGACGGAGCACAGCAATGCTCACCTTTCTACATTTCAAAGAGTCAGTTATGGCTTGTGGGCAAGCTCTTCCCTGTAGCTCAAAGGGTAAAGAATCTGCCTACAATGCAGGAGACCTGGGTTTGACCCCTGGGTCAGGAAGTTCCTCTGGAGAAGGGAATGGCAATCCACTCCATTATTCTTGCCTGGAGAATCCCATGGACAGAGGAGCCTGGCGGGCTTCTGTCCATGGGATCACAAAGAGTTGGGCACAACTGACCAACTAACAATACCACTAATACTATGGCTTGTGGGCAGGTAAAGTCTACATTCATTATCAGTTGCATCTCTAACACTCTTTCCCTATATGGGTTTCATGGTTTTCTTTTTGGAGCTATTAATAACAAATCTAGCCAGCATGAGACTATAGTGTGGCCACAAACCTGTTCTCTATAAACCAGAGTTCTTAGATTATACTGTTACTGTGCATTTGGGCCTCAATAATGCTGTTAATGCATGAACATGGATCAATGCTGAAGTTAAGTTCCAAGAGTTCCAGTTTAGTGGAATGTTTTTCAGGCAACTAGTATACACTTTGGAGAAGTCATTTCAGCCATGTAACAATCTTCCTATGAGCCACTGTATTGGTTTTGGTATCCCTTTTAGTAACATTAGCTAACGGTTTTGTATTATTTAAAATTCACCTTAGAAGATCTGGGAATAGTTGAGCTGATTGGAAAAAGGCAGTGGGCACTTCAAGTTCAATGTAAATTTTCAATGTGGTTTAAACAAATTAAAGTCCTCTTTAACTCACAGTGCTTAATATGAAAAGCATCCAGACTAACACAATAGGTCACACTTAAATGATTCTCTCCTTAAGAATTAAACTGTCTTTGCACCATGCATTGGTGGCAGAAGATAATAAGATGCAGCTCCCCTAACCGAATCTTTCTTAAAGGAACTGACCAGGTAAAAGAATGAAGTTACCGTGCATGAAAAAAGAAAAATACAAAAATAATTTGGCCTGTTAAAAGAATCAATTTTTCTGTGTACTGGAGCAAGACGCTAACAAGCATGACAGTGAGCCCTTCGGCTATTGAAACACTCTGTAAAGTCTTTGCTTCAGCATGGAAGGCATCCGTGGATGAGGTTTCAGTGCAGGGTGAGTCTAGCTGCCCAGGTCTGAATTCATAAAGAGTTTCAGATAGGATATGTCTGTGACTACCGGGCGTTGGGATTAGTAACAAGATTGTATGCATGGGGGAGGTGAGATTAATAGGATATTGAGGATTTAACCCTCTAGAGAAACAGAATATTACTTCTCTCTGAGACTGCCGACCACCACTGAACACTTCCCTATGGCTCAACTTTCGTGTTTGTATAAAGTGGTCACTTTTGTTAGTACTGGCATAGAAAGGGCAGAAGACTAAATGGGGTTAAGACATTCAGTTTCATCTGAATAAAACGGTAGCAGGTGAAGATGGAGTTGGGAAGAGGCTCCATTTGTGTAGTGAGATTGCATAAAGCTGCCCTGAAAAGTTCTGTCATATTCTTTTTGAACAGGCCTTTTAAGTTCTTCATAAATTTGAAATTCTTTCATCCCAGCAAGTGAAATATAGCTCTAAGTCTGCACTGACTGTATGAGAGACACTGTTCTTTACATTCATTTTCTTATTCAGTGTTCATAGTAACCCCCTGAGGCATGGGTAGGTATTCCCAATTAAGAGACCCACAAACTAAGGCTCAGAACGTAAGTAACAAGGCCAAGTTCACATAGTAGTAAGTGGAAAAGTGGGGATTTGAACCCAGGTCTTTCTGTCCAATTTTAAGATGTTTTTAGGATGCCCCTAAATGCTATGTGATCATCTTTGCATCTATTTGGGCTTCCTTGTCCCATGGGGAACAGCAGGACCCCCCTCCCCCACAGAAGGACAGGGGACAAGTCCTAAGTCACTCCTCTAGGGAGAGGACTTTTTCATGTTAGAATTCTATTCAATTTCAAGAGCTAACGGGTGCCTATTTTTTGTGTTTTGAAATATTAATCATAAATGTACTTATGGAGACACAGAATAAAATATTTTAAATTGGAACTATCAGACAATACCGAATGCTGGTCACCCTAATTACAAGACATACGACACAAAAAAATGGTATTGCAGTCCCTGGGCCCTGACACAACTGACTAGCTGGGATGGGTGATTAAGGGTACTCTGACTATCTAGATGACTCTCTCCTTTTATACAGCAAAAGAATGTAAGCATCACTTAAAACACCAATATGAGAACAAGTGACTCTGATCTTTAGTCAAGCTCCATCTACCCTCTGGGCTTCCCAGGTGGCGTTAGTGGTAAAGAACCCACCTGCTAATGCAGAAAACATAAAAGATGTGGGTTGGATCGCTGGGTCGGGAAGATCCCCTGGAGGAGGGCACGGCAACCCACTCCAGTATTCTTTTCAGGATGATCCCATGAATAGAGGAGCCTGGTGGGCTGTAGTCCATAGGGTCCCACAGAGTCAGACACAACTGAAGTGACTTAGCAGGCACGCACACACATCTGCCTTCCAAGACCTTTTGACAGGTTGATCCATCCCTCTGGCTTCTTGATGAGTGTTGAGATTGGTTTTAATGGCAGTGTGTGAGAGAAACCTTGCAGTGGGAAAACGTTAACACACACGCGCGCGTGCACAATGAACAATGTGAGCAGAACAGAGAAACTGCTAGAGCCACAAGATGACTATAGTTGCTGAAAACGTGCTGTCTCTAGCTCCTCCGCATCACCACCTATGGACTCTCTGCTTTCTGGGCAAAGTTCTCCCATTCCCCATTCCTGGATGAAACATCCTGGAAACCTATTCTACTTGATCTGGTTAGCTAGCTCCATCTGAAAAAATAAATTCCTGCCAAAGCTATTTTTCTGCTTTTAGTTCTAGTTTTATTGAGATACAATTGACATAACAAGACTGTATAAGTTTGAGATGTACAGCATAATGATTTGCCTACATACATCATGAAATGATTATCACAATAACGTTAGTGAACATTCATCATCTCACAGAGAAACAAAGTCCAAGAAACAGAATTTTTCCTTGTGATTAGAACTCTCTTAATAACTTTCATATGTAACATCACATACAACAGTATTAATTATATTTATTATGCTGTACATCACATCCCTAGTACTTATTTATCTTATAGCTAGAAGTTTGTGTCTTTTGACTGCCATCATTTCTCCACTCCTGCTTCTGATGAATACAAATCAGATCTCTTTTTCTATGAGTTTGTTTTTGAGATATCAATGACCAACTATACTACGTTAGTTCCTCTTAAACAATATAATGATTTGATATTTCTAGACACTTCAAAATGATTACCACAGCAAGCCTAGTTACAATATGTCAGCATACTAAGATATTGCGTGGTTATTGACTATATTCCCCACATTGTACATTTCATACCTGTGACTCATTTATTTTGCAACTGGAAGCTTGTACTTAATCTTCCTTACCTATGTCTTTCTTCCCTCCACCCGCTTCCCTCTCTGCCAAGGATATTTTAAATCCAAGTTCAAGTGGCCCCAAAGTCACCTCACAAAAAGAATGTATGAAAGCATATGTTTATTTAAAATCTTTCACATACAGGCTGAGTGTCACAAAGCAGAGAAATCAGAAACCAAAGTGAACACTATTGGGCACAGTTCTTCAACATAACATTTGTTCTGAAAAGCACAGATAATTATGAAAAGAGTCTAGACAGGGATAATGGCCTTTTACATAGACTTGCGAAAAAAGGAGGAGGGAGGGAGGAGAGGAAGGAAGGAAGGAGGAAAGGAAGGAAGGGAGGGACGAAGGAGAAAGAAAAAATGTTAACATCATAGGTGCCTGAGCCAAGTACTTTCAGCCAGTCTACACAAAATGTGTACTCAGTTAAATCTAGTTTGGCAGCTAAAAATGTGATATCACAGTACATTCAAATGCCTTCAGAATTTGTGAGCTTCATGGCAGAATCTTGGGAGAGAGAAGGAAATTAACCAAAGTTGTTATTGTCATTTACAGAAAGTCAGATGTTAGAGCCCAGCACAAATCTCTCAAAAGACTGGATTTGCTTAAAAGCAAATGGTTTTTGTTAGGGGTTTATTTTTCTTGTGTCAAAAACATAAAGTTACACTGTAAAAGGAAGTGGTAAAACCTACATCACTCAAAGTATTGGAGATGTATCCACGTGTTCCCACATGCTCAACAGTTATTTAAAGTGTGATTCTCATTTTACCTGTTAATCCAATACTTGGAAGTATTCAACAAGGAGCTTAGCCTTTTTCTCAGTTCTGATTTTTGAGCAATTGCAGAGAACACATTCTACTGGGGAAAAAACCCTGAAATGTTTACATTCCAGAATCCATTTTAAGATCAACAGTATTTTATGAGATTTATTAATGATGTTTACCGTCAGAATGAAGCACCAATTTCAATATATTAATATACATTGTCCAACTTAAGAACTATGGATGGAGGTTCATGACATTGTACAGGAAGCAGTGATCAAGACCATTCGCAAGAAAAAGAAGTGCAAAAAGGCAAAATGGCTGTTTAAGGAGGCCTTACAAATAGCTGAAAAGAAGAGAAGCAAAAGGCAAAGGAGAAAAGGAAAGATATACCCATTTGAATGCAGAGTTTCAAAAAATAGCAAAGAGAGATAAGAAAGCCTTCCTAAGAGATCAATGCAAAGAAATAGAGGAAAACAATAGAATGGGAAAGACTAAAGATTTCTTCAGGAAAATTAGAGACACTGAGGGAACATTTCATGCAAAGATGAGCACAACAAAGGACAGAAATGGTATAGACCTAACAGAAGCAGAAGATATTAAGAAGAAGTGGCAAGAATATGCAGAACTATACAAAAAAGATGTTCAGGACCCAGATGATCATGATGGTGTGATCACTCAGCTAGAGCCAGACTTCCTGGAATGTGAAGTCAAGTGGGCCTTAGGAAGCATCACTATGAATAAAGCTAGTGGAGGTCATGGAATTCCAGTTGAGCTATTTCAAATCCTAAAAGATGCTGCTGTGAAAGTGCTGCACTCAATATGCCAGCAAATTTGGAAAATACAGCAGTGGCCACAGAACTGGAAAAGGTCAATTTTCATTCCAATCCCAAAGAAAGGCAATGCCAAAGAATGCTCAAACTGCTGCACTATTGTACTCATCTCACATGCTAGCAAAGTAATGCTTAAAATTCTGCAAGCCAGGCTTCAACAGTATGTGAACTGTGAACTTCTATATGCCCAAGCTGAATTTAGAAAAGGCAGAGGAACCAGAGATCAAATTGCCAACATCTGTTGGATCGTTGAAAAAGGAAGAGAGTTCCAGAAGAATATCTACTTCTGCTTTATTGACTAAGCCTTTGACTGTGTGGATCACAACAAACTGGAAAATTCTTAAAGAGATGGGAATACCAGAACACCTGACCTGCTTCCTGAGAAATCTGTATTCAGTTCAGGAAGCAACAGTTAGAACTGGACATGGAACAACAGACTGCTTCCAAGTCGGGAAAGGAGTACGCCAAGGCTGTATATTGTCACTCTGCTTATTTAACTTATATGCAGAGAACATCATGAGAAAGGCTGGTCTGGATGAAGCACCAGCTGGAATCAAGATTGCTGGGAGAAATATCAATAACCTCAGATATGCAGATGACAGCACCCTTTTGACAGAAAGTGAAGAAGAACTAAAGAGCCTCTTGATGAAAGAGGAGAGTGAAAACGTTAGCTTAAAACTCAACATTCAAAAAACTAAGATCATGGTATCCGGTCCCATCACTTCATGGCAAATAGATGGGGAAACAATGGAAACAGTGACAGAACAGACTATTTTGGGGGGGCTCCAAAATCACTGAAGATGGTGGCTGCAGCCATGAAATTAAAAGACACTTGCTCCCTGGAAGAAAAGTTATGAGCAACCTAGGCAGCATATTAAAAAGCAGAGACATTACTTTGCCAACAAAGGTCCATCTAGTCAAAGCTACGGTTTTTCCAGTAGTCATGTATGGCTGTGAAAGTTGGACTATAGAAAAAGCTGAGCACCAAAGAATTGATGCTTTTGTGCTGTGATTTTGGAGAAGACTCTTGAAAGTCCCTTGGACAGCAAGGAGATCAAACCAGTCCATCCATTCAGGAATCAGTCCTGAATATTCATTGAAAGGACTGATGCCGAAGCTGAAATTCTAATACTTTGGCCACCTGATGCAAAGACCTGACTCATTTGAAAAGACCCTGATGCTGGGAAAGATTGAAGGCAGGAGGAGAAGGGGACGTCAGAGGATGAGATGGTTGGATGGCATCACTGACTCAATGGACATGAGTATGAGTAAACTCCAGAAGTTGTTGATGGACAGGGAGGCCTGGTATGCTGCAGTCCATGATGTCGCAAAGAGTCGGACACGACTGAGCGACTGAACTGAACTGAACTTAAGGTTTTTCTGAATGACATTCGGGAAATACCTAGTGAATGTATACATTTTATCTATATATTTATGAGAGGCTCTGTGATATATAAAATAAGGAAAACAGGTTTTTCTAGATTGAACATATGCATAATGAGAAGAGTTCCAAGAATTGAGAGAAAAGCAACTTTGGCCTGAACTTTTCAAGATAACTGGTTCAATTATGTCATTCTTCTCCTGCTGTAATCTCATATAGCTTTAAATCTGAGGGGAGAAACAGGTACATTTTCATTGCAGTATAAACAATCTCAAAAGAGAAGTTGAAATCTGTTATAATACTCTTTAAAAAGATTAAATGTCTTAGAATTTTTAGAATGTTTAAACATAAAATATAATATTAATAATTTCTGAGTATAAGAAGAGGAATAACATTAAGTCACTTTTTATTAAGCCACTTTTAACATTGTATATACACACACACACGGGCTTCCCTGGTGTTTCAGCTGATGAAGAATCCACTTGCAAAGAGGGAGACCTGGGTTCGATCCCTGGGTTGGGAAGATCCCTTGAAGAAGGGAACGGCTACCCACTCCAGTATTCTGGCCTGGAGAATTCCATGGACTGTATAGTCCATGGGGTCTCAAAGAGTTGGACACGACTGAGCAACTTTCACTTTCATACACACACATACATATAATATTTAAGGCAGTATCAGGGAGCAGTTACCCTCCAAAATTTGTGTACAGGTGAAATTTACTGATTTTGAAGGTCATAGCTGTCCCTTACTTTCTGACTTCCTGGATCCAAGATTTTAGGGCTAGGTGGAGCAAAGGATCATTTCACCTGAAGAAATGGAGGTATGAGGAGAACAGGGCTGAGCTGACTCTTACATGCTCTTCTACTGACCTTAAAGTGTACATCAGCTCTGTTGAGAGATATCAGTGATACTAAACAAATTATTAGTCATAATAAAAGGCATTAATTATGCTTGACATGGATGTAGCTCTTAGCATTTCCGTGGGCTTACATTTGTGTTACCTAATTTCTGAATTCAAGTGGCAGTACTCTGACTTAAATTGTCTACATAGCTATAAGACTAAAACATAAAGGAAAAAAATAAGCTGCCAATTTTCTTAAACCAAATAAACCAAATAAATGAATTTGAGTTTTCTTCTGGTACCATGAAGCACTGGTAAATGGATCATGCTTTTTGCATATCATTTCCTTAAGAGATAAAATAAAGATGGTCATTTCTTCCTATTTAGAGATTTTGTCATGGAAACATACTAAAAAAATCAGCCCTAACCACTTGGGACCAATCTTCCCAAATGGATGTACTGAGCACACTGTTGATTCAGACTGAAGCATTCACTCAGCTTAGTGATTATCTAGCATTATCTCAGTGGATAATGATTTTAATACTTCATAACACTCATTATGGCATTAGTGGTTTCATATTAATAAGATATTGGTTTTGTTATTCAGGGAATCTAATACATGAGAGTAGGGGAAAAAAAAAAACAACCCAAATCAACCTTAAAGCCTTTGTTACCCAACAGAGTTTTTGTTTGTTATTTATCAAAATGCCTTTCCTTATTGAAACAATTATTTAAGTTTTCCATGATTCTATCTCACTATGCTTAGTATTAAAAATATGTTAACACTAAGAGAGTTAACATATTGAGATTTAAAATTTTAATTGAGAGTTTGATCTTGTGACTGCCATACTTTGCATTTGACTAATAGTTGATCCAAAGAAAAATGTTAGATTATCTAATTTCAACTTATTTAGTTTTTTAATATGCAAAAATGATTTGATTTTAATGCTCATCTCTCATTCTGTACAAATTCATGATAAATGTACTGTAGATCAAAAAACAAAATTTAGAGGTAATATCATTATCCTTGGGACCCAATGGCTCTCAAAGCTTATGAATTAACAGAAAGTCCTTTAATAACATCACCCTTCCTGTTCTCATGATGAAGCATGAAAATTGACACAGGAGAGTGTCATGTCAGGGTTTTAAAAGGTCTGGTAATGTCTGGATGAAAACTTTTACTCTAAAGACTTGGGAAATTGCCTGAGGAGAAGTCTTCCCTTAAAACCATAGTATTTTCTAACAATTTTTAGACTTTGAATTTAATCCCAAACCAAGAAAATGTGAAATCTTTGTAAAATGTGAAATCTTTGTAAAATGTTGAAGGAAAAATATAAATATCCATATATTCTCAAGTAAGAGGGTAGCTCTAATAATTAGGTTAAGATGTCTGATATACAGTTATAAATAAAAATAAGACTGATTCATTCATTCAACAAATAGCTATTGAGGGCCTGCTCTGAGTCTGGTCCTGGACTAGAAGTTAAGGATAGGGACACAGTTACGAATAAAGCACAGTTCTTGCTCTGAGGAGATGTTTATTCTTAAAGCTACTTGTCAGATCTCACAAATATAGACCTAATTTTTCAATATAAATGGTTAAATGCAGAGTATAAGTCTTCTTCATTCAAGATACACCATCATCCCACAATGAACACAAAGTAAAGAATTTGGATGGCAGAAAGTCTGCCATAGTAAATAGTATTGTTAATTCAGTTCAGTTCAGTTCAGTCACTCAGTCATGTCCGATTCTTTGCAACCCCATGAATCGCAGCACACCAGGCCTCCCTGTCCATCACCAACTTCTGGAGTCTACCCAAACCCATGTCCATCGAGTCGGTGATGCCATAGCACCTCCAAATTATGAAGACTATATTAGATTTACTCTTTCTCATTAAATTGAAAAGTGAAGAATTGATGTTTCTTGAAAAGTTTTTGGAAATGCATTCTAAAAATTCTGGTTTCATAAAGCTAATTTTAGTTATTTTGATTTTCCCCTCCAACTTCTTATTTCATCCATTTCTCCCTATAACAATGGAAAAATGCACTCTCAGGGAAATCTGACTCTGTTTCGAGAGACTCATAATGGAGCCTAACGGGACTTATAAAAAGAATTTATTTTTTCAATGCATTTTTGGGCAACTGAACTGAAAGCTCTGCAAATGCAGAGTAAGCAACAAATTCAAAACTTTGAGAGCTGAAGGGAATGTCACCAATTCAGAAATTCTGGCTTTCAATCTTGCATTTGGGGAAATACTAATTTTTAAGAGACTTTAATGTGTGTAAATGACAAAATCATTTTGGATAGTAGTGTTTTTACTGAAGAATGTAAGATTTTTAAAGTTTTGAACTTTGTAAAGAGCAGTGGCTTAAGATTTAAATTTTAAGTGTTGGATATGTGGAAATGAGGGATGGGGTTCAGAAAAATCTGATAAGAAGAACTTAAGTCATGAAAGTTTTAAAGAAGAAATGAGGATTCTAAATGTATCAGACAGCTCTTAACATTATATTAAATGCATTTCAGAGTTCACACTATGGAACACTAAATAAAGTAAAAAGGTGAGTGTTAAATATTTTCTGTAGCATTTTTGGTGGTTTTCTCAGCCTAGTCACCGAAAACTTTGTAAAATCATGCTGATTCAAGAACATAGGAGAACATTTATATATCCTAAGGTAAGCCCCAGAATGAACACATTTCACTTCTTTTGCAAGTTTAAAGTTACAAATATCAGAGGTTGACTTCTGGACCTTTTGCTACTAGACACAAGTGATCTTTGAGATGAACCGATGTTGCTCAGTACTTCAAAGAGTACTGAACAGATCCTCAGAATCCTCAAACAAAGCAGCTTAGTAACACCAACAAAAGTGCACCATGTTCTCCAGTGTCTAGAGGACCAAACAACACAATATGACAATTCTGTGTGAGTCCTGGAGATCATAACTTGACTTCATTTCTATTTGTAACTGCCTCTAGTTTTAAGTTTATTTTTTTCCAAATTTTAATGTAAATCTGCTGGCAGAGAAGAGATGTATATGTATTTCAGCAACATTAATTCATTTAGTGATCTCTAGACTTTCATACACTGCACGTGCTCATGCACACGCGTGCGCGCGTGCACACACACACACACACACACACACACACACACACACAGAGTAATGCCCCATAACTCTTGCTACCTAGAAGTCTTCCCAAAGTTTCTCTCTTAATACCAAAGTAAATGGTAAGTTTGAAAAATAGCACCCTTTTACTGCAATTTGACAATAGCCATCTTTGCAAATATTATAACAGGCCCTGGTCTCTGGCACTTAATACAAAAGTTTTCTGTATATCACAGGATGATGTAATGGTATTTTGAAACTCTACCTTACTGCCAAATCATCTCTCTGTCTAAAATTATCACACCAAAGCCTCAGAATTAAATATATGGGAATTCATATAGTTTTCCCATTTTTGGAAGAAGCAAAAACATCCCAAGTGGCAATTTGGATGACACATGGATGAACAAATATTCACTTGTTCCTCTGTAGTTATTTTTCAAATAAGTCTTCTACATTAGGTATAATAAAATATGTAAGTGAGCTCTAAAATCTAAAAATTAGGTTGCCCTTTGTGATTGGAAATCAGTGATGATAATGTGGGAATTATGCCACAGGAAGGTATCGTTCCAGTGAGAAACCCTGGCTGTCGAATTTCTGATCTCGTTGCAACCTGAGCTCAATAGCCTGGAAAATAGCAAACCAGTAATTGTGTGAATCCAATCAGGGAACAAAATCACAGAATTTTTCAGTAAGTAAGAAAATGGAATTGTAAATATCAGCCTTGTTTATTTCCCATTACCACAGCTGGAGGCGAGAAAAGAACATGGTTTAGTACAATACAGTCAGGTAGGAATTATCACATACAATGAGGTTGAAAATTCTAGAGAAATATTGGAAAAAGAAAGCAGAGCACCTTCACAAAATCTGCTTGGGTGTGGCTCCCTGGTCCCATTCCCCCATTTAAGACCATGTGATTTAAGACAAAACTATTTTGAAGTTTTAACAGTAGCAAACCTGGTGTCTTTTGCCAAGAGTAAATTATCAGAGCATTTCTATGAGCTATTATTTTTTAAATAAGGGCATTTTTTTTCACACTATATGTCTTGATGATAATTTTTTCAGAACAGTTTAATGACTGATTTATTATTAACAAATGTCAATAGCTGTTGCTCAGAGGAGTACTTTTATATTACTCCACGAGTACCTTGGGAACGAATTTGTGTAACGATCCATTATGTGTGTGCCACTCACAAATGCTGACTTGAGGTAGGCTGCCTCAGCCAGTACTGGCAACTAGACATTGTCTCTAAGGGTAATGAGCATCCCCTCTGTGATTTCTTCTGAAATCTTCAGGCCTCTCAACATACCTGTGAACTTCGCTTTCCCAAAAACCTCGCCCCAAATCCTCTGTTTCTTATACCCTTCTTTCTCATTTCTCCCAATGAACTGACTCTCTCATTTCTTTTGTGACTCTCCCAACATTATCTTACACTTCTTATGAGAAAAAACCCAACTGTCATCTTCCTATAAATAATGGCAATTAGAAGCCAGTTCTTAAAATATTTAAAAATCTTAATTAGTCTAGCACTAAGTAGTAATCTTTTGCTTAAAAATAAGTAAGGATATGACTGGTTTGCATTGTTGAATGGTAGAAACCAACACAATATTGTAAAACAATTATCCTCTAGTTAAAAACATAAAAATATAAGTAAGAATAACAAATGGAAGACTAATAGGGTCATGTGAAAATGACATTAGGACATTTGCTATAGAGAATCCAAAATCATCTTATGAAAAGCTTAGTGAAAAGTTTCACACACATTTCACCTATACCAAAATTCCTGGTATTATCTATTCATGGAAGTAAAGACTAGAAATCCAAGGAAAGAATGATCACATCAAAGGGGCAGTTTGTTCATGATTTGTTTGTTCATGGTTTCGTTACAGTCTTTTTATTCCAGCAGATATAACCTGGCTTACACAGCTACATGGAATGCAGTAAATTATATTAAATATAGATGATAAAAAGTAAAGATTTGGACATATCAAAAACACAAAAGCGAAATCAAGCCAGGTTAAAACTATATATCTCCATACTTATGGGGTGTATCAGTCAAGGTTCTCCTGATGAAAAGAACCAATGAGGGTGAGAGAGAGAGAGTGTGTGTGTGTATTGGCTAACAGACTATGTGATGGCAAATATGGAGACTGGCAAATACAAAATCTGCAGGGTGGGCTAGCAGGAGACCTAGGGAAGAGTTGATGTTGTAGTTCAAGTCCAACAGCCTTCTTTCATTTTGTCCCATCTCTGTCACCTTTTGTATAAGCTGGTAGTGTTTGTGCATTCCATCTCTGTTTCTGGCTTCTGTTGAGATGCGCTGAGTGGATACATGAGTCACACCCTTGGTCTCTCATTTTTTAAGTTATTTTATTTTTAAAATATTTTAGCAATTATCCTTCAATTAAAATAAATTTTAGAAAAGAAATTTTAAAATTTATTTTAATTGAAGGATAATTGCTTTACAATATTGTGTTGGTTCTGCCATTCACCAACATGAATCAGCCATGGGTATAAATATTTCCCCTCCCTCTTGAACCTCCCTCCCACCTCCCACCCCATCCCTCCCCTCTAGGTTGTCATAACACCCTGGTTTGAGTTCCCTGAGTCATATAGCAAATTCCCACTGGTGATCTATTTTACTTATAGTGGTGTATATGTTTCCATGTTACTCTCTCCATTTGTCTCACTCTCTCCTTTCCCCCCTCCCACCCTCCATATCCATAAGTCTGTTCTCTATGTCTGCATCTCCATTGTAGTACATATATACAATTGAATACTACTCAGCCATAAAAAGGAACACATTTGAGTCAGTGTTAATGAGGTGGATCAACCTAGAGCCTATTATACAGAGTGAAGTTAGTCAGAAAGAGAAAAACAAATATTGTATATTAACACATACATATGGAATCTAGAAAGATGGTACTGATGAACCTAGTTGCATGGCAGCAATGGAGATGAAGACATAATTTATTTTTTGCAATGTTGTGTTGATCTCTGCTGTACAACAACTTTAATCTGCCATAAATTATAACCTAGAGGAGTGGGATTGGGGGATGAGAGGGAGGCTTAAAAGGGAGGGATTGTGTACATAATTATGGCTGACCCTTGGTCTCTTTAGGGAGTGATTGTCCAGTAACACCCTTGCTATTTGTTTGAGTAGGCTCCGGGAGTTGCTGGTAGACAGGGAAGCCCGGTGTGCTGCAGTCCGTGGGGTCACAAAGAGTCAGACACAACTGAGTGACTGAACTGAACTGATTCTCTTCAAAACACACTTTCTCAGATTTTCGCAATAGAGATAGGCTAGTTTTCCAAATCTTCAAGTTCTGTTTCCTTTGTGCTTAATAATTCCTTTAATCTATCTCTCCCCTTTTGCATTTTACTGTAAAAAGGAGCTACAAAGCAGGTCATACCTTCAATACTTTGCTTAGAGATGTCCTCAGCTAAATATTCAAGTTCGTCACTCACAAATCCTATCTTCCACACTAGATCACAATTCAGCCAAGTTCTCTGCCACTTTATAATAAAAATCGCCTTTTTTTCAGAGTCTAATACCATATCTCTCATTTTTGTCTGAGACCTCACCACAATCACCTTTAATGTCCATGTCTGCCAACAATCTCTTCAAGGCAATCTTGACTTTTTCTCACATTCACCTCAAAACTCTTCTAGTTTCTACCCATGAACCAGTTATAAAACCACTTCCACATTTTTAGATATTTGTTACAGCAGTGCCCCACTTTTTGCAACCAAAATTTATATTAATTTGCTAGAGCTGCCTTAACAAAGTGCCAGCTGACTGAATGGCATAAACAAACAAATGTATTCTCTTATAATTCTGGAAGCTGGAAGTCAAAGATCAAGGTATCAGCAAAGTTGGTTTCCTCTGAGGCCTCTTTTGTTGTTTTGTAGATGGAACCCTCTTGCTGTATCTTCACATGGTCTTTCCTCTGCCCGCACACATCCCTGGTATTTCGCTATATGTCCCAATCTCTTCTTGAAAGAACAACAGGCAATTGGGGCCAATCCCAACAGTCTTATTTAAACTTAATCATCTCTTTAGCAGCTCTATCTCCAAATATAGTCATATTCTAAGACACTGAGGCTTAGGCTTTAACATTTAATTTTTGTGTGTGGGGAACACAATTCAGTCCATAGCGTGGGGATTAGGAGAAAATTTGGTCTAAGCTTTGTTGCCACTATAATGAATAGGAAACATTGATTAATGGCAAAATTCATGAAACTTCCCTGGTGGCTCAGATAGTAAAGCGTCTGCCTAAAATGCGAGAGACCTGGCTTTGATCCCTGGGTTGCGAAGATCCCCTGGAGAAGGAAATGGCATCCCACTCCAGTACACTTGCCTGGAAAATCCCATGGATGGAGGAGCCTGGTGGGCTACAGTCCATGGGGCTGCAAAGAATCGGACACTACTGAGCGACTTCACTTTCACCTTCACTTTTGAAGTGCCCAAAAAACACAAGAGGCAAATGCAGTGCTAGAAACTTGATTGCATTTGATCTGGAAGCAAAGGAGCTATAAGGGATATTTGGGGGATAACAAAGGAAATATGAATTATAAACAGTGTGTAGGATGATAGTACTGTTCAGTCGCTCAGTCGTGTCCGACTCTTTGTGACCCCATGGACACCAGGCTTCCCTGTCCATCACCAACTCCCAGAGCCTACTCAAACTCATGTCCATTGAGTCAGTGATGCCATCCAGCCATCTCATCCTCTGTTGTCTCCTTCTCCTCCTGCCTTCAATCTTTCCCAGCATCAGGGTCTTTTCCAAGGAGTCAGTTCTTTACATCAGGTGGCCAAAATATTGGAGTTTCAGCTTCAGCATCAGTCCTTCCAATGAATATTCAGGACTGATTTCCTTTAGGATGGACTGGTTGGATCTTCTTGCAGTCCAAGGGACTCTCAAGAGTCTTCTCTAACACCACAGTCCAAAAGCATCAATTCTTCGGCGCTCAGCTTTCTTCACCGTCCAACTCTCACATCCATACATGACTACTGGAAAAACCATAGCCTTGACTGCTGCTGCTGCTGCTGCTAAGTTGCTTCACTTGTGTCTGACTCTGTGTGACCCCATAGACGGCAGCCCACCAGATTCCGCCGTCCCTGGGATTCTCCAGGCAAGAACACTGGAGTGGGCTGCCACTTCCTTCTCCCATGCATGAAAGTGAAAAGTGAAAGTGAAGTCGCTCAGTCGTGTCTGCCTCTTCGCGACCCCATGGACCACAGCCCACCAGGCTGCTCTGCCCATGGGATTTTCCAGGCAAGAGTACTGGAGTGGGTTGCCATTGCCTTCTCCTAGCCCTGACTAGATGGACCTTTATTGGCAAAGTAATGTCTCTACTTTTAAATATGCTATCCAGGTTGGCCATTCCAAATTTCCTTCCAAGGAGTAAGCATTTTTTTTTTTTTCATTTAATTTTATTAGTTGGAGGCTAATTACAATATTGTAGTGGTTTTTGCCATACAATGACATGAATCAGCCATGGATTTACATGTGTTTCCCATCCTGGACCCCCCTCCCACCTCCCTCCCCATGCCATCTCTCTGGGTCATCCCAGTGTACCAGCCCTGAGCACTTGTCTCATGCATCCAAACTGGACTGGTGATCTGTTTCACACTTGATAATATACATGTTTCAATACTATTCTCTCAGATTATCCCACCCTCGACTTCTCCAACAGAGTCTAAAAGTCTGTTCTATACATCTGTGTCTCTTTTTGTGTCTTGCACACAGGGTTATTGTTACCATCTTTCTAAACTCCATATATATATGTTAGAATACTGTATTGGTGTTTATCTTTCTGGCTTACTTCACTCTGTATAATGGGCTCCAGTTTCATCCATTTCATTAGAACTGATTCAAACATATTCTTTTTTTTTTTTTTTTTAAATTTTTTTATTAGTTGGAGGCTAATTACTTCACAACATTTCAGTGGGTTTTGTCATACATTGATATGAATCAGCCATAGATTTACACTTATTCCCCATCCCGATCCCCCCTCCCACCTCCCTCTTCACCCGACTCCTCTGGGTCTTCCCAGTGCACCAGGCCCGAGCACTTGTCTCATGCATCCCACCTGGGCTGGTGATCTGTTTCACCATAGATAGTATACATGCTGTTCTTTTGAAACATCCCACCCTCACATTCTCCCACAGAGTTCAAAAGTCTGTTCTGTATTTCTGTGTCTCTTTTTCTGTTTTGCATATAGGGTTATCATTACCATCTTTCTAAATTCCATATATATGTGTTAGTATGCTGTAATGTTCTTTATCTTTCTGGCTTACTTCACTCTGTATAATGGGCTCCAGTTTCATCCATTTCATTAGAACTGATTCAAACATATTCTTTTTAATGGCTGAATAATATTCCATTGTGTATATGTACCATAGCTTTCTTCTCCATTCATCTGCTGATGGACATCTAGGTTGCTTCCATGTCCTGGCTATCATAAACAGTGCTGCGATGAACATTGGGGTACACATGTCTCTTTCAGTTCTGGTTTCCTTGGTGTATATGTCCAGGATCATATGGCAGTTCTATTTCCAGTTTTTTAAGGAATCTCCACACTGTTCTCCATAGTGACTGTACTAGTTCATTCCCACTAACAGTGTAAGAGGGTTCCCTTTTCTCCATACCTTCTCCAGCATTTATTGCTTATAGACTTTTGGATAGCAGCCATTCTGACTGGCATGTAATGCTACCTCATTGTGGTTTGATTTGCATTTCTCTGATAATGAGTGATGTTGAGCATCTTTTCATGTGTTTGTTAGCCATCTGTATGTCTTCTTTGGAGAAATGTCTGTTTAGATCTTTGGCCCATTTTTTGGTAGGGTCATTTATTTTTCTGGGATTGAGCTGCAGGAGTTACTTGTATATTTTTGAGATTAATCCTTTGTCTATTGCTTCATTTGCTATTATTTTCTCCCAATCTGAAGGCTGTCTTTTCACCTTGCTTATAGTTTTCTTTATTGTGCAAAAGCTTTTAAGTTTCATTAGGTCCCATTTGTTTATTTTTGCTTTTATTTCCAATATTCTGGGAGGTGGGTCATAGAGGATCTTGCTGTGATTTTTGTTGGAGAGTGTTTTGCCTATGCTCTCTTCTAGGAGTTTTATAGTTTCTGGTCTTACATTTAGATCTTTAATCCATTTTGAGTTTATTTTTGTGTGTGGTGTTAGAAAGTGTTCTAGTTTCATTCTTTTACAAGTGGTTGACCAGTTTTCCCAGCACCACTTGTTAAAGAGGTTGTCTTTTTTTCCATTGTATATCCTTGCCTCCTTTGTCAAAGATAAGGTGTCCATAGGTACGTGGATATATCTCTGGGCTTTCTATTTTGTTCCATTGACCTATATTTCTGTCTTTGTGCCAGGACCATACTGTCTTTTTTTTTTTTTTTTTTTTTACCATACTGTTTTGATGACTGTGGCTTTGTAGTAGAGCCTGAAGTCAGGCAGGTTGATTCCTCCAGTTCCATTCTTCTTTCTTAAGATTGCTTTGGCTATTCAGGATTTTTTGTATTTACATACAAATTGTGAAATTATTTGTTCTAGTTCTGTGAAAAATACTGTTGGTAGTTTGATAGGGATTGCATTGAATCTATAAATTGCTTTGGGTAGCATAGTCATTTTCACAATATTGATTCTTCCAATCCATGAACATGGTATATTTCTCCATCTGTTTGTGTCCTCTTTGATTTCTTTCATCAGGGTTTTATAGTTTTCTATGTATAGGTCTTTTGTTTCCTTAGGTAGATATACTCCTAAGTATTTTATTCTTTTTGTTGCAATGGTGAATGGTATTGCTTCTTTAATTTCTCTTTCTGTTTTCTCATTGTTAGCATGTAGGAATGCAAGGGATTTCTGTGTGCTAATTTTATATCCTGCAACTTTACTATATTCATTGATTAGCTCTAGTAATTTTCTGGTAGAGTCTTTAGGGTTTTCTATGTAGAGGATCATGTCATCTGCAAACAGTGAGAGTTTCACTTCTTCTTTTCCTATCTGGATTCCTTTTATTTCTTTTTCTGCTCTGATTGCTGTGGCCAAAACTTCCAAAACTATGTTGAATAGTAGTGGTGAGAGTGGGCACCCTTGTCTTGTTCCTGATTTCAGGGGAAATGCTTTCAATTTTTCACCATTGAGGATGTTTGCTGTGGGTTTGTCATATATAGCTTTTATTATGTTGAGATATGTTTCTTCTATTCCTGCTTTCTGGAGAGTTTTTATCATAAGTGGATGTTGAATTTTGTCAAAGACTTTCTCTTCATCTATTGAGATAATCATATGGTTTTTATCTTTCAATTTGTTAATGTGGTGTATTACATTGATTGATTTGTGGATATTAAAGAATCCTTGCATTCCTGGGATAAAGCCCACTTGGTCATGATGTATGATGGAGTAAGTGTCTTTTAATTTCATGGCTGCAATCACCACTTGCAGTGATTTTGGAGCCTTGACATACTCTTTTCTTAATTTGGAACCAGCCTGTTGTTCTATGTCTGGTTCTAACTGTTGCTTCTTGGCCTGCATACAGATTTCTCAAGGGGCAGGTCAGGTGGTCTGGTATGCCCATCTCTTTAAGAATTTTCCACAGTTTGTTGTGAACCACACAGTCAAAGGCTTTGGTGTAGTCAGTAAAGCAGAAGTAGATGCGTTTCTGGAACTCTCTTCCTTTTTCAATTATCCAATGGTTGTTGGCAATTTGATCTCTGGTTTCTTTTTGCCATTTCTATATCCAGCTTGAACATATGGAAATTCATGGTTCATGTTCTGTTGAACCCTGGCTTGGAGAATTTTGAGCATTACTTTGCTAGCATGTGAGATGAGTGCAATTGTGCAGTAGTTTGAACATGCTTTGGCATTGCCTTTTTTTGGGATTGGAATTGGATAGTACCGAGTTACTGTTGATTTCTCAGTTATAGTAATGGTACATAACTATACTAGAGAATGTCCCTACAGTGAGGAAATAAATACTTGAGAGGTATTTACAGGTAAAGTATCATGAAATTTGCAACATACTTTTGGCTCATTTGGCAAAAGAGAATGTGTGGCCAGGAGAGGGGGAAAGAAATTATCTGTGGTAAGATAACAGCTAATGAATTTAAATGAAGAATATACAAGTGTTCATGTAAAACAAAAAGCTTGTCAACCAGCAATCTAGCGGGCTGCCTCAGTAGATAGAAGATGGGAGCAAACAGGGACAATATTACTAAGGGTATTTTCTTGCAGCATACTCTGCAAAAATCACTGTGGTGTCTGGGTGTGTTCAGGAAACTTGAGGCAGAGAAAAGTGGAATTTTAATTAGATGCAGATGTGCTGATATTCTAGCTAATGTCCTCTGAGAAGAAATTCTGGCAAAGAAGTGGGTCTCTGTGAGAGAGGGGGGACAGAGGAGACCTCCTCAGGGGAGCAGCACCTCTCCCTCAAGGAGAGGAGACATTTCAAAGACAAAGGCTTTTCAAGCATGAGTGAGGAATCTTGGATGTGCTGACTGAGACCAGAGATTCAGCTCAGAGGGCTAATAGAGATGGAGATGGAGTCTGGGGCCAGCCGATGAGGAGGTGGTTCTGGAGACTGGAGAGCAAGTAAGTGTGGCTGATGTTGAAGGGAACATCCTATAAGTAAAAAAAAATGCTCTTAATAGGCTTCCTTCCCTCCATCCCTAGGGAAATGGTGTGTGTGTGTGTGTGTGTGTGTGTGTGTGTGTGTGTGAGAGAGAGAGAGAGAGAGAGGCACTGAATGATTGGTTGCATCTGAAATCATCTTTCAGACCAGAGAGTTCAGGATATTGGATTGTGTGGGTGTGTGCTACTGCTCCGTCTTGTCCAACTCTTTGCAACCCCATGAACTGTAGGACTGTAGTCCACCAAGCTCCTCTGTCCACGGAATTCTCCAGGCAAGAACACTGGAGTGAGTAGCCATTCTCTTCTCCAGGGGATCTGCCTGACCCTGGGATCCAACCCGTGTCTCCTGCATTGCAGGTGAATTCTTTACTGCTGAACCACCAGGGAAACTGATTAAAATACTTCAAATTAGAATTCCTAAATGAAACCCTGGAAACGATGACAATAGTACATTGATTTTAGCAATCTTGAGTGTGCAGAATGCACATTAGCTCATTTGAATCTTGCCAAAGTTTTTTTTTTAATTAATTAATTTATTTTAAATTGGAGGTTAATTACTTTACTATATTATAGTGGTTTTTGCCATACATTAACATGAATCAGCCATGGGTGTACATGTGTTCCCCATCCTGAACCCCCCTCCCACCTCCCTTCCCATCCCATCCCTCAGGGTCGTCCCAGTGCACCAGCCCTGAGCACCCTGTCTCATGCATCGAACCTGGGTTGGCAATCTATTTCACATATGATAATGTACATGTTTCAATGCTATTCTCTCAAACCATCCCACCCTCACCTTCTCCCACGGAGTCCAAAAGTCTGTTCTTTATATCTGTGTCTCTTTTGCTGTCTTGCATATAAGGTCATCATTACCATCTTTCTAAATTCCATATATATGCATATACTGTATTGGTATTTTTCTTTCTGACTTACTTCACTCTGTATAATAGGCTCCAGTTTCATCACCTCATTAGAACTAATTCAAATGAATCTGGCCAATTTTTGACGACCACCTGCCTGGCAGAGAGTGTTCTCTTCAACTCACATCGGAAGATACTGAAACTCAGAGGAGCAATGACTTGCTGAAGATCATGAGGTTGATCACCACACAGAGAAGGTCTTCCAAGACCACAGCCAGAGCTCTCTCCCCTTTAGCGCTCAGCGCCAAATGGACCAGTGGACTGTCGGCCGTGGTCTTGTGACTTATGTCAGCAGTGCGCAGGAGAGTGGGTGTGGCTTTTTGGAGGAGAACCAGCTACTTTACCATGGATTTCCCCCAACCATCTACCAATACGTTCTTTTTAAAAACTTGGTAGCAGAAAAAAATAATCCAAAGTGAGTGGCAGTTGGAGAATGGCTTGAGGGTGACTGAAGAGGCCTTGCCATACCACAAACAGCATGGGAAAAGAAAGGAAACTAATAAAAAAAATTTTTTTTTTTTCTTTTTTTGCCTGAAGAAAAGCAGAAGTAAGGAGAAGCTTATTCAGCTGTCCAGTAGTGATTTACAGTAGATGTGTATAAGAGTAAATTCCCCTCCTGCCTTAATAATAGCAATTAAGTAGAAATTAATAACCTTAGGGATATTTTAAATTCAGCATTTTATTTTCAAATGGAACTCTTCTCAGGGCCCAAGGCTCAGCTCTATCATGAGAAAACTTTAATATCAAGCAATAAGGAGACAGTATTAAAAGTACAGAGATATTTTTTCTTATTAGAACCTTTAAAACCCATAATCACAATTATCTGTGTCTTTGGCAAAGAGAAAAAATAAAGAACAGATTTTAAAACTATTAATTAATTTAGTCCAGACTTAGAGCAAGTTATTCTCCTTTAAAAGATAAGTAAAGATAAGGTGTAGTAAAAATCACCCAGAATGTCAGAAATAGAACATAGATAAGATTAATTTCATGGAATTAACCCTAGGTTCTACTGTTCCTCTTAAAGGATTGTTTTTTATCCATTCAGTGATGATTTAACAAAACAGCAAGGAGATGAAACATGTGAACGAAGAACACACCATCTTCAGTGCCCATTCTTGTTGACATGAAGGAAAATCACTGCACTAATTATATACAAAATTCTAATGGCACTAAACAAATTTAGAAAGGTATACACTTCATCAGATAGTCATATTTTCCCTCACATTCTGCTACAAAATCATGGCAGGTTATGTAAGTCAGGGGGCATGAGACTGTGTCCAAGCTGGTTGCCTTCTTTCTGATGTTAACACAAATTGCTGTGCATTACTTAGATTTGTTATTTAATTAGGGATTGCAAAGTGTGTATTATAATTATTTTATTCCTTCTCCATTTACTAACTGAAATAATTCCATACAGAGAAATTTGTTCTCATTTTGTTATTCAGTGGTACAGTTCATTTAAGAAAGGCAGAAATCTACTCAATACACCAATCTTCCCAGCCTTTAAAAATGAGTAAGCCAAAATCTTTTCTATTTACTTGTTCAGATCAGAGGTATGCCATATTTATTTTGTTCTAATCATTTGCTTAAAAAAAATTAGTCATATAAATGTTTCCCTCTGACTGACGTTCACCAAGACACTTACCAATCCTACTTATTAAAGGAACATGCCCAACTTTGAACTGTGCTTGATGAAAAGAAAAAGAAAACTTGACATGAAAAAGAAAACTGTGGGATTTCAGTGAAGACCCCAATGTTAAATTGCTTATATAAAACCTATGAAAATCATTTGGTTAGAAAACCAGAAGCCATATGAAAACAGAGGAGAAATTTTGAATCAAGTTAAGCAGTTGTATTAATATTACAAATATCCAGCAAATAGTAAACAGACTATTGTTGCTATTTGTCAAATCACAAAGTATCTTTCTGGTATTTTTGCATGTATTTGTATGTAACATTTCTTTTTCTTTCCTTCTTTCTTTTTAAGTTTTTAAGTTTCTTAATCTCGCTTGACTGCTTAGTCTAAGGAACCGTAGACTCCTTAAAAGGTGTTAGACCTTTTAAGTCTGCTGAGACCAGTACCATTTATATAAGCCTTTAAAAGACCTACAGCCCTCAGGTAAAGAAGTTTTACGTGCTAAAAGGAAAGATATTTGAGCTTTGTAAAGTCAGTTTCAATACAGAATAAATGCTCAATAAATATTTATTGATTGAATACAATTTAAACATCAATTTCTTGTATAACATTTGGAGCAAATATAGCAGCAGAAGTGTCATCTTGACACTTAGTTTTCAAGTAAACGATTCCCTCTGTCTTTTTCCCTCTCCACCAATCCCTGCCCACCCTATTATTCCATCTCAATTTTATCTTTCTCTCTTAATAAAAGATACACACTTAGGAAGGAGGAAAAAAACCATGACCAAATGCAATTTGAGTCCTTTCCCACGTCCTACTTTCAGTTGGTATTTTATTAAATGTTACAGCTTGTCATTTTCAAGAAGGTTTAGCCAACAGTATTCAATCTACTTTCTACCAGGTGAGCCTTGCCCATTCCTTAACTTTTCGGTCATGTTATTTCTCCTATAACGCTAGAAGTAATGGAGTAGTCAGGAAGTGAAAGTAGAAGTTATATAGTTCTGTTTGCCTGTCTTTTGTTTGCTTGTCTCTAACTACCTTAAACTATTTCCTTATAATCTTTATGACAATATGGCCAAATGGTTTCCTCTAAATCGTCCCAAAGTCAGCCCAGATTTCTGTAAACCTATTAGGACTTTTGTTTCATCAGGAATAGTTCATCAGTCTGTATCTGAAGAAGCCTTGTGGCCTACATGCCCACCTAAGATACAGTGACGATAACTTGGAGGATAGTTGCAGCAGTTATCACGTATCAGGATGCTACAGGTTATCCAGATGCTCTTACTTGAGGTATTTCAACATATTTGAATAGTGAACTGTTTAGCACATTTTTAGAGTAATCTTTTAATTTTATTTTAATACGTATCTTCTCATGTATTCCTAATCTCAGTTTTGTATCTATTATAAAAGTGTCTTTTTTGGTGAGAAAGCCCAAGTAAGAGGCTTTATGTATGTTTGGCAGGATGTGAGAAATAGCCATTCAAATAAATAAATAAAAGATGGATAAGAAGAAAGCAAATGAAAGAAGAGAAGTGGAGGAAACTCCAACACAAAACACATATTTGTGTTCATCAGCTGATTATAAATCACGTCCTGTCATTTGCCAGGTGTAGTGACAATGGGGAGCAGGCACCAGTGAGCAGCAAATACAGCAGTTACAAAAGAAATGATTTATTCTATATCTTTATATGCTTTGAGCATCTCTTCTGTATTATTCCCTTCCCACATACCCTTTATTGCCATTGCATTCTCTCATAGTTAGACTTTTAATAATGATTATGCCTGGAGTAGTTTTATGAACTAACTGAGTGTTCAATTTATGATTGTCATGTACCATGTATTATGGATTGTTGTGCTTTTCTTGACTCAACCCATTAGTCTGATCTGAGCCATAGCAACCTTATAAAAAGACACAATGTTAGTAATGACAGCAAGTCTTTAAAGAATTGCTTTTGGTTTCGTGATAATGAACACTTAAGAGAATTCCCATGTAATAGTGAAAACTTGAAAGCATTTGGTAGGAGAGGGTGAAAGGAATTAAGAGGGTGAGTGGTAGGGATGTCTTCTAAGGTCCACTTCTGGTAGACTTTGGGATTATTCCTTGGTTTAAAACCACATACTATGCCACCTTCCACTATTCCCCAATGTTCTTTGCAAGCTCTTTTAAATTTGTGTCTGTCACTTATGATTATTTATCTTCAGGTAGTAAAAAAAGCAAAGAAAGCCAACAAGCTAGAAAAGTCTCTTTGCGTCTCTCAAACTTTATCCACCAGTAACTGCTAAAGGGAGGCCTGGTCTGCAGCAGTCCATGGGGTCGCAGAGTCGGACTTGACTTAGTGAATGAACAACTGCTAAAGTAGGCCATGCACCCAGAAATGTGCAAAATAATAAAGTAGTGGCCCTCCAACTTTTATTTTATTTATTGTTGTTTTATTGTTTTTTAAACTGAAGTGTAGTTGATATACAATATAGTGCTAATTTGAAGGATACAGCACAGTGATTCAGTTATAACTTCTAGGTATTTTAGTTAATATTTTAGTTATTTTAACTTTCAGTTATAACTTTATTCTTTATATCTATCTTTTGTGTCTGTTTTCTTTTGCAGCTAATATGTTACCAATGAATCTTATATTGATTTATCATCAAGAAATCAATCAATAGACAAAATGATTATGAGACTTCAGGGCACAGCAACATGATGTGATGGAACCTGAATCTTTGTCCAACTTAACGATGATGAGGTTCAGGAGATCGTAAGTTTATTATGTTCAGAATAAACAACCCTGTTCTCTTGAAATCCAAGAGTAACTTACATTGCATTTATACTCATGAAAAGAGGGGGAAAGAGGCAGCTGACTGGGGGGACAATCTTTCTTGTTCTGATTCTGGCTAGTTTTGCACTGGTTTTTCTACTTTCTTCACAGAGATTGGAAGGGCAGGGAGTACATACTCTTTACAAGCTAAAAAACAGTCTTCAGCAATTGAGTTTGGCTAAGGTAGGTGCATTATATCAATAAATGCAATTTTTCACAGACTCTCAGAGCTTTTTGAATATGTAGAAAGTGCTTTACTTAAAACTTTCCAATCTAAAAGCATTCACAAACAGGAACTATACCAGGCTTCGTATGTGAGGATTTCAACTTCGATGGCATTAATGGTCTTGTGAGAGCAGGACACTTTGTTTTAGTCTGTTATTCCCAGTGTTTGTGTATAGCTCTGAGATGTTTTGCCGGAATTATTTACCCATCATGTCCAACTAACTGTAAGAGCAATGGAATTGCTGAAAGTACTCCTAAGACGAGGTAAAAAGTTTTGAAAATAAAGTAGAACTCATCAAATAATTGAAAGTGGGTAGAGAGTCGTGATCACTGCATGTGAACGTGGAGTGAATCTTTGTCCAAATTAATCATTCTAAAGGATAACTGTGAATCAGTTAAAGAGCAGTGCCTGTGTAAGATACAATAATTAGAAAATAATTATGTAGGGGTGTGTGTATGTGGAATTCTTGAAGAGATGCCTAGGTAGTAAGTTTCAAACATTCCAAACAATAAGCAATTGTTAAGTATGTATCCCAATACATTTGTACTTATTTATTTTATTAATATGTAACATACAAATACAACTATCTTTATGTCTCAGAGAAAAATACAGTTCAGACAAGATTATTATTAATAAGGGCTTCCCTGGTGGCTTAGTGGTAAAGAATCCACCTGCCAATGCAGGAGTCATGGGTTCAATCACTGAGTGGGAAGATCCCTGTGAAAGGAAATGGCAACCCACTCCAGTATTCTTGCCTAGGAAATATCATGCACAGAGCAGCCTAGGAGGCTACAGTCCACAGGATCACAAAAGAGTTAGACACGACTTAGAGACTAATGACAACAATGAAAAATTTATTAATTTATTAATAACAATGAGTGCAAATTCAGATTTCAAAAAACCTTCTTGATAATACTTTCTTTTTCTGAAGAAAGAAAATGTCTTGTTAGATCTCATAAGATCATCATTAATTTTTTCTTTGTGATATAGTCAGCAAGGAGCTTATACTAGGAGTAGAATTATCGTCTCTGTCATTTCCTTATTGTCTACATGTACTTAAATGATTAATATTCTTTTTGATCCACAGCTTATTTACAGAAAAACTTTAAAAGCTACATGTCCATTTTGAAATGGTTAACTTAAACCAGAAAATATAGTCTGGAAATGTACTGAACTGTGTATATATATACTGCAGTAAATTGCAGTGTCCAGTCAGGGAGAAAGAGAGGGTGCCACTGCTAATTCTCCATACTGTGAATTGTTCTTTCTTCCTTTAGGATATCCAGATTAGTTACTGATATGTGTCAATTTTTATACTAAACACTAGTAAATATTAATTCCTTTTGATTTTTAAGATAAAAATATTTGTCAATAAAAGTTTTAATAGCTTCTTCCTGTATCTCAGGGGATACACTTTTGCACTCTTAAGAGGTATGCACATCTCATTTAGAGACCCTAGACTTAAAAGATCAACACAAATATCACATATCTATCAACTTGATATTAATTCTAAAGAGGGCTAAGTTTGTACAAAATATTAAAAGGCCCTGATGATGATAAAGCCTTTGATAAGCCTTTATTCCAGAGGTTCAAAGCTTGTTTTACTTTGTGCAACATCAAAGTGTTTGGATACTGAATTATAAAGCTACTATGGGATTTTCTCTTAACAAAAATGATACCTGCCTTAATATATTTTGATGTATTTAGATCTAAAACATTTCTGACAACAAAAATTAAGGAAGAAAATATATGACAGATCTTAAAGTGTTGAAGGACAGATTTCATCTCCTACTTACTGGAAATTCATTATAGCTTCCACATCTAGTAGTATTGCCACCTAGAAAACTAAATAAATGCTGTACAAAATATATTAAAAATATTTTTAAAGGTGCTGATGAGATAGTAAGAAGATAAAGATTCCTGAAAGATCAAACACTAAGTGAAAGAAGAGACTCAGAGGGGCAAGCAGAACACCCTGAAGCCAGTTGAACCTCAGTGACTTTGAGTTTTAATTTTCACACTGTGGACAGGAGACAAAACATAGGACCTACTCAGAGAGGAATTTAATTAGGAGACCTCTGACATAAAACCAAAGTCTCAAAGAGTTATAGCTTCAGATTAAGAGTAAAAATACAAAAACCTGAATTCCCTGGAAATGGTATGAAAAATGACCTCTTTCAAGTCTTGGTGATGAGAAGAGGAGAAAAAAATCTGAGTATCCTTAGAAAGCACTCAGTCTTCTTTATGGTCCAATTTTCACATCCATACATGACTACTGGAAAAAAACATAACTTTGACTATACGGACCTTTGTCATCAGAGTAATGTCTCTGCTTTTTAATATGTTGTCTAGGTTTGTCATAGCTTTTCTTCCAAGGAGCTGAGTATCCTCAGCTACTTGCCTAAGTTTGAAGTCCTACCCATACTATCTGGGTTGGCTGAAAGCCTAAAAACCAATAATTAGGTGTAAAGAGATACCAGGTAAGCCAACCGACATATCTAGGACATGCAAATGTTTGGAAAAACCTACCTCAGCTACTCAGACCCAAATAATCCCCAAAGATTGAACTTCTGATAAACATAAACTCAGAGTCAAAAATTATATACTATGTGTGAAAACAAGATACCAACAGAATCAGATCAGCAAAAGCTTCAGATTCAATTGGAAATGTCTGCAACAAATGTAAAATAAATATATTTATATATTTAAAGGAATAAAGGAAAAGGATATAGTTAGGAGTAAAGATCAAGAATCTAAAACATTTCCAAATAGCAGTTTTAAAAGAGCATGCGTACATCTGTGTCTCTTTTTCTGTTTTGCCATCTTTCTAAATTCCATATATATGCGTTAGTATACTGTATTGGTCTTTATCTTTCTGGCATACTTCACTCTGTATAATGGGCTCCAGTTTCATCCATCTCATTAGAACTGATTCAGATGAATTCTTTTTAATGGCTGAGTAATATTCCATGATGTACAGAACAGAATTTTGGACTCTGTGGGAGAAGGCGAGGGTGGGATGTTTCGAGAGAACAGCATTAGGAGGAGGAGCCAAGATGGCGGAGGAGTAGGACGGGGAGACCACTTTCTCTCCTACAAATTCATCAAAAGAATAATTGAACCCAGAGCAAACTTCACAAAACAACTTCTGATCGCTAACTGAGGTCATCAGGCGCCCAGAAAAGCAGCCCATTGTCTTCGAAAGGAGGTAGGAGAAAATATAAAAGATAAAAAGTGAGACAAAAGAGCTAAGGACGGAGATCCGTCCCGGGAAGGGAGTCTTAATAGAGGACGTTTCCAGACACTGCAAAACCCTCACGCTGGCGGGCCTGGGGGAAGTGTTTGAATCTCAGAGGGCAACCTGACTGGGAGGGAAACAATAAATAAAACCCACAGATTATGAGCCTAAAAGCAACTCCCAGCAGAAAAGTACCCCAGACACCTGCATCCACCACCAGCAAGTGGGGGCGGCACGGAGAGGAGTGGGCGGCATTGCTTGGGGTAGGGTCCGGGCCTGAGTGCCCCGAGGACAATCGGAGGGAGCTTTTGTGAGTTGCCAACTTGAACTGTGGGAGAGCAAAAGAGAGAGAGAAAATTAACCGCCGGAACACGCTGCCGGCCGTTCGCAGAACAAAGGGACCGAGAAAGTCCAGAGAAGAGCTCGCAGGCTGCTGACCGGCCCAGACCCGCCACAGGCGGGAGGCAGGGGGGAGGGGAAGGGGGCAGGCTCGGCCCCAAGGACCGCATCCCCTGCCGCACTGCAAACAGGCCTCCAGTTTCTAATCAAAGACCTCCTGAGACTCTGGATGGTCGACATCCGCCGGGAGGGTTGCAGCGAGACATAGGGCGCAGGCACCTGACCGGCGCGAGCGGGGACTGGGGCTGGGGACGCGGAGGGCAGAAGGCGCACGCACACGACAGGCGCCGGAGGAAACAGACTGGGACCGCGGAAGGGAGTGGGCGCACCGCACCTGGGGAGAGTGCGCCCATCAAGCCCCTGGCTGCCTGGACCGCTCTGACGGGGAAGGCACAAAGAGCAGGCGCAGCTTTTTGTTGCGCGCTTTTGTGGAACACCCGAGGGCTGGAACCGCGTGCAGCGCGGGGCGCGCTCCATATAGAGCAGCCGGGAGCCTGAGCAGCGCAGACGGAGAAAGCAACGCCAGCCCCTCCCCGCAGCGCAACAGAACTAGCTACCTGGATAAGAGTCCACCTCCGCCCGCCTGTGTCAGGGCGGAAATGAGGCTCTGAAGAGACCGGCAAACAGAAGCCAAATAAACAAAGGGACCCGCTTCCGAAGGGACTGGTGCAACAGATTAAAATCCCTGTAGAAAACACTGACTACACCGGAAGGGGCCTGTAGATATTGAGAAGTGTAAGCTGGAATGAGGAGCTATCTGAAACTGAGCCAAACCCACACTGACTGCAACAGCTCCAGAGAAATTCCTAGATATATTTTTACTTCTTTTTTTTAAGTAAGAAAAAAATTTTTTTTTTCTTTTTTATTTTTTCTCTTTTATTTTCCTTTAGAATTCCCTATTACTCCCCCATTACTCCTTAACTTTCATTTTCATAGATTTTTGCAATTTTTTTAATTAGGGAAATTTTTTTTTCTTTCTTTTTTTTTCTTTTTTTTCCCCCTTTTTCTCTTCTATTTTCTATTTTTCTTTTTCTCTTATTTCTTTTAAAGTCCTCTAGTACTCCTCTACTACTCCTTAATTTTCATTTTCAATACACTATAACCTTACCAAAAAAAAAAAAAAGAAGAGAAACCCTATTTTTAAACCGAACTTCATACATATTTTTTAAATTTTTTGTGTGTGTTTTGGTTTTTGTTTTTAATATAGTATTTTTAAGAATCTAACCTCTACTCTAGATTTTTAATTTTTGTTTTTCAGTATATGATATAAATTGTGAACATTTAAGAATCCAATATTCAGTTCCCATTTTTATTCAGGAGTGTGTTGATTATTCTCTCCCAATCTTGACTCTCTGTTTTCTACCTCAGAACACCTCTATTTCCTCCTTTCCCCTTCTCTTCCCAATCCAATTCTGTGAATCTTTGTGGGTGTCTGGGCTATGGAGAACACTCTGGGAAGAGACAGCTGCGTAGATCTGTCTCTCTCCTCTTGAGTCCCCCCTTTTCTCCTCCTGCTCATCTCTATCTCCCTCCTCCCTCTCCTCTTCTTCATGTAACTCTGTGAACCTCTCTGGGTGTCCCTCACAGGGGAGAATCTTTTCACCATTAACTTAGAAGTTTTATTATCAGTGCTGTATAGTTGGAGAAGCCTTGAGACTACTGGAAGAATAAAACTGAAATCCAGAGGCAGGAGACTTAAGCCCAAAACCTGAGAATACCAGAAAACTCCTGACTACATGGAACTTTAAGTAATAAGTAACCGTCCAGAAGTCTCCATACCTACACTGAAACTAACCACCACCCAAGAGCCAATAAGTTTTAGAGCAAGACATACCACGCAAATTTCCAGCAATGCAGGAACATAGCCCTGAACGTCAACATACAGGCTGCCCAAGGTTCACACCTAAACATAGACCCATCTCAAAACTCATTACTGGGCACTCCATTGCTCTCCAAGAGAGAAGAAATCAAGTTCCACACACCAGAACACCGACGCAAGCTTCCTAACCAGGAAACCTTGACAAGCCAATCGTCTAACCCACCCACTGGGAAAACCTCCACAATAAAAAGGAACCACAAACCTCCAGAATACAGAAAGCCCACTCCAGACACAGCAATCTAAACAAGATGAAAAGGCAAAGAAATACCCAACAGGTAAAGGAACATGAAAAATGCCCACCAAGTCAAACAAAAGAGGAGGAGATAGGGAATCTACCTGAAAAAGAATTTAGAATAATGATAATAAAAATGATCCAAAATCTTGAGAGAACAGCATCGAAACATGTATATTATCTAGGGTGAAACAGATCACCAGCCCAGGCTAGATGCATGAGACAAGTGCTCGGGCTTGGTGCACTGGGAAGACCCAGAGGAATCGGGTGAAGAGGGGAGGGGGAGTCGGGATGGGGAATACATGTAAATCCATGGCTGATTCATGTCAATGTATGACAAAAACCACTACAATATTGTAAAGTAATTAGCCTCCAACTAATAAAAATAAATGGAGAAAAAAAAAAAGCATGCGTGCTAAGTCACTTCAGTCGTGTCTGACTCTTTGTGACCCTATGTACTGTAGACAGACAAAGCTCCTCTGTCCATGGACTTCTCCAGGCAAGAATACTGGAGTGGTTTCCATGCCCTCCTCCAGGGAAACTTCCCAACCCAGAGATCGACCATGCATCTCTTATGTCTCTTGCATTGGCAGGCGGGCTGTTTACCACTGGTGCCACCTGGGAAGCCCCTTTAAAAGAGCAAGATATAGTAACTGAAATTAGAAACTCAATGGGTGGAATTAAGAGAAGATTATACATAGCTGAAAAGCAAATAATGAATTGGAAGAAAGATCTAATGAAATGATGTAGGATGCAGCACAGAGAGCTCTAATAGTCTTGAGCAGTTAAGTAATATGTAGGTAGAATTTCAGAAAAAAGAAGAGAGAGAATGTGTGCATGAGGCAATACATGAAAAACTGATGGCTGAAATTATGAGAAACATATTTCTTAGATATGAGAGGCCCAGAGAAACCTAAAAATAATAATCAAAAATAAATAATATTTAAACCAGTGTTAGTGACAATGTAGAACAATGAAGACAAAAAAAAAAAAAGTATCTTAATGGTTCAGTTCAGTTGCTCAGTCATGTTCAACTCTTTGCCACCCCATGGACTGCAGCATGCCAGCCTTCCCTGTCCATCACCAACTCCCGGAGCTTGCTGAAACTCACACCCATTGAGTCAGTGATGCCATCCAACCATCTCATCCTCTGTCATCCCCTTCCCCTCCTTCCTTCAATCTTTACCAGTACCAGGGTCTTTTCTAAGGAGTCAATTCTTCGCATCAGGTGGCCAAAGTATTGAGCTTCATCTTCAGCATCAGTCCTTCCAGTGAATATTCAGCACTGATTTCCTTTAGGATTAACTGGTTTGATCTCTTTGCAGTCCAAGGAACTCTCAAGAGTCTTCTCCAACACCACAGTTCAAAAGAATAAATTCTTCAGCACTCAGCTTTCTTTATACTACAACTCTCACATCCATACATGACTACTAGAAAGAAAACATAGCTTTGACTAGACAGACCTTTGTTGGCAAAGTAATGTCTCTGCTCTTTAATATAATGTCTAGGTTTGTCATAGTTTTTCTTCAAGGAGCAAGTGTTTTTTTAATTTCATGGCTTCAGTCCATCTGCAGTGATTTTGGAGGCTGAAAAAATAAAGTCTGTCACTGTTTCCATTGTTTCCCCATCTATTTGCCATGAAGTGATGGGACCGGATGCCATGATCTTAGTTGTTTGAATGTTGAGTTTTAAGCCAGCTTTTCACTCTCCTGTTCCACTTTCATCAAGAGGCTTTTTAGGTTCCTCTTGGCTTTCTGTCATAAGGGTAGTATCATCTGCATATCTGAGGTTATTGATATTTCTTCTGGCAATCTTGATTCCAGCTTGTGTTTTATCCAGTCCAGCATTTCACATGATGTACTCTACATATAAATTAAATAAGCAGGGTGATGATATACAGCCTTGACATACTCCTTTCCCTATTTGGAACCAGTCCATTGTTCCATGTCCAATTCTATCTCTTGCTCCTTGACCTGCATACAGATTTCTCAGGAGGCAGGTCAGGTGTTCTGGTATTCCCATCTCTCTAAGAATTTTCCACAGTTTGTTCTGATTCACACAGTCAAAGGCTTTCACATAATCAATAAAGCAGAAGTAGATGTTTTTCTGGAATTCTCTTGCTTTTACTATGATCCAATGGATGTTGGCAATTTGATCTCGTTCCTCTGCCTTTTCTAAATCCAACTTTGAACATCTAGGAGTTCTCAGTTCATGTACTGTTCAAGCCTAGCTTGGAGAATTTTGAGCATTACTTGGTAGCATGTGACATGAGTGCAATTGTGCAGTAGTTTAAACTTTCTTTGGGATTGGAATGCAAACTGACCTTTTCCAGTCCTGTGGCCACTGCTGAGTTTTCCAAATTTGCTGACATATTGAGTGCAGCACTTTCACAGCAGCGTCTTTTAGGATTTGAAATAGTTCAGCTGGAATTCCATCACCTCCAGCTTTGTTCATAGTGATGCTTCCTAAGGCCCACTTGACTTCACACTGCAGGATGTCTGGCTCTAGGTGAGTGATCACACCATCACGGTCATCTGGGTCTTTAAGATCTTTCTTAGTGTTAGCTGGAGACAAAATAAGGGTTACCTATAAAGGCATAATTAGACTGTCAGCCAACTTCTTAACAGCAACAATGGAAGTTGGACAACAGTGGAGTGATGCTGTGTAGGTGTTGAGAAAACCTGGAAGTATATTCCTTATGAAAATATTCTCCAGAAACAAGGGTGAAAAAACTATTTTCAGACAAATATATATATATATAGATATATATATACTATATATATATATAGAGAGAGAGAGAGAGAGAGAGAGAGTGAATATACCATCTAAAGAATATACCTGAGTCAGGAAGAAAGTGATCCCATGTGGGAATTTTTAGGTGCTACAGGGAAGAATTTTTCCTAAGTGGTAAATAGTAAGTAAATTTAAGCAAACATTGGCTGTATAACAATAACAACCAATTTATGAGGTTAAAAGGTAGAAGTAAAACATAGGACAACAAGAAAATATAATTTGGAAAGTTGTTGTTGGAGTTAATGTTCTATGTTTTGCTAAATTATGGTTTGCTGCTGCTACTGCTAAGTCGCTTCAGTCGTGTCTGACTCTGTGCGACCCCATAGACGGCAGCCCACCAGGCTCCCCGTCCTTGAGATTCTCCAGGCAAGAACACTGGAGTAGGCTGCCATTTCCTTCTCCAATGCATGAAAGTGAAAAGTGAAAGTGAAGTTGCTCAGCGTGTCCGACTCTTAGCGACCCCATGGACTGCAGCCTACCGGGCTCCTCTGTCCATGGGATTTTCCAGGCAAGAGTACTAGAGTGGGATGCCATTGCCTTCTCCGATAATTATGGTTTAAGAGAAGCATATAACTATATGTTTATATAGTTTAAGAGAAGGGTAAACTTATTATTAATAACTGTAGGCTTTAATAAAGTAAAAACGTGTATTTAAAATACTAGGATAATCACTGAAAGAATAGAAATAAAATATACATCTAAATTAGAAGAGGGAAAAATGGAAAGAGAAAAATACTTAACCTAAAAGAAGTCAAGAAGAGAGAAACAAAAAGGAAAGACAAATAGAAAGCACTAATAATATGGAAGAGATAAATCCAAATATATTAGCAATATGAATGAAATAATATGCCCATTTTAAGATTGCTGGATTGGATTTTTTAAAAACCCAACTCCCAGGTGACTCAGTGGTAAAGAACCCTCCTGTCAATGCAGGAGACCCAGGTGACTCGAGTTCAATCCCTGGATTAAGAAGATCCCTTGGGGGAGGAAATGACAACCCACTCCAGTGTTCTTGCCTGAAAATGTCATGGACAGAGGAGCCTGGAAGGCTATAGCCCAAGGGGTCACAAAGGGTCAGATACAACTGGGCACACACACACAAAATATATGCTGCTTATGAGACCCTTAAAAGGCATAGGGATATAGAACTGAAAGTAAAGGGATTCAAAATGAAACTCCCTACACAAGTATCTAGGCAAAATATTCCAAAATCCAGCCAAATGAACTTTAAGGAAACTTAAGATTGAGGACAGCTTCATTATGCAAAAATGTTAACTAGGATAATATAGCATTTTAAAATTTGTCTGTAATACCATGGCCTCAAAATACATAAAGTAAAATCAATAAAGCTGCAAGAATAAATGCACCATCGTAGTTGGAGAAACAATGCACTGTTCTACATAATAGATCAAACAGACAAAAATTAAGTAAAGCTATAGAAGTTTAACACGGTATAAATAACACATTGTTCCCAATGGATATACTATACAGAACATGACACCCAACAGATAAGAAATACATGGTTTTTTCAACCACCTACACTCATATTATCTAAGGAAATAAACATCTTAGAGAGACTCTTGATACAGGAGACAGGTACAAAAATACTTACATTAGTATAACTTGTAATGGTAGAAAACACAACAATAAAATAAAAACTCAACTGTACATCAAGAGAAGATATTGGATAATACATTGTGGAATAGTCATATAGGAAAATAGTATATAACAATCAAAATAGATGGCCTGTAACATGAATTTTAAAATGTAATAAGCTAAAAGCTAATGAACCAAAAACATAGTATGAATCCATTTATTTCAAGTATGGAAACTTGCCAAACCAAATAACATATTATTTAAGGCTACAAAATATCAGGTAAAAGTTTAAAGACAAACAGGAGTTATAAATGTATAATTCAGTGGAGTTTATTTCTAAGTGGGGAGGAGAGGCAGGTGTGCCCAGATTATGCTGGTGGGTACACAGACACTCAGTCTACTGATATTCTTTTACTTCACACTCTATGCACATATGTAATTAAGTCAACAAGTGCATTGGAGCCTGTAAGCTTCCACCAGGCTTGGTTAAGCTGGAGTTTTTTAAAAAAATGGATTTTACTCACAAGTCTTATGACATGTTTTTGGAAATAGAATTGCTTCTGAACTATGTGAACGTTCCTTGTTGAATTGAGCAACCTTTAAATATAGAATGGCCATCAGGTTATTTCTTTGGCATTTCCACAATGTCTGGATCTCCAGACTTCCTAAAATCTGATGCATTCTGAAGTCAAAAGCTCCAAATAATTCAAGTCCTAACTCTAACACTAACTAGTTAGTGTTATGTTGGTAGGAGGTAACTTCTACTGTGCTGTGCTTAGTCGCTCAGTCCTGTCCGACACTTTGCAACCCCATGGACCGTAGCCTGCCAGGCTCCTCTGTCCGTGAAGATTCTCCAGGCAAGAATACTGGAGTGGGTTGCCATGCCCTTCTCCAGGGGAACATCCTGACCGAGGAATCGAACCCCAGTCTCCTGCATTGAAGGTGGATTCTTTACCGCCTGAGCTACCAGGGAAGCCCAGGAGGTGCCTTACATAAGGTGAAAGTTAAAGTGGCTCAGTGGTGTCCAACTCTTTGTGACTCCATAGACTGTAGCCCACCAGGCTCTGCTGTCCACAGAATTCCCCAGGCAAGAATACTGTAGTGGGTAGCCATTCCCTTTTCCAGGGGATCTTCCTGACCCAAGCATCGAACCCAGGTCTCCTGCACTGCAGGCAGATTCTTTACCATTTGAGCCACCAGGGAAGCCCACCTTACATAAAAAAAGATCTATTAAGTCCTACAATGATCCTACTCTGAGATAATTCTATTATGTCCATTTTACAGATGAGAAAACTGAGACAAAGAGAAATTGAGACTCTTAACAGCTATCCACAGCTGTTAAGTTGTAAAACTGGAACTTTTGCCAAGTTCTGTCTGATTCTAGCCATGTTTTTCCCCATATTACTCTATGCCCTCTTAACCCTCTGAGTCTTTGCTCTTTCCATTGATATCTTCCCTCTGTATCTGTTAGTAGCTTTCCACATATAAAGGGTTTTGTGAATGCAATCCCAAGCAAGAAATTGGGTGGAGAGAAAATTCACTGTTCCCGCTGGAGATGGGCTGCAGCACACACCCATCTGTTGTTTACTGAGGCTGAGAGTGCTGAACGGTTCCCAGCAAGCAGTGTCTGCCTCCTGCATTTTGCCTCTTTGGAAGATGTTACTTGTCCTGCCCCTCACCACCCACTCGCTTCTGTCTGCTTTCTCTTTTGCTGGCCCTTTTCCCATAGCAGTTAATGTTTGCCCTGCAAGTGCCAGAGCATTCATCCTTTCTTCCTTGAATGATGTGCTCATTTGCATATCATGCAAACAGCCCAGCTGCTGGAGTTCCAGTTAGAGTAAATAACGGTCACAGTGTTTATACTGATTCCTCCTGGGGCCTTCTGGAACCTGCTGCACAACTCCAGGGAGAAAATAGTTTAGTTGGAATCTCTGCTTAGGTCTTCTGACATCATGAATGAACGCTCATGCTAAAAATGCACACATAACCCTCTCCATGTCAATATGTGCTTTAGAGTCTAGTGGCTGAGGGAGGTTTGTGGATGGAAAGAAATGTTCACTGTTATTTTTGTCTTGTCTAATTCCATTTATTAATCTTTGGAGTTCGAAAATGTTTTCTAGGTAGACATCCACTTAACAAAAATTCAATGAATAACTCAAAAATTTAACATATTTCCAAGAACATGTATTGTTTTCAAATGTAATAAATAACATTCTATAAATTTATTAGTTTTATAACATTTTAAGTAGAGAATTGACATTGAATAAAGAGTTGATCCATAAAGTTACACTGAAACAGACTACAAATATTCTAACTCTATGGATTAATTTTTTAATTTTCTCTATTCTTATTCTTTTAATTTTTTTAAAAATATTTTTTCCCTATTTCATCTTAGGAATACAATTTATCCCCCAAACCCAGAGTCAGATTTACCTTTTTTGAACTAGCTGAGGCTGATTTTCCAGGAGAACACAGCCCTTTGAGTAATTACACTTTGTTCGTTACAACAAAACCATTCAATTCATTGGTTTTGAAACAATCAAATAGATTTTTATTTTTGTGGCCCCAATTAGTACTCTTTAAAAGATGCTTGCTTTGAGATTGTAATTTTTATATTATTTTGAAGTTCTTTCATGTTCCAATTAAAGTTTAGAGTTTCTTAGTACTCACCTATATGTGAATACTTGAATATTTCTATACTATTTCAGGTCATGTGTGCTCTTTTAAAACTGTTATAATTCATTTAAAAGCTTCTAAAATGTGATCATTAGTCATTTAGGGTCAGCCTAGGTTAAACCCTCTTTAAAAATAGTCAACACTTAGATTGTAGCAGCTCCTAAATTCCTGGACAGCTTAACGAAAATGTCTAATTGTTTTATACTTTAATGCTCTGGTTTAGATAAATGTCTTCGCACTAAAATCATTTTACCAGCAACTGGTTTGAATGTTAAGACTTGAAATGTAGGAATTGCAGGTAGAAAAAGTGAACCTAAATCTTAAACCTATATGATACTTATTCCAGCCACTTCAATTCTTTCTTTCATGCTTACTAGGAGTGTCTCTCTGCTAGGCCCTGTGGAGGACATAGGTGAGTGAGATCGCTAACCTGCACACAGCACCTCTGAGAAACATTCTAACATGGTACACGTGCCAACTGACACACCCACATACACAAGAAAAGTACCTTTTTTTTTTTAAACAACTTAGTTTCTGATTTCACTCTAACGTTGGTATGTCCTCCTTGGTCATCTTTTCCATATAAACACATTCTTGTGAGATTCTTGTCTAGTCCAACAGCTTTACAGACTATCCATATAATGGTGGCTCCCACACCCATCTCTTCCATCTTGACCACACTCCTGAATTCCATACCTGGCTGTTCAACTGCCTGATTGAAGTCTACACTCAGATGGTTAACAGACATCTCACACCAAACTAGTACACAGAGTTCCCACCCAACATTACAGATTGCCTTATCTTGTAGATTTCATCTCAGCTAATAGCACCCTGTTCAAGACAAGAACTGCAGGGTCATCCTTGATGCCTCTCTTTTTCTCCCATACCAAATCTGATCAATCAGTAGATTCTCTTGGCCCCATCTTTACAACAGATCCAACCTTTTTCCACTTCTCAACACCTCTACTTCCACAATATTGTAAAAATACCATCCCCTCTCACCTGGTATTATTGTACATACTCTTCCAAGCAGTTTCTCTGCTTCTGCCACCCTTCCTCATCTTTTGATCTCCCTTCTTCCTATCCCCCATGCCCTTCAAGTCTTCTCAAGGCAAAAATGTAATTGTTTCAGTATAAGTCAAATAATGTTACTCCTCCACTCAAAATCTTAACAACTGCTCCACAAAAAAATCCTGCTGTGTTTCCCTATTTCTTTCAGAGTAAAAACCAAAACATCATTCTGATGATCTAGAAAACTACTCCTCACCCCATACGTTTCTGACCCCAACTCACTCTGCCTCAGTGGCCTGGCAATTCTTTGAATACCCCAGGCTCCATCCTGCCCCAGGACCTTTGCTCTTCCTATGGTCTCTTCTGGAAATATTCTTCCCCCAGATAGCTAGCTCCTACATTGCTAGCTCCTCTCCTACATGTGTTTACTCAAAACACTTTCTCAGTGGATCTTCTCAGGAAGCCCTAACTAGAATTTCAACCCCAACTTTTCATATTCTTCTTTCTTGCTTATTTTTTTTCCTCCTTAGCACTTATTACTAATATCTTAAATATTTTACTTATTTATCTTGTTACAATCCAGCTCACCTATTAGAATGTAGTCTCTAGGATGTCAGTGATTTTCGTTTTGTTCACTATTTTATTTTCATTACCTTGAACAGTAATATTGCTCAGTAAATATATATTTGTATTTTTATGGAGGTATAACTGATATAGGGCTTGCCTAATAGCTCAGTTAGTAAAGAATCTGCCTGCAATGCAGGAGACCCCAGTTCAACTCCTGGGTTGGGCAGATCCCCTTGAGAAGGGATAAGCTACCCACTCCAGTATTCTTGGTCTTCCTTTGTGGCTTAGCTGGTGAAGAATCCACCTGCAATGCAGGAGACGTAGGTTCCATCCCTGGGTTGGGAAAATCCCCTGGAGAAGGGAAAGGCTATCCACTCCAGTATTCTGGCCTGGAGAATTCCATGGACTGTATAGTCCAGGGGGTCACAAAGAGTTGGATACAACTGAGTGACTCTCATAATTGATATACAACATTACATTAGTCTAAGGAGTATGACAATGATTTGATATTTGTATATATTGCAAAATGATGATAATAAATGTTTGTAGAAAGACAAAATGAATGGTGAATGACTAATTGATCACATCCTTATTGTAATATTGGTGACTGCAACTACTTAAAAGTGGGTCTTCCTCCAACCTAGATGTCCATCGGCAGATGAATGGATAAGAAAGCTGTGGTACATATACACAATGGAATATTACTCAGCCATTAAAAAGAATGCATTTGAATCAGTTCTAATGAGGTGGATGAAACTGGAGCCTATTATACAGAGTGAAGTTAGTCAGAAAGAAAAACACCAATATAGTATACTAATGCATATATATGGAATTTAGAAAGATGGTAATGATGACCCTATATGTGAGGCAGCAAAAGAGACACAGATGTATAGAACAGTCTTTTGGACTCTGTGGGAGAAGGCGAGGGTGGGATGATTTGATAGAGTAGCATTGAAACATATATATTATCTTATGTGAAGCAGCTCACCAGTCCAGGTTGGATGCATGAGACAGGGTGCTCGGGGCTGGTGCACTGGGATGACCCTGAGGGGTGGGATGGGGAGGGAGGTGGGAGGGGGGTTCAGGATGGGCAACACATGTACACCCATGGCTGATTCATGTCAATGTGTGGCAAAAACCACTACAATATTTTAAAGTAATTAGCCTCCAATTAAAATAAATAAATTTTTTTTAAAGTGAGTCTTCCTCTTATTAACTGGTTGCAGGAAGCACAGTGTCTCTTTAACCCTCACTTTATTTTGTTAATTCTGAGTGTCACCTCACCTTAATTTTTCTGTGGCCATGGAATGCTATCTTCAGCAATCAACCAGATGATGGTGAGCAACTAGTCTCTAGGTCACTCAGTTCAGAGCAGATCCAACCATTCCTTCCTGTTCCATCTGAGGAAGTCGAAGGAAGGAGCAGGAGCTACAGGTCTATGGCTCAGTATCAGGCAGCAATTCAGGCATCTAACTGTTGTTTTAAAGGCAAGACTGATGTTTTGGTTGTCCTAGATTTTAGCCGAAATGCTTGCATCTCCTCTTTATCAGTCATACATTCTTAGGCATGGCCATGAGAGTTTTGCAGGTTATTCCATTAATTTTGTCCTGAATTCTTTGTGATGTTAACATTATAACATTTGAGGAAAAGGGGAGGGTTCTCTTGAGGAGGTAAAGTTGCTTTAAAATATCATAGTTATCATTTAGGAATCTGCCCTAAAGAAATAATGACTGACAATCCATGAATGGAGATATTAATCACAATTATACTTATCATACTGAAAATTAAAAAGCTAATTGTTTATAACAGGTGAATGTTAAGTGGAAGCTTTTATAGCAATTAAAATGCAATTTTTGCAGAACTTTTTGTGACAGAGTGTTTAGAAGATCTCTTGAAATTTGTTTTATCTTCCTGGGAGTAATAAGGAAAAGAGAGCACATTTTAGCTGGTTTATGAACTGCAAATGTCTTAAGAAAAAAAGTCAAAATAATAACTTTCACTGGCCAGGAAGATCTAATCATAAGAATGGTTTGGTTCCCAATCTTATTAAATATTGTCCTTTCATACAAGAGAGCAGTTGATTCATTAATAAGATCTCAACTTGGAAGGAAAAAACTTAGAAATGAAGGAGCCAATACAGAGTAAACCTCAATTCTAATATATGGATTAGAGAGCAGGGTGGCGGTAACTCTACAGGTTAGTGTTCATATAAATTATTGCCCAAATTGGAACACTATTAGTGAGGGAGAGAAGGCATTATATTGTTAATAACATGTGCCAGAACAGCAGGTATAGGTTCGTAGTGAACAGGCAGACTAGCATATATGGCTTCCTCCTGGCCTAAAAGACATTTTCCAAGAGATTTCATGGAAGGTCTCTGGAATCTGGTTTCCAGGGATATAAATAACCAACATTACCTGTAGCCCATCCTACCTCATGGGGATTGTCTGGATTTCACTCCCTTTGAGGCCAAGGCTGGGATGTTAAGGAGAGCTTGGTCATCAGAGTCACTTCATTATTTGCTCAGTGCACTCAGTTTTCCTTAGCACTTACTGTCCTTGGCCTAAAGGGTTGGGAGAATTAGGTTGAACAGTATACTTCTGTTCAGAAATCATCTCAATACTTAAAGATGTACATACTAAATCAGTATTTCTGATTACTGATTTACTGTCTGAACATAAAAATCGTGTAGCAGGAAGTAGCTGTTAAAAATACCAACTCGGGGCCCCAACTCAGACTGAGTGAATTGGTTCTTATGTGGAGAATTCTGAAAGATCTGTATTTAAAATAAGTTCTTCAGGTTATGTTAGTCAATAGGTAAGTTTGAGAAATGCTATTTTACATAATGTAAAGTTTTAAGAAGTAGTAGAGAGAGTATAGGATACATATATATATATATATATTTCATATGTGCATATAGATGGGCCAGAAGGAAATGCAATAAAAAGGTTAATATGAATGGAGTGATCATCTCTAAGATAAGGAGTTATGATTTACTCATTTGCCTGTACTTTGCAACCCCATGCACTGTAGCCCTCCAGGCTCCTCTGTCCTTGAGATTTTCTAGTTAAGAATACTGGAGTGGGTTGCCATTTCCTCCTCCAGGTGATCGTCCCAACCTAAGAATCAAACCAGTGTCTCTTGTGTCTCCTGCATTGGCAGGCAGATTCTTTACCACTGGCATCACCTGGGAAGCCCCATAGTGAGTTGTAATCAAACATAATAAAAAAATTATTTTAAAATTATGAAACTATTTCTCAAACATAATAAGATTGGTTTATTCATTTTCCTTGATGTAAGAGTGAAAATCAGTCAGTTCAGTTCAGTCGCTCAGTTTTGTCCAAGTCTTTGCAACCCCATGGACCACAGCATGCCAGGCCTCCCTGTCCATCACCAACTCCTGGAGTTTTTGCTCAAACTCATGTCCATTGAGTCGGTGATGCCATCCAACCATCTCATCCTCTGACATCCCCTTCTCCTCCCGCCTTCAATCTTTCCCAGCATCAGGGTCTTTTCAAATGAGTCAGCTCTTCGCATCAGGTGGCCAAAGTATCAGAGTTTCAGCTTCAGCATCAGTCCTTCCAATGAATATTCAGGACTGATTTCCTTTAGGATGGACTGGTTGGATCTCCTTGCTGTCCAAGGGACTCTCAAGAGTCTTCTCCAACACCACAGTTCAAAAGCATCAATTCTTCGGTGCTCAGTTTTCTTTAGGGTCCAACTCTCACATCCATATATGACTACTGGAAAAACCATAGCTTTGACTAGATGGAACTTTGTTGGCAAAGTAATGTCTCTGTTTTTTAACATGCTGTCTATGTTGGTCATAACTTTTCTTCCAAGGAGTAAGAGTCTTTTAATTTCATGGATGTAGTCACCATCTGCAGTGATTTTTGAGCCCCCAAAATGAAGTCTGTCACTGTTTCCACTGTTCCCCCATCTATTTGCCATGAAGTGATGGGACCAGATGCCGTGATCTTAGTTTTCTGAATGTTGAGCTTTAAGCCAACTTTTTCACTCTCCTCTTTCACTTTCATCAAGAGGCTCTTTAGTTCTTCTTCGCTTTCTGCCATAAGGGTGATGTCATCTGCATATCTGAGGTTATTGATATTTCTCCTGCAATCTTGATTCCAGCTTGTGCTTCATCCATTCCAGTGTTTCTCATGATGTACTCTGCATATAAGTTAAATAAGCAGGGTGACAATATACAGCCTTGACATACTCCTTTCCCAATTTGGAACCAGTCTGTTGTTCCATGTCCAGTTCTAACTGTTGCTTCCTAACCTTCATACAGATTTCTCAGGAGTCAGATCAGGTGGTCTGGTATTCCCATCTCTTTAAGAATTTTCCACAGTTTGTTGTGATCCACACACTCAAAGGTTTTGGCATAGTTAATAAATGTTTTTCTGGAACTCTCTTGCTTTTTCTATGACCCAACGGATGTTGACAATTTGATCTCTGGTTCCTCTGCCTTTTCTAAATCCAGCTTGAACATCTGGAAGTTCACAGTTCATGTACTATTGAAGCCTGGCTTGGAGAATATTGAGCATTACTTTACTAGATGTGAGATGAGTGCAATTGTGCAGTAGTTTGAGCATTCTTTGGCATTGCCTTTTTTTTGGGATTGGAATACAAACTGACCTTTTCCAGTCCTGTGGCCACTGCTGAGGTTTCCAAATTTGCTGGCATATTGAGTGCAGCACTTTCACAGCATCATCTTTTAGGATTTGAAATAGTGAAGGGTGAAAGCACTGTATTATATAAACTACAGTTGTTTCTCTGAAGCTTTTGCAACTTGGATCACTTCACACAGGCTGTGGGCTGCACCATGCCAGGGTGCCACTTACACTGTGCTCTGTTTGGTGGCACCTCATAGGGTGGGCCATGGCACCTCTGCCTCATTGCCTGAAAAGCTGTTTACCTGGAATTGATTCTTGACTTAGAGATTATGTGTAGAAAAGCAAGGTGACTTGTTAAGGCTTATGCATGTTTAGCTACTTTTATAGGAGGAATTAGCAAAGATATCACTGATGTGAATGAGTCTTCATAATCATATGGGGAAAATTCTTTTATGATAGATTTCAAGTTAAAACACCTTGATTACTTTAATAATGGAATTGGTTAAAGCAAATACATTGCTGCAAACCAATCCCCAAGTAGTCCAGAGCCTAGAGAAGAAACGAGGTTGATGTCAAAAACATACCTAAAGCCCCATTTTTAAATCACCACCATGTTCAATATAAGCCTTTCCTTCTCCTGGACATATTGTGTGATTTTAGTTTCATCCATTCACACATGGGCAGTTTAAATATCTGAAGTGTGAAGAGATGAGAGGAATTCATTCATTCAAATAACCAAGAAATATGGAGAGTATCTACTACTTGCTAAGTTTTATACAGAAAACAAAAACAAATCTGGCCTGAGTTCTACTGCCAAGGATTTGACAACACAGGGAAAAAGAAGCTTGTATATAACTAATTAAAATGCATGGAAGAAAATAATAAGTGCCATATTAGGGAGAATTCAAAAGAGGGGGAAATTTATCCACCACCTGGGACGAGAGTAGTGACAATGAAGGAAACCTTTCTGAAGGGCAGCCTCTGCAAGAGGATCCTTGAAGAATGAATGGAGTTTTCTGACTCTGGTCATTTAGGGACATGAAAGAAGCAGTGTGTCAGGCTCACGCCATGGATAAGGGCTCAGGGGAGGGGAAGTGTAAAGGATCGCACACATGGTCCTAGTAATGGAGGTGAAGGGCAGAGGCATTGGATGAGAAGCTAGGCTAGCAGGTTCAAGTGATCTGAGCATAGTAATGAAAAAGCCAAGGCTCTCTTCTTATGCTCTCAAAAAGGGACCTATTAATTCTAGAAAGCAAGCCTGTGGTCACAGCTCAGTTGCCCATCTAGTCTCTCAGAGGGCAAAGTCCCATTACCTTCTTAGGAAGTGAGGGCTAAACACTTTATGTTTCACGTGCCATCAGGTAACCAGACAAGGCTGTGTTGCATAGTGTTGTGTTATTTTTATTATTCATGTAAAACGGTAACAGTAAGATTTTTAAAGAATGTATTGTTGACATAGGCCATTGACTTGGCCACAGAAATTCCTTTTGCACAGAATCCTCTTTTGTGGTCTGTTAGTCATAAAAGGATCTTACCTGCCTATCAGAGAAAGGTTCTTTCTTTGTCTTCCTCATAACTTCAAAGAGCAAGATGATCTAAGTTTGATATGCATTTGTATTGTTGTTGTTGGTGGTGGTGGTGGTTTCGTGGTGAGTGTTACTGCCTCAGTTTATTCATCTTTATAATGGGCCAAGGAATATGAAAAGACCACTGAAGTATGAGTAAGCAGTGATTGGTGCATATGTGCTCAGTCATGTCCGATTCTTTGGGACCCCATGGACTATAGCCCACCAGGCTCCTCTGTCCATGGGATTTCCCAGGCAAGAATACTGGAGTGGGTTGCCATTTCCTCTTCCAGGGGATCTTCCTGACCCAGGGATCGAGCCTACGTCTCTTGCATTTCCTGCATTGGCAGGCAGATTGTTTACCATTGAGCCACCTGGGAAACCTGGTGATTCTAAATGTGGGGGATAGAGGCCTCTGAAGACATCAAATTTTAAGGTCTGGATAAAAAAAATAAATGAAGAGGCTTTCAGTTGTTTGGTTAGGCCAAGAGGCAATAGAAATGGCTGAGTATCACTCTGGTCCCAGAACTGAAAAACAGCAACCTAAACAAACCTCAGTAACTCCATCCCCACTGAGCCTCTGCTTAACTACTCCGAGCACCGTCGTTTCCTTGGGAAAGTGGTTATCGTATTTTATTTCAAAGAATTAGTAATAGGATAAGATAAGTAGTCAAAAATAAAGTGTTCTATAATGCAAACTAGTAATAATTATTGCTATGATATGTAAAATATTCAGTATATATTGGGAGTTGCCCTGTGCTTTAGATTGACTCAAATCAACTCTTATGCAGGTATTATCAACCCATGCAGACAAAGAAAAAGGTTCAGAAAGGTTTAGTGACTTGCCCAAGGTCCGAACAAGGATTTAAACCCAGGTCTGTTTGGCTCCCAAGCCTTTGTTCTTTGGTGTTTGAACTGTTTTGGATTTTTTTCTTGTTTTCATTAATCACTAAAGGGCTTCCTTGGAAATAAGCCTATAATAATAATAATAATAATAATAATAATAATATGTACTGACTGCTTACTCTGTGATGTACAGGTACTGTTCTACACACTTGAAATGTAATAACCCATTTAATTCTTATAACCCTATGAGAGAGATTATCTAATTTCCATTTTATAGATGAGAAAATTGAGGCCCAGAGAGGTTGACTAACTTACCCAAGCTAGTAAGTGGCTGAGCTAAAGTTCAAACCCTGTTAGTCATATGATTAAATTATTTAGAGGATAAATAAATTATTAGAAATTTACAAGGGACTTTCTAACTTTTCATTGATATAATACCTGGTGTAAAGCCTTCTTAGCTTTACACAGAGATTAACATACATCATGCATTTATGTTCTAAAGCCTCGTCAAAACTATTTATATTTTGGGCCTATTTTGTCTATCATGAAATGAAGTTGAAGAATAAGCCACATCTATGAGCATTTGTATACATCTAACTCGAAGCATTACTTTTCTGATGATCAGTATAAATGTATAGTTATAGAAATGGTAAATTGACAAAATATTTCCATTCTATTTTGGTTCAGCTTAACAAGCTCTACAAATCAGTTATTTTGCTTTTTTAATTTTCCCAAAGAGGTTATGATTTGGTGGCTTGTTGAAACAAGTCTTTTTAGCAAGATTCATTTTAAAGTTAGACATTATGAGTTTCAAATTAACCTGTCAGCCTGTGAAGTGATATGGAGAGAGATGTGTTACAACCACGCTTTCCCCCTAACTAACCCCCACTCCTCCCGCCCAACCTCTGTGGAGATTGGGAAGTACCAACAGGAATCCCACAGGCCAGGAATCACATTTTAGTAACTCTTTTCTAGTTATGTCAGCTTTCTAGCATGCTATTAGAGACACATGTGTCATCCTCACCATCAACCAACATATCATTGCTGTTTCAAACTGTTACTAGAGCTGTTGACACAGAATATTGTGTCTGTCGACAGCTCCAATTAGCTGGCGTGTCTGACTGGTAACAGCATGGTCTACGTTTGTTTACGGGGACGGTGGGAGCTGTGTCTTGTCTCCCAACCTCCAGAGTCAGACAGATGGATAGAGCTATATAATCATCAACGGAAGCGTGTGATATGCTGTCTTCACAAACCATCATGCGGAGCAGAACCAACGGCCTTTTGTCTGCTTTTAGAAATGACTGCAAGATCCCTCCCTACTGTCAAGTTATGAGGGTGAATGTGTATAAAATGCATCACATACATGTACATGTAGCACACATTGGGTTGTGATATGAGGAGGAAATAGAGTAAACTTTAAAAAAAAAAAGAAAAGAAAACAAGTGATATTTAATTTGTATCATGTCAGCACTTAAGATGTTTTTGCCTCAGCACTAAACTGATGAAAATATCTTTCATGGAAAAAATTTTAAAAATAAACCAATCATTATTCTATTATTGTTGACATCATACCAGTAAGGATTGTTAAATCACCTATTGTAACATTTGACACTCTCTACTGTGAATGACCTTTCTCCTGACATGTGGTAGAATCATCAGCTTGGAATTCCCTTTAAGTCATCTTCTCCACTAGTTCCCAACCTTTGGTCATAGAGACATCATGGGAGAAATGATATTCACAGGCCAAAAAACCCACCTTAATAAGTATCTTCAAGGATGTGTACAGTTCAGAGTACACAGCTCATAACTCCATACTTTCCAACAGAAAGAAGAAGAATGCAAAGCTAGTGATTGATAATGATGTAACTATAGAACTAGTCTGGATTAGTTTGGATTCTATTTTTTTTAGTTAAAAAAAATTACTGACCTAGTTCATGAGTTCATCTCCTATCTTCAGTTAATTGCAACTCATCCCTCAGGTTTCAGCTCAAATGCCACTTGTCTGAGTAAACCTCCCCAGGATTTCCATTATACACACAGCACTCCATTTTTCCCCTTTCTAGCATCTGTTGCAGATTGGAATATCCATTTGTGTAATTACCTGACTAATTACTAATGTCCACCTCTGTGCAAAGCTCCATGAAGGCAGAGAACAGATCACTGTTCTCAGCATTGAACCTCTGGTGCCCAGGACAGGAGTTGGTACCCAGTGGGGCCACAAAGAGATGTGTTGGATAAATGCTATTCAGGAGGACTCATACTAGAACTTTCCAGCTAAAAGGAGCACTACTTTTCTTGTTTTCTAAGACTAGAACTTCTTTTAAGAAAGTACTCCTTTGTGTCTAATTTATGCTACCAACTTAGCTCAGCACTAGATTTAGTTATGCAGTGGTGTGGCTGTGGGAGTCAGGGGATATGTTCTGGGCAGAGGGAATAGCCTGAATGAGACTTCGAAGAGCCCAGTTCTACACATAACAGGGTGGAGGGAGAGGTCTGAGAAGAGTCAGATGGAGAGGGAGGCCTTCAACAATGAACCTCCTCCTGTAGTTCTAGGAGGTCATCCTGAAACTCTGACTTGGAAACAATGAGGGTGACTTCTTTTCACCCTTCATCCACGGACAGTAAACATATTAATATTGGTCTTATCCATGTTGTATATTGGCAACCATGTGAATGAGGTGCAGTCTTCTGAAACTTGGTTTGATGGTGATATCCTCCATATCCAGAAGATAGGTGGCATGAAGGAGAAATTATTTTATGTGATCGAAATTTGGGGTTGCTTTTTATGACAGCATAGCTCAGCCCATCCTGACTGATATAGAAATTTTTACATTATACTGTTATTTATATATTTCTATATGGTAAACAAAAATCATGTTTTTATCTTTACTACAACACACTCAACAAGTTAGATGTCCACACTCAACAAGTTAGTAGACACTTGAAACCATTTTCTGAGTAAATGTTTGGAATATGAAAATAAGTATTTACTCAGTTGATAGCTCACTGAGGGCAGGGATCATCCCTTTTACATTTTTACTACTCCCCTGAAGCCCTACACACTTAGTAAACAGCAAGCATTAACTGTTTGTTGAAAAAATGGGTCACCTTTTAAAAGGTTTCCCACCCACCCCCCTCTGGTTGAGGCCTGTCAGTTTCATTTTTCTGCATAGATTTGCTTCCCAACACTTGTATCCCTTTCTCCAGGTTCTCATTATTCTTTCTGAATTGTAGGCACACAACAGAACATGATATGAATACCTGCAAGCAATAACTGCATTTCTGAATTGTCAGACACTTGGATCCAATTCTGCTGCCTTTTCTCAGGCAGGCAGCTCCTGTATAATATTTCTGCAGTTCTTTCCTCACATACTTTGGACCTTGGGAAAGACAAATAAGAACTGTTTATTTAGCTTTCACTTTCCAAGACATTTTACACTTTTTTTTTTTCATTTGATCCTCCCTGGAAAGCTTAAGAGAACTAATAAGGTAGGTATTTCCTCCATCTGATAGATGGCCAAAGTGAGGTTCAGAAAGATTACAAAATTAGAAAATGGGACATATACCATCAAACTATTGGCAGGCAGTTTTATTGTGTTAAAATCAAGAAATCAGATAAATACTTACCTGGCTATGCTTTTCCATCAATTTGATCTTCCAGAAGGCAGTGGTTACTGCTGCCCTGAACTTAATTTTTCTTAGGAACAGGAGGCCTGTGAAGGGGGTGGGGATTATGAGAGGAAATAAGTACATTTTTTTAGAATTAAAAACAGTTGAAGGAGAGAAGACTGGGCACAGTCAAGTGTATTCTTTAGGCAATCAGGATGCATTTTTCTTCCCCTAAATCAAAGAAATGGCATCACTGTATAGACAGAGACTTTAAAAGGGAACATAGCTCAAAAGAGAGAGGGGAGTCTGAAAAATGTAATTCTGATCATATATGCATGTATAATCTCGATGTGAATAAAGGCAGGCACATCTAAAGAAGCTTTTGTGACTGCCAAGGGGGGCTCTCTGATGAGCTTGTATTTAAAAGGGCTCCTAAGAGAGAAGGACGAAGGAAAGCATGAGGATGGAAGACACTGGCTGGGCAGTGCCATGGACCAGCCCTTACAGTGGCAGGATTAGACCAGAGCTTGCTCAGCTACATGGGACCTGAGATGGACCATTCCTTGCTCATGAGGGCTTGGAGTTGATCTTTTCTCTCCCATGTTTAAGATTCATAAATACCAAACATACCAAAGAGAGATCCTAAAGAGTGTATTCAAATAAAACCTGAAGGAGTTGATACTGGCAAAAAGAAAATGATAGAGAAATACAGAGTTGCTTTCAAGCAAGAAAAGTAAGACAGAGAGTTGTGGAAATGAATGTGGAGGACACGGGTAAACATGTATTCTAAACCATGGGGAATACAGAATGTGATGAGGTCTGGCTCTGATTAATGTCAAGTACCCTTGCTTGGAGAATCTTTTGCTTTGTTAACAGGAGTGACTTCTATTTGCCTGTGGACAGATCTAAGAAGAATAATCTTCAAACCGAGTGGGCAGATCAAGCGATGCAAAGAGGAAACAAATCCTCAACAGATGAAGAGAGTGTATAAGTGTCCTTAATGAGAAAACTATGTTTGGAAGAACTGCATCCCAGGGTGCTGAAACACCTTAAAGATATGATCAAAGCACCAGATTTGCTAGCCTTAAGAAACCACAGAGAACAGGAGTTAGACGACTGAGGGGCAAACACCATCCCTATTTTCTAAAGAGTTAGAAGGATAAAGCATTGATATGATGAACCTAGTGTTGTTGTCTAGCAAAAATACATGTTTACATTAGAGAGTTTGTGAGCACATTGTAATGAGAGAGGGCTTCCCTGGTAGTTCAGAGAGTAAAGAATCTTCCTGAAATGTGGGAGACCTGGGTTCAATCCTTGTGATGAGAAAAGCACACATTGAGTTAGCATGATTCTCCAAGAACAACTTCTGATTACTGAAAACAGACACCCATGCACATACATCACATTATGGATTGGCAGGTATAGGCAGACTGTGTGTGTGCTAAGTCATTTCAGCAGAGTCCAACTCTTTGCCATTCCAAGAACTGTAGTCCACCAGACTCCTCTGTCCATGGGATCATCCAGGCAAGAATGATCTTCCTGACCCGGGATGGAACCTGCGCCTCTTTTGTCTCTTGCATTGACAGTCAGGCTCTTCACCACTAGCGCCACCTGCGAAGCCCATAGGCAGAAAAATAGCCCCCAAAGATAACCTCATTCTTGAACCTGTAAATAAATCAGGTTACATAGCAAAGAGAAATTAAGATTGTAGATAGTATTAAAGTTGCTAATCAATTGAATTTGAATGGGGGAAATGACCTTGGATTATCTGGATAGGCCCAGCATAGTCACAGGAATTCTGAAATATGGAAGAGGGGGGGCAGAAGAGTCAGTGTCAGAGTGATGCTCTATATAAAAGACTCTACTGTCCATTGCTGCCTTTGAAGATGAAAGGGTGCTATGAGCCTAGGAATGCCAGCAGCCTCTAAAAGCTGGAAAAGGCAAGAAAGCAATTCTCCTCTAGAGCTTCCAGAAGGATCGTGGCCTTACAGACACCTTGATTTTTATCTCAGTGAGACCCATTTTGGACTTCTGATCTCCAAAACTGAAAGGTAATAAGTCAATGTGGTTTTAAGTCACTAAATTTGTGGTTATTTGTTACAGCAGCATTAGGAAACTGACACAGTAGGCAAGGGGAGTATCTTGATTCCCCAAGATCTTTGAGAAATTTTCTTACAAACCTGATAGGAAAATTGATTAGTAATATTATTTAGATGGATTTCCAGTTGCTTGAACAATCATCCCATGTCACGCTGAGAGAAGTTGCCCTGTGTCCTGCCACAGGACTCTGCCCTGGGTTCATTCATTCATTCACCTACTCAACAAATATTTATTGAGCATCTTTTATGTCACAGGCACTGCTGTTAAGAACTGAAAATTCAACAGGGAACAAGAAAGCAAGGTCCCCACACTCAGAGTTTATATTCCAGTAGAACAAACAGATAAAAAACATAGTTTCCAGTAGTGATGTGTGCTTTGAAAGAAAATCAAGCAGATTAAGGGAATAAAAGGATGCAGAGGAGGTCTTTTTTGGGATAGGAATGTGTCTTGGGGGTGATATTTGAGCAGACAACTGAAAGCCATGAGAAGGTCTGATGAAAGAAACTTTCTAGGAGAGAGGAACAGACAGTGCAAAGACCATGATAGGAGAAAGAGTCTGTCATGTTCTGAAGACAGCAAGAAGGTCGCAGGGTCCAAAATGAAACCAGCAAGGGTGAAAGTGACAGGAGACCAGATAGGAGAGGAAGTAGATCACACAGTGTTTGAGTAGAGACTGAGTGATCACCTGTGAGGCATGGTTGGTCTCCATCTTTGATTCCCAATCTCAGATGCTTAGACAAGAGAGAAAAAGGTGTACTGCTTTGAACCCAGTTCCTTCTCTGTCTGTGGCCTCCGTGGCTGTGGCTTGGTACCTCTTACTCTAATACTGCTCGCTCCTCTCTCCCTGACTTGAGGGGTCAAGTCCTCCCCTTGACAGGAAGAGGATAAAGAATGATTTACTCCTCTGTAGTATAATTTTAGTTGAGTCACTTGGCCATACAACTTCTGAAGCCTCTTTAGTCTTTAGGATTGTATGATTATGTAATTAGTACTCTCACAGGGCCACATGGCTCCTGGGCTTTAGCATCTCACGGGCGAGAATAACATCCACTCCCTCTCAAAAGGTTACTGTGGGGAAATACTGTGACAAAATATCTTAGAGTGCTTTACAAAGATTAGAGCTATGCAAATATAATTTTCTATTATTAATTAATTGGATACATTAATAATTTATAATTTGTAGTTTTTATCACTCTTTACAAATCATAATCATTTTAAATTCTTATCTAATCATTTCAGTGGATACTTTCCGACTCAGTAACATGTATGAATTCAAATAAATCTTGAAGAATCAAAGGAAAAAATAGGACAACTACAAATTATTTCAGAGAAATTGCCACTGAATATCTTATATTATTTCTTGGGTCTGTTGACATCTCCAACCTCAACTTTCTGAACAGTTACAACTGGTGTAATAAAGAGGCAGACTGACAGGTGCCATGTGTAGTGTAGTGGTTAAAAATGTAGACTTTGGGTTTGAAGCCCAACTCTTTCCCCTACTAGGTATATAACCTTGGGCAAGTAACTGAACTGCTTTGTGCCTCAGCTTCTCATTTGTAAATGGTAGTAATTATTAAATGATTTAATTTATGTAAAGTATTTAAAACATCACCTGGTCCAGGGAAAACACTCAACTAACATAAGCTATTATTACCTATATTAATTATTTATCTTTGCATAACAATATTACCATAAATTTGGTGCTAAAAACAACACATTTATTATTGCATAGTTTCTGTGAGTTAGGAAACCAGACATGGCTTAGCTAGGTCCTTTGCTTCAGTGAATAATCGGCTACAATTAAGGTATCTGATGGGGCTGCAGTCTCATCAGAGGTTCAGCTGAGGAAGTATAGGGTTCTAAGCTCACAAAGTTACTGTAGCCTTCAGTTCCTTGCAGGTTGCTGAACTGAGGACCTCAGTCTCTCTCCAGCTGTTGGCCCAAAGCCACCCTTAGCTCCTTAGTGCATGGATCTCTCCATATAGAACCTCACACCATGGCAGCTTGCTTCTTCAAAACCACCAAAGGAGAGAGAGTCACATACATGCAATCATACACATCCTGTCACCTTTGCCATATTCTGTTAGTCAGAAGCAGGTCACAGGTCCTGCCCACACTCAAGGAGAGGAAACCACACAAGGCTATGAATACTAGGATCATGAGAGACCCAATAGAGTCTGTCTGCCATATTACCTTGTTTTCTCAATCTAGTAATGAATATATTTCAAAGAGGGGAGACAGATCATATGTGAAGCTGCTTCTCTAAAAAGGACCGAGAACTTGATCCAATTCTTTCATTGAAATTACCAAAGATGCATGTTGCTAAACTTTTGTCCCAACAGATTGTGAGTTCCTCAAGAACAATAAACCTTGAGTTGTTACCAACATTGCTGAAATATTGATCACAAATTTGCCATATACTATATATGATATAAACTCATGGCAAGAGAATTCTAAATGCTACTTTACACATGAATCAGATTAAAACAAACCCATTCAGTTATATAAATTTGGTGTTTATTACATATATGAGTAAGTAGGTCAGTGAAGAGAGAAGTAAAGGCTCGCATTTAGAGGGAATCTTCATCTTTCTTTTAAGTAGAGAATTACATGGTATAGAGTCCTAAATGGTTTGTTCATCTTGCTACACACTCTATGTAGTTATTTTTTCTTTCTAGGCACTTACCAACCATCTGCTTCACACCCTCCTCTGCCTGCCTCTTCAACATGGTCTCAGGCCACTTTCCCTTTTTCTCATGATGTTCCAGCCACACTGGCCTTCTTTCTATGTCTCACAGTCACTGAACTTTTCTGTCTCAAGGTCTTAGTCGTGTTGTATAAAAAATGCCTCTCCAAGTTGCTTTCTCGACTGGCCCCTTCTCTATATTCAAACCTCAGTCCCAAATCCTCAGAGAGGCATTTCCTGAATTCTCTATCTAAAGTTCCTTCTTGTCCTGCCACAAATCCTTCTATCAGAGAGGTTCTTCAGCTTTGTTGTGCATCACATTCCCTGGACAACTTGTTAAAACACAGATTGTTACATCAGTTTCTCATTCAGCAGGACCCAGAAATTTTCATTTCTAGCAAGTTCTGAAGTGGTGGTCTAAGGACTACACTTTGAGAACCACTGGTTTATCTGCTGCTAAGTCACATCAGGTTTATCACATCATCTTATTTTATTTTCCTTGTTACACTCATCACTTACTTTCTATGTATGTGCTTACTTATTTGTTAGACTTTAGGTCCTATGAACGTCAAGGGCAGTGTAATAAGTTACCAGTGCAGTGCCAGCTGCTTGGCATATATTTTCTATTGAATACGTGAATAAGTTATGAATAGGTTGAAATATGGAAGGAAATTCTACTAGAATTCACATTAGCTTTTGGAACTAAATTAAAGGATACATTTTTACCATGGTTTCACAAATAGAAATTAAAGATTGCTTAGAAAATCTATATTTTAAGCTTTACAGTAATTAAAAAGTAAGCTTTTGTGATTCTATCCACATAAAACACTGGGTTGCCATAATTCTCATATGATGGCAAGTATAACATTATATTATGTATATTATTATACTATATTATATTAATGCAATATAAGAGCAAGTAAGACAGGACAAGTATAATGTTAAACAGGTTAATTTTGTAAGTAGTTTGTACTAGTGAGCATATTTCAATGAAAATGCAAGCTCAACATATTTTAAACTAAACAGTATTGGTTCTAATTTTATCTGGATATATTTTTTTCTCTCATCTTGCATTTTTTCCTCTTTTGTATCACACAAGAATATCAAAAATTATGTTTTTGCCTCAATTATAGATTCACTGTACATCTAACCATCTACCCTGGAGTGTTTCTGTCATTTTCTTTCATTATAACCATAAACATTTTTGATAACATACATTGATCATCAATTACCTGCATCACTTACCTGCAACACTGTGGATACCACATGCAGAGTGAACATCTCTTAAAATGAGCAACCTGATTAAACAAAGTTGGTATATATTAATTGTGAGGCATAGACCTTTTGGAAAAAAGAAGTTGAGGAAAATGCATAATTAAAAAAAACAAAAACAAAAACAGAGGCCCAAAATGACTGCATCTTGGCTTTTGACAAAGAATATGTTATGTGGATGGTGTTTATATATCAGTTCAGCTCAGTTCAGTCGCTCAGTCGTGTCCAACTCTTTGCGACCCCATGAATCGCAGAACTCCAGGCCTCCCTGTCCACCACAAACTCCTGGAGTTTACTCAAACTCATGCCCATCGAGTCGGTGATGCCATCGTATATATATATATATATATATCTCATCAAATAAAGTCTAGATTTGGCACTTATCTCTCCCCAGTTTCAACCCTAACTACCCAGATACCAAGTCACATCTTTAGTGGTCCAAAGTGACTGTGGGTGACCAGAGGAAACTGATACCTGTCAGACCTCACTTCTGTCTTCTACTGAAGAGACATTGCTGTTGGGCAAAATGCAAATATTTATGCTCAGGTGTAAGCAGTTTCAGCAAGTGGACAATACCTGTAGTCTCCTTCATCTCTGAATGAATAGCCTTTGATTGACAAAATTGTAAAGCAAAGTCACATATTCATAAATATTGTAGTTAGAAATGACCCTAGAGATTATTATTTTTTCAAAGACTCTCCTTTAAGAGATAAGGATATTGACACACAGATAAGTCAAGTGATTTTCCCAAGGTCACATGGAAAGTCAACGACGGAACTAGGACCACACTCATGTATCCACAGTGCTCTTTGCCTCAGGCACACTTTTCTCCCCTCACCCTACATTCCTTTCACTGTTAGGTGGCTTGAAGAAAATCCACTAGACATAAACTACTACAGTTCAAAGTAATGTGAGAAATTAATAATTATATACATGTATGCAATCTTTCCATAATTCCATATTTCCATTTAAATTGTATTAGGTTTGTTATGGACTGAATCATGCCCTCCCCCAAAGTTTATATGTTGAATCCCTAACCCCTAGTGTGACTATATTTGGAGATAAGGCCTTTAAGGAGATTATTAAAATTAAATGAGGTAAAACTTACTTACAAAACCCAAATAGAGTCACGAATGTAGAAAACAAACTTATGGTTACCAATGAGGAAAGAGCAGAGGAGGGATAAGTTGGGAAATTGGGATTGACATATACACACTGCTGCTGCTGCTGCTGCTAAGTCGCTTCAGTTGTGTCCAACTCTGTGCGACCCCAGAGATGGCAGCCCACCAGCCTCCCCCATCCCTGGGATTCTCCAGGCAAAAACACTGGAGTGGGTTGCCATTTCCTTCTCCAATGCATGAAAGTGAAAAGTGAAGTCGCTCAGTCGTGTCTGACTCTTAGCGACCCCATGGACTGCAGCCTACCAGGCTCCTCTGTCCATGGGATTTTCCAGGCAAGAGTACTGGAGTGGGGTGCCATTGCCTTATCTGATATACACACTACTATATATAAAATAGATAACTAATTAGGACCTGCTATATAGCATAGGGAACTCAAGACTCTAATGACCTATATGGGAAAAGAATCTAAAAAAGGGTGAATACATGTATAACCTATTCACTTCTCTGTACAGCAGTAGTTAACACAGCATTGTAAATCAACTACAGGAGGAGCCTGGCAGGCAACAGTTCACGGGGTCACAAAGAGTTGGACATGACTTAGTGACTGAATAACAACAACAACAAATAATAAGAGGGAAAACCTTGGCATACTGGAACAGCAAAAAAAAAAGAAAGAAAAAATTAAATGAGGTTGTAAAAGTGGGGCCCTAATTCAACAGGACTAAAGTTTTTGTAAGAGGAAAAGGATACAACAGGTGTGTATAAACACAGAGGAAATGCCATGAAAAGACACAGTGAAAAGGCAGCCATGTGAAAGCCAAGGAGAGAGGTCTCAGGAAAAAGCAAACCTACCTCCAAAACAGTAAGAAACTGTGGTATTTTGCTATGGCAGCCCTACAACATTAATAAGGGCTGATTCAAGATCAAGCATTCTGCCTAGTGAATTCAACCTTTTCCTCACTTCTGCCACTAAATGCTAGAAGTGAAGCTGTCACATTTAGCCCATAGTAGGATTGTTCCTTTGGCAAATAATGAGAACTCCCAAATGGTCTTTTTGAACAAGAAATGTGATTCCATTTGGCTGGACTCACATATCACAAGTGAATTGATGCCACTATGGGAGGAAGGCCAACCCAACAGTTCATCTCGTGGGACCAGTCCCTTCTGGCTTCATCCTTTCTCTCTGTTCTCCACCACTCTCCATCACACTGCATTCATTTTTACAGTCACGTTTTTGCTTGAGAGGAAAAGAATATAGAAACAGATAAATAAGTAGAAGTCCATGTTTGTCAAAGAAAAATTATAGTTGTGGGTAAAAATGGGAGAGCAGAGTTCTACTCCAAGTCTGGTTTGGAAGATGACAACCAATTTCAGCAACTTGGTGTGTGGAATATTGGATGTGTGACATTATCTCTTTCACACCCTCATCATCATGCACATAGCTCATACCTTAATTTCATGAGTGATTCACCATAATGAATGTGGTGGGAGAAAGTTTTGAGATGGGGCACCAGCTGGCTGCAGCGTTCCCTCTTGGCTGTGAGTGAAAAGAAACATTATAATGACTGAGGCTGCTTTGAGTTAGAGTCTCCATGTGATTCTGGCTCCCTACTTCCTTCCCCATGATGTCTAACTCTTTGGCCTGGTTTTTGATGTTCCTGTGCTTGTCTGTCCCATACAATTCAACCAAATTGATGTCACAGGCCTTCTAAGCACCATTTCCACCCATTGGGCTCACCCCTGCTGATTCTCTTCCCAGAAATACCCTCCCCCTCATTTAAATTCTGCCAATTTTCAAAGCTCATCTTAAGTCCCATCCCCTCTAAGAAACCCATGAAGATACTCAATCATCTTAGTCTTTTGCTCTACCCAAACTGCTTTTGCAATTTGTCATTACCACATAATTAGTATCTTATTATATATTCTTTGATCCATAAGTTTTCTGTTTTTAACTTTATGCAATGCTGGTGGCTATGTAGAGGCAGTCCTGTATGGAAGAAAAATTATGGGTTTTAGAAATAGACAGATCTAGGTTGAAATTCCAGATCTGTCATTTATGAGTTGAGTGACTTGGGTAAGTTACTCAACTTTCCTGAGCCTTATTGGCTCTGTCTGTAAACAAGAATATAGTAGCTATATTCCAATGTTCTTGTAAGAATTAAGTGATCATGTATGTGGTATGCTTCTTTCATGTATATTGGTCTCTCCTCCACCATTAATAATACTAAGTGACATAGAATTTTTCAATTACAAAGTGCTTTTCTTTAATATATCTGGTCATTTATGAGTTCCTTCTTTGTGCAATGACTCTAAGACTCTCTATGGAATTGCTATTCATGCTTCCCTGGTGGCTCAGACAGTAAAGAATCTGCCTGCAATGCAGGAGACCCAGGTTTTACCCTTGAGTCAGGAAGATGCCCTGGAGAAGGGACTGGCTACCCACTCCAGTATTCTCTTGCCTGGAAAATTCCATGCTTTTCATACTCAAAGAGCTGGAGGCATACAGGAAACACCATCCTAACTGGAGCAGTTTCAAGCACAAGATGGACTAAGACAACTACCCTCTTCAGAAGACAGAAGGAAGAAGCCAGCAGCAGTGGAGGGAAGCTGGGAAAGCTAATGGGCTATAAGACTGGCTGTTAGGACCTCAGTTATCCAACACATAGTGTACATAGAGTCAGTATTTGATCCAAGGCAGTACCCTAGCAGGTCTAATCTGGTGGATGGAAATCAGAAATTAGAGTCGTAAAGACAGTTGTTAATCAGTCATTCAGGTGACAGCACACAGGTCATCAGCCCACTTAAAACATATGCCATGAAGAGAAGAACAAAGCAGTAGGGTCCTTGGAGCCAAGAGCTGGAAGATTTTTTAAAATTAATTTCTGTTTAATTGAAGGATAATTGCTTTACAATATTGTGTTGGTTTCTCCTGGAAAATTTAAGAAGGGCATCACCTGGGCACCAGACAAAAGCTCTGGGATCTAGAGAAGAGTCCCATTTTCAAGATAACAGCAGCAGAAAGCATGACCAAGGTGATGAAGACCAGAAAAGGCTCAGAAAGACTCAGAGTCCAGATGTGTCCTGAGGCTCTTGGTAGGCAGACCAGACAGTAAATTCATGGTAACAAGACTAATTTCAGGTCCTACCAGCTGGTCACCTGGACCCTGCTCTCTTTCTTCTGCCTGTGTCCTTTTGCAAGCAGCTGACCACCTAGTAACCTTGGCTTAAAGTACCAGCCAAGGTAATAGGCAATAGTCTTTGACTCAGGAATGTCCCAGACTTCTCTCTCACTTACCTTTTTTTCCCTCCCTATCTTTATATGCCTGAGAGTTCCAACTCTGCATATCTATTTCTGCCCCATCTTTGGATAACCCTTTTAAACTGTCTTTTCAGGCTTAGCCCTCTCATACATATGCACATTTAAACACAACCTTTGACTCTGCATACATGCACTTAGTTTAAAGCAGTACCTGCCACTCTTGGAAAAGGTGTCTGCAGCATTTACTTCCAGCTTGGCCATGGTGTCCTCACCCTCTAATTAGAGCCAGCCATCTGGACAGGCCAAGGCTTGCCCTGCTCTGGTTTGGCCCAGGGACTGGACAGGGGGTGGGATGGGGACTGGCTGAGCCTGCTGTAGAGAACATTAGTGATTCCAGCTGGGAGAGCTAGGGCAAGGTCACAACTGACAGACACATAAAAGGCTGTCTTTATCCATTTGTTGGGAGACAACCATGAACTTACGAACAATTCTGCCCTTGAGAATGGAGTGATTCAATTTTCAACTTCAGGCTCTTGCCTTGGCTAGCTTCCTTAGCAGCTAAAATACACCATCTGCTTTACTTCCTATGCCCACTTGCTTGCTGCAGAAATTGTTTGTCTAGCCTCCCACCTGGCTAAAGCTCACAGAGGAAAGAACTAAAGATGCCTGGGGGCCTTTCCCAATCTCTCCTGAAAGAATCAAAAGATTTTACTATTTGGAAATGTATTTCCTGTCTTATTCCTTAGTCACTTTTGGAAAACATTTCACTGGCTTAATTGTCCACTCAGTAAAATGGAAATGGTCTCTTCAGTACCACAGTATAGTAAAAAATACACTTACAGTTACCTTGACATCAAACTGACAGCATAACTGAGGAGTTTATATCTTTACAGATAAGAAGACTTTCAAAATAATAACTCCAGACTGGAACACTTAAAGAATTGCTCCTCTACTGATCTGCACTACAAATAACTACTCCTGGGCTTCCTAGAATGCTAACCAGATTTCCATTTCATAGAGAGTACTTCTGGCACATTTGAACTGTATCCCAAGTCTTTAAATCTGCAGATTCTAACTAAAAGCCAGGACGTTAAAATGGTACAGCTGGGGTAGGGCAAGGAAACTGACTGCAACACAAAAATCTTCAATGCCTCCCCCCATTCCCTACAGCAAAAAATCAAAATTTCCTCATCAAGCACATGGTAGCTTTCCAGATTTATCCTATCCACTCTATTCTGAGTGATTTTTGTATCAACATAACATACCAATACCCTGAAAGGTAGCTCCCTACCCCTAAATCACACGTTTAAGTGTGGTAGTCCATGTCTTGTTAAGGAGATCTTAAATTATCTATACAAACTGGATAAACCTCACTCTGAAACCAAGCAGGAAACTTCAGGGTGGGAAGTTCTGATGTGGAGAACATTCTAAAATGTTCTGCATTGAGGAAAGGACTTACCCTTGCGCAGAAAGGCAGTTAATCATGAAACCCTGCAAAAACACTTTGTTTTCACAGAGAAATTTCTACCAATATCTCTTTCCAGAATTTTCTTAGAATCCTATAAGAATGGGATATAGGGCTGCTCATATACCTGCTCCTTCTGACACCAACCTCTTCTTTATCCCCAAGCTCCAGACTCAGGACTAAAACATCCTAAAATATTTAATGAGTTTTTAAGACCTTTATAATATTTGATTCTGGGAGTCTAACTCCCCCTACTTAGGGTACAGTCACAAGTGTGTGTGTACCTGTATGTGTGTGTGCACCTGTGTGTGTGCATGTGCACATGTGTTTGAACAGCTCTGCATGTGTGTGTTTGTGTGTGTGTGTGTGTATGGATGGTTGGTAGGTACATTTTCATGTTTTGGGCCAGATCATCATTATCTGTATATTGCCTGCTATTACTAATCCTGGGACCTACCCTAATTCTTGGAGTTCTTGTCCCATTTTTCATTGTAGGATAACAAGTATCTTGACTGTAATCTATTAATTGAATAATTGAATAAACTTGTTTCCCTCCAGCGTGAGCATATTGTTTGCACACAGTGTCATCCTGGGCCCTCCAGCTATGGAAGGCCTGCCAGATATGTTTATTAAACCCCCTGTGCTTGGAAAGAACACAGAAAACTGTCATCTAGAGCAATACAAAAGTGCCTATCTCAGCTGGAGATCTCGCTGTTATGAATAAAGGAAGAGTTTGTGGTACAGTTTTGAGATGTAAAGAGAAAAAGCTTCCCCATGGTGCAAATGTGTTGTAACCCTCTGGCAAGAAAAAAATATTGAATTGTTGCTGGCAGGACAATGTAATTATTGAGTTAGCAGCAGCTATGTTTCTAAGCTTCTTAAGGTAAAAAAATCACATTAATTTGGCCTTCTCCAAAGGACATTCCAGGTTGTTAAATGGAGCTGTTGAAACATTTTTCACTAATGAATCTAGCCAACAAACAGCCATTTCCACTGAAGTCAAATACTGGGCAAGTTGGCAGTGAGAGATGAGACGTGCTACCTCGGAGGCTCTCTTTGTCTGCTCGAGGCCATACTATCTTGGGATGTGTTTTCCAAGCTCCCAAGGTGCAGGCATTTGACCTAGGTGGTAACTGAGTTGGGGGCAGGATGGAAGTCACAGTGCTGTACTCAGAAGACCAAGTGCATCAGACGTTGGCCTCTTTCTGAAGAACAGAACTCATGGCGTACCCCCTGGGCTGATGGGCCTGAGGCCAAGAGCTTTCCAAGATGCAAAATGCTCTCTTCCAGACGAACAAAACACTCAGCTTCTGCAAAATGGAGGCTTTCATCCCTTTGTGCTGATCCCGCAGGACCTGGGTAGTTTCTGACATACGGTAGGCCCTGCCCCTGAATAGCACCACCTCTTCCAGGAAAGGAAAAGAGCCAGTGGTGTTCTGGGATTCAGACTTGGATTTGAGATCATCCTGTGGTGGTCAGGTATCACAGTACATGACGCAGGAACCTGTTCCTGCAGTGAGGCCCTTGTTGAAATGTCAATGAGGGAAAAAAAAAAAGAATCTGTGCTTCCTGTTACTAAGGCAGGGCTGGGCTACTGGGCCTGCCAGGTTCACTGGGAGTGCGTCTGTTGAATACTAAGAGGGTGATTTTCTTGGCAACCAGGTCAAACTTCTTTGTTACTTCCCCTCCTTACTCTACTGGGTGGGATCAGGGCACTGTGCTCAGCAAAGGGGATTGATGAGTAAGGAAGTTAGGTTGAGGATTCCTTGACTTATGTTTCAGTGTTAACATATAACTAATAGATTCAAGGGGCTTGCCTGGTGGCTCAGTGGTCAAGAATCTGCCTGCCAATGCGGGAGACATGGGTTCAAACCCTGGGTGGGGAAGATCCCCTGGAGGAGGAAAAGTACCTCCATTCCAGTTTTCTTGCCTGAGAAATCCCATAAAACAGAGGAGCCTGTCAGGTTACAGTTCACAGGATCCCAAAGAGTCAAACGTGACTTAGCAACTAAGTAACAACAACTGATTCAAGGAGGCAGTGTGGAGTCTTGGAAAGTGCTGGTTTTGAAGCCACACTGGACTAGATTCATATTCTTTAGACTTGTAGACACAAGCAAGTCATTTATCCTCACTGACTATCAAGTACAATGTCTATAAACTGAGTTAAAAAAACATGCCTCATTTGTGAGAATCAGACATAATGCCTTTAAAGAGATTAGAATCATATCTGGCAAACAGCAGAACCAGTAAATTTAACTGTTATTGGGGTTTTTTAAAATTTATTTATTTTTAATTGAAGGATAATTGTTTTACAGATGTTTGTTGTTTTCTGTCAAACCTCAACATGAATCATCCATAGGTATACACATATCCCCTCCCTTTTGAACCTCCCTCCCATCTCCCTCCCCATCCCACCCCTCTAAGTTGATACAGAGCTCCTGTTTGAGTTTCCTGAGCCATACAGCAAAGTCCCGTTGGCTATTTATTTTACTTATGTTAATGTAAGTTTCCATGCTACTCTTTCCATAGATCTCACCCTCTCCTCCCCTCTCCCCATGTCCAGAAGTCTATTCTCTATGTCTGTTTCTCCATTGCTGACCTGTAAATAAATTATTCAGTACCATTTTTCTAGATCCCATGTATATGCATTAGAATACGATATTTATCTTTCTCTTTCTGACTTACTTCACTCTGCATATTAGATTCTAAGTTCATCCACCTCATTAGAACTGACTCAAATGCCTTCCTTTTTATGGCTGAGTAATATTCCATTGTGTGTATGTACCACAACTTCTTTATCCATTTATCTGTCGATGGCTATCTAGGTTGCTTCCATGTTCTACCTATTATAAATAGTGCTGCAATGAACAATGGGATGCTTGTGTCTTCTTCAATTTTGGTTTCCTCAGAGTATATGCCTATGAGTGGGATTTCTGGGTCATATGGTGGTTTTATTACTAGTTTTTTAAGGAATCTCCATACCATCTTCCAGAGTAGCTGTATCAGTTTACATTCCCATCAACAGTGCAAGAGTGTTCCATTTTCTCCACACCCCCTCCAGCATTTATTGTTTGTAGAGTTTTTAATGATGGCCATTCTAACTGGTATGAAGTGATATCTCATTGTAGTTTTGATTTGCATTTCTCTAAGAATATATGCAGGTCAGGAAGCAACAGTTAGAACTGGACATGGAACAACAGACTGGTTCCAAATAGGAAAAGGAGTATGTCAAGGCTGTATATTGTCACCCTACTTATTTAACTTATATGCAGAGCACATCATGAGAAATGCTGGGCTGGAGGAAGCACAAGCTGGAATCAAGATTGTGGGAGAAATATCAATAACCTCAGATATGCAGATGATACCACCCTTATGGCAGAAACTGAAGAAGAACTAAAGAGCCTCTTGATGAAAGTGAAAGAGGAGAGTGAAAAAGTTGGCTTAAAGCTCAACATTCAGGAAACTAAGATCATGGCATCCAGTCCCATCACTTCATGGGATATAGATGGAGAAACAGTGGTAACAGTGGCTGACTTTATTTTTCTGGGCTCCAAAATCACTGCAGATGGTGATTGCAGCCATGAAATTAAAAGATGCTTATTCCTTTGAAGGAAATTTATGACCAATCTAGACAGCATATTAAAAAGCAGAGACATTACTTTGCCAACAAAGGTCTGTTTAGTCAAGGCTATGGTTTTTCCAGTGGTCATGTATAGATGTGAGAGTTGGATTATAAAGAAAACTGAGTGCAGAAGAATTAGTGGTTTTGAACTGTGGTGTTGGAGAAGACTCTTGAGAGTCCCTTGGACTGCAAGGAGATCCAACCAGCCCATCCTAAAGGAGATCAGTCCTGGCTGTTCATTGGAAGGACTGATGTTGTAGCTGAAACTCCAATACTTTGGCCACCTGATGTGAAGAGCTGACTCATTGGAAAAGACCCTGATGCTGGGGAAGATTGAAAGCAGGAGGAAAAGGGGATGACAGAGGATGAGATGATTGGATGGCATCACCGACTTAATAGACATGGGTTTGGGTGCACTCCGGGAGTTGGTGATGGACAGGGAGGCCTGGTGTGCTGCAGTTCATGGGGTTGCAAAGAGTCGGACACGACTGAGTGACTGAACTGAATAATGAGCGAAGTTGAGCATCTTTTCATGTGTTTGTTAGCCATCTGTATGTCTTCTTTGGCAAAATGTCTGTTTAGGTCCTTTTCCCACTTTTTGATTGGGTTGTTTGTTTCCTGGTATTGAGTTGTATGAGCTGCTTGTATATTTTGGAAATTAATCCTTTGTCAGTTGTTTCATTTGCTATTATTTTCTCCCATTCTGAGGGTTGTCTTTTTACCTTGCTTATAGTTTCCTTTGCTGTGCAAAAGATTTTAAGTTTAATCAGGTCCCACTTGTTTACTTTTGTTTTTATTTCCGTTACTCTAGGAGGTGGGTCTTAGAGGACCTTGCTTTGATTTATGTCACCTAGTGTTCTGCCTATGTTTTCCTCTAAGAGTTTTATAGTTTCTGATCCTACATATAGGTCTTTAATCTATTTTGAGTTTATCTTTGTGTATTTTGTTAGGAAGCATTCTAATTTCATTCTTTTACATGCAGCTGTCCAGTTTTCCCAGCACCATTTATTGAAAAGGCTGTCTTTGCCCCATTGTATATTCTTGCCTCCTTTGCCAAAATTAGGTACCTATAGGTGCATGAGTTTATTTCTGGGCTTTCTATCTTGTTCCATTGGTCTATATTTCTGTTTTTGTGCCAGTACCATACTGTCTTGATGACTGTAGCTTTGTAGTAAAATTTGAAGCCAGAAAGGTTGATTCCTCCAGCTCCATTCTTCTTTCTCAAGACTGCTTTGGCTATTCGGGGTCTTTTGTGTCTCCATGTGAATTATGAATTTTTTTATTCTAGTTCTGTGAAAAATGCCATTGGTAATTTGATAGGGATCACATTGAATCTGTAGATTGCATTTGGTAGCATAGTCATTTTCACAATATTGATCTTCCTACCCAGTAACATGGAATAACTCTCCATCTATTTATGTCATCTTTGATTTCTTTCATTAGTGTCTTATAATTTTATGTGTACAGTTCTTTTGTCTCCTTAGGTAAGTTTATTCCTAGATATTTAATTTTTTGTTGCGATGGTGAATGGGATTGATTTCTTAATTTCTCTTTCTGATTTTTCATTGTTAGTATATAGAAATGCAAGTGATTTCTGTGTATTGATTTTGTATCCTGAAACTTTGCTAAATTCACTGATTAGCTCTAGTAATTTTCTGATACTGTCTTTTAGGGTTTTCTGTGTACAGTATCATGTCATCTGCAAACAGTGAGAACTTTACTTCTTTTCTAATCTGGATTCCTTTTATTTCTTTTTCTTCTCTGATTGCTGGAGGTAGGACTTCCAGAACTATGTTGAATAATAGTGGTAAAAGTGGACCCCCTTGTCTTGTTCCTGATCTTAGGGGGAAGGCTTTTAGTTTTTCACCATTGAGAATAATGTTTGCTGTAGGCTTATCATATATGGCCTTTACTATGTTGAGGTAGGTTTCTTCTATGCCCATTCTTTGAAGAGTTTTAATCATAAATGGGTGCTGAATTTTGTCAAAGTCTTTTTTCTGCATCAATTGAGATTATCATATAGTTTTTATCTTTCAATTTGTTAATATGGTGTATCACATTGATTGATTTGCATATATGGAAGAACCCTTGTATCCCTGAAATAAACCCAACTTGATCATGGTATATGAGCTTTTTGATGTGTTGCTGAATTCTATTTGCTAAAATTTTGTTGAGGATTTTTACATCTATGTTCATCAGTGATATTGACCTATAGTCTTCTTTTTTTGTGTTGCGTATGTCTGGTTTTGGTATCAGGGTGATGGTGGCCTCATAGAATGAGTTAGGAAGTGTTCCTTCCTCTGAAATTTTTTGAAAGAGTTTTAGGAGAATAGGCATTAGCTCTTCTCTAAATGTTTGATAGAATTCTCCTATGAAGCTCTCTGGTCCTGGGCTTTTGCTTTTCGGGAGATTTTTGATTACAGCTTCAATTTCAGTGCTTGTAATTGGGTTGTGCATAATTTTTATTTCTTCCTGGTTCATCTTGGAAGATTGAACTTTTCTAAGAATCTGTCCATTTATTCCAGGTTATCCATTTTATTGCCATATAGTTGTTCATAATAGTCTCTTATAATCCTTTGTATTTATGCATTGTCTGTTGGACCTCTCCTTTTTCATTTTTAATTTTGTTGATTCGATTCTTCCCTCTTTTGTTCTTGATGAGTCTGGCTAAATGTTTGTCAATTTTGTTTATCTTCTCAAAGAACCAGCTTTTAGTTTTATTAATCTTTACTATTGTTCCTTTCATTTCTTTTTCAGTTATTTCTGCTCTGATATTTATGATTCTTTCCTTCTACTAATTTGGGGTTTTTGTTTTTTTTTCTTCTTTTTCCAGTTGTTTTAGGTGTAAAGTTAGCTTATCTATTTGATGATTTTCTTCTTTCTTGAGATAGGATTGTATTGCTATAAACTTCCCTTTTAGAACTGCTTTTGCTGCATCCCATGGGTTTTGAGTTGTCGTGTTTTCATTGTCTTTTGTTTCTAAAATTTTTTTTATTTCCCTTTTGATTTCTTCAGTAACCTGTTGGTTATTTAGAAACTTTCTGTTTAATCTCCACGTGCTTGTGTTTTTTTATAGTTTTTCCCCTGTAATTGATATCTAGCCTCACAGTGTTGTGGTTGGAAAAGATGCTTGATACAATTTCAATTTACTTAAATTTACTGAGGTTTGATTTTTGACCCAAGATGTGGTCTATGCTGGAGAATGTTCCATGTGCACTTGAGGAGAAGGTGTATTTGTCTGCATTTGGATGGAATGTCCTGAACATATCAATGAGATTCATCTCATCTAATGTATCATTTAAGACTTGCATTTCCTTATTAATTTTCTGTTTTGATGATCTATCCATTGGTGTAAATGGGATGTTGAAGTCTCCTACTAATATTGTGTTACTGTCAATTTCTCCTTTTATGTCTGTTAGTGTTTGTCTTACTTACTGAGGTGTTCCTGTGTTGGATGCATAGATATTTACAATTGTTATGTCTTCCTCTTGGATTGATCCCTTGATCATTATGTGGTGTCCTTCCTTATCTCTTGTGATCTTCTTTATTTTAAGGTCTATTCTGTGTGATACAAGGATTGCTACTCCAGCTTTCTATTGCTTTCCATTTGCATGGAATATAGTTTTCCATCCTCTCACTTTCAGTCTATATATGTCTTTAGGTCTGAAGTGGGTTTCTTGTAGACAGCATATGTATGGGCCGTGGTTTTGTACCCATTCAGCTAGTCTGTGTCTTTTGGTTGGAGCCTTTAATCTGTTTACTTTTAAAGTAATTATTGATATATATGTTCCTATTGCCATTTTCTTAATTGTTTAGGGTTGATTTTGTAGATCTTTTTCTTCTCTTGTATTTCTAGACTACATAAGTCCCTTTAACATTTGTTGTAATGTTTGGTGGTACTGAATTTGGTGGTACTGGTTTGGTGGTACTGAATTCTCTTAACTTTTGCTTCTCTGAAAAGCTTTTTATTTCTCCAACAATTTTGAACGTACAGTAATCTTGGTTGTAGATTTTCCCCTTTCAGTACTTTAAATATATCCTGCCATTCCCTTCTGGCCTGCAGGGTTTCTGCTGAAAGATCTGTTAAACATTTGGGGTTTCCCTTGTATGTTACTTGTTGCTTTTCCCATTCTGCACTTAATATTCTTTCTTTGTGTTTAGTCTTTGTTAGTTTGATTAATATGTGTCTTGACATGTTTCTCCTTGGGTTTATCCTGTATGGGACTCCTTGTACCTCTTGAACTTAATTGACTATTTCCTTTTCCATGTGGGGAGATTTTCAACTATAATCTCTTCAAAATTTTTCTCATACCCTTTCTTTTTCTCTTATTCTTCTGGGACCCCTGTAATTTGAATGTTTGTGTGTCTAGTATTGTCCCAGAGATCTCTGAGGCTATCCTCAGTTCTTTTCATTCTTTTTACTTTATTCTGCTCTTCTGAAGTTATTTCCACTATTTATCTTTCAGCTCAGTGATTCATTCTTCTTCTTCAGATGTTCTGCTATTGATTCCTTCTAGAGTATTTTTAATTTCAGTAATTATGTTGTTTGTCTCCGTATGTTTATTCTTTAATTTTTCTAGGTTTTTGTTAACTGGTTCTTGCATTTTCTACATTCTGTTTTCAAGGTTTGTGATCATCTTTACCATCACTATTCTGAATTCTTTTCAGGTAGTTTGCCTGTTTCCTCCTCATTTATTTGGACCTCTGTGTTTCTAGTTTGTTCCTTCATTTGTGTAGTATTTCTCTGCCTTTTCATTATTATTTTCTTAACTTATTGTGTTTGAGGTCTCCTTTTCCCAGGCTTCAAGGTTGAATTCTTTCTTCCTTTTGTTTTCTGCCCTCCTGAGGTTGGTCCAATGGTTTGTGTAAGCTTTGTATAGGGTGAGACTTGTGCTGAGCGTTTTGTTTGTTTGTTTTTCCTCTGATAGCAAAACTGAGTGAGGTGGGAATCCTGTCTGCTGATGATTGGGTTTGTACTTTTGCTTTGTTTGTTGTTTAGATGAGGCATCCTGCACAGAGTGCTACTGGTAATGGGTGATGCCAGGTCTTGTATTCAAGTGGTTTCCTTTGTGTGAGTTCTCATTATTTGATACTCCTGACCTGCCTCTTGAGAAACCTGTATACAGGTCAGGAAGCAACAGTTAGAACTGGACATGGAACAACTGACTGGTTCCAAATAGGAAAAGGAGTACATAAAGGCTGTATATTGTCGCCCTGCTTATTTAACTTATATGCAGAGTACATCATGAGAAACGCTGGGCTGGAAGAAGCACAAGCTGGAATTCAGATTGCTGGGAGACATATCAATAACCTCAGATATGCAGATGACACCACCCTTATGGCAGAAAGTGAAGAGGAACTAAAAAACCTCTTGATGAAAGTGAAAGAGGAGAGTGAAAAAGTTGGCTTAAAGCTTAACATTCAGAAAACTAAGATCATGGCATCTGGTCCCATTACTTCATGGGAAATAGATGGGGAGACAATGGAAAAAGTATCAGACTTTATTTTTGGGGGCTCCAAAATCACTGCAGATGGTGACTGCAGTCATGAAATTAAAAGACGCTTACTCCTTGGCGGGAAAGTTATGACCAACATAGATAGCATATTAAAAAGAAGAGACATTACTTTGCCAACAAATGTCCATCTGGTCAAGACTATGGTTTTTCCAGTGGTCCTGTATGGATGTGAGAGTTGGACTGTGAAGAAAGCTGAGCACTGAATAATTGATGCTTTTGAACTGTGGTGTTGGAGAAGACTCTTGAGAGTCTCTTGGACTGCAAGGAGATCCAATCAGTCTGTCCTGAAGGAGATCAGTCCTGGGTGTTCATTGGAAGGACTGATGCTGAAGCTGAAACTCCAATACTTTGGCCACCTCATGCAAAGAGTTTACTCATTGGAAAAGATGCTGATGCTGAGAGGGATTTGGGGGCAGGAGAAGAAGGGGACGACAGAGGATGAGATGGCTGGATGGCATCACCGACTCGATGGGCATGAGTTTGAGTAAACTCTGGGAGTTTGTGATGGACAGGTATGCCTGGCGTGCTGCAGTTCATGGGGTTGCAAAGAGTCGGACACGACTGAGCGCCTGAACTGAACTGAGGGTTAGTTCTCTGGTAGTCCAGGGTCTTGGAGTCGGTTCTCCCACTCCAAAGGCTCAGGGCTTGATCTCTTCAAAGATCCACTGGGCCAGGAACCTCCCCAAAACTTCCTTGCTTCTGGAAGCCGTTCTTTTCCCAGGATGCCAACTCCTGAGAGCAGCTTTGGTTAAAGTCTTCAGCACACAAGTGTGGAGTATCATAAAGATTCCTTTCTCTTGGAATTCCCACTCTCTAGCTTCCAGACTTAAAATCCTAGGACACCTGAAGACCCATCTACATTTCTTTTCCTTCCAGAAAGCCTTCCTATTATTGAGTTTTTTTTTTAATTAATTTTTTTTAAGTAGCTAAAAGGTCAAAACTGAATCTAGTCTGCAAGAATGTTCACTTTGCAAGGAGTCTCACAGGCGTGTGTTTTGGCCTGGAGATGTGTGGAGGTGGCATCCAAGATATTCTACCTCAGTTTGGAGCAATTGGAACCTTGTTTTTAAAGGTCCCCCTGCACGCTGGCACATTGCTGACACTGAACCTGAACGTGAGTTGGCAGGATGACTATTCAACAGAGCTGAGCCACAAAGCCAAGCATGAACCCCATGCTGTCTACCAGATTCTTCTGTGGCCTTTGGTGTGAGTCACCCCACTTGTTCTTATTACATATATTTTTTTTAATGGAAAAAGAGTTTAGTGATAAAGTTTTTAAAGTACTTTCAAAATACAAAGTCTTTAACATTGATACTGGACTAGATTGCTGGTGGTTTTATTGGAATATTCAGCATATTACTCTGGGCAGGAAGAAATCTCCAGAGATCCAAGAGAGCATAGCATAAAGAGGGTGAGAATGACAAAGGAAGAAACCTTCCATTTATGAAATCAACTTCTTCAGAACTCTAGAAAATTGAATTTCTATCCTCAGCTAATTTTCCTAAGGAGAGAGAGAAGCTCTCTAGGACTTGTGATAAATGTAATACTTTGGTGTTTCAATACAGTGTGATACATTGTTAGAAGGTAGCACCTGAATTATATTAACTTACTGTCCATGTTGTGGCAGACCATTTAGAGACATTGTCTATTTATTGATCTCAATTACCATGTGGGGACATAGATAAACATCCTGTTTTAATGATAGCAACCTGTGTTTCAAAGAAGTGAAACAATCTGGTCACTTTCACACAGCTGCTGATGTTTGACCGCAAATTAAGACCTGTCCCTAACATCATACTGCCTCTATTAGAGCACAAAGGCAAGTATTTCTCCTCCTTACCTCTTGGTTGGAACTTCCCAGCTTGCTTTGCAGCACAGAGTGTAACAATAGTCCACCCTCAAGGGAACAAAAGCTGGGATGACTATGTTATGTACCTTGGTATTATTTGCATGGCAAAATAAAGCTATCTTGCTACAGATGTAACCTTCGATAATTTATTGATGTAAAAGTGGCCTCAGGTACCAGGTTTTTGGCAGCTGTTACACTGTCAGAGTACACTGTAGAACATGCCAGCTATGAATATTTTATGTGGAGAAGAAACGGAAAAATATACCTTTCAATATATCAGTTCCCAGTCCTGATCTTCATTACTGAAATATGAATCGAATCCCATCTCTTAATTTGATCAACCCAAACTGTGCAAACCAAGTGCTCCTGAAATTGGGTTTGAGCAGTGAATTGATTTGAGCCCTAATTTTTGTTGAGCACATCAGCTGTTTATGTCAGCCCATCCTGTAGTGGTGGGTTAGTGACCTCAGTGATATGTTGGAAACTGCAGACTTAACTGTCAATAGGATTGGCTTGGCCCTTTATTCTTCAGCGGCAGATAAAGAGAGCCCCATTCAGTTGGTTCATTGTGTAGGGATTTGTTGGAGTTTTATTTATGCAGATTTGGAAGCAGTTGGAGATCATCAACATCCAATACACCCTCTGTCAAATATTTCTCTCCCATTGTTGGGTTATTAAAATATGGGTTGGAGGGTTGGGGGATCCTGTCCTTTTTAGAAGCAAATACTTCTAAAAAATAATCAAAAGGGAATTTTTTTATTTGTATTTTTTTTGGTATCCAGGGTACCTCTGAGTAGTAGATTTTTGATCTCTAGCCCATCCTCAAAACTGAAAACCAATCCTCCATTTCTCCAGGGCTTACCTTTTCATCACTTGAAGACCAGTGGTTACATGATTTGGACCCACTGAGGAAGGTAGAATGATATCAGTTCAAAAGTATCGGATACCTGTGGAGCACTTTGCAAGATATTGCAGGATTTTCTGTGCTTTCTATAGAACTACACAGAAGTATTGCTGAGTACTTTGCAATATGAATTCCTGCAATTTGCAGGAATTTGCCGCGCTTTTCAGGTGATCATACTAGGTAAGTGCTTCATTTTTATCTCAATTGGTTTGATTTTGGGCTTTCATTATATTATTGCATTTAGGTTTTGCATACTTGGGGGTTTACTTTTTTTAAAAAAACAGTCTTTAATCCTATCTCTGATGAGCACCTGACTAAGCTTAGCTATATCTTTAATTGATGCTCTCTTCAACTCTATATGCTAAACTGCAATTCCATGATCTACCTAAAGAGATAGACAGTTTAATCAATGTACACGTTACTCTACTTATTTTAAATAAATGCCTTTCAGACTTAGTAAACACCATTAGGGGAAACATGTGTGGTTTAAAATCAGGTAAGTGATTTATGTTTCCTCAAATGAAGCCCTTAAATTCATTTAAGTAATGAAAAACTCATATGACCCTTAGAAAATTGATTTTGTATAAAGTCTTTTGTTTTCAGAATTCTGTAATTGAGCAGGATTCCTTTATGACAGATTGAAAGGTACACCTTTGTTGGCAGCTGTTAAATCTTCCAGTAACATTCTAGGGTTCTAAATTTATGGTGCTAAGATAGACCTCCCCCATAATATTTGTTATAACCCAAAATGTATTTATCAAAGTGGAAGAGGTTAATTAATATTATAATTAGCATTATAAAATTAAAGCTCTCTAGATTTTTTTAGACATATAAGTATAGTGAGTGACAAATAGTTACTGAGTTTTATGGATAAGCCTAAATGCTTTAATTAAACTTCCTGAGCTACCTAACTTTTAGCTATAAATGAATGCAGATACTGAGAGAGTAAGTTTCATCACACTTGATTTCTGTGTGATAACCCCCCTGGTGACTATCCCCGCTTCATCCCAATGAGAAGGTGATAACTTTGTGTTTTCCTTTTGTGTGTGTGTGCCCAAGTTCTTATTCCTAGCTGGTACAGAGTCAGAATTAAAACTCAGATCTTCTGATTCCTAGCCCAGAGATCTTTTCAAAACGTGCTTTTCTTGAATGCTCTCCTTCAGCACAGATGCTAAAAAAATCAAACATGAATATCTAGTCTATTCGATTTTAGAAGAAAAGTAAAAACACATCCTCTTTCCTACCAGTTGGCAAGGTTGGTTTTTCATGTTAGAGTACTAGAGCACTTGGTTGATCAGAAGCAATAAAGCGTCAAAGTGTTACAAAAATCATTAATCACCAGAATCTGTTTTCATGAAGGAATCATGGACTGATTTTTCCTGGGAGTTTTAACTTCAATATTTTTGCCTTATTCCCGTAAATGTACTGGTACTGGTTAGATATTGGTGTAAATTTCTTATTTTAGAAACATAGTTACTTAACCATAGGATTCCTTTAAATGGTAAAAATCCCTAGTGAATTTAAATTATCATTTGATTCAGAAAATCATCAATACTTACAAAAATATCTATCTCCAGCAGCCCTAAACTCCCACCACTAGTCAAAATTTGAGTTAAGTCTCTGAAAATCTCTCCTTTAAATGTCAATATAATCATAATAATAATTACCATTTGTTGAATGCCTACGGAGGGGCAGACTAGATGCTTTACATACATTACATCTTTAATCCCCACGTCTGTCATTGAAAGTCTGCATTATTATCCTTATTCTAAAGATAAGGATAAGCAACTTGCCCAAGGCCACACAGCTAGTAAGTCCTAGGGCCAAGGCTTGAATCCAGGTCTCTGTGTTTCTGAAGTCTTTTCATTTCTCCCTGTAAGATGGAGAATTGAATGCATGAAATTGTGCTGATCAATGACACTGAGTCCACATTACTTTAAACTAATGAAAGTCCTGAAATAATAGCCCTAGGGAAGATGCCACAAGACAGACACTTATGATAAAGACTTGTCTTCATTTCCTTCATGACTTCACCTCAAATCCAATGGCTTTGCCTTCCCAGTTCCATACTTTGCATCCTCTGGCCTGCCAGGGTAAATTGGCTCTTTTTGGTTACCCAGTCTATTTCCCTTCATTCAAATGTATGCTTTGATGTAGAACCAAAGTCTGAGAATTCCAGCACCATCTGGTGACTAAGAAGGAACGGCCAGTCACCACCTGTCAGGCAGTCACAGATAGAAGAGTGACCACGGCTGAGCCGGCATTGGCCATGTGTCAGCATGCTCTCCTCCCAGGCTGCACTGCCCCGAGGTGGCCAGGACTCCAGACCTCTGTGCAGTGATTCAGTGTAGGGTGTAGGATTTCCCACTAAACTCATGTCAGATTTGCAAGCATGACCAGAGTCCTCACGTGCCCTCGTGTTGCAACCCAGTAAGGGTGAGGTCATTTATTTGAAAGCATTTTTGCCACACATGCCACATGATGGCTGGGTGGTTACTGATGATCCTGGTCTCGGTACTTGCATTTCCCCTGGACCTGCCTCTGGATCTTTGCACGTATTCTTTCCTCTTTCTTGCTTCCTTCTACCTTTTACGAGGTTAATGCCTGCACATCCTTCAGGACTTGGCTTAGATGCCACCTCTTCTGACCCTCAAAGCTGGATTTAATGATTTTCCGTATGTCACCATAGTAACCCAATGCCTGCTCTTCTTGCAACAGCTATAACTAATCTCAAAATGGCATTTTAAATTGTCTTTCTCTCCTAGAAGACTAAGATCAGTGAAGGCAGAGGCTTAGAGACACTATTGCATCTAATTAAGATGGACTCTGAAATCAGACAAAACTAGTTTCAAATCCTGACTTCAGGATTTATGTACCTATCTTACTTTGGGTAAGGTTAACCTTGGACTAAAGAACCACCCAGAGCTTCAGCTTCCTTATCATCAAGACTGTGATAATAATATAAACTATCTTGTTGAGTTGTTTTGAGGATCAGTTGCAATAATGAACATAAAGTACTTAAGAGAGTGCTTGATGTATATGCTTGGTATATAATATCAATACATGTGTAATGATGGTACAGATATTCTATAAATTGTTGTACCACATTTTCTACCATAGTGTCTACTTAATAAAAATATTTGGAGTTCAGGTTGTATTAGAGAGCTTGAAAAAGGCAGAGCAGTTGACTGCATTAACATGAAGCTCCCCTGTTGGGTCTTAGAGGGTCTCTGGTCGTTTGTTGTCTTTTTCTGTGCTACTGTGTGAATAGCTGATAATTGCTTGTTTAGTGCTAAATCCTCCCATTCAACATCAACAGCTCCCTGCTTTTCTGCTCCAAATTAGCAGGAGAGGGGAGAGCAAAAGATACAGAAGCTGCAATTGAAGATCAAAACTGAGGTCTATCCAGGACCCACAAGACACATCCATGAGTCCATCATCCTCACGCATGTGGGTCAGACTACAAGCTCCTGGAGACTGAGAACTGCCATTTTTGTATAATGTAGCGTTGCTAGCGTATTGTATAGGTCTGACACATCACGCACACTCAATAAATGTTTGCTGAATGAAGCAGTAAATATATGTGAAATGTTTGAATCAACCCGATTTCTGCTGGGAACCATGGAGCCCTATGATTGACCAGGTTGGCCAACTTTTGAAACATTTTGCTTACATTTGCATTAATAGTATCTGACGTGATACAGAGAGGACTTCTTCTTACAGGGCCTGTATTCATCTTATTTAACTTCTAGGAGCTTTCCTCCTGTTTCATTAACTTTAGGATTTTGTGGACATGTTTACATTAACCATGCTGTTTGCTACTTATAGATCTGTTCCTGTACCTTTTTGTTTTGGCCTTTCTGGACTGAAAAGACTAAAACATTTAGGTATGTCCATGCATAGCATCCCTGTACTCATTTCAATTTTGTTGTCATTGTGGAGTCTCTCAGTCTTTCTTGACCCTTTGCAACCCTATCCTGCCAGGCTCCTCTCCCCATGGGATTTTCCTGGCAAGAATACTAGAGTGGGTTGCCATTTCCTTCTTCAGGGTATCTTCCTAACCCAGGGATTGAACACACGTCTCCTGCACTGGCAGGCAGATTCTTTACCGCTGAGCTACCTGGGAAACCCTCATTTCAATTACGGTAGTTTAATTCTATACTAGAAGTTGACTCCAATATCTCCAATGACAGGCATTGGGAATGCTGAGACCATTCTCTAGTCCAGTTGTAGTCCTCCTTAGGGTCAGGTAGTGATCCAAACTTCCCTCCAGGTGCAACACATTTTAGGATAAGGTCATAGATTGTTTGAAGTTTTGTTCCTGATTGCCTTCTTGGAGGTGTTGGTTTCGTACTGGCCTCTTGGATGCTTCTGTGTTGCTTTTTTTTTTTTTTTTTTACTTCTCCCTACAAGCATGATCCACTTTATTACTCAAGACTTTTCTCTTATCCCCAAAATTCTTACAAAGGGAGGCAGCATTATCTCCAGAGTCTCAATTTGTTTTCAAACTGTGTGGTTGTGCAGACCTTGCTTTTCTTTTTCTATGCAGAGGGACCCAGCCTTGCTCTATTTCTGTGTTATGCAGTGCAGAGCACTGGATTTAGAGTCAAAAGACTTGGGCTCTAGACTTAATTCTGCTGTATCCTGTGTGCATGACCTTTCAAAAGACATTAAACTCATGAGTTCTTTACCTGCAAATGAGGTTAGAACCTACCTCACAAGTTCTCTGTGAGGATTAGGGAATACTATGGGTTTCCCTTGTGGCTCAGCTGGTAAAGAATCTGCCCACAATGCAGGAGACCTGGGTTCAATCCCTGGGTTGAGAAGATCCCCTGGAGAAGGGGAAGGCTACACACTCCAGTATTCTGGCCTGGAGAATTCCATGGATGACAGTCTATGGGGTCACAAAGAGTCGGACACGACTGAGCAACTCACTTTCAGAGAATATTATATGTGAAAATATCTTATGAATGACAAAGTACTCATAAATGTAGGCTTCCCAGGTGGCTCAGTGGTAAAGAATCCCCCTGCCAATGCAGGAGACATGGGTTCGATTCCTGGGAGAAGGAACATCACCCAGAGGAGGAAATAGCAACACCCTCTAGTATTCTTGCCTGGGTAATCCCATAGACAGAGGAGCCAGGCAGGCTATAGTCCATGGGGTGGCAAAAGAATCAACTACAACTTAGCAACTAAACAACTCATAAATGTAAGTTACTAATTCATTATCATCTGCAATGATGTATAGAGGATTTATGTGTATCTTGAGCTTCTTCTAAAGAGTTTGGTTGCCAGAGCATAACTTTCCCAATCCCATTGACTTAATAATGTGCATTTATTTAAAGATTAATAAAACTGTATATACTAACCCCATGTCGTTTTTTTGAAGGGAAAAAAAATCCCTTTTCATGGGTTTATAGTTGACAGTGAAGAAAATATTAAAGAAACAAAGGAAGAGAACTTAATCAACAATTTTATTTGTTCTTCATCAGCTTGTGCTGTAGCTAAACTAGGATAGAATAGAGAATATTCTGCCTCAACAATTCATTCTATAAATGTGTGATTCAGTCAATATTCCAATCAACATTTATTGGATGTTTGCTTTGTGAGTACTATGCAGTTTATGTAGATATAGTTTTTCAGTTGTTAAATTAAGACTTTTGTATTTATTATTGCAAAAGCATCAGATTCTCAGTCTAAAGTGAAACTACAGAATTAAAATATAATTCTGCATATGAAAAAGATGAGTAATGCATGATCCCTGTTTTGAGGCACTTAAATTTAGCTGGAGAGAGAAAAAAAATAAATAACTCACTCTAATATCAGCCAGAATAAAATGAAAAGACGAAGAAAAATTTGAAAGCCACACTATGGTGGCTGTTGTCATATCATAAAGAAGTGATAGTGGTTGGAGCTTTCAGGAGATGGGAAAAGAAAGTAAAAAGAATATGGAAGAATAGACTGTCCTGTGAGAATTAGACAAAGCAATTTGCCATTTTAGTAAACTCTGTTCAGTTTAGTAAACTGAACTCTCAGTTCAGCTCAGTCGCTCAGTCGTGTCCAACTCTTTGTGACCCCATGAACTGCAGCACACCAAGCCTCCCTGTCCATCACCAACTCCTGGAGATCACCCAAACCCATGTCCATTGGGTCGGTGATGCCATCCAACCATCTCATCCTCTGTTGTCCCCTTCTCCTCCTGCCCTCAATCTTTCCCAGCATCAGGGTCTTTTCAAATGAGTCAGCTCTTCGCATCAGGTAGCCAAAGTATTGGAGTTTCAGCTTCAACATCAGTCCTTCCAATGAACACCCAGGACTGATCTCCTTTAGGATGGACTGGTTGGATCTCCTTGCAGTCCAAGGGATGCTCAAGATCTTCTCCAGCACCACAGTTCAAAAGCATCAATTCTTTGGTGCTCAGCTTTCTTTATAGTCCAACTCTCACATCCATACATGACCACTAGAAAAACCATAGCCTTGACTAGACAGACCTTTGTTGGCAAAGTAATGTCTCTGCTTTTTAATATGCTGTCTAGTTGGTCATAATTTTCCTTCCAAGGAGCAAGAGTCTTTTAATTTCATGGCTGCAATCACCATCTGTAGTGATTTTGGAGCCCAGAAAAATGAAGTCAGCCACTGTTTCCACTGTTTCCCCATCTATTTGCCATGAATTGATGGGATCAGATGCCATGATCTTAGTTTTCTGAATATTGAGCTTTAAGCCAACTTTTTCACTCTCCTTGAAAAAGGAGAAATTCCTTGGTTAATGATTTTTTCAGTTTTATCTTTTAGAAAAAAATAGGATTCTTCCATTCCAAACAGAGTGAGAAAGAACATGCCTGGCTAAGAGAGGCTCTGTTGGCCCAAAGGATGTGTTTGGTGGCAGGGCTGGGGACCCTTGAGGGAAGCAGTGAGGGTGGTTCTGAGGCAACTTGAGTTTCATTCGTGCTGTGCTCCCTATAGGCAAAAAGGAGAGAGAGATTTTATTTCATAAATGATGGGAACCTAAAGAGGCTTGGAGGAAGAATTGTGACTTAATTCAGGAAAAGGCAATTTGAAGACTGCATCTAACAGGCAGGAGGAGATATCAGTGGTGTGAAATTATGAAAGATGAGGAACTTGGTTAGAGAGCAGCAAAGCAAGAGGAATGATGGGCAGTTTGAGATTCTGGTTAATGGACCTGATAGGTTGACCAGACTGATGGGCATCCTTTTAGCATTTGCTTCCTATGCCTCAGTTTTGAACTGAATCAGACATACTGCTTTGTGAAGAGGGATGGAAAATGTGAACCACTGATTTCAATAGTCTTATCTTAAAGACACTGACTTTAAATGAAAAATGTTAAAATCTAAGCAATATAAACAACAAGGCGACTATTTTGAGGAAGTGGGAGAGCAACTGATGCATGTGTATTTCTGTGTGGTGTGTGGTATGTGTGTATGTGTGTGATGTGATGTGATGTGTATGTGGTGTGTGTGTGTGTGTGTGTGTGTGTGATGTGTGGTGTATGTGTGTGTAGCCCATATTATTCCCTAGAGATAGTGATCACAAGAATGCCAATTATGACAGAATCGGACTCAGTAGGTAGGACTCTAGAGAACATCATGCCTTAATCACCCACAATTGATACTTAATGTGGAATAAAGTCTATTTTTATCTTTCTGTAATACTCTGTACATTAGAAATAGCTCTACAGTAAGTGTATAATTAAACTCTATATTTCTGTAACATTCATTTCAAATACTAAGGCAGAGAAAGAATTGAGTCATAGCAATCAACTTAATAAATATAGCCCCCAAAGTATTTTTAATTGTTTTTATTTTACTTTTTGGCAGTCTGTATCTTATGGATGGAAATAAATACCCCCAAAGAATTGGCCTGACATAATTAAAATATTTAAATCAAATATCTGATAGTTCAATTGTTTAACTATAGGTCTTCACCTGTATATGTCGGGAATGTGTTTTCTTACATCTATCCATTTTCTGCACTTCAAACCTCCCTCACTCTAAGAAGCGTCTCCAAAGAATGAACTTCCCTGTCCTCTAGGCCCTCAGAGGAAAGCTCTGGGCTTCAACCTTCTTGGGGCCACATCTACTCTTAGGCAGAGAGAAGACACAGCAGTCTATAATTAGGCCACTATTCCAACAATGCCCTGGATGAATGGAACATACTCAAATCACATCACAAGCAAGATAGGACCATCCACAAGAAATCAGGTAGGCCATCTAGCAACAGGTCTTGGCAGGCCCTAAATGCTAGGAAAGTATGCAATATGTATGAGAGGATACTGAAATATCTTTTTCTTTTTGAATGACAAAGACAAGATTGTAGATGTTGTTGATAAACATTGTTTTAAAATGCTCCAAGGTTATTCACTGTTGCTTTGTAATAATGATAGCAGTTATTAGTACGGAGTACGTAGGAATAGATAACCAAGATGGTGTGATCACTCACCTAGAGCCAGACATCCTGGAATGTGATGTCAAGTGGGCCTTAGGAAGCATCACCATGAACAAAGTTAGTGGAGGTGATGGAATCCCAGTTGAGCTATTTCAAACCCTAAAAGATGATGCTGTGAAAGTGCTGCTCTCAATATACCAACAAATCTGGAAAACTCAAGCGGTGGCCACAGGACTGGAAAAGGTCAGTTTGCACTCCAATCCCAAAGAAAGGCAATGCCAAAGAATGCTCAAACTATTGCACAATTGCACTCATCTCACACGCTAGTGAAATAATGATCAAAATTCTCCAAGCCAGGCTTCAACAGTATGTGAACTGTGAACTTCCGTATGGTCAAACTGGATTTGGAAAAGGCAGAGGAACCAGAGATCAAATTGACAACATCCGTTGGGTCACTGAAAAAGGAAGAGAGTTTCAGAAAAACTTCTGCTTTACTGATTACACTAAAGCCTTTGACTGTGTAGATCACAACAAACTGTGGGAAAGTTGTTAAAGAGATGGGAATATCAGACCACTTTACCTGCCTCCTGAGAAATCTGTATGCAGGTCAAGAAGCAACAGTTAGAACTGGACATGGAACAACAGACTTATTCCAAATAGGAAAAGGAGTACTTCAAGGCTATATATTGTCACCTTGCTTATTTAACTTAAATGCAGAGTACATCATGTGAAATGCCAGGCTGGATGAAGCACCAAGCTAGAATCAAGATTTCCAGGAGAAATATCAATAACCTCAGTTATGCAGATGACACTACCCTTATGGCAGAAAGTGAAGAAGAACTAAAGAGCCTCTTGATGAAAGTGAAAGAGGAGAGTGAAAAAGGTGGCTTAAAACTTAGCATTCAGAAAACTAAGATCATGGCATCCGGTCCCATCACTTCATGGCAAATAGATGGGGAAATAGTGGAAACAGTGGCTGACTTTATTTTCTTGAGTTCCAAAATCACTGCAGATGGTGCCTACATCCATGAAATTAAAAGATGATTGCTCCTTGGAAGAAAAGCAACGACCAACCTAGACAGCATATTAAAAAGCAGAGACATTAGTTTGCCAACAAAGGTCCATCTAGTCAAAGCTATGGTTTTTCCAGTAGCCATGTATGGATGTGAGAATTGGACTATAAAGAAAACTGAGTGCTGAAGAATTGATGCTTTTGAACTGTGGTGTTGGAGAAGACTCTTGAGAGTCCCTTGGACTGCAAGGAGATCCAACCAGTCCATCCTAAAGATCAGTCCTAAATATTCATTGGAAGGACTGATGCTGAAGCTGAAATTCCAATACTTTGGCCACCTGATGCAAAGACCTGACTCCTTGAAAAAGACCCTGATACTGGGAAAGATTGAAGGTAGGAGAAGGGGATGACAGAGGATGTGATGGTTGGATGGCATCATTGACTCGATAGGCATGAGCTTGAGTAGGCTCCAGAAGTTGGTGATGGACAGGGAAGCCTGATGTGCTGCAGTCCATGGGGTAGCGAAGAGTTAGACACGACTAAGTGATTGGACTGAACTGAACTGCACAGGAATAGAACAGAAGGAGAGAGCCACAGGTCTGCAGTTACTGCTTTTGGATCTTGAGAAAGTTTCCTGAATCTTAGTTTTTCCATCTATGAAATGGAGATTATGATGTCTCACAAAGTTGTGAAGGATCCAACGGAATAACCCATGTAAAGCTTTAAGGATGCTCCTAGCACATGGTAAACTCCAAAATATTTAACAAATACTAGTTATGAAAAAGTGCTTTGAAAATAGTACAAGGCTTTATGTATCAAATCATTATCATTATTAAATGTGATGACTATTCACTATAAAATGCTAGTACCATACCAGGGTAGGATAGCTCAAGATAAAACCATATATGTATCCATTCTCCCTCAAACCCCACTCCCATCCAGGCTGCCACATAACATTGTGCAAAGTTCCATATGTTATACAGCAGATTCTGGTTGGTAGTTTCTCTTTTTCTATTAGGGATGTCATAGGTGTTAAATACTTAACAACTTATAAAATTCATAAATAATTGTTTTTAAATGTATCCTCTAGGTAAGAATTTTCTCCCCAAAATGTTTAATAGTTTTGTTTAGTTCTTTCTTTAACCACTGCATGAGAAGATATTGCCTTTACTACTCCTCCACATCCTTCTCATTTGAAGGGTACAGTGTGGGAGATGTCAGATTAGAGACTGGCAGACCCCAGCCACACGACGGGCTTTCCCGGTGGCTCAGCACTAAAGCACCCACCTGCTAATGCAGAAGACCTGGATTCAATCTCTAGGTCGGGAAAACCCCCTGGAAGAGGAAACGGCAACTCACTCCTGGGTTTTACCTGGAAAATCCCATGGACAGGGGAGCCTGGTGGGCTAAAGTCCTTGGGTTCTCAGAGCGTTGAACATGACTGAGCAGCTAAACAACAAGTCACGGGCTACTTCTGCTTGATTTACCTGTCAGCATCCACTGTCTCTGGGCTGAATGTTTCTTTGGTCTTGTTGGGGGGATCTTGCTCTACTGGCTATAGTAATCTGGTGTAGCCTCTAGGCCAAGTGAGTCTGACTCACTTTCAGGTTTTATTTCTTTTTTGAGAAAAATGTAAATAGGGGAATAGCATAGGTACAGTGGAAATTTGGGGGAGGGCAAAGTGAAAGTGTTCGTCTCTCAGCCGTGTCTGACTCTTTGCCACCCCACGGACTGTAGCCCACCAGGCTCCTCTCTCCATGGGATTTCCCAGGCAAGAATACTAGAATGGGTTGTCATTCCCATCTCCGGGGGATCTTCCCAACCCAGAGATTGAACCTGGCTCTCCTGGGGGAGGGCAAGGAGGGATAATAAGTGACATCAGCCAAGTAGTTGCCCTAAATTTCACACTGTCTGTTAAATGGCCATGAGCAAGGACTGAGGTGAAAGCTGAGTGTGGAGCGCTGGGTGCTTTCTGGGTGCTAACTCTGCTAACTGCTAGACAGAAATACTCCCCTAAAATTCCTAGGAGTTCTTTCTTGAAAGATATATTGTTTGAGGGGTTATAGATTGAGATCTTTGGGGTGCAGAGAAGAAGGGTAATTAATTTGGCAAACTGATTCCTTCCATCCTCCATTAACTAAGGGAAACTTGTCAGTATTGGGGGTATGCTCCTTCACGTATTTGGGGTATGCATGTTAACACAGAGAGATACAGTTTAAAATAATCTGAATTTGTACTAAATCCCATTAAGTTTCTTTCCCCTCATTGTGTCTATAATAAGAAGCAAAGAAACAAGTATCTTTAACAAAATAACTCCTTTTGTTTTTGTTACAAGATTGCGATATCTGCCAAAACCATGAACTTGCAGTGTGACAAAGGTATAAGGTGGCTAGTCTTCACCTAAGGCAATTCTGAGATACGCACTTCAGTTTTATTATGAAGTGAAGCTGCTTAATCCCACTGAAGTCCCCAGTCTGAGAAGAAGTAAGAAATACTAAAGGTGGCAGGGGTACTGATAGACCTGGGTTTGAATCTTTACTCATTCATTCGCTATCTGTGTAACCTTGTGTTCCAAGCCTCTCTCTGACTTTAAAATGGGCATGATTGTACTACTAACTTTAAGGATTAGCTACTGCAAAGCCCTAAGCCCTCTGTCTTATCTGGCCCCTAGGAGGCATTTGATAAATAATCTTTGCTACCTAAAGAGTTGAGCTGGCCTGAATTCAGTGGAAATAAATATGTCACCATCATTAGACTCTCAAACAGAAGGCAGATATTTTTTAAAATGTGGAAATCCTATACTGCAGTAGACTTGGAAGAACTTTGAACACACAGGTCATGATATCTTTACAACCTGTTTAGTTTTTTTTTTTTTAATTTGCTTTAATTGGGATTTATTTGTATTTGGATGATAAGAGGGATATATTTGGGCAAGTGTGACAATACGAGAAGCAAGCGTCCTTTGTTTCAGCTCCCCACTTTGGATCCCTGAAGAGATCATCCCAGTCAAAACCTTCTGAATGCAGCACAAAGAAGGTTCTGATTCTGAAGAAACCATGCAGTCCCTTTAACCTGCACAAAAATATTTCAAGGGTGACTAGAAAGTGCGTAAGAGGATTCAGACATTCTGTGACATACATTTAAAACTCTTCCCTTTCCAAATGAGAGCACCATAATATGCAGAAGGGAAGTGCATCAAAAAGCTGAGAGTCCTTTGAGGCAGGCGCTTGGAGAGCTGTGTAAGTATTATTTGAAAAATAATCCTCAAAGAAGGATCAGGAGAAGAAAACTTGTAAGTGAGGAGCATGGAGACTGAGGCTCTGTATTTGCAAATGAGACTCGGAATATGAACTTGGCCTGCTCAGGTAATTTTACAAAGTTCGAAACCCTGAGCAGAGTAGCCAGTTACCCAAAGCCTCTTACGAAATGTCTGAGAAAATATGCTCACCCTTATGCTGCATGAACACTGGGGAGCTGTGGACCTGCTCTCCGTCTGCCTGAGCTGTGGGCATGGAATCAGGAGTTGAGTGCATGCGTTGCTCTAATGGGGCATTCGGTAAAATTCTCACTCAGCCCACCCAGAAAAAGTAAAATGCCAGCCAGAATGCAGCTGAATCAATAGCAGCAGCACTGACAGGCTACTAATCAAAAAGGACAATAATAATAATAATAGTTCTTATTCAAGGAGAACTCACTAGGTACCAAGCACCATTAGAGTATATATGTTATTTTGATTTTTACAACAATTCTGTGTGGAACATTCTATTTTTGTTCCCCTTTTATACGTGGAAAAACTGAAGCTTGGTGATTTGGTAACTTGCCCCATGTCACCTGTGGTCAGTGGCAAAACAATAACTTGAACTCAGTGTTGCCAAACCTCTGTTTACTGTACAGGCAGAAGAATCTAATCACAAAAGGGGAACAAAATAAGATGCTTGATCAGAGGTTCTTATCTCTGACATTCAAGTTTTCTTTGCATTCTAAGGCTCAGCTGGCCCAGGAGTCACCCCTGACTTTGAAAATATCCTTAAATGGGATTCATCATTTTTTTCCTAATTTTTCTGACACTACTCCCTTCTATACCCTTCAGAATATACTTGAAAAATCAGTATAATCTATCATCATTTTACCTTCCTCCCTAAATGTTATATTTTAAATACTTAATATTTGTAACTCCTCCTGAGGCTATTTTCCTTTGTTAGGTGCAGAACTAGGGATGTGTTAGTGAAGGTATGGGCCAAGTTGTCGTAACAAAGTATCTGTGACAGACAATGGCATCAATAAGCTGGTGCTGTGTGTGTTTAGTCACGCAGTCTTGTCCGCCTCTTGCGATTGCATAGACTGTAACCTGCCAGGCTCCTTTGTCCATGGGATTACTCCAGGCAAGAATATTAGAGTAGGTTGCCATTTCCTTCTCCAGGGTATCTTTCCCACCCAGGAATCAACCCCAACTGCAGGCAGATTCTTTACTGCCTGAGCTACAAGGGAAGCCCAGCTAGAAGCTAAAAGTTTATTTACTTTTAAATAAGCTAGAAGTTTATTTACCTCTTTCTACTAATTGTCCAATGGTTCTTGCCTAGTAGCATTCTCAAAATGTTTCTAGGGTTGTTCGTTTGAGCCATCAGCACTTCCCAGACAACAGGAAGGATGCAAGGAATAATGCATAGCAAGTGGGTTTGACTTAGAGGAGATGACCCAGAAGGACAGACATCGCTTCAGCTCCCATCTGATTGGCTCAGATGCAGCTTCATAGGTACACCTAATTACAAGGGAGTCCAAGAAATATAGACTTTTTTTGTCTGTGTTTATCTGCAACTCAGGTCTCTTACTATTAAAGGGGAAATCAAGAGGGTGGACACTGGGGACAGGTGGCTGCCTGTGCCACAGTCTTTCTGTCTGGTCACCAGTCAGTTTTATTACTGAGGCAACAGAAGTATTAAGTACTAAGTCTCAAACATTCTACTTCATGGACTCAGTGCTAGAGACCTTAAAAATAATAAGCAAATAACACTAAAATAATCAGAGGATCAAGTTTGTGGACTTTTAGGACACGTCAACCACTTCACTGACAAAAATCTGTGGTCAGACCTGCATCAAGCTAGTTGGTTGGGTTGCCAGTTACCAAAAATACAGTTAGTAAGGAGAGTTGTTTTTAACAAGCTGCAAAATATGATATTTGCTTCTTGGCTTGGATAAGTGATGTATCAATATAAAAGTCCGTGTTATGGGTTGGGGATTTGTTTAGAAATAATAGGATAAAATTGCTGAAAGAGATTCTGTCCAATTCTATGTTTTAACAGAAGAGGAAACTGAAGCTCAGAGTAGTTAAATGACTTCTCCAAAAGTAACAGAGCTAGCTAATGGAAAAGTATTTTGTGGAAGTGCTGTATTTGCAGGGTTAATAGAATGAGTGAATGAATGAATGAACGTTTGAATATTAAATAAATATGAAAGGTAAAGCAAGAAGTCATTGAAGAGACTGAAAGTAAACAAAAACATTGTCACTGACAGGTAAACAGACAGATGGCAGATTTAAAAGGTCACATGGCAGTCATGCTTAAATTTTATGAGATTTAAGCTTTAAATGGGCCACCCTGAACTAGACATTTATATTTAATTTTCCCTGGGAACTGTTTTGGCTTTGCCTATAAACACATCATGATGACAGCATGTAGGTTCCCTCTTCTAAAGCTCTGCTTATTCCAGAATTCAATCAGGTTAGGTCAGATACCTTGACAACCAGGAGCAGAATCTTCAAAAGAAACCTAGCGCAACTCTTTGAAAATGTATTTTTCCTATTATTAAGACAGGGTACTGTCTTGCTGTGCTGTTTTTTCCTATACCTTGATAGTGTTTCATGAGTCACCTTCGCTCAGCCTGACAGCGGAATGGTTCAGAAGGTCACAGCCTTCTTCCTGGCTCAAAAAACCTGCACATTCCTGGGACGAAGGGCATTGTTTCACAGGAAGAAAGCTTATTAGGTTAAGAGATACATTAATGAGTTCTGCAGCCGTCTATGTGCTGTAAATAAAGAAGAAGAGAAAGGATAATAAGGAAAAGGAGGCCAAAACACACAATGAAAGCCTTAGAAAGTTGAGTTTTCGTACAAAAAACTATCTGAAGAAAATCGGAAAGAAAAATTAATTTGCTTCTTCGCTCCTTAGAACACTGATTCCAACCTTGGTTTTGTGACTCTCCAGGATGTCCCCAATTATCTCAAGGACTGTCATGAAATGTTCCAAAGAATTCTTGAAATGAAATTAGTTTTATTTCATTTAAAAATAGATGGCCAGCCTCTCTTTCAAGAGTAAGGGAATCAAATGAGCAATTGGCTGCCACCTGCTCAAAAGGTTTCCAGGCATCAGGTTAGGTCTGATGAAAGCTGCACAGTCATTTTGGAATGGAAATTTTTAATACTTATCTAGACATTTATATCCTCCAAATCCACCTGAGACTTCCTTAAAAAAAAAAAAAAAGAATACCAGTAATAGTGAGAATGATGCTGTTGAGATGTTTCCTTCATGAATCGCCCATGGTGAGGTGAGGCTGTAGGAAACACTAGAAAGAGCAAAAGGTTGAGAATCAGATGATCCTGCCTTGGAAACTGGCTGGGTCACTTCATTGTGGAAGGATCTTAGTTTGTTCTTCCAGGCAATGGGGATAATAGCAAGTACTGACTTCCTAGGAGTGTCATGGCATGAAATGAGATAACGTGTGTAAAGCATGTAGCACAGTGGCTGCCTCACAGCATCTACAATAATGGAAATGCTTTTCTTACTATCTTCTGACTTCCGAGATGGAAGAGCAAGCCAAGGTAAACCTCCCTGGGGGTGGTGGTGGTGGTGGCCCTGCGTGATGGTGCTGATCCAAATGGGGAGGAAGGAGTGTGCCTGCTACCCTTGGAGACGAGCAGAGTCCCCATCTTGCTCTCTCCAAGGAACTGCACCTCACCCAGTGGCTGAGCTGTTTTCTACTCCTTTCTCATTAACGCCTCTGGGAGAGCAGCCCCCCATGCCTCAGAGATCGTTCCACTGCACTATTTAAAAAGTGGAGAAAAGCACATGAAGCCAGTGATATCTATAAGCACATACTGAGGTTAAAGGCAGCAACGCGGGTAGATGGGGAGCGGAAGTGCTTTCTCTTGGGCAGGAAGTTCTTAGAACATGAGAGCAGTGAAAGGGAGTTCGAGGTCTATCTTAGCAGAAGCCTCCCTTAAGGAACAAGCAAACAGACCAGGAGAGAAGGGGTGGCTTCCTGCAAACCACACAGCAAGTTAGGGCCCAGGCTTTCCTATCACCATGCTGCTTCTCCTCTGGCTTGTGGCATGTGCGATACTCAGAATTAGGGGAAGAATTGAGTTTTACCAGCTTCAACAGGTATCTCTACTTTTATTTTCACCGAGGTAGATGTCTCAAATATTATCCCAATGTTCAAACAGAAAAATTAAGTTCTAGGTGGGTTAAGTCTTCTGCCTAATGACACAGGACTTTTAAGAAATGGATTTTGTTTTCATGTGAGCCTTGAAATCAAGGTGAGGGAATTACTGTAATGAGACATGACCATAAAGAGAAGTCATAAATATGAGTCAAGAGTTAAGGCATGAATGAGCAATCAGATATATGTGTAACAAGGTAACCTGAACACATACCCGTTGCTAATGGAAAACAATGCACAGGAACAGAGCTTAGGAAAAGAAAGCGTGCATGAGCGCCTTAAAAATGTGTTTTGCTAAATCAGGGTCTTTTGAACAGTAAGAGAAATAGCGCTGCCATTTCAGGTCTACACCCTGGGTAGCACTCTTGAGGATTCCCCCTCCCAGGTGCCGTTTACGAGTCAGGCTAGAGGCTGTGCTGGTGGTGCAGTTTTACCTGTGTTCAGTGCAAATCCAGCAGTGTGGGCAAAACAAACAGCAGGATAACAGAGGAGAGCGCAAACAAACAGCACTGGCTGTACATTTCAGAGTGAAATGCCCCAGGTATGGAAGTGCCTGGGAGGTCAAAAGGTCACCTGACCTGACAGGGTCAGGTTTGTCCACTCCCCTTAAAAGGGTAATTGTGAGTAAATTTGCTTTCCCAGGAAGAAGCTATAACCTTACTTAATGTATATGCTTTGTTAATCAAGATGTAGCTGAGCAATTCAAATGGCTAAAACAAAATATTTGGTGAAATTCAACATCTTACCAGGCCACAGTCACCAATGTGACCCCACCATATTGCCCTTGGGTATCATTGAGAAGCCCCCTGAAAATCTAGCAGTTTGATCATCTTGCAGCTCGTATGTAAAGGAGACATTAAGAATCGGCAACCAAAGGAAGTACTCAGATTTATATTTTAAAAAATATTCTTTTTCTTACTTAATTTATCCCTCAACACTCCAAGTTATATTTGATTTTTTAGCAGTATCTTAGGGAGTAGCATAGCAACATTCCTGGATTGTGTTTAGAGCCAGTTCACAATTCATGACATGGCCTAGTTATGAGAATCCTTATTATGTTCCAAGGGCTAGCATATAAAAATAAGTAAAAATGATCCCCGCTCTTAAAGACTAGAGAGGGTGGAAATCAAGAGAAGAAAACAAAATTACATTTCTTCCACTTTCCCTTAAAAAAATCATATGTTCACAAGTAGATTATAATTGCCATTAACAATCCATGTTTCTAACACTAAATCGTTTTTGTATTATATTAACTGCATTTGTAAAAGAAAACAAACTTGGGTTTAGGATGTAGCTTTATAGTTTACTAGCTGTGGCTCTGAACAAGCTCTCTAACATCCTTGAATCTATAAAATGGAGTTCACAACATTAACCTTAGAGGCTGGCAAGGCTCCGAAGTGCATGGAGCACCTAGGGTGGCATTGGACACAAAGCAGCTGTTCAATAAGTGGTGATATTATTATTTATAGCTTACTCTCTGTCTTCAGAATTCTAAGACTTGTCTAATTTCAATTACAAACCATTTAGGCAATGTTTCAGATAACTTTCAGTCTAAAAATCTGTCCTTAGAGAATTTTCCCAATGTTTTTTATGTTACCACTTTATGGTTTTTATTCATGTAAACATATAAACGGACATGAATAACATAAATGTTATGAAACCTAAAAAACGTGGGGACCAATCATTGAAGTTAGAGGGTAAAGCATCACTAATATTGTTAAATACTCTCTGAGAGCTCTTAAGATAAGTATTAACTATAGATTTTTTTACTTATTTTATTGCTGCATTCTTATTTCCCAGAATTTCAGATGATGGTTTTAATACAGTGTTTGTCAGGATGGTAAAGGAGGTGGCAGGGAAGGTAGAAGACCTGGGAGTGGAGTAGAAGAATTACAAGGAGGGAGCCTATTGATTTGCCACAAGATTAACATTAAATATGCCCTGAACACCAGTTAGGGAGAATTTAGGCTGAATCCCATTGTCTATGTGGGAGCTCTTTTTGCTCTATGGTTTCGTAAAAATATAATAAAACTGCATTTTATTAGCACTTTATAAATTTAAGTACACCAGGGAAAATTGCCTTATTTAACATTACTTAGTTACCTGAAAGGCACAATGTTAGAAACTAATATTTTTACAGAAGACTGACATTAATAATCGGTTAGACTTCCCTTAAGAGCTTAGTAATCTTTGATGAATAAAAAAATTCTCTTCTGAAGAGGAAAATAAGAAAACGTTTTAGAAAGTAAACAAGAGTTGACAAAGGGCTCTTTCCCTGTCTAGTAACCCGAAATGACCATCATAATCACTGATTAATGTCTATACAAGTATCTGTCATGGGAGAATTCCAGGTAATAATACAGACTTGTTATATTCAAAGAAAACAAAAATTTCCTGCCAGTGGTACACAAATCAGACTTCTCATATAAGGTCAACAAATGCTGAAGTAAAAAACATGACAAAAAATGCCATGGGAGAGGGAAGGATTGGGAGTCTGGGATTAGCAGGTGCAAACACTTATATATAGAACAGATTAATGATAAGGTCCTACTATATAGCACTGGGAACAATAGTCAATATTCTGTGATAAACCAAACTGGAAAAGAATATGAAAAGATTATATATATGTAAAACTGAATCACTTTGCTTTACAGCAGAAATTAGCACAACATTGTAAAACAGCTATATTTAAATAAAAATTTTTTTTTTCAAATGCCAAAGTAAAAAGTGTGAACATTGGAAAGGAGGCTTGTATCTTATTCAATTTTAATGTTAAAAATGGAAAGAAACGTTAGCTTCGAGTATAACACAGTGTGCATGTGTCCTTTTTGGTTACCTATTGTGGCCACTAATTAAAAACTTTTGTATTTTACAAAAGTTCTCTGGCTGACTTCCTATAAAACTTTCCCAAAAAGGTCTTTTGGTTTTGTTTTTGGCTTGATTATGTTAAGTTTTTTATGATTCCGACACACTTACAAATAAGCCTAGTGCACTCTTTTTAAACCGTAAGCATAGGGACAATAAAAGCAGGTATTCTGTGCAGTCTAGGAGATAATAGTGTCCAGTGCCTGGTCAGCAGTAATAACCAGATGTTCAAATCATGCGTTTGGTGGTAATATCATCCAAAGTGATTCAGTATGGAAATCCATGCTCTGTGAAGGGGTAACGGAGCTTTGCAGTGATAGGGTAATATTTGCATTTCTTATCTTTAAAGCGTTAGTCATTGTATTGTTTTCATAAGAAGTTGTAACTATAGTAGATGTTGTTAAAGAAAGTCCTGAGTAGTGGATAGAGAAATCTTTTTGCTTTCAATTTTTCTTAGAAACCCTTCATGTGCTGCTTCTCCAGGTCATTGCCTTGCACCCCACCTCCATCACACACACACACACACACACACACACACACACGCACGCACACACACACAGCACTGCTGTGTCTCTAGTCTGGCCTATGCTGCCTGGGGGGTTTCTGCGGCAGCTGTGATATCCTGAAGGGTGTGTGAAATTGAAGACAAACATTTTTACTAGGAGTTTACAGCCTTAACAAAGTAAACTGCAAACCCTCCAGGTGTCCTTGATGGTGGGAACAAAAGCCTGTGGTGCAGCAAAAAGAGACCTGGGTTTTGAATTAGAAGAGGCTGTGTTTGTATTCCTGCTCCAAGTTCATGGGCTGGGTGAACCTGGGTAATCACTTTCTCTCTGAGAGCGTAGGTTTCATCATGAGTCAAATTGGGGTGCAGACTAGATTGTTTCTAAAAGCCTTTATCCAGTCCTAGGAGTCTACAGTTCTAATGTTTACATTACCTTTTATATTTTATTATATATTTATATATATTATATATATTTGTAATTTTTTTTTAATCTTAAATGCCTAGGAACCAAGGAATAAAATTACATTTCTGTCATACTTACTTTGGGTGATTGTTTTTCCTCCTTATTTTAATTTATTTATTTATTTTTTATTTTTTATTTTCTTTCCTCCTTATTTTTAAAAATTGAACATGGCCTTTAAAAACAAGCAACAAAAATGAGATAGAAGTTGCTGTTAGGTATCTCTTCTCAAGAAGCCAAAAGATGGTGGTGGTATTTTGGTACTGCTTCAGAGCAAAGGAATTTTTATTTCCTTATTACTCTAAGATAATTTATTTTTCAAATATTCCAAAAGAGTCATCTTAAATCCTAGAGGTTTCATATATGAATTATTATGAATTATGAAATTTTGTATCATGCATTTTAGTTTACAAAACCTGCGGTTTATCTGCAGGATCTCATGACCTCACCCAGCACTGGCCCCACTCTATTAGACTGATGTTGTTAAGACAGATGCTAAGTCCTGTCCGACACCTTGGAATCCCCATGGACTGCAGCACACCAGGCTTCCCTGTCCTTCACTATTTCCTGGAGCTTGCTCAAACTCATGTCCACTGAGTCAGTGATGCTATCTAACCATTTCATCCTCTACCACCTCCTTCTCCTCTTGACTTCAATCTTTCCCAGCATCAGAGTCTTTTCCAAGGGAGGTACTAACCTCTCCATCTGACTGGTGGGAAGTTGAGGCTCAGAGAGTTGCTGAGGCTCCGCAGAGACCCCCAGAGCCAGGGTCTGAATGCACATATCTTCTAGTGTGGGGTGTCATGTAAATGTTCATGTGATTAAACTAAAATTATTCACTTCAAGGCTACTACGTACATCAAGTGGCATTTCACCTGGATTAGGTCAAGAAGTTTAGCTCATTTCTAGTTTGAAGCTTAGATTCCTTGAATACATAAAATGGCTCAAAAATTGGCCAGGGTTCAGACTGAAAAAAAAACAACAGGTGTATCAGTTCAAAGATAATGTCCTTTGATGAACAATATAGAATACAAAAAATAATCACAGGGAAAATAGGGGAAAAGAATAAAGCACATTTCTTCAGAGTTTTGGAGCCTTTGTCTTTTATTGAAGAATCTGGATGCCAGACGTGATGGAGGAATGAACTTGGACTTTATTGCTGTGCAGGTCCAAGTTGAAATCCTGGATCTGCCTCTTCCTAACTCTTACCCGTTTGACGATTCATCCCTTGGAGACTCCACTGAGTCAAATACTAAAGTAGAATTAGTAGGAATACTTAACTTGCAAAGTTGTTTGTAAGCACTAGAAATAGTTATATATATAAAGCACCTGTAATATAGTGCTTGATAAAATAAACATTTCATAAACCATGGCTATTATTATCAGGATTCATTTTCTTTCAAATTGTTACTGGGTCCATTTTATGACACATTAAACTATTTGGTGTATGAAATCTAAGTATAGGAGGAGTTCTATCAATAGGGAGTCAGTTGATCTAGATAATCCATGAGATCCCTTGCAACGCTGAGCTAATGTTATTTATAAACTATATTTTCCAAGGTGTTCTACCTATCAGAGATCCTGATTATGGTAGTGAAGTAGATACTTTTGTCTTCATACATGAGATCTTTTATCTGAATATCTATATTAATGTGCTATGCTGTGCTTAGTCGCTCAATTGTGTCTGACTCTGTGACTCCATGGACTGTAGCCCTCCAGATTCCTCTGTCCATGGGGATTCTTCAGGCAAGAATACTGGAGTGGGTTGCTGTGCCCTCCTCCAGGGGGGCAGGGATCGAACCAACCCAGGGATTGAACCCAAGTCTCCCGCATTGCAAGTGGATTCTTTACCATCTGAGCCACCAGGAAAGTCCTTATACACACACACACACACACACACACACACATGTATATACACACATGCTACAATTTTCAAAATGGAACCTGCCCACATGCATAAAGGAAGATACTGGTCTTCAACTAAAAATAGTGCCAGAAGGGGACCCACACTGATACCAATGGTAACACTAGTAATAATAGCAGCAATCATTTCTAAAGAATCTAGTGTATCTCAGGCATTGTAAACCACCATGCAGAAATGTGTCTGTATCCTTAGGATGCTGGAGTTCATGGCCTGTGCTTGTGCCAGGGTTGGGTGAGCCTTACTGTGTAGTTTTGCCTGTGTGTACTTATGAAGCACCCATAAAAGTCTACAAAACTTTTCTAAGCAGCAAGGATGTCATAGAAAATATGTGGCGGTTGGTATCGTAGGACCAGAATTTATCTTTCATTAGTCCAGACTGACTTTGCACAAGTCACAATCTTTCCAAGCCTCAGTGTCCTCAACTATTTAAAAATAATAATAATAATAATAATAATCTTCCTTCAAGTCCAGCATTCTATGCTTGGATGTGTTATTTAGCTAGTTTTTACAATTTGCTTGAAATCTTTGCATTCTTATTAAGTGTATATAGTCCTATAGGTGTATACAGTTCATTAATTCTTTTTCTTTTTACCTCTTTAAACAACATTAATATCTCCTGCTTAGCCTGAATGAGCTGGAACAGGAATATCTGAACTGACTCACAAATATGTTTCCTAATTAAGTTTTAATTATTAGTACAGTTGCAGAATCAGTTGTTTCTATCTTCGGATATTTAAACAGTTTTAGAAAACTAAAGCTTTCTACCAAGGAGTGACATTGGAACAAGAATTCTTTTTGTCAACTGTACATTAATTTCTTATTAACCAACATCATAGTTTTCACAAATTTCAGAGTGACCAGACCCAGAGGATTGTCAGTGAAGTGGGTGTCGGAGATCCAATTACTAATAGTTAAAATGTCTACGTGAGATTTTGAACTCTTGCCTCAGTCTTTTTCCTTCTTCCTAAATGGCTCCTAAGGAGAGTGACATATTAAGGAAAAATCCAGATATTAGACTGACATAAGAAAGGTGGAAAAAACAGTACCATGCATCAGGGGTGAAAAAAGAAGTCTCTACGAATGTGTCAGACATAAAAGAAAGTGAGGGAAAGTTAAAAATTACCATAGGGCAGGCAGGACACCTGCTAAAAAACCTACCGCTGCCAGTCACAGCTGGAAAGAAAATGAAAGAGATGCAAACAACTGTCCTGGAAACACGGAATCATCCTTTTGTCTTTTTGTCCCCTTATGAACAATTACAGTATGCAAAAATGGAGGGGGATCTCAAAGTATTGGGATGAAAATTTCAGCAGGCTCTGCATATAAATAGCAGAGGCATGGAAGTGTGCCTCTTTGAAAACACGCCGTGTTTGGGAGCTCCCAGTGCATTGAAGAGAATGGTAATTAATGCATAGTGAATGACTTTGAATGAAGGATGAATAGGGGGCCTAACAATGGGTAGGTTTTCTCTTTCTTTCCTTTTTTTTTCTTTTTCTTTCTTTTCTCTTCTTTTTCTTTCTTTCTTTCTTTTTTTTTTTTTAGGTTAAAGCATTGAAGAAAGAAAGCTGTTAAAAGATGGCTACCGTGAGGCTACAACTTCAATGTCTGTCTTGTGTGGCTTTCCTTTCGAGGCTGTGGTAGGAGTTTGTTTTGTATTGCTCTCCAATCACAATGGAGTTAATTTGCACCAATTTCATTTTTTGTGCGTGCTCCTCAATGTTTTCCTTTCTGCTGGATTTTTAAAAAAAAAAATATTATTTTGGCAGGGCTTGGTCCTTTGATGATCCTTTTGAGCAAATGGTTTGCCCAAAGTTCAGATGGTGCTGGCTCCGTCTTCTTTTTCATTTACAACATCAAGAGGATTACAGAGAATAACTTTGTTGCCCAACATCAATGATATATCTTCAGGCTACTAGAAAGGTAGTTCTCAGAAAGTGTGTCTTCTAATAGTTTAGAACCTCCACAGGCTTCAGATAAAACAAGTATTAAATACAGAAAGCTCACAAGGATACCAAGGAAGGTTAAACTCACGCAACCTCCTTCATCTCAAACACCTGAAATACATCGTTTTTTTTTTTTTTTTTGACTGTCGAAGTGTGATCATGGTGAAGACAGCAGTAAGATCTTATATAACAGCAGACAGAAAAAGGCAGAGGAGTCACGTGGAGATGCCCACACATATTAGCGAGAGAACACAAAAACAATCTTGTCAAAGAGCCGGTAATTTTTAATAGGTCCAAAACCAAATATGTGTGTCAATTCAAAAGAAGATGGTATAAACAGGGGTGATTTCTCTCTTAGTGGAACCATCTGACATAACCTAAAATTTGATATTAGGGAAATTTTAGAAATTCTCACCATTTTAACAATTATGGGTGTGCAGAGGAATTCCCAAATAGGGCAGACAACTTGAACCTCTCCCCTGGGTTCCAGTCATCATTTCAGCTGTGGCTGGACATTCAAATGCGGATGGCTCACTAGCTCTTTCAAAAACCTTTCCTTTCTCCTGCCCCTTCCTGGGGAACTAGCGTCTCTCATCTGGGTGCAAATTCTGTGCATGGCTGTAAGGGTCCATGGGGACTGGTATCCTGGTTGTGGTAACTAAACATCCCAGAATGTGGCCACAGTCTTGCTGTCAGGCAATGCGTTCTTTTTAATAGATTCAGTTTTAGACTGCATAACTAAATATGATTTTGACTTTACATCTTTATATGGCTTCTCATATGAATAAATTCAAACCCAGAACAATTTCTTGGTGAGATTATGAAGGATTTTTGAGCTGACTTTACAAATTATGGTATATTTCACATGCCATGAAGAGCCTTTGCCTAAAGGCTTGTCACAGTACTTGAAATTCCACAATGGGAAATACTTTCCTTTTTGTCTGAGGTCCTCAAAGCCCCCATATTAAAAGAATAATCCCTGAGCTGGGAATTTCTGCAATCTGGGGATGTGCTCCCAACCATCGGACATTCTGGAGAAGCCAAAACTATTGAGTCAGCAGTAAGATCAGTGATGGCAGGGGCTTGGAAAATGGGAGGGAGGTATGAATGGGTGGTGCACAGGAGATTTTTTAGGGATTGAAACTCTTCTGTATCACGTTATAATGATGGACATCACACTGTACAATTATCAAAACCCATGGAACTGTAGAACATAAAGAGAGAACTCTGGTGTAAACTGTGACCTTTACAGTTAATAATAATAATAAATTTATGTTGGTTCATCAGTTATAATAAATGTACTTATTAATGCAAGATGTTAATAATAGGGAAAACTGCAGGCTGGCAGAGGTGGGGGAGGGAGGAGGAGGTATAAGGGAATTCTTTGTGTTATCCAATTTTCTGTAAACCTGAAACTGCTCCAAAAACAATTCTATTGATTTTTTTTTAATGATATGTTTTGTTATAAAAAGAAAAGCACTTTCAAAGTAATTTCTAATATTCCTCAGAGATCACTTGGAGTGCCCACTCCTCAAGTTTTCTGTCATCTCTCAGGCCATATGCCGTCTCCATAGCTGCTGCCTCTTAAGGCTTCCCTAGCCCACGCACAGGTCACTGCAGCGCTGGGAATGGTGCTCACCTGGGGCAGGAACGATGCCCTTATGCCAAGCACAGTGTCTGTTGTACAGAGGACTGCCCAGAAACTTGTAGGCACAGGTGCAGACACACACAAGAACATGAAAAGAAAGGCAAAACTGATCAAAAGTATCGAACAAAATAGATATGCAATGTACCTTACACACATTGACTTATATTTTTAAAACTTTTTGTTGGAATATAATTGTTTTACAGTGTTATGTTAGTTTGTGCTGTGAATCAGCAATATGTATACCTATATTCCCTCTTGAACCTCCCTCTCACCGCTCACCCGTCCCACCCTTCCAGGTCATCACAGAGGACTGAGCTGAGTTCCCTGTGTTGTACTAAAGGTTTCCACCAGCTATCTATTTTACACATTTGAAAATATTAACTCAGCTTTGGAAAGAGCTACTATTCTACTTGTGTTATGTTAACAATGATTTAGGCTATTTTGGGGGGGAAGTACTCACATAATTGGTCTTTCTCACAGGGTCTCTACTAGATACTATCAATTGAAAATTTTAGTGTGTTAGAGCTTAGGTAATCATCAATATATTTCCCAATATAGTATATAGTTCTTTTTTTATTAGTATGATCTTGTTATAATCATCTTGAATATTTTTTCCCCCAGTTTTCTCCTAGATACATAATCTGGTACTTTCAACATGCATAAAAGTGATAAGAAATCACTTAACTTCTTAAAATACTTTGAATTGCTGTAATTTAACAGATTCAGAAGTTTCATCCTTATTTAATCTTTGGATTCCAATGGCACTTTGTAAATACAATTTGACCCACCCACATCACTTCTAGAAGTTATACACGTAAAGCATCTAAAATTTATAGGAGGGAGTAGCAATATAAAATAGAACAAATGAAATAACTTTATGTTGTGCTTTTAAAAAAAAGAATGTATAATATGTACTATGATCTTTAAGTAACCCGCTCTGTTTCAAGAAGAAAAGATACTTGTTAAATGGATTATTTCTTTGGTTCTTTCCATCTCAATTAATGTAGATACTCTTAAAACATAAGGGATATAGTGTTGGCTGCAAAGATGATCCAGCATTTTGGACTCTTTTCATTATTTTGCTTCTCGTAGCACTTTAAGTCTCTGGTGTCTTACCTCTACTGAGACCTGGCATTTCTTTGTGTTGGAGAGGCAATTTAATCCATTTTTACTGTCTGCAAACAGGCTTTCAAACAAAACCTCAGACTCTTTGACTGTGCCCCAAGGATTCCACCAAACCTATAATCCTCCACTCTCTTCTGGGGCCATGGAGGGTGACAGGAATAGAGCTGGGCTCGACGAGGAAGCCTCATTAGTGTTAGTGATTTTGATTTCTGTTACATTTCTGCTCTGCGGCCATTTCAAAGTTGGCGTGATAGCTATCTTTGCATCTCCTGCACCCCTGCCCCAGCTGCTCCGAAGTCAAGCCACCTGGAATGATCTGGTGAAGCATCTTAAGACCACGGAGGAGGCCAGCAGACATGCCTTCTCTCAAGAAGTCAGAGGGCCTGATAATAAACAGACGAGTGTTCAGCTTCTGGATGTTGACAGTTTGCAGCAGAAAGTTAACTCTGTGACAAGCACCATCCGAAGTTCTGTGTGATCATGGCCACCACTGGGTGACACAAGCGTGCCAGGCCACGTAGGCAAAGCTTGGACAAAGATAAATTAGAAAAAAATGATCCTGGTTGTCCCTTTCTCTGTGGGAAATCACACTTAATGCCTGGGAAAAAAGTGCATTCTGAAGATCGTCCTTGGGAAAAAAAAAAAAAATGGAGACCAGTGGAGTAGAAGGAACTGCAGGCAAACAACATTTAACAAGTGACTCCATGTGTCAGGCAAGGGATATCATTTAACTCTCACAACCATCTAGGCATTACTATTCCATTTTATAGATAAAGGAATTAACATCAGAAAGATTAAACAGCTTCCACATTCTGTGTTTAAATTGCTCCTGTCTAAGCCAGGATGACTGTTCTTGACTGTTACAGACTGACTTCTGATGGAAGTTTGCCGGTACTTATTGTTACAAACCTGAGAGGTATTTCCCATCTCACTAAAGCTCTTGTACACCCTCCCCTTCTCTGTGAAATGTGATTAACTGTTCATTTTAAACTTCAGTAAAGTTTGTAAAGTACTTAAACATAAACAATTAATATTTATGGTTTAGCCACTAAATCATGTCCAACTCTTTGTGACCCCATGGACCCCACCCGGCTCCTCTGTCCATGGAATTTTCCAGGCAAGAATACTGGAGTGGGTTGCCATTTCTTTCCCCAGGGGATCTTCCTGATCTGATCCAGTGATCAAACCCAGGTTTCTTCCTTTTCAGGTGGTCTCTTGCACTGAAGTCATGTTCTTTACTGATTGAGCCACAGGTACAATCTAATACTTAAATTTGTGGAAACGGTCTTTGTAATGTACAGTTGAATTTATGTATTAGGAAATATATCTCAGGACAAACATGTCTCTATTTATGAAAAAAACAGCAAAAACAAGGCTCAAGTAATTCCTTTCAGTCTAACTGAAACTTCTGGTAGAAAAGCATTATATACCTATTTGTTAATGCATAGGCTTTGTTGGCTAATATTAATTTTATCATTGCTATGCCTATTACTTGCATATTACCCAGGAAACCCGAAGAGTATAAATAACCAAAAAGAAAAGGGCCCATAATATCATGGAAAGGGCAGGGACTTCACACCGGCTCCTGGTTTGAACCCTGGTTTCTCTGCTGCTGAGTGTGTAATCAGTTACATATCTCTCTGAGATTTACTCAGGCACATTAATGTGAAAATACAATGACACTTTTTATCTGCACTTGATTTTATTTATTTATTGGTAGAGAGACCATCTGAGTGAACTTAAGCACTGGCACAAAAACCATGTCTTTCACAGAGACACTCACGACTTTTAGCAGATCTAGAAATGTTGATCTGAGCCAACACTTCGCTTTTTGCGTGTCAGCCTTCACGTCGGTAAAATAAGAAATATGTGTGTTATAGGGATACAGGGTTAGGAAACATAAATAGGTACAATTGTTTTGCTGCCATTCATAATTCAAACTGGAGGAGCTCATCTGAGCATCTGTAATTCCCTCCCCATCTCATTGAGAATCAAATCATATAGTAGCTTTTAGACCACACACATTGAGTTACTCCTATTATTATCAAGCTGGGGCGGTAAAGGTCAGAGTAGTTAGATCTTTTATTCCTTGTTTTTTGGTATTATTATCCATGTGTATGAATTATTGATCATGCTGCTGGCTTTTATAAACTCTATGTGAAGGAGGAGCACTGCCTCTGCCTTTGCAAATGGCAATGTAGCCCTGCTTTTTAAAAAAAGAGAGAAGCACCAAAAAAAAAATTCAAATGGGTAGAGGTAAATAATGCCAGATTCTAATATTTTGAAAAGACTAAGACCAGATCTATGTAAATAGTAGCACAACCATGAAATAGACTATCTAGTCAGTCAAATACATATCTATTTGTAATTCCGATACCATTCTTTCAACTTTTAAGTCCTTTCGCATTTCACATCAGCCCCTTTCGGGAGATTTAAGTGTATTTATTTTTCACATATATTAGATGTGCACATACAAAGTTTCTTTATGGCAGAAATATGTTAATTTTTAGAATTTTACCCCCTATATAAATAATGATAATTTACCCCATAAATAATAATCCTAACAGTTAATCAGTACTTACTAAGCCCCAAGCATTGTCTTAACCACTTAATACAGATTTTCCTAATTAATCTACAACCCCATTTTACAGATGGGGCAGATGAGGCATGAGGAAGCTAAATATTGTGTCTTAGCCTTGCTACCTAAGGTCAAAGAACAGCAAAGTAGTGGAGCTGAAATCTGATCCAAGGGGTTCGAACTCAAGTCAGTACTTTTAGCCACTTCACTGTGTAGTCTCCTTGGAAAGTGCTCAGTAAATATCGACAAATAAGTGAATTAATGGATACAATAGTGGGTGTCTAGGACAAGGAGCCTATTCCTTAAACTCTCCCTTCCTTTTTCTCCTTTTAAAAAATTATTTTATTTAGACTATTCTTTTCTTTCTGAGGAGGCATTTCCCTTCAGGGAGACAGGAGGGCGATAGGCCAGCTAGGTGGGAAGCTCAGGGATCCAGAAGAAGCACTCACTGTCTGCGGACAATGCAAGCAAAGTGGTGCTCTCCATTGGGAACTGCCAGCTCCGCTCCCCTGCTCTGCTCCAGCCTTATTATTGATTCTCAAGAGAATAAACCAGGGCTGGGGCTGGGGCCTTCTGACAAGAGATGGGGCTGCATCTTGTCTTCATGATATTTGAAATTATTAACAGTGTAATTATTTTTACATTCAAAAACCTTTTACAAAAACTTTCCATCTAGAACCAGAACATTTTACCACTTTTGAATAAGAAAAAGCTTCTGTTCCCAAAGATTCCCACAAGACACTCAACATTTGGAATCCCCGTTGCCCCTGGACTTTTCAGCCACCCCTTGTTTCCCTTTCTGCCCTAGGTCTTGAATCCTGTCACAATTTATACTTAAGACTCAAAGAAGCAGAATGAAATTATGCTTGTCACATAATTGGAGCAAGACAATCATTTAACATGCTGGTGAAAAAAAAAACTTGCTGGTGGCTGGTGCTTAACACAATTTCTTAAAAATATAGGTGACACCATGAATTGGTGTTTTTCATGTTTCTACTAAACTATCTTGGAATATTCAGCCCATTCAACAAGAAAAGTTAGGCAGGCCATTTCAGACCAGGTTACAAGTGGGAAGACATTTGTCAGGGCTGCTTTCACTGGCAATATACTTTAATGAGATGGCATTGAGAGAAGATGGTTTAAAGAACAAAGTCAGGTTTGTTGGGAGGCCATCAGTAACCCAAGAAGCCACACCGCTCGGGGGCAGAGGCTGTGGAAAGGGTAATTGCAGGGAGTGCCAATCACACATACCCGATACACAGAAACAACCGGCCATTGATGGTCCACACCAGAGGAGGGGCACAGAGGCAGGGAGGTTGGAAAATAGCAGATTCTTCAGAATTTCTTTCCACTTGCCTTTCAATTTCATCACATACATTCCATCATTAGGAGAAAAAAGAAAATGGTGGCCAGGAGCAAGGAAAATAGAGTAAGGGAGACCGCCCAATTGAGACCATGAAATTAAAAAGAAAAAAATGCAAGACCCATTTCAGTTTGGTTGAGTTCACGCAAGCCACAGAAAATTTGTGATTTGGTCTAGATACTCCTATTGGAAATATTTGAAGATTTGTGAGTTTAGGGAAGACCTATCAACCACAATAATCTGATGATTGGTTATCCATGAATACAGATGAAAAATCCCTGCATCAGACTAGATTACAAATCTGCTCAGACTTTTCAAGTGCTGGCTTTATAATTTAAGCCAGTACCTATGAGATCATGAGAACTATGGACTCCTCTGCATTGTCCATGATGGACATTTCACTTCCTCCCAGAGACCTAGGAAGGACTGCAGTACAATTCAAAAGCCATATTGCATTACAAGAGAGACTAAGATGAAACACTGGAAGTTTAAGAGCTAAAAGGCAGATAAGTGAGGTGAAGCAACCGTCTTTCAGGTAGATGCCATTAGTATGCTGGATTCAAAGGAAGAGAAAATAGAGGGAGAAACAAGAAGTGCTTTCAACCAGCTCGGGGACTGGAGTCATTAAAGCCTCCTCTATATCAAGCCATTGAGCAGGAAGAGTTGGAAGCTGTTCTGGTGGCAAGAACACTCCAGAAATAGGATAAAGTTGCATTACTTATTAGGGTTTAAATGGAGATAAAGAAGAATAATTTTGATGAGCACAATCATACATGATTGATTTTTTTTAAACTAAATCCTCTGATCTTGATTACACACTTTGGTATATAAACCACCTTCCCTTTTTAGAAAGCTTAACCCCTCAGAATAAATTTAGCTCATGTTTCAAATTAAGTTATAATGCCAGATTGAATTCAAATTAAACATAAAGTAATGAATTTATGTTCTTGGTGCTCAGAGAAGGTAGATTGATTTTGATTCTTGTTTCTCCATCACTTAGCATGGGGTCTTTCACCTAGCAGTTGGTCAATAAACAGGTTGATTTGCTTGATTTAATCAGTGCTTGTGATTTTTTTCAGCATTGATTGTTGAAGGCATGGATTCTACCATTGACCTGGCTTGATAGTGATCTTTTTATTTGCTATGTCCTATGAATATTCTCCATCTCTTCTTTTTTACTCATTTCACCTATAATTTTACACTTTTCCTCCTCTTTATTTCTTGGTTTTGTGGAGACTGTCTTCGTTCTTCTTGAGCCTCTCTGACTGCCCTTTTGGTTTCCTTTTGCTGATCTTCCCTGTCATCTTCCAAAACCTTTAAATGCTATTGGGTGGCCCATATGGTCTGACGAGCTCCACATCTGTATCTCCAGCCCATGGTGGTTTTCTGAGCACCAGACAAATGTATCCAACAGCCCACTAGAAATCAGCACCCGAATGTTGCAGTGGCAATTCAAAATCAGGTTTATCTATCCTTCCGCATGAAACCTCTTGTATTTCTATCTTAATGAAAAGCCCAACTTTTCTCCAATTGCCCAAGGCAGGAACTTAAAAATCGTTTTAGGCTTCTTCCTCCATGCACCCCTGATAGTCAATCACTAGACCACCTAAATGTCCTTTTTGTACCTACTGCCTCTGCCAGAGTCCCGCCTCTCATCATTTCTTTCCTGAACTAAAGCAGCGGTTGCCCTTTCAGATAGCTAAACTTATGATTTTCTCATCTCCAGTCCAGTCTCCAGTCTGCCTCCAAGATGACTTCACCGAAACAAACTTAGAGGCTTAACCAACAAGAGGGCAATCCGCATTGCTAGAGGAGAATCCTTGGGCACTACGCCAACCCCAGACCAAGTTGCTGTGAGGATTTTTCAGTTATGTGAACCAGTAACACACTCCAACCTTTGCCATCCACTGCCCCCCATTTAAACCAGTTTCAAATGAGTTTTCTGTTGCAACCAAACAGACTTAACCTATACATCACTGTGCATATAGAATAAAAAGTAAGCTTTCTCTTTCTAAAGGTCAATCTTCTTCCTTTTGCTCCCAACTTGAGTTTCCCTAGCCCAGCACACCCTCATGCCTTGACAATTCAGATGGCTCCCTTCATTCAAAGTCACACTCTTCTTCAAGCCTCCCCCGTACCTCCTTCTCTGACTCTTTCATGCTGAAATAGGCATTATTAGGATGTTCTGTGCTCAGTAGGACCACTTACAAAGGAACCCCAATCAATGGATGATACCATCCATGGAGTCAATTGCTGAATACCTTCAACAGCATTTGAGTGAAAAGCATGGACAGAATGAATTGAGAAGAAACTTCTAGTTGTCAGAAGACCCTCTGAACTCTTAGAACCTCAATGCTACCTTTCAAGAAAAAGATGAATGGGACAGTGTTTTGAAGTGAGAAGACTCTTGATAAATATCTCGTCAGGTCAAATAAAAAGAAATCTCAGTGTCTGCATGTCTCCATAACAAAGGGAACCACAAAAAGGTGCATAGGAGTAAGAAGTTCCAGCCCTCATACAGTGTAAAATCAGTGAACTTGTGGCTTTAGACTATTACCATAGGATACATTTTCCATGCAAAGTACTCCACTAAATTTTCCTAAAAAAATGAATGATTTCTCTTCATTTTCCATATTCTTCAAATCACTGGTTGTGTTCATTTATATGATTTCTACACCAGTAATTTTAATAACAGCTTATTTCAGAATTCAGTACTAAAATATTTTTTGTGTACAGGGAACATGTATCCTTGATTTTTCTCCAGATTCATGTATTTGCAGTCTTCTTTATAGGGAAAGTCTGAACAGAAAGCAGGAGCTTGGTTTAAACACCCATTCAGCGTGTCAGATCCTTTGTATGTATTATGTAATTTGATCCTCACAGCATTATTACTCTGGTATGGGTAATATTGGTTGAAGGCAACCTCTCTTTGTTTTTTGTTTTTTTTTTTTCAAGAATGCACAGCAGACAGTTCAGGCCTTGTAGATTTTCTACAACTTAAATAGGGCAAAGGGCATAGTGGTTAAGAGCTTCATCCAAGGGTGGAATGATAGATTTAATCCCTGCTCCACCCTTGACCAGCTGTGTGACTGTGGGTAAGTTCCTTAACCACCCTGAGTCTTGGTTTCATCATCCATAAGATGAGGGTATTAATAGTACCTACATCATAGAGCTACTGTGCTGAGTAAATGAATTAATATTTGAAATGTACTTTGAAGAAAGAATGGCACTTGGTAAATGCTGTAGTGTTTGTTAACAAAATTAATAAAATATTCCCCAAACATTATATCTCTTCTTTGCAATAAAATAGCAAGGCAATTCCGTCCATCCAACCAAAATTTAAAGACAAGATTTTCAGGTTAATTTTATAAGAGTATCAATTAAACCCATCAAAACCTCTGATATCTGACTCTCCCTGCAAATCTCACCAGAATAACTGGCACAAGCCATTTTTGCTACGCCATTAGGGAAAAATTTTAAGAGTACCAATGATTGGTACTCCATTTATTCTCCTCTATAAATCTGAAATCTGTAATCCAAATATCTTATAAAAGAGTCCAACTTGGATAGAGAGATTTTGAGAAAGAGAGTACCCCCAAAAGTTATTTGAAGGATGTATCATCTACATGTATATATCAAGAATGTTGTATTAAGGATCTTGTAGCCATTTCCAGTCTCATCAGGAAAGAGCTTGGTGTTCAACTAGTGATGTCTTCCTTGAACATAGGAGGGGCAGTGACATGAAGCATGCCAAGAGAGACCTGCACCCTCATCTTATGGAGAAGGAAACAGAAACTAGAGGGAGTGACTTGTTGAATATCACACATGGGCTAGGACAAGGTGTGAACCTAGGACCAGAAGTGGAACATGTGTGTGTTGGGAGTGATGGGTGGAGATGGACTTAAAGACCACATGTAAGTTTTGTCAACCATTTCCCAAAAGTTAGGATTTTCCTACAGGCCAGGGATTATGAAAAGGAAAACATACTTTGCATCTTGACTCTGGGTTAGCATACCTGGGTATCTGCAAAACAAAACAAAATTAAAGGTAAACTCATGCAATAGGACTATCTGGGATGACAGAGAAAGAGACCCAGAGTTTCACCCCAGAAAGCTTCAGTGACAAGTATGGCAATGACTCACCCAAAATGCAAGACAAGAATGAAGAATGACAAGCAAGAAATGCTGGCCCAAATCTCGACAACAAGAGAAGCCAAGCATAACTGCAAGCTCGTCATGGAGCTGCAAAGAATGAACTGGTCATGCAGGATCCGGTACCCAATGATCCTTCTGTTATGACAGATGCTCTCCAAACACTGAGAAGCTGCAACAAGACACACAAACACACACACACACACACACACACACACACATTCATCTCCCTCCGGTGGATCTCAGTTTTGGAAATGGATGGCTAGGTTTACGCCAATATTCAAATATTAACAACACTCTTATCTGATAATGATGTGTCCCTTCATCTGGAAGAATTAGGGAAGACTTTCTGCTTGAGTTGCTGAAGTGTCACCACTTTTCAAAGGATATCAAGTATAAATAAGTTCTATTACTTACAACAAGATGCAGGCTTTGTTTAGCTACAAAGAAGCGCAGTGAATTTCTCATTTAAGTCAAAGAGCTTACTGAAGAGGACATGGCAGACATTGTTGTCTCCAAGTTGTCTTTAACCACTTTTATCCTGGCTGTGGTGACACAGGAGAAAGCTTTCAGCAATAACTGGATGATTTTGGTTTTCTGAATTCTGCGGGGTTGCTGCAGATGAATGCAAATACAGGTGTTTGGTAAGGATGGGTATGGTGGTAGCAGACAAAGGCTGTAAAGCCACAGTTATACCCATGAGAAAGTTTGCTAGCTGATTTTGGGAGCCTTTCTGGTTCCCTTGTGTGCTCCTGGGAGGCTGTGAGTTAGCCACAACTTCTCTGTGATGCCAAGGGGAGATCACAAATTTGTTAGTCAAAGGAGTGGGTTTTCTGTCCTGATTTGGAGTCCATCAGCTGAATGACCATGGGCAAGTCATTTCTAGCCTCTCAACCAAGCCTCAGTTTCTTACCTGCAAATGAGGCTAGCATAATCTATTTCATCAGATTGTTTTGAGACCTAAATAAAAAAAATATAGGTACACAAGCACAGTACAACTGAGGATGAGTGGTATGTGCTTGTAAAAATTCACTGGATGCAAATCTAGAGATGTTTTATTTCTGTTTTGAACTTGGTGCCTTATAGTAAATACTAGAAGAGGACCCGCCCCCCAACTTGAATTCAGTTTCCATTATGACATTATATAATAAACTCATAGGTTAAAAAACAGGAGCATCCATTTAAAGAGGAGGAGGGAGCATAAAGCTGGCAGACTGGGAATAGGTTGGGCTGCCTGGGCCCGGCTTCCTGGGCAATGAGAATCCCAAACTGTGCCAGGCCTGGACAAGAAAAGGAAATTGAAGCCAGACTGACTGGGGGAACCTCTGGAACCATGTGGAAAGAAGCAGTTTGAAAGAAAATGGGAAGGGAAACCAAAAGGATTCATATTCTCTATTTAACTGTCAGGTACCAGGTACAGGGCCAGGCCCTCATATAGCCCCATGTGTAGTTCTCAACACAATTCAGAGAGGGGGTGTTATTGCCCCCAGTTCCCTGGGGGCACAGACAGACCACTCACTCACACCACACCTAATACACATCAGGGCTGGGATCTAAGCCCTGGTCTCTAAATCCCATTCCCCAGCTCCTTCTGTGGAATCAACCAGTGGGGGGTGGGAAAGGATTAAGTCAAACAATACACACAAAACACGGATTTCAGTGCCTAACAAACAGGAGTTGTTGAGGAAAATCTAGTCTCTCTTCCCCAGTACAGAAATCTGTTTTGGAACGTTTGTGTATCCGAATTTAGGGACATACAGCAGGAGGGAAATTTTGCCTTCCTACTTATCACAAAATATGCTATCATATGCATGCATGCTAAGTTGTTTCAGTCATGTCTGACTCTCTGCTACCCCATGGACTGTAGCTCGTCAGGTTCCTCTGTTCATGGGATTCTCCACGCAAGAATACTGGAGTGGGTTATGCTGTCCTCCAGGGGATCTTCCCTACCCAGGAGTCCAACACGAGTCTTCTGCGACTCCTGTATTGGCGGGTTCTTTATGGCTAGCACCACTTGGGCAGCCCTTGCCACTGTATAATATTAATAGTACCCCAACCAATCTTTGTAAAACAGGAAGACCAAATCGGTACTGCTAAAACATGCTGTGCTTGAATTTTAAAAACAGAAAAAAGAATCGATTGTAATTCTATCAAACTATCGGTAGAATGTGATGGTCTTTACCCTTTCAAGTCATAGCTATGACAGAAGAATCTTGGATATCCAGTCTTCCTGTTACAACAGCCCAACGTGTACTTAAACTCCCAGTGAGTCAGAAACGTGTGAGTTCAAATTCCCCTGAAATCTATGGTGAGAAAATACTTAGGTCAGCTCTTGTTAAGCTCCCACTAAGCACTCCATGATGGTAATTAATCAGGGAAGGTTGCTCACCAATGTGTCCTGCAGGTCAGTCTGGTTCTTGTGCAATGATCTGGGCAACAGCTCTTGACCCACAGTTATGACAAGTGATCAGCAGTGACACTCACACAGGAGTGTGGTCAGCTTCATTTATGCCTGTATTTCAGAAATGCAGAGAGTGCCTGGGACCCAGGGGACCCTCCATGAGTATTTGATGAATGAATGAGTGAAAAAACTCAAAGCCAATATGGAGATTTGAGTGCTGGTCTCATTTCAAGGAACACATTAATCACAAACTGCATTCTGCAAATATTAGATTATACATTTATAGGTGCTTGGGTCTGGATATAATTTTTAAATTAGTTTTCTTATTATAGAAATAATACTTTTATATATATGTGTGTGTATGAATATATATATTATACCTTATTCTTGTTAATTGTTGCAAAATAATATACTATAACATGAATGTATCCCAGTTAGATTAATAATTCCTTTTGATTATTATAGTAAATTTAGTGATATTCTATAGATAAGCATCTAGGTTTTCTCTCATTTTTTAATTGCAATAAATATTTCTGATTATTCATTGTGCATTTATAAAAGAATATATACAGTTTGAATCCCTACAGTTGGTGTTACTGGGTCAAAGCATACATGAATGTTTGTTGTTCTTCTTCCTATTAATAATTTCCAAATTGCCCCCTGTAATTGTCTATTTAGGCACCCCAGGCATGAGTTTGAGTAAACTCCAGGAGTTGGTGATGGACAGAGAGGCCTGGCATGCTGCGATTCATGGGGTCACAAAGAGTCGGACATGACTGAGCGACTGAACTGAACTGACTCACCAGCTCTAGCTATTTTCATAATTTAAGATATTTCATAGGTGGAAAATGGTATCTTACTTTTTTTTAAGGATTTTTTTTTTCATGTGGACCATTTTGAAAGTCTTTATTGAATTTGTTACAATATTGCTTTTGTTTGTGTTTTGGTTTTTTGGACACAAGGCATGTGGGATCTTAGCTCCCCGACGAGGCATTTATCCTGCATCCCCGACGTTGGAAGGCAAAGTCTTAACCAGTGGACAGCCAAGGAAGTCTCTTTTTATTGTTGTATTTTGCATTTCTTATTTTATGAGTGAGGTTGAGCATTAATTCTGTATGTGTTGGGAACTGGTATGCCTTTTTCTATGAATTCCCTGCTCATATATTTCACGTTTTTTTCAGTTGAATTATTGATCTTTTGTCTTGAATTGATCCCTGAGTTATTTGCATATTAAGAAACATAGCCCTTTGTCATACATATAACAACAAATATTATTTTCTAGTTTATAGTTTGTCTTTTGACTTTGTTTATGGGATATTTTCACATAGTAATATTTTATTTCATTAAATTTGTTTTTTTAATTTTATACTTTAATTAAACTTTTATTCCATTAAAGTTAATCCATTTCTTTCCTTTCTGAGTTTTGTGTCATACTTTTGCCATGCCAAAATTATATATTTTTTAAATTTCCCATTTAAAAACATTTTTATGGCATTTTTTTATGCTTAAATGTTTGATCCATCTAGAATTTATTTTGCTTTAAAGAGTGGACCAGAGATCAAAATTCATAGTCCTCCAAACAAGTAGACTTGTATCTTAATGTCTTTATTTATTAACCCATCTTTACTGATTTAAAAGGCTACTTTCATCATACACAACTTCAGATGTGTTATGCTCTATTTCTGGATTTTCTTTCTCATTTTTAAATAGTAGCAAACATTTTAATTTTTGCCAGATTTCATACCCCCACCACTATTCTCTTTTCACATTTTTCTGGTTCCTCAGGCATGTTTATTTTTCTGGATAAAATTATATTTACTCACATGATCAAGTCAAAAGGAGATCATCCCTCCATCAGGAACACCAGTCTGCACCTTACATCTGGCCTTTCCTTCTGCACAGCAGAGAGTTCCTATCCCTATCTGGAGCCTCTCTCCACCTACAGTCCTCAACTGTATCCCTTTTTGCTCTTGCGGTTCTTCATATTCACTCATCACTAGCTCCTTGCTAACTATGCAACTAAATATACCTTTAACATCACCATTCAAGAAAAAAAAAAAAAAGGAAAAAACCCTTTGCTCTGTTTCCCAGTCTTTTTTTCGCCCCATTTGTTTGCTCATCTTTTCAGCAGAAATCCTTAAGTTGTGTTTGCTCTCACACCCCATCCTCTCCTCAACCACTGCATTAGGCCTTCCTTTCCACCACGTCCCTGAAGCAGCTTTTATCTTCCATTTGGCAACTCCATGGTCAGATCTCTGCTTGCATTCTACTTGACTTTCCATATCATTTGACACAGGTGATTTCTCTTCCTTTACTTATATATTTTCTCCTGAGTCTTTGGGGCCACCACATTCTCCTGCTTTTACTTCATCCTCATTGGTCTTTCCTTCTATGTCTCATGTTTTAAATCTACTCTGTAAGTGCTAGAGCACCTCACCTCTCCCCCACCTTCCCCTCTTCTTGCTGTTTCTCCTCTCCTCATCTCCCCTCCTCCGCTGCTCTCCTCTTCTCGCCTATCCTCCATCTAGTTGATCTTCTCTAGTGATATACATTTCAATACTCTATGTCTCCAACCCTGATCTCTCCCCTGAACCCTGAGATCTACACACATCTCCAGTAGTCTACAGACATCTCTGCTTTGGGTGTTTGGTGGACACACTTAATATGCCCAAGACAAAAATCTTGTTTCTTGTCTCCTACATCCAGTTGCTGCCCCCTTAATCTCAACCAGAGGTACAAATTGCAGCGCTACTTCTCCCTCATGCTGAGGCCAAAACTTTGGCATTGTCCTTGGCTCCTCTCTTCCCCTCAACACTCCTTATTCCACCCATTAGCAAAATCTGTCAGTACGACTTCTGAAATACAACACAAAGTCCCTTCTCCTCCTTCCCACCTCCTCTACTGCTGCTGTAACTTAAGCCTTTGTTTTCTCAGTCCTGGACCTCGAACTGGTCTCTCTGTTTCCACTCTTGCCTCCCCATTCCTGTGCAGTTGATTCTTTGCACAGTAGACAGAGTGATCTTCTCAAATAAGACCTTATCACTACCCAACTGCAATTTCTCTGATGAAATCCAGCTTCTTAGCATGAGTTGCAGGCTCTAAAGAACCTGAGTGCTTGTTGACTGACCACCCCGTGCATCGTCCTCACCCTCATCTACTCTGCTAGAGCAACACTGGCCTCCCTTGCAGTCCCTTGAACACAGTGAGTTGTCTCAGGGTCTTTACTTTTGCTGTTCCCTCTGTTGGGAGGATTCCTTTCCCTGTGGGTTATAGGACTGATGCACTCAAGGTTTTAGCTCAAATGTCATCTCTGCCAGAGGCTTCCCCACCTATCCTAGCTAAATACACCACTAACACATCAGCCCTAGTCATTCTCTACACTACTGCCCTGTTGTATTCTCTTCATCTCACCTAAAGCTTTCTTAAATGATATTTTCTATCTTTTTTTTGCACAAAGAGTCGGACATCACTGTGGTGACTGAGCTCACATGCATGCATAAAGAAATATATAAAACCTTTAATATATTAAATCTTGACCAAGAACATTGAATATATCTGCTATTTTGTTGTTGTTTAGTCTCCAAGTCAAGGCCAACTCTTTGCAACACCATGGACTGTAGCCCACCAGGCTCCTCTGTCCATGGAATTTTCCAGGTAAGAATACTGATGTGGGTTGCCATTTCCTTCTTCAGAGGATCTTCCAGACCCAGGGATCAAACCCACATCTCTTGTATTGGCAGGTGGATTCTTTACCACAAAGCCACCTAGGAAGTCCATCTCTGCCCATCTCAAATATTTATTTTTTAAATCAAAGTTCTGGTAGTCTGGGGACAAATTTTTATTTCAGAGGGATACTTATTTCAGGGAAATAAGTATTCAAGATTATAATCACATTTGTCTCCAAATGTGACATCAAATGGAAGAAGAAATTAATTTATTCACCATATTCCAAAGACCAGAAGTGTATGGGAGTTAAAAGGTTAGAAAGTTCTAGTTCAAGGAAGAAATCTCCAAAAATGAAAACTATTCAACACAGGGTAAGCTGCCTAGTGAAGGCCTGAGCTCTCCATCACTGGGGATGTCCAAGCAGAGTCTGTACCATCGTTGGGGAGATTCTTGTATTGTAGGGGAGTTTGGACTAAAAGGCACCAAAGCTCCTCTGAACTCTAAGAGACTGTGATTCATATTCCTACTACAAGTCTCTACCAGTTTGATGCATTCCAAGAAATTAAACCAACCCCAATTTTCCCCAGTCAAAGATACTTGAGGGATTCTGAAACAGTGATTTCATGGTAGAGTACAGACTCCATTCATGTACTTCTAGCTCTGCCCTATGAATTATATCTCCTTTCATTAAATAAATCTTTAATACTGGCTTCTCCTAGGACATAACTTTTCTGAAATATTTGACTTTCCTAAGGCACCAAGAAACAGAGGGTGTTAAAATCTAAAAGTACTTGGTATTCTCCTTAAGAAATCAGATGACAAAGCTGAACGGCCAACAGGTTTTGCAAGATGTTACTTGTCTCTGCAAGTTATTGCTTTCAAATCAGTTAAATCAAATAGTGTGAAGCTTTACTGAAGAAGTTTTGTCCAAAGTTGTTACTACTGACCTGCAAACCTGGACTTTTTTTTTTCCCCTGCTTCCAAAACCTTGAAATGCTCATGGAGGAAAAAAAAAAAAAGACTGAAAGAGAAAGTAATAATGATAGTAGCCTCAGTTGCTATTATCGTCATTTGAAAGAAACGATATTGTTTGCCAAAAGTTCAAGGCTGTGGAGCTTAAACCACAATTCTAGATAGCTCAGCAAGGCTTACCAGACAGCAGAGTGAACTTCTTTGTTCCAGGGCTTCATGGAAAGGAATCATTTCACAGCTTGCATGGCTCATGCAAAGGCCTCAAGCTAGGAAGTGTACGGTGACCCGCAGGAGGTGTGCAGGGGTCACTCCAATGATGCGAGATGGCTCTTCAGGCTGTTGGATTACACTTGTGAACTCTTAAAATGTGACTGCCACCCTGACCTTGCTGCTCAAGTCCAGGGATATTAGAGATAGGAAAAAGATTCCAAACCAAACCACACGCTTGCAGCACGATGTCACTCATTTGTCACTCTAAAATTCACACAGAAAAGGCAACCCATTCTTGAAGAAGTGTTTAGACATCTGAGTGCATCAAAGCTGTATTTTATACAATAACTTTTTCTCTGAGGAAGTACACAATGATTTTTAGTACTGTCAGCAGCCTAGAAAATCCTCTAGGCTGGCTGCATGAAATTTCTCGAAGCACATTCAGAGCTTTGGATGTCATTTCCCTACATGTCTACCACAGGCTGTGGTTATTAGACATAGCCAGGATTTTTTTAAAAAATTCCCTTCAAAATGCTTTGAACAGAGGAACCACAGATGCTTGGCACCTTGCAAGAGACACAAGCCATCTGAGACCCAAAGAGCTTGCCTTTTAGATTTGTTCAATGACTTTTCATTTCAGGAAAAGCAAGATTAATGCAATGTTCCCTAAATGCTAAAGTCTGTTGGGAAAGAAATCCAGTTTAATGGAACTCCAAGATTCCAGGGTCCATGTCTTTTCTCTCTGGTGAGTTTTACCGCCGAGCTTTTGTTTCTTGACTTATAAAGTGCAGATAACTTTGCCTCCTCTACACTTCACAAGGGTAATGGGAGAAGGTAATAAAATAATTTATGTGAAAATGCTTTGAAGAATTTTAAAGTGTCATTCAAATATAAAATAAAATTATTACTTAAGACCTGAATTTAGTTGTAGAAGTTTATTGGTTTTGTTTATTTGTTTTTTACTTGCTTTCCCTGTCAATGACAAAAGAGCAGGGGTATTAAATTTTTTATCACTAAAATGTGACTTCCCATGGAAAGGAAGACATGAGGTATGTGACACATGACAACTTCTTTGGGTGTGGCTTTTAGAAACTAATCTTATTGCTTTTTAGACATGATGAGATACGAGAAATATATACATAAAGCAAGTACATTTCTCAGAATTTATTGTAAAGCCTGTGAAGTTCATAGGTTGCTTCAGAATATTTCCTAAGTTGCTTCCAACAATAAAAAAAGTACTTTGTTTACATAAAAAATATGGCTTGAATGCCTGCCACCTTCCTAACATTTCAAGTGAGCAGGCAAAATTAAGAATTACCTTGTAGAGGAAAACTCAATAGATCATCATCAACTGATTTTAACTACCCTTGCTTAGTATGTGGGCTTTCCTGGTGGCTCAGATGGTAAAGAATTTGCCTGAAATGCAGGAGACCCATGTTTGATCACTGGGTTGGAAATATCCCCTGGAGAACAGAATGGCAAGTCACTCCAGTATTCTTGCCTGGAGAATTCCATGGACAGAGGAGCCTAGCAGGCTACAGTCCATGGGGACTCAAAGGGACTAACACTTCACTTCACTTAGTACTTATTTTTTTCTATCATGCTTTTAAGTGTAAATTATAGTCACAGAATAAAAAAAAAAATATTCAGCCCCAAAAGGAATTCCAGATATAATCTAGCCTATCTTCTGGTCTTATAGAAGAAAACATCAAACCTCAGAGATGGTAAGTAGAAGAGAGATTAAGACTCCCCTCTTCTGGCTTGCAGCCCATGACTTGTTCCACCCCGTGCTACCTTAGCCCAGGGTAAGAAATATTTAATTGAGGGCTAATGACAAAAGACAATGAAGACATATTGTATTTCTTCTTTGGATTTCTTCACGTATCACTGCAGCACCTAGGAACTCAGATAATTATACAGTGAGGAGACAAGTGACAGGAGAGCAAAACACCTCCTCTAATTCCTAGCCCTCTGTCAAATGCAGAGGCTACGACAAATTGCTACCCGGAGGCTTCTGGAGGCAGGTGGGAAAGGCGCACTACTTGTGCAAAGCAGTAGTCTTGGCATCTCCCTTTGTGAGATGTAAATCTAAGATTTGGGCAGATTTCATGGATGGAAGTTTAGAGAGGGCCTCAGGTCTTGGACTCAAAATATTCTTACTCCAGGTCCTATCGAATTAACTTGAGCCATGAACAACTGCCTGGGCTGGGGAGCAGAGCCGGATGGGGAACGTGAGGTTGATCCTCTGCTACTTAAACTCTTCAGGTCTCCTATTATCCGATGCAGCTTCCCTCTCCATAATGAAGATCAAATTATGTCCAGGACTCTGGTTTGCTGAAAAGAGAGAGTGATCATAAGGACATATCACTTTACAGAGGACAATACCAGCAATTTCTGAATGAATCTGGCAGCTAAGTCCAGCAATTATTTGGACCAGCAATCACGAGTTCTTTGGGGATAGACTACGCTTGTGGGGCTTTAGGAAGGGGTAGAGCTGTGGTGGCATTCAGTCTCCAGGTGACAGAGATCATTGACTCTCACTGTTCAGCTCATCCTAAGTCACAATATTTTCCTAAGATTCCATGAAAAGAAAAAAAAAATCAAATCACTATGTTCAGAAAAATGTTCATTTTCTCTTTAAAGCCTTTAGAAGGAAAACTGCCTCCCTAGAATAAGAAAACATTGGGACATTTTCCACATGAAGATGTTTGGATATCTTTGTTTGTAAGGTGAAAACATGTTTTCTTTTTAATTACAAAGAAATTTGGTGCCAGTTATGAGAAAAGGATTTGTGAAATAGCTAATTCAAACCAGATGCCTCGAGAAATTGAGTTCACTGTTCTTTCCTCAACAACATTTCAGTGGAGAAAGTGTCTCTGCTGCCCTGTGCAGAGTAGAGTGTAGCCAGTGGTAGAAAATAAAGGTGGATTCTAGTTCCATGGGAGGAAGAATTTCCTAATGATCTGAGCTGTCCAAAGATGTAATGGGCTGCAACAGAAGGTCTTCCAGGGCTGGAGGTATTTATAAAGAGGAGGGAATGAAGCTGAGATGGGGGTACCTCACTGTATCACCTCTCGATGCCATTGTAGAATTTTCTGAAAGCCTTTCCTTTATCGCTAAGAAACACTTCTCCACGGTCACGGCTTTTGTAATTTAAAAATCATGGATTCTTAGAAATGCATATTTAACATCTAACTCAAATACAATAAGGGAAAAAAATGAGTCCCAAAACAATGGCTTTACAGAAGGAAATTTTTATGAAAAAAAAGAAGTCTCATGCATGCATCTGTTCTTTCTAGGGAATTTGATAAAATGATTCAAAATTGTGAAAAACAACTGAGCATTCAGCCACACTGGGTTGGTTATGGCCTTGAGGTGGGGGTGCCACCCCTTGGCCTGAGAGCCAGCACCATAACATTTTCCTGCAATGGAAATAGTTGATGTAGGCAACCAACCCTTTCCTCATGTTTCTGCGGAGCAGTGTAAATGTTAGTAGGTCATAACAGAACAAAGAGAATTTGACAAGCAATCTGTTTATTCTTCAGATTATAAAACTGCTTTCAGGGCCACATTAAAGTAACATGCACTTGGCCAAGAGAAAGAAGCCATCACTTGATATAGACAGAATAGGAGCTTTCAGACAATCAGGAGAGCAATGGAGAGCCGTCCCCTCTCGAGGTGGTGACAGAGGTAGAAGTTCTGTTTCAAAGGCTAGCACTGCAAATATAAAGCACAAAATTGGTCTAGCGTAAGAACAAAGATAGGCCAAAGGTGGGGAAAGCAGCCCTCAACATTTAAGCCACTTTATAAAGGGGAGCAAAACCAAATAAAAGGAAACACTCTGATTGTGGCAGTACCTCAGGCCATTGTAAAGACGTCATCTGTGAAACTGCATCCACCCAAAGAAACTTGAAAAATATACAAAGTGTGCCTTTGTCCTAGAATTAAGATATTTAGTTGGCATTTAATTTAAACTTTTGTAAAATATCACCAATAACTGCCTTTTCAGATGCATTTTACATCTGTCTGCCTGTCTGTCCCTCTCTTTTTTGTGCCTCTCTTCATGCGCTGTTCCCTCTGCCTGGAAAGCTTGCCCTCTTTCAACTTACCTGTGTGAACTCTGTCTCAATCTTAACATCTCAGCTCAATTGTCACTTTCTGCTCTGAGAGAACTTACTTCAGGCTCATTTTAGTTTTTCTCTGGGTAACTCTCTCTTTTCCTCATAATACTTCCAGATTTTGCCAATGGATTTTCATTCACATGTTTGCTTATTGCCTGACTCCAATCCGCTCCAGGAACCAGGGATCTTATCCATCGTGTTTCCTACTCTGTCTCCAGTGTCTGGCATGGTGCCCAGAGGAATGTTTTTGGTAAAGGAATGTCAGAGTAAGATCAGCATGCTAATAAGCAAGGAGTGTCCTCAGCACTCAGAGTAATACGGCTGGGTGCACACTCTTCCCTTCTGGACCCCAGCAAGTGGGTGGGTACTCTGGGCCATGATGCTCTGGGTCAAGAATGCAAGGTTAAGATGGCAAACTTTTCTGAAGGTAAGTGATTCCCAAGGATCAAAACAGTACAATATTTCTCAATTCTCTGCTACCCAGCTAGACCGTCATAACTCAGATTGCTCCACTATAACTTACCCCTGTGGCAAAGCCTCAGCACTGAGAATGGCCAAAGGGAAAGAGACTCTAAATTTGTTAATATCTACTCAGTAAAACAAGTCATGTTGCTCTTAGCGAGCTAAAGTAGCACATAAACAGACAAATAAGTGAAAGTTTGTAAACATAGAGTGGCATCTTGATTTTATCAAAGAAACAACTTGATTGAGGAACCTTTTGACCAGTCAGAACTTGACTCTGAGTGCTTCTTCTTCCCAGCATTTGCCACAATTGAAATTTTACATTTATTGTTGTGATTATCGTTTAACATCTGTGTCTCCCAAATAGACTCTAAGGTGCCTGAATGTAAGGGCAATGTCTGCTTTTATTACCACTGTGACCCCAGCACAAAGCATGGTAGAGATTCAATGAATTAATGAATGACTTAATAAATGAATAGGACATATTCTCACTACACATAGCTTATCACCAGCTTGCTGGGTATCCTTGAATAAGTCACTTTATCTTGCTAATATTCATTCTCTCATTTGAGAAAATGGTGATATCATTCTAACCCCTTCTTAGTAGAGTTTCAAAGATCAAATGGCACAAAAATGACATGAATGTTCTGAAAAAGATGAGATTCTATTAAAATTTAAGCTATCATGCAAAGATGTATTCTTTCTACCAGAGCTTTAGATATAGGCAATAGAGAAAAAGCAGATCTGAGATCAAATGAGACCTGAAAGCAGTTGTGGAGCTAGGACAGGAAAGGGACTGAACCTACAACATAATTTCAGGAACTTCGAAGTTACTCATTAGGAGTTCTATTTGCAGAAGGACTCCTTATTAGCAGTAAAGAACCTGCCTGCAATGCAGGAGACCCAGGTTCAATCCCTTGGTTGGGAAGATCCCCTGGAGGAGGGCATGGCAACCCACTCCAGTATTCTTGCCCGGAGAATCCCCATGGACAGAGGAGCCTGGTGGGCTACAGTCCATGGGGTCACAGAGTCAGACATGACTGAAGCGACTGAGCAAGCAAGCTCCCTATCACCTGGGGGAGGAAGGAAAGGAAACATGGAAGTTTCAAGTACCCCAGGTAACATTCCAGAAAAACTTGGTAGAGAAAGATAACCCCAGCCTTCCTGTAGAGGATGTCAAGGAGACATGCTGAGTCTAGATTCAGGGTTGGCGTGAGATGGTACTAGATTCTGACCTCGATGCCATCCAGCCTGGGCATTAGAGTAAACTAATTTAAGTTTCCTTAATTAAGTGAAAGGTAAACTTTAAGAGCAAGATTATATTTGAGGGGAGAGATGTCTTACAGCTCTCATTATTATTATTCAATAATAATAATGATGATAGTATTAGTTATTGTCTAATACATATTAGAAATTTTACCTATGTTCATCTCTACATCAGCTCTGTAAAGCAGATGGCTCTATACCTGTTTTACAGATGGGGAAACTAAGACTCAGAGATCAAGCAACTTGATCACACAGCTAAGTGACAGAGCTGGGATTCAAGCATGGAACTGCCTGATTTTAAATATCATGGTCTTTCCACTCTGTCTCTCCAAACAAAAGTCCAGCTGGAGATAAAACCATCAGGACCAGCTACATAATTGGCAGAGCCCTCTGTAAAATAAAAATACAGGGTCCCTTGTTAAAACCTTATTAAGAATTTTAAGACAGCAAAGAGTCAGGAACACAGCCCTCCTGCATGTGGGGCCCTGTGTGTACAGATCATAGGCCCATGAAGCTGGTTCTGCAAACCATTTAAGGTTGGCTGAAAATAATCAAGCAACCAAGGAATGCTCACCTCTTTTTTTTTTTTTAAGAACTCCCCACCTCTTGCCAGTTCTTAGGACCCCTCAGAACTCCCTGTGTTTGGAGATTTAATCAGAGAAATAGTGACAATCATGGTAAGGTAAGACAAAGGCGGGCCTGGGAAGATGTGAGGGGAGGGCCACAGCAGTGAAGCAAGTCACCACTGCTTTGTGTTCCAGGAACCAGAGCTACCTGGAGCCCTCACCAATGGATGAGCCCTGGGAACCCACCTTCCTGGGAGCAGCCCCGGGCCAAGGCTCCCATCAGGCACCATGGTTATCCCCACCACTGCCATCCACACCCTGGTTATCCCCAGGACAGGTGCCCCAGGGAAACAAGAGAGGCAAGTATGACATAAACATGCAAATATTTAGACAGAGAGAAGAGAAAAAAAATTCCCATGAGAAACCAAATAAGAAATAGTCACCAGTAAAAACTCAAGTTACATGGTGGCAAAACCAACAAAACAGGGCTTTTCCAGTCTGGTTTTAGTCACTGTCATATCCAAGAGAACAGGACAATCCAAACAGAAGTTGTCTCAAGAACAAATGAAAGCAATCTAGTGGAATGCTATTAATAGTGTTAACTGCCCAGCTTGTGAGCTTTAAGAATGCAATTTTTGGAAAGGATGGATATAGAGACCTTTTATTAAAATTTGTTTGTAATACTAACACTAAAGTCATACATGCTAGCTCAGAAAACCTGGAAAACATAAGAATCACAGTGAAAAAAAAATCACTCATAATTCTACCACTAAGTGATGACCATGGTTAATTTCACCTCTTGTGCTTTCAAACTTTTGTTATATACCAGCATACACACACACACACACACACACATGATCATTTTCAGGCATGAAAATGGTAGTAATATATCATGATTTTTTTCTTGCCAAATATTATTTCATGTGATTTTTTAATAGCTGAAGTGTAGCTCGTCAAATAAACCCTCTATATAGTTTCTTTTATTTATAATTAATGCTAACATAAATAATTTTTGCACACACATACACTTTCACATTATTCATTCTTGGTTTTGCTCAGAAAACATTTTCATCCGGTGTGACATCTTCTGTTTTCATTCTTAGGGAAAGCCGCAGAAGAACAGCGATGATGACAGCACACCACAACCTGCACCACAACCGATCACCTGCTCTGGGTTCTTAATCTCCCCTAGCATTTCACCGGCACATCTTTTATGGCACTTAACACCTCTGCTTCTTGTTGTTTATGCTGTAACTGGATACTCCTGGAGGGAAAGGGCATGGGAGACTCATTGCTACATCCCCCGGAGCCTTGTCCACATTAGGTCTGTCATAAATGTTTATGCAATAGCTGAACAAGTTCCTCAAGTCCTGTAGCCTAGCCCCAATTCCAGTGTCTTGCCAACTTTCTTCCATAATTGATGTGACACTTCCTTCTCAGCTGAGGGATTGATGTTTGAGGATATGTCCTAAGGGGGTCAATTAGTCCCTTTGATGCATCTACCACAAGATGACCAGAGGTGAATCTTTTGAGAAATTTAGCAGGAAAAGCGGTTTTGAATTTCCTAGATAGGTATAGGAGAATTAAGTAGTGGAGGTTTATACTAGAGTCTATGCTCTCCAAAAGTGCCTTCATGTTTCACATTCAAAATTAATTATAGTCGGAAAAGCACTGTTGCCTTACATCTACAGACATATCTTATAAAGGAAAAAGGCAATCCAATACAGATGACATACTGCCTCTTCTTAAATGAGATGAACCTCTAGTTCTAAACACGTGCTTGGTTTATTCTACTCCTCCCCAAAGGATGCCCCAGGCTTTTCTTTACTTTAGCCTTGAAATATTCTAGTTGTTCTAATCTCATAAACCAATAAAATGGGGCTTTTCAAGTCTGGTTAAACCACATTCTCTTATCAGTAATAATAATTTATTTTTATTAACTTTTATAATGTTCTGCACTGATTGATTAAATAATACTCCTTCCCCTGTACTAGCCTTCTACTAGAGCTACTCTATGCCTTCCTACTATGTCCTAAGCTAGGTTAGGAGATGGGTGTAAACATGACTGAATCAGGGTTCCTGCTTCCTACCAAATTTAGGAGAAACAGGTTCAGAACAAAGGCCAGAGACTTTGAGGGAATCCCAAGGGGTAGAAAGTCCAATGAGTCAAATCCACATTCCTGGGTCCCTTATCACTTTTCTTCGCTTAAACTGGACATTCCCTTCCCTCAAACTTCCACAGTGAATAACCATCACAGTATAACGAAAACAGGGAAGATTTAGCTTTGAATTTTTGCTCAGTTCTTTAGTAGCCATGGGTCTTGGGTAAATCACTTCAACTCTGAACATCTCCAAATGGATATGGAGTAATAATAATGTGATCACAACAGTGATTGGTGAAGAGCATATAGTCTGCAGTCAGACTGCTTGAGGTCAAATCTGTTTTAGCATTATAAGTTGCATGACCTTGCACAGGTCATTTCAGTTCTCTGGGCTTCAATTCCATCAGTTGTAAAATGGGAATAAAGATAGGACCTACCTCATTGGATTGTAATGGTTGAATATAGTGATATATATATAAAGTGCTTTTAATAATGTTAATTCTTATTACAACGATTAGATAGTTGCTGCTAGTAGAAGTCATTTATAGTGGTGGTAGGGGGGTAACAGTTTTAACAATCTATGCCTAATCACAGCCCAGGATTCAGTCTGGTTGTATTCAGTTACCTCCAGTTAAATCTATTAGGATTTGAAGAGCCTAAGTTATTTGCATCTTTCCTAACTTAGCAATGACATTGACATTTCATATGTCAGACAAATTCTAAGAACATTGGAAGCACTGGCTCATTTATACTCACAATAATGCTAAGCACTATTATTAGCAACATTTTACAGAGAGAGTAACTGCGTTACAGGGAGCATAAGTGGCTTGTTCGAGACTAAATAGCTAATAAGGAGGCTGGCTCCAGGTGCACAAACTGTCAACTGATAAGACAAATCCCACCATGCTCCTTGCTGAATCCTACTGGGGTCTGACTTCCTGTAAACAGCCAATGTGTGCTCCATCGCTAAGTCATGTCTGACTCTTTTGCAACACCATGGACAGTAGCACACCAGGCTCCTCTGTCCATGGAATTTCTCAGGCAAGGATACTGGAGCAGGTTGCCATTTCCTATTTCAGGGGATCTTCCCGATCCAGGGATTGAACTGGTGTCTCCTGGGTCTCTGGCATTGGCAGGCGAATTCTTTACCTCTGAGCTACCTGGGAAACCCCGTAGATAGCCAATAGTTCTCCAGTATTATTTGGGCTTCCAAGTGCCAGCCGAGTGTATAGCCGCAAAGTGCTATTCTGAAAAGTACTCACAAAAATGACCAATTTTGACCAGCAGAGATCACAGTATTTTGAGAATTTGGCTGAGCTTTTCTCCCCAGCCTCTGTGTTGGGATAAGAGGGAGTGCTCCTGTTTGCACTAGCCAGAGGAGGACTGTGAACTATTATCTTACCTTGTTATCTGAGCTGCTGGTGCACAAGGAAGTTTCCTTTGCTAATGGTTGAACTGCTCTTCAGATAAAGGCCTCCCCGGGATCTCCGCAGCACTAATTAATCAGCTGTTATAACAGTAGTTGATAAAGACAGGCTTACTTAAAGTTCGAATTGCCTGCAATCAGAGATAACCAGCAGTCCCTTTTGGCAGTGATATATAAAAACAGGAGAATGATCTCTTATCAAAGCGAACATGGCACTCAAATGAAAAATGTGGTTCAGAAAAAAAACTGTGGTTCCCCACCTCAGATTGGGAAAAAAAACCAAACAAACATATAATTATTTCTTTTAACTTGTGTGGACAAAGTGGAAATGGCACCAAACATGCACACAGACATGCACACGTAAGGATTAAAACATGGTCCACACGAATGTTTCAGTGTAAGCTGGGTGAGCAGAACCAGAGCAGGTTTCACTGTGATGAATGTGGTTACACAGCAGTGTGTGACATGTGGCCACCATTTATTTCCCTTTGATGGTGCCTTATTTGCTGACATTAGTCACTTAAAAAAATAAATAAATAAAGCACCGATTTCCTCAGAGGCAAAGGGTATGATTTTAAAATATATTTATTAAACAAATCACCTTAAAAAATGAGCATCTGGTGGATAAATAGAAATAGACTTCCCCAAGAAAAGGCTTGGATGAAACAGAGAAATAAAACATGAAGATTGGTTTGGATATTAGTAACAGCTCTCCAGCGGGCTTAAAGGAGAGAAAGGCTCTGTTTGGCACAGATGTGAAGGAAAGAACAACTCTACTCTCTGGGAGTGAGGCTTAGGGAGGCTCAGACAGGTGGGAATATAAAGTGTGGGGCATGGGACCATCAATGATCCTAATACTTGCAGAAACACAAAAGTGAAGGTGTGTAGAAGTGTGATGTAGAGTTGAAAGATCTTCAATAAAACTTAAATTCCATTTTCTGGGAGAATCAAAAGCAAGTGTAATTGTCTGAAAGGTTGAATTAAGAGAACACTTGTAATTGAATAATCTATACAATTTTGAATTGATCATAAACATGTAGTGAATGAATATGCAAAGCCTCCCGGATAAATTATAAACTGGGAAAATAAATTGCATACAGAGGTGAACTTTCCTAAGTGATGCTGTCATTAGCACTCTTTGCTAACATTTTAATTTACTCAATTTCATTACTCAATTTACTCATTCCATAACCAAGTGGAAGAATCAACAGTTTTGGAATCTGGCAACTTGACTGTGTAACAAATATTATTACAACTAAAAACCAATGCAAACCTGAATAAATAATCTCTCTGTACCCCAGTTTTCTCACTTGTAAAAATGAGTGGGGAGATCATCAAACTAGATTATACCAATACCTCTTTTAAGTTTCATAGCCTATAATTCTAGATTTTATCATGTATCATTTTTATCTAAATGCTCTACATTTTCTTGGCAATTTTCAAGTCACAAACCCAAGAGCATCTCAAAAGTTTTTAAATGCTTTGGTTCCAAGAAAATATTACTAGCTGTAAGACACAACTACAAATGTGCAAGTCTTTCCCAAAACTCTCTTGGAAATGCTGGTCTTAAAAATGCAGTGGTAGTTAGTAATAATTCAGAAATGTTTCAAAAAAAATTCCACCTACTTATGTATTTACGTAAAGCTGGCACAATGGGAATTAGATGTCACTGAGTTTCCATGTCAGTAACCCCATTTTGCATGCTTCAAATTGCCTTCTGCCTTCTGGATGCTGTTTTTGCCTTTCTACTTGACATGTATGTAACATTACCACCACAGTACTCAAGTGCTTTACAAAACAGGACAGAAATCAGTCACAGATTATTATTGTTTCAGGATGTGGGGATTCAGGAAGTGGCGAGTGTGGACAGCCAGTGGGGTTTGAGCCTGCCTAGTGGTGAGCTGGGTTCTGAGGTCAGAATACCCCCTGTGCCCTGCACCACCTTGGGTCCTGCATTCCATCTGCCCTCTGTGAGTCATCGTCGTCGTCTCACATGAAACATAGATAATAACCAGCCATTGTCCCCATGCGCTGCTGGCTGTGGTTCAGACGTGGTTCACCTGATCTAAAAAGCCACAGGGACATGGGGAACACTGGTGCAAAAATTTGGTGAACTATTATTCCACAGGATGATTTCTTTGCAACCTGAGAAAGAACCAACCATAGTAAAAAATAAATAAGAAGGCATATAAATACACTTTAGCTAGTTACCAAGAAGTGGCTTTTGGGGGAAAAAAAAGTGCTCAAAATTACTTCTCAAAGATTGACGACAATGAGTCTGTCAAGCAGGGTTAACATGCCTAGAAATAAGGAAAAAAAATCTTCGAGTACTTATTCTATGCCAGACATTGTCCTGCCAGTTTACTCCCAGTGTCTTCTGTAACCCTCACAAGCAAAAGATACTGTCATTCCTATTGTTATTGATGAGGAAATGAGGCAAACAGGTTGAATAACTCACCCAAGGTCACCCAGCCAAGCAATGGCAGAGCCTAGATTTAAATCTATCTAGGTGGGCTGGCTCAAGAACCTGTGCTTTTAAGCACTACATAAAGTTCAAAGAAAAAATAAAACACAGTAATTTACAGGCCAAGATGCCATGGCCTGTAAATAAATGGCAGACCGACAACCCGAAGCAGGTCTTCCTCAAGCAGAGCCTGTAGGTTCCCAGCACTCTCACCTCTGTGTCCATACCCCTGACAGGCTGGGATTCTCCTCCCAGCCTCAGGGGATAGGTGAGGTATGCCTTCTTCAGCTTCCATCCTCAGGCTAAGGAGGAGCCGGAGAGAGATGTGATGAGCCAACTCCAGATGACATCCAGAGAGAGGGAAAGAAAACAAGTGTAGGAGGCCAGGAATAGTTCCAGGCCAAGAAAGTAGGAATAGGAACTCAGTTCTGTCAAAAGTCCCATTAACTCTGCTTACCTTCTACCATTCACCTCTTTCCAGCCAGGGGCCTGCCAGCACCCACAGCCATGACTGGCATGTAGCAAGTGCTCAGTAAAGGTCAGTGGCTCTCCTTTCCCTCTTTCCTTCCTTCCTCCTGTCCCTCTCTCCCTCTGTGGGCATAAGGACTGCATATTCACAGGTGGACTCATCTAGTTTCTTAGAAACTCATTTATTTATTGGTTGTGCTGGGTCTTTGTTGCTGCACAGGCTTTTCTCTAGCTGTGGGGAGTGGGGACTACTCTTCGTTGCAGTGCTCAGGCTTCTCATTTGCAGTGGCTTCTCGATGCGGAGCATGGGCTCTAGGGCTTGTGGGCTTCAGCAGTTCCGGCACGTGTGGCTCCCATGTTCTCGAGCACAGGCTCAATAGTTGTGGCACAGGGGCTTAATTGCTTTGAGGCATGTGAGATCTTCTCAGATCAGGGATTGAACCCTTGTCTCTGAGGCATCAAGGAGGTCCTCATGTAGATGTTTAATATGACCAGTAGTGGTGGTGGACAGGCACCCTCTGCCAGTAAATTGAAAGACTAAAGCCAAATAATACCCCATCTCCTTTCCTATTCTGGCCACACATCTGTTGAGATGGATAATCCCCATCAAGGAGCACCCATCTACTCCCAGTTTTTAATTCTCACTCATATTTGCAAATAGAAGTCTCCTCCAAATGCCATGCTCCACTTTGGCATATTGTAATGTGTGCTAGTATTCAAGAAATGCCATCCACGCTGTTGTGATAGCTGTGAAAAATTCAATATCTTTTCCTGGACTGCTCGCGACTTCTCAGGGACTCAAAAGGGAAATGCTTCCTTCTTAAATTCACCCATTCACTAATTAAATACCAAAGCAATCTTCCCTTATGAAACTACAGAGACACAAGTCATACTTGCCGGGATTAGTTTCTAGGCCCAGATCTGTTAGTAGGATTTTCTTTGCATTATTGACTACATTTTTGCTCCCGGTGCTCAACAACAAGCGATGACTGAAGCCAGACCTTCACACAAGGCCCCAAGTCTGGCTGATGTCTCCTTGTTTCCCAAGCACCTGCTTAAACAAAAGGCCTGGGTGCCCCTGGCCTTCCTGCAATTGATGGCGGTGTGCTTCCCTAATTGGTTTGGGGTTGGCAAAGTGTGCACGTGTGTATCTGCTCATATTCAACAAAATATTTGCTTGGTTCCTTTTTTTTTTTAACTTCCATCTAAACGCTTAACTCAGAAAGAAAAGAGAACCAAGGTGCATTTTTATGTCAGAGTAGCGGGGAAAGAGGACTTAGAAAGATTCTATGGAGAACAAAAGCTTTTTGTTTAGAAGGTGTCTTAATATTACCGTAATGACTTCAGAGGCCAAGATAAGGTAAGGAAAGGTAAGATGGGGTGAGATAAGATAAGAATAGGTGGCAACATCAGTAAGTAATACAGTTTTAGAAGCTTAAAAGGTGAACACACTAAAAATGTTTTGAGTCTGAAGAGAAACTGTAAATTTAACCCTGGTTCTAAATGGGCTCAATGTTATTCTAATCTATGTTATGGGAATTCAATAAATGGCTTTATAATCTCCAGAGAGACTTGTTCTTCAGTGTTGTGATTGAGGAAGCATGGGTTTGGAACCACCAATTTTGCAGACACTATTATAAATGGGGCTCCTCCTACTGGTAAGAAAGGCACCAATTCCCACTTTGAGGTGGTGTATTCATCCTTTCAAACACTGTCCTCTTAGTAAATACCTTCTCCTAGAAGTGAAGTCGCTCAGTCGTGTCCAACTTTTGCGACCCCATGGACTGTAGCCTACCAGGTTCCTCTGTCCATGGGATTTTCCAGGCAAGTGTACTGGAGTGGGTTGCCATTTCCTTCTCCAGAGGATTTTCCTGACCCAGGGATTGAACCCGGGTCTCCTGCATTGCAGGCAGACACTTTACCATCTGAGCCACCAGTTAGGCTTAAAAGATCAGTGACACATTGCAAAAGTAAAATCAGATCACATTAGTGTTTTCTTCTCCCCTCCCTGGTGAAAGAGTATACGTGACATGATAAAATGTCTTTTGAAGCATATTGATATAATCGAGTCCATTTTTTTTTTTTTTTTTATTACTGTGCTCATCTTAGACACAACACTTTAGAGCAGGGTTATCTAGTCCAACCCCCTCACCATAAAGGTGAGGCACTGAGATCCAGAGAGAGGCCTGACATTCTGGAGGCTGTAAAATGCTGTCAGAACTGGAACCCAGTTCCCAGGCCAGTGATGGTTCTTTCACCACACCATACTGCCTACCATGTCTGTGGGTTATTATTGTCAATGGTGAAAGTTCTGCCTTTTGAATAAGTTATATTCCAAAGTGCTGCCTGGAAAATTTAGGATGTAGTTCTCTTCTGTTCTATGTAAAACACTTTTTCATCATAAAAGAGCATGAATTTGCATAAGATTGGAAGAGGGGACTCATTGCAGCAATTATTGGTCAAATTCCTCTCATGGTGGGAGAAACAGTCTGGGAGTCTTGTGAACTTGATTCTAAATCCAGATTTGCTTTCAGCTCAGTTCAGTCACTCGGTCATGTCTGTCTCATCAACCCCAAGGACTGCAGCAAACCAGGCTTCCCTGTTCATCACCAATTCCCAGAGCTTGCTCAAACTCATGTCCATTGAGTCGGTGATGCCATCCAACCATCTCATCCTCCGTTGTCCCCTTCTCCTCCTGCCTTCAATCTTTCCCATCAGGGTCAGTTCTTTGCATCAGGTGGTCAAAGTATTGGAGCTTTAGCTTCAGCATCAGTCCTTCCAATGAATATTCAGGACTGATTTCCTTTAGGATTGACTGGTTTGATCTTTATGCTTTGCTTTATGCTTCCAATGTTCCAGTGAAGTCTAAACAGTCAGTGACTAAGAACCTAGCTATGCTCTAAAAAACCCACCAAGTTTCCAGGTGGAGGGTGGGAGAGGTGGTAAGGTAGGAGATGAACAAGAAGCAAAGAAAACCTCTCCAAATGATTTTTTTCCCCATTAACAAGCTCACCTAATACAAATGCCCTTTTACTTCCTGTCCTTCATTTTGTGGCCCTCTTTTCTTGTCTGTAACTGGAGGAAAGAGAGGTCTAAGGGAAGCAAAACAGCACTTTTAAAGAAAAAGAAATTCTTGTTCTCTTTCCTTTGCAACCAGCAACACTGTGGATTAGTAACATTTACATCTCCAAGTCTTGCTTATGCTAGTCTTCTTCAGTTTTATAGCTTGTTTGGCTTCATAAAATACAATTGTGGTTTTATAAATTTTTTAAAAAAGCAAAGCTGCCCAATTTCCAAATCTACATTTAACTGTAAAAAACATGAAGGCATAGTAATCATTCAAAGGCTGATCAAATTATTGAGAGTTTAGGAATATATTTAATTGGGAAAAAACCTTTATCCAGCTATATATGGTCAAAAGGAAAGCTGCAAGTTCATATGCAAGGATAGATTTTTAATTTAAAAGTTGGCAAGAAGTATAGACTGATATTCTTAGCTACATTTACAATAATTTGTTAAGTGGGAAAGCGGCAGACCACAGCTATCAGTAAAGGGCATGAGGTTTGTTATCAGATAGGCATGGATTTTACTCCTGGCTCTTCCAGTTAAAACCTGCACATCTTAGAAAGATTCTTTAGCTGTTTTCTCATCTGTAAAATGGAGATGACAATAACATTTTGTAAACAGGTTTGTTGTAGAGACTACATTTTTAATCATATATATCAAACCCTTTATAAACTGTAATTCACCATGAAATCATTATTTACTAATTATCATCATCGTCCTCATCCTCTTCATTGTTAGTAAATAAAACACTGTCCTTTCAGAAGGCTGCAACTGCACACCTAGGTGTTCTCCCAGACATGCTGACAACTGGGGAAGTGTAACAGCCAAATTGGTTTCTCATCCAGAAGTAACTCAGATGTGGCTGCATCAGGGAACAGGGATTGGGGCTTTGGGATTCCAGAGAATTAGAGTGTGACATCCCAAGATTTGAGTTTGAAGACCATTACTTTCAAGAAAATCAGTTACAGGGAAAGGTAAACTCATACCTATGGAGAATCCATAGTGGGTCTGATTCTACAAAAAAAGATTCACAATTCAAAGGACTGGAGTTTACATCTAATGCATCAACTTGGTCAACTGCAGATGACCTTGGGTAGGTTCCTTGGGCTCTCTGAACCAGTATATTCAGAGTCACAATTTGCAATCCCATCATCAGTGTTTCAGAGTAGAATTCAGTAAATACTTGTTGAATGTCTTTGTGAATGAGCACTCATTTCTCCAGGTTTTTGTCAACAACGGCATTGTTGAAGTTTCAAAATCTTTACCTGGTAGATGAAAAGTGGTACACTAGCACTTTAATTTGCACTTTTATCATTATAGGGTTATCCTCCAACTAACAAAAAAAAAAAATTAAAAAAAAATTTGCACTTTTATAATTATTGAGTGATGATGAACACTTACTAATTTACTGGCTATTTATATTTTATTTTCTAATATTTGCCTATTTGTGTCCTTTGTCCATTTTATATTGAATGATTCATATTTTTCTAATTAATTTCACAAAGGCTGTTTTGTATATTTATTAAATTAGTCTTGTTTCATATGTATTAGACAAATGTCTTCCCAATCTGTTTTTAATATTTTAATTTTATTTTTTTGTTCATATAAGCACTTATTATTTTAATATGGTCAGAGTTATCACCCTTTTCCTTTATAACTTCTAGATGCCTGATGCCATGTGTATTCTTTACACATAAACCATTTGTGGAGATATATTTCTAAAGTCTTTGTTTTTAATATTGAAAAGATCATTAAAAATATATTAGCTACTTAATTAGCCAAATTAAGTAATGGTGGGTTTTGTTGACTAGATTTTCCTAATCTGAAATGTTGAGATGACTCAAGATAATACTATTACTATCAGAAAGGAAAGGCTACCCACTCCAGTATTCTGGCCTGGAGAATTCCTTGGACCGTATAGTCCATGGGGTCACAAAGAGTTGGACATGACTGAGTGACTTTCACTTTCACATTACTATCATATAAATAGGGAAAGTACAAAACTGAAAAATAACTTGATCAAGGTGAGAGGCAGAGAGAGCTAGATGGTGACGGACTCCCAGACTCACTTGCTAAAGAACATTAAAATAATACGTGAAAGTAGAAAAAGTTTGTGAAGAGAAAAGAAATGATAGGGATAAGTGAGGAATGAAAGAAGATAAGCCAATGGAAAAGGGAGGCACAGTGAGAGGGAAATGCCAGTGCTGAAAAGAAAGGTTCAAAGACTGAGGAAGGTATTTAGTGAAGCTTGAAAATGGGAGTGAAGGTCCAGAAGATGTCTGAGAGGGGATGTTCCCAGGCAAATATCTCCCATCCATTTGGTTTCTGAGATATCTCTTATCACCTACCACTACGGCTCTACAGGCCTTGAGATGAAAATCAACTCCAGTCAGCATTACCTGTCTCCATTCACAGATGCATGTCCTTTTCTTTTCTTTTTTTATAAATAAGAAAAACAAAGTTCCATACACCCTCCTAGAAAGCCATCTTCAAGGAGTTAACACTCAGACTAGATATTTATTTTTTCGAATTTTCTTTTTCTGGGTAAGAAAAATTGGAGGACAGGAAAGTGAATGACTTTATATGAGCTATTCAGAACCATAAGAAAAATTTGAGTCTTCCTGTATTCTTCTGTACCTCACTGGGCTCAGTTTCCATTTGTAAAATGAATCAGCACAAATCAGCATTTTCCTATGAAACACTTTTATAAAGGATTCTAGGAATAGACTCTGATACAGAAAATCTAAGGCCAGGAATTGACCATACAAGTGGCTTCATTCTTTAAAAGCTACAATTAATTTAATATTTTATCACTTTGAGGAACGTTTTGTCAATGTCATCCAATCATATATTCAAAGTAAAAAAAAAAAAAATCTCACTATTTCTGTGTTTAAAAACGACTGTGCGTATTTGGGGTTTGGCTGGACCTTTGTTAGAACTGCATAGGCTCTCTCTTTTTAAAATGAAAATACAGTCTGTTCCTCCAATTATTCCCATCCTCCCTTGTCCTCTTCTTTCCTAGTTTTTTAAACTCTGGATATTAGACACTATAAATACATCAATTTCTCCATTTCTCTGGGATTCAGGATTTATGCAGTTGAGTCTTTCAACGTTAGCTGATTTTTGAGATTCTATTTTATTCTTGTCCTCTTTGCATGTCCAATTATGTCTATTTCTCAGCTAGTGATACCTACAAAATATGACTAGTTTCAGAACTATTTCCAAATTCTTTGTTTTGTCTTGTAATTCTATTGTGGCACTAATTACTAGCAATATGATTAATGCACTACTTACCCGTGGCTTTGTTCCCTTTGTTTTTCCGATAATGCTAATTAATCCAATTTTGAAAAAAAAAATTTTTTTTCAGTTCTGCTCACACACGTCAGATTGCAGGTGCCTTTGAAATCACTTTTCCCCCTTTGGTTTTACATTAAAGCAAAGAGTAAGAGTAAACCAATTAGTGATACGGTTGAAAATACTCCTATCAAAGTTGTTCATCGGGGAATGTCCAGGACCGGTAGTGTTGGGGTTGGCTCTGAAGTAAGAAAGTTTCCATTCACTAAAAAATTATTTTGCCCTTTATCTTAGCTATTGTGCTTGTGTGTGCGTTGGCGGGGGGGAGGGGGGTGGTACAGACGGTATGTGTATGATTACCTAGGTTTTAGGTGCAACAGACTTTTAATATTTCCAAGGGGAAGCACAGCTGAGGATGGCTGCCTAAGACGTGGTCATCAATCAGGTTTAAACAGAATCCACTCGGCCCCGCCTCTCTAAGTGCCTCAGTCATCCTGCAGTTCTGTCCTCACCAGGTGCTCATTTGGCTTGCCGTTGGGAGACCATTTTAAGCCTGTAGTTGGTACTCGCTGTGCAGTTTGGTTTAGTTCACAGCATTCATTTTCTTTGATAGATCAATCAATAATACTCAATGGTACTCCCCCATTAAACTTAGCACTTTTTAGGGCTTTGCTAAATTACACTATATATACTAAAATTGGAGTGGTACCTAGTTTCCCAGATACCAATGATGCAGTGATTTTTGTCCTAAGAAATATTACTTTAAAATCCACTCCATTGTTCCTCTTAAAAAATTTTTATAGGGTTAATTTTGTTAACCTTATAATTTTATAGAGTTAATTTACATTTTTGTAGATTAGGGAAAAAAAGGCTCACAATTTATGAATCATTGTGTAAATAATTACATTATTATTTATACTTTTGATTCAACTTATAGAATTATATAGTGTGTGTGTAATTTCAAAAGTTTTAACATGTTAGGATGTTTATACTCATTATGGAATAGAAAAATTGCTGATTTCCTCTTACATTGATCATTTACTACATATTACATCTCATTTTGATCATGCATACGCTAATCTATCATTTGTGTATCTAATAATATGCCAGGGAGGGTTTTCAGAATACCTCTGAAACTCAGAATACCTCTGAGAACTGCAGCAGGATAAATCACACACACACACCCCCAATACCAACCTTTGTTTGTTTGTTTCATTTCTTTCTTTTCCTAAATAAAATGGCAGAGGAAATCTGTCTAAACTCTCTCACTCACTTGGCAAGGGTAGGTAAAAATTCACACACTACAAATAGTTAAATATTTTTGTTGCAATTCAAGGTTTTGCTTTTAATTTTTAAAATTAACTTTGAAATCAAATTCATTTTGACAAAAGGCAGGGGTCTGGGTGAAGTCTCCACCCCCTACAAAACTGCATTAAAGTGCTAATTGTTTTATTTGAAATATCACTTTTGAGTAATTAATTCGTTTTGCCCTTGACTGAATTGATTGGAAACCCCATAAGATCTTTAGGGAGAGAAAGAGAGAGCTGCACGCCTTGACCTTCCCTCATTCCCAATCACATCTTTATTTACTATATTGAAACATGAAGCTCTACCACAGAACAAAAGGTGGAGAAATTATGTATTGAAGGAATAGTTTTCCCTTATGGAAAGCAAGCAGGCTAGGAGATTTTCTTCTTTAATAAGATGAAGTTTGTATTTTTAGATCACTTTAAAGAAACTACAGTCACTCTAATCTAGGCTTTCAATTTGTTTTCCAATCTGCCTTGGCTCATGTTTTGAGGCATTATGTTGACAGATTCCATGACACTCAGTAGTCACCAAATAAATTTGACTGTTTATGGTATAAAATTTTGGAGCTGTGCAACAGAATTATTGCTGGGGGTTTTTGGTTTGAGTGGTTTTTTTTTTTTTTTTTTTTTTTTAAGTTGTAAAAAGATAAATGAGCCTAGGTGAAAAGCTCTTATTTGTTTATTTTTCAGCTTCTTTTTTTTTTTTCCCAACCTATTAGAGTGGAGAAGCTTTTCTTGCATTTCTTATCATAACTTAAAGTTCCAGTACAGGACTGGTCTAATATCTGCTCTCTATTGTGCATGAGCACCAAAGAATTGATCCTTTCAAACTATAGTGCTAGAGAAAACTCTTGAGAGTCCCTTGGACAAGGAAGATCAAACCAGTCAATCCTAAAGGAAATCAATCCTGACTATTCATTGGAAGGACTGTTGCTGAAGCTGAAATTCTAACACTTTGGCCACCTGATGGGAAGAGGTGAAGACCCTGATGCTGGGAAAGACTGAGGGCAGGAGGAGGGGGTGATAGAGAATGAGATGGTTGGATGGCATCACTGACTCAATGGACATGAGTTTGAGCAAACTCGGGGTGGAGGGGTAGTGAAAGATAGGGAAGCCTGGCATGCTGCAGTTCATGGGGTGACAAAGACTTGGACATGACTGAGCAACTGAACAACACTTGTGTATGAGGCCCTTAACTGATTTTCAAAAGTGGTTAAATACAGCAAATCTTATGCTTTCTTTTAGGCATATGTATGAAATTCTGTTAGGTCAGTAGAATACCCTCGAAGCAGACTAAAAATCTCAGATGCTATCATGCCAGGCTCAGAATATTCAAAAAAGTGTTTTGGGAGAGTTTGTATAATTTTTTTCACAACTCCTTTTACTTTTCATAATCTTTTATCAGAACTTTGATTCGTTTTTAGTTCCTGACCACAATCAACCATAAAAATGTGTTTTATAAATTCTTTGTTGTAAGTTCTAGTATTTCTAGGCGTAATTGCTTGTCTTTCTGTTTCCACAATTTATATATAATGACTAATGTCAACATATATGCCATCTGAGAATTAAATGTATTTACCCTGAGTTCTATAACAGTCCTTTGGTTACCTGGAGCAAAATAACTGAACATTTGGGCATGTAGCTTGAGTTCAGGACTGTTTGTATAGCACATACAAGGAAATGACATATTAAATAACTGAGTGCTACTGTTTATTGAGCACTTTCTATGTGCCAGGCATTCTGCCAAGGAGGGTGCACAAATGCCATTTCACTTCAAATGTACAGCATCCCTCTAAGGAAAGTATTGTTAGCATTCTTGTTTTGCCGATGATGAAACTGGGACTCAGTGAGATTACTCCAGGGTTCCAACTGTTTGTCAGATATACCTGAGAATTCTGGAGCAAGGATACTATCCTTTCTGAGATTCAAAGTTTATTTTGACTAAGAAGTGATTTTTTTTTTTATTACCAATTCAGTGAAAAATATTCAAAGAGCTTGCCTTGGAATCTGTATTAAGTATACTTAAAAGGAATTTCCAGAAAATAGAAGGATTGACAAATTAGATTGTCTATAGTTTGACTACAAGGCCACAGTATGTTAAAGAAATTCCATGAAATCAGTTAAAAACAAAAGGAAGGAAGAGAGGAAGAAAGCAAGGAGAAGAAAGACACGAAAGAAACATCTGGTTGATCAAATTCTTCACTTTTTTCAGTGCTTAAAATGGGGCTGCCCAGGACTGAAATAACTTAAGTACCTTCACAGCCACAGAAAGTTAGATCTGAATATATTCTGTGGTCATAACACAGAGGACTGGTTTTATTCAAGAGCCAGAACCATTTAAAAACTTTCTTAAGTGCTGGAGAAGGTGTGGAGAAATGGAAACCCTCCTACACTGTTGCCAGGAATGTAAGTTGGTATAGCTACTACAGAAAACAGTATAGATGTTCCTCAGAAAATTAAAAATAGAATTACTATATGATCCAGCAATCCCACTCCTGGGCATATGTCCAGACAAAACTATAATTCAAAAAGGTACATACACTGCTGTGTTCATAGCAGCACTATTCACAATAGCCAAGGCATGGAAACAACCTAAATGTCCCTCAATAGAAGAATGGATAGAGAAGGCGCAGTACATATATACAATGGAATATTACTTAGACACAAAAAAGAATGAAATAATGTCATTTGCAGCAACATGGATGCAACTAGAGATGATCATACTGAGAAAAGTAGGTGAGAAAGAGACAAATACCATCTGGTATCACTTATATGTGGAATCTAAAATACAGCATAAATGAACCTATCTAAAAAGCAGAAACAGACCCGCAGACAGAGAAAGCAGAATTGTGCTTGCTATGTGGGAGGCAGGATGAAGGAGGGAAGACTGGGAATTTGGAATTAGTAGATTCAAACTATTACATACAGAATGAATAAACAAGCTCCTACTATATTGCACAGGGAACCATAACTATATTCAACATCCTGGGATAAACCATAATGGAAAAGAATATAAAAAAGAACGTGTATATGTGTATAACTGAGTTACTTTGTTGTACACAAATTAACACAACATTGTAAAACAACTACATGCCATTAAAAACATGTATCTGTAAGAAAACAAACTAAAAAGCTCCACTTTTTTTCTGGAAAAAGTTTAAACAAATGCAGTAGAATTCATTGTAGAATGCCATAAAATAATCCAAATATTTTTGTCTGAATTGAACTATATATTCATATATATATTGACTAAATTTTCAAAGAATTTTTGTTATTTTTATTTCCATAGTACCTGTATGTATATGTATTGCCTATATATATACATATGTATATATGTATATATATATAACATATATAGCCTATATAAGGTAATCAAATTTGAATAATCAAATCAAATTTGGTTTATATGTATTAAAAAATATATGTATATGTATATATGTATATACATACATATATATATATGTATATATATATACAGTATGAAAAGGCAAAAAGATAGGACACTGAAAGATGAACTCCCCAGGTTGGTATACACATAAACACATGTATATACACATAGGAAAGCTCTTCTTAATTTGTCCCTTTATTTGATTTAAAATAATTATAACTGTGCCATAAAGCAAGCGTCTTTATTGAAAATGGTGCATATGAGAAAACAAAAGGGACATTAGCAATATTCTTTTCACAGCCCGTCATCATCCCACTTTCTTATGTAGTTATTCTCCATGTAGCAGCATATATTCAAGGAGAGTTTCATAAAATTTTTTATTTTTCTTCTTTCATTATATACAGTTCTTACTATTTAAAGGAATGAAAATTGTTATGTAAAAGTTAGCTTTTTGCTTTTTAAGGTCATCTTTGCTGGTGAAGAAATATACTTATAAAATAATGGCTAATCTTTCATGTCAGTAATCCACACTAAAATTATTAGAAGCAATAAGAAACTGTATCTTTAAAATGATTTATTAAAATGTTATACACACAATGAACTTTTATTAATATTTTATATAATACTTAGTACAATACAGAGTACAGATAATATTTACGCATTATCTGTAATTTTTTTTTTAAAAATGGCTTTCCTCTGCCAGTTACTGTATTCTCAGGTTACTTTCTCTTTCCTGTATGAAGACAAGTGTTAGAAAAATACAAAATATCTTTCATCCACTTAGCAAAATTCAGAAGATGAATTAGTCACCAAAAGAAAGGAAAATGAAATAATTAACTATTCAGTCTATTCATATGTCCCATTGGAGTTGGAATCCACAGTTAACTATACTTACCTACACAATATTTATTCTCTTACCTCAAGGATTTTTGTGCGTATAAAAGCATGGTTCCATAGGAACTTATACTTAGGAAATATTTATAATAAGAATTTGTAAACATGAATGATGTTTATCACATTTATATTAAGGCAAAAAAAGAGTAGGGTATAAAGTTACGTATGCAATATGATCACAACTATGCAAAAGAAAAATGAATAGTGTTAGAAGATAATATACCAAAATGTTAACTTTGATTATATTGGGTAATAGAGTTATGAGTAATTTTTCTTCTCCTTTTTTTCTATATTCTCCAAATTTTGTATATAACAAGTACATATTATTTTTATAATATTAACAGTATCACATAAAATGAATGAGGAGAGCTTGAGTCATATTTCTAAGCAACATTTAAAATCATCCTTCCGTGCACTGGGAAGACCCAGAGGGATCGGGTGGAGAGGAAGGTGGGAGGGGGGATTGGGATGGGGAATATATGTAAATCCATGGCTGATCCATGTCAATATATGGCAAAAACCACTACAATATTGTAAAGTAATTAACCTCCAACTAATAAAAATAAATGGAAAAAAAAGTAAAATCATCCTTCCATTTTATTGGAGTTATTTTATATGTAAACATGAAAATTCTGAGTCTATGCCAAAAAAGAAGCTGACCCCTAGTTGGTGGATATGCTGGTGAAAAGGATGACCTGGAGACAAAATTGGTGGATGGGAAGGAGATGAATGGAGGGATGGTAATAACCAGATAATAGAAATGATGCAACATTGATTACTAATATCAGGGTACAATTGAGCCAATTCTAGGTTAGATCCCACTCAGTTTTACTGATCATTATTAGAAATTGGTTTGCAAGTTTTTTTCCCCATATCCTATCAAGTGAAAATATGTTTCCTCCCTAAAACAAATCTTAGAGAGACAAAAACAGTGTTGACTAAACTACTTGATGTTTTTATTTTTTTTTCTGCCAGTAGTTATGGAAAAACACAGACTATCAAAAAAGGGAAAATTGCTAACTGTGACCCTCAGCAACTTAATTTTCCTCATCAGTAAAATGAAGATAACAATATGTATTTTATCTTTATTTAAATTACCTCAAGAAGTGACCTCAAAATCAGATTAAGCTTATCCTTACAGGTAAAAGTAGGAAAAAAAAAAAAAGATGCACTTTTATTATATATGTGTGTGTATGTTATGTATTATAATTTTATAAGCAAATATACTGATTTATATCCAACTGACTTATATATTCTGATTTCAGGGCCCAGTGTGGGGGCTGACCCTGAGGCCTTGGCTTGTCCCATGTGTTGGATGAGTGTAGGTCTTATACAGCGCAGGAGGGATCCTGGTAGAGGGACCATGGCCCAGGGGGCTGACCAGACACCCTCAACTCTTAGGTTATTTTCAGTACACTGTCAGGCATTACAATCCTCCTGCACTTGGCTAAAGGGAATTGTGAATTACATTACCTAGTTTTAACTACAGTGTCCCTCATAGCGTGGATTAATGGCTTTAAAACATTCATACAATGAAACCACGTGTTGAAGGTAATATTAATAATGTGAATACAAATGAACAAGAAATGGCAAAGCTGACATTTCTCCCACCCCTAGCAGAGCTCACTGATAGCCACGCTAAGCTAAGCACAATGACAGTCTGTTTATGCTTTGGCAAAACCATGCTTAGATAAGCCAAGGCTCTAACTCAAAGAGATTTGGATTTGGGCAATAAAAATGTTTAACTCAATATAACAATCCAAGCAAAATTTTTTCCCCTCAGCATTAATTAAAAGTTATTTAATTAGTGATTATATTAATTATTGATCCTACATCTTCTCAGGCAGAGTAATAAAAGTTATGGGATAAAATTAATAATAATAGCTATTTTGTCCTTCATTTTTAGATAGTTAATATCAACATAAGATTAGAAAATTTAACATAGTATTTACAGCTGACAAAGAGTTTTCCATAGATTTTTCACAGAGTTCTTTCAAGGTACTCTTACTTATAAGGGGATAGACAGTTGTAAGAAAGAGAGTGTATGTGTGTGTCTAAGAGCCACATTTCAACATGATTCTTGAAATGTTACCTCACTTGAATTTTTTCTTGTGTTGGGCTTTCAAATTTGTAACCTATAAGAATCAGTAACCTATTTCTTTCTCGCCTATCCCTTCCCTATTGTTTCCTCAACATAAATACATTTAACATAATAATAAAAGACAAAAATATCTGCTTGGAAAATTATTTGGACCCTGACTCTTATTCTTGAGGGATCAAATTATAAACAGGAGAGAGGGGAAAACTAGCCAGCGCTTCCTTCCTCTTTTCTTGTTTTCTGTCTTCCCTGGACTCTCTTCTCTGTCTACTGGAATGTTAAAGACAGAAAGTTCGTTGGACCATACATAGTAAACTCATTCAAATTCCATATGCATTCAGCTGTGCAACCAGAAAAAGCCCCTATTTCCTTGGTGCTTTGGGGAAGCCAACATAATTTGATCAGCAAAATTAGTGAAAATGATATTTAAAATAAACAAAGAACTGGAGGGTTGGGACCTAGATCAAAACAGTGGTTTTCTTCTCACAGTTTTTTGAGAGGTATGTATTCAAAATCATAATTCACCCAGGGTTTCTAAACACAGCAGAGGGAAAGGGCAGCCCCTCTCACTGTCCGAATGCCTGAGCAGCCATGTGACTAAACTCAGCCCAGCTACTTTTCCAATTCTGATTTCCTAGCCCTGTGAGAACATCCAGCCATTTAAGGGAGTGTCACTCAAGCTTATCCTTTTAATCAGAGTCCTTAGAAGAAATGCCAGTTTGTTTTCGGAGACAGTTAATCTGACGGAAGTAAATTCAAGTTTTGGCAAAGATCTGTGGTAAGATAGAGTGTAAAGCTGCCAAACAGTATTATTAGCAGAAGAAGAAAAGGCACGACCTCCCCAAGTCAGATGCCAAGCACACCTACATCAGTTTCAATCAAGCTGTAGAAAAATAAGATATTTTTAGATGTATTAAGCCTATGTGCTTCTGTGCCCCAAGGGCTGTTTTATTACTGCAAAAAGAGTTTATAATCACTTTTCCATACAGTTTTTATAATTTAATATGAAATAAACTTTTAAAAATACTTTAGTGCCAAGCAAACCTAAACAGTTACTCCTGTGCCTCATTTCGGACACTTCTATGGACTCTCACTTTGTTTATCACAAGGCCCCTCCGTGAGGCTCTTCACACATCTGTCCAGTTCTACAGCTGCATCTTCAAACTTGGGTTCCATGAACTGCACAACACAGGGTGAGTTACTGTTACACTCCTGAGCTGATCCCTAACTCAAGACCTACAATGGCCCCGTGGGCCCCCAATGCAGAGCTGAGGAGCAAACCAAAGTCTCCATGGTCAAGGTTACCCATGGAAGAGATCTTGGAGATGCTCTGTTCTAACATCCCCTTCCTACAGAAGAGGGGATTGAGGTTCAAGGTGGTTGTGATGGGTCCAAGTAAAACAAGAAATTAAGTGTTAAGTACAGAACATGGATTTGAACCCAGGTCTAGCCCACAGGGTTTTCCAATCCCCACTCTGGGCTTTTATTTGCTCAGAAGAATATGAATAGAAGAACTGGTCAAAGGAATGTAGTAAGGTCCTTTCTCCTCCTGCATCTGCCTCTTGTTCGCTGACAGATCACAGGAGTCCATACTGTGCCTTAGTGTGATCTGTGATTTATCAGCCCCTGGAATGCCAAAGAGAAAACTGCCAGAGCATCCCTTTATAGAATTTACTCTGGCATGGGAAGAAGGTGGGAAAGAAAGTTCTCAGGAACACCCCTCAAACATCTCCCACAGGAGATGGGGTGGGAATAAGGTGACTGGATGCCGTTAGTTCCATGTACATCCAACCCCACCAGATGGAGCTGGGTATGCTCTCAGCAGCTTCCCTTGTTCTCCAGGAACTGTAATTGGAATCATATGAAACTAACCATATCCAACCATTCTTGACCTTCAGAAACAACAATCTCATGTAGTTCAGCCTAATTGTATTGAGCAGCAACCATGTGCCAGGCGCTCTGCCAAGTGCCAATCAGTGTGTTAACCCTTCAAAGGACCTGTGAGTTCAGTGTTTCAGTTCCTCCCACATAGATAAGGCAGTGGGGGTTTGGAGATGGAATGTGATTTACCTAAGTGAGGACAATTAGTTTTGGACAAAATGGTTTTACTTTCTAGTCCCATTCTTTCATGCTATCTCTAGTGGAGGAAAGGGAGAGTATTCCGCCTTCCCCTTCTCCCCTGCTCTTCATCTCACCTCGCCTGAGCTCTGCTCCTCAGACTTCTAGGTACTCACTGTGTACAGGATCTGGCTGGAGTCCCTGGCCCTCCTCTCCCCACCCCTCCACCGCCCATCTTCCATCACTGAGAGCCCCTCCCCCTATCTCTCTCCTGTGTTTACCTTTGCAGCCCTTTGATCAGCTTCCAGCCCTGTAAGATCCATCAGCACAGTTCCCTACCCCACAAAGATTGATCAGCTTTGCCCTAGGAGGTGTTTTAAAGCTCCCATCACCAATCAAGGTGGCGCTGGGGCTGCAAGAAGGGTTGGACTGCAAGAACTCTGCCCATCAAGATCCTGACCACTGTTTAGCCTGGCCCAGGAGTCGCTAGCCTTGGGTTACTGAAGAGAATTCAGGAGACTTGTAAACTGGAATGGAAACAACAGCTTTTTAATTTTCACTAGCTTTTTACTGAAATTTAGCATTTTCTCCTATTTTGAGTGAACAAAACAATAGTATTACTGGCACCCATGATTTTGTCATCAGCAGAAATCACAGATATTTTCATTACAGTTGTTGCTTTTATCTCAAAATCTTGTTGACATTCATCAGGACTTCCAAATCATGACCTGCTACCAGCTCTAATTATTTAACTAATTAACAAAGAAACACTTATATTGCTATATACAAAATTTGCTTTCTAATATTTTAGCAATTAAAATCTTAATATGATTGGTTTTCTTCATAAGACCTACACATCTTATCCATTTAAAAGCATTTTTCTCAGAAGGGGTCTGTGGGCTTTATCAGATGTCCAAAGGTGTCTATGGCACCAAGTGGTTATGAACCTCTAGCTCACTAGTAAAGACAGCAGCCACTTACTGTTGCATCTGAATGCTAACTCTACCCCTTACCAGCTGAGAACCTGAGAAGGGTTTCCTCATTTTTCTAAGCTTCCATTTCTCCAGCCTCAAAACATGGGATGAGAACCTACCTCATAGGTTTGGTGTGAGAATCAAGTGAAAGAATCCAGGTAATACATAGGTCACAGTGCCCAGCTCAGAGCAAGGGTGAAGTGACCCTAACCTCCATCATCATTCGAGGCTTCCCCTCCCCTACGACATCACACACCTCACACAGTCCCCCCTTGTTCAGAGCTGACCCAGAGGAGTGTCTGTGATCCACATCCACTCCAGCATCCAGGGCTTTCATAGTTCTTCCAGGTACCCACAGAGCTTCTTAGATTGTGGCCTCCCAGACATAAGCGATGTGTCATTTGAATGCACCTAAGCCATTGGTCGGAGTAGGCAACGGCACCCCACTCCAGTACTCTTGCCTGGAAAATCCCATGGACGGAGGAGCCTGGTGGGCTGCAGTCCACGGGGTCGCACAGAGTCAGACATAGCTGAGCGACTTAGCAGCAGCAGCAGCAGCAGCAAGCCATCGGTCATCAGTTAGGAAGAATGAGTCATTTCCACAGATGCCTTCACTCTGTCTGAAGAGGGAGTTTGTACTTGTGGACCTGGAGTCAGACCACAGTTCCATTAACAGCTGTGTCCCAGTTCAACGCCAGTTTGGGTGAGTCCCTTAGCCTCTATTTACTCCTGTGAATGTAGCCCGGGAACCTCTGCCTTGTCCTCCTCATTGGCTGTTGTGCAGAAACAAATGAAAACAGAGTGTGAAGCCTTTTAAGAATTGTAAAATGGGATATAAATACCCACCACGTACACCCGCCACCCTCCTTTTCCCATGCCTTTGCACAGGCTTTCTCCTCTGCCAGCAGTGCTTTTCCTGGGGTATTTCCAGGCCCGACTCAGATGGCGCCTCCTCCAACAGTCCACCCTGATGGTGACATCTGCCAGGTGTGATGGGACTTTCCCTCTCTCCCATCATCCCTTCACCACGTCAGTCTTTCCGCACTCTTCACTTCCTGCCCTGTAGCTTTAGGCCTTACCTTTCCTGTCAAGTAAACTTTCTGAAGGCAGGACCATTGTCTAATTTCACTTTGTATAAGTAAGCCTGTTGTGTATGGTCTCCTACCTAAATACACCAAAGCCTCATTTAAAAAAAAACACAATATTTTTCAAGCCATTAAAGACAATTCCTGCCCTAGAAGGGGTTGATGGAAAAATACTAGATAAAAATATGGGGCAACTCCAGTGCAAAAGCATTATCCAAAAGCCATATTAACTCTGAAGAAAGATCAAGCACTAGACTCTGTGGCTGGGGTTGGGGGTATGACAGATCAAGGGAGGCTTCCTGGAGGAGGTGAGTGTTGCCAAGAGCTAAGTAAAAGGCAAGGACTGAGCCTGAATGAAGCAGGAAAGATAGATGGGGAGCTATGAATGGAGAATGACAAAGAGAGAACAGGAACAGGAGCTCGTCCATACATTTCTCTGGTTCCTCCTTCCATCAGCACACCTTTGGAGAAGACCTGTTTTGTGCCAAGTATAGTCCTGAACACCGGGTACACACACATGATGGAGGGCACAGATGTACAATGAGAATTATTGAGACTGTAGGGCTATAGTTGTATCTCTCACCCATAGCAAGGACATTACTGATGCAGGGACTCTGGCTTGACAAAGCCTTGAAAATGCCATTTTTAGGGGAGATCTTCCTGAGCAGATCACATTTCTGCACTACTGCTAGATGGTCAGGCCTTTCATTTTTTGTGATTCACAGAACACAAGGAGATTATGGAGGTTAATGGTCACTGAAGCTCAGACTTCAACACCCATGGCAGGAAGCTTGAGGTTTCTTCAAAGAAGAAAAGATCCTTTCTTATAAACTTTTTGGTTTTTTATCCAATTTTGAACCAAAGTTTTTGTGTTCCAACTCTTCCAACTATATTCCAGACACTTTCTGTTTATTATCTCATTTAAAGTGTTCAATGATCCCAAGGTAAGTGGGTGTTTTACCCCACATTTTACCATTGAGGAAATAAGATGGAGAAGTTAGTAACTTTCCCAGGATCACACAGCGTGTAAGCAGTAAAGTCAGATGTAAGTTGCAAAGTCAGTGTTTTCGTTTTTGTTCTTTCTTTTAAACCATATAATTCTATATCTATGATTTTTCATGTTACATGCCTTCTGGTGAACTTTTTGGGCATACAAGACACTCTTTACTGTGTATGTCCTTGTCACTCCTAGAGAAAATGTTCCAAAAGTGAAGAAGAAAAATGCTGATCAGGTCTGAGCTGGGAAATGTAATATGAGCCTAATATTTTAGAACAGATTCTTTAGAATTGCAAAGAACTCATCATAAATAGGATGTGGCCATTATTTTTGGTGAGCAATTAGAATAGCATTATCTTGACAGAATTGAATTCCCATTAGTGGAAGTAGGAAGAGCACTTCAGAATTTGGCACATCTTCGCTTTCATGTTTGAAGTAGGCACTGGAAACAATATTCTCCTAAAACTTCAAAAGCCTGCTTAATGTTGGAAATTTGTCCATGAGTATATGCAGCTATTCTTTGGCACTTTTTTTGCAGAAATGCTTTAATATCCAATTTCAGAGCATCCATTCATTCACACATTTAAAAAAATTGATTTAAGTTAGTGCAGAGAACTGTTTGAAATCCACAGGACTTGTGGCTCAGCTCACTGAGTCAGGAATATGCCGGTATGGCTTTCACAAGGGTGTGTTTGTTGAGTTACCCATGTATTCGCGAAGAAAGATGTCATCTGTGGGGTTCTGTTTGGGCCCATGTGCGCATATATACACCTACTTCTGCATTCACATGTACACAGGCTATGGAATTGCCTTGGAAGTTTGGTTGATTCATTCATTGAATAAATATTGCCTAGAATAACCCCCTGTGCATCTTTTCTAGATAGCTGTATGAGATTCAAAGAATCCTCAGATTCAGCCTAGAAAGAGGAAGAAGCTGAGAAAAATGAAATGTTAAAAACCTAAATGAAAAGTGCCAGGAGTGACTCTGTGGCGAATGGCGGCTGGGGTCATAGAGAGGAAGATGCTGTCACTCGTGGCCTTGTACAAGAGGCCTTGTCTTTAGCTTCCAGGAATAACTCCCATTGGATGACTTCCCATCACGTGTGAGATAGTTCACAGGCATCTTCTCTGGGTCACATCCCTATTTCTGAGATGAGAAAACAGACTTTAAGGGATTGACCCAAGGACACATGACAGCCAAAGGGTGGAAACTGATTCAAACCCAGTTTCACAGGGTGCAAAGTCCGCACACCTCTCCCTCCACCCCACTGCCTCTCTTCCTCCCTCACTTGTGTTTGGGGGAACAGAAAAAACTTTCCTGTACTGGAAAAGACTGAGGCTCATCGCCAGGGCAGCACCTCCACAGTGCACACCCCATCCACACCGAGACACGGCCCATGCACATAAAGGACGGAGCAGGGCGGGCGGGGAATCAGCGACACCAGAGGGCCCGGCAGGCATCACAGAGCAGCTCCACCCATGTCAGGGGCTTTGCCCTGGGCAGGCAAGTTTGGTGGGTACCAGGCATCCCATCTGCCTCGGACCCTCCTTGCTTCTCAGTCCCAGTAGAGACTGGAGCTCAATACAAAATAGAGTAAAATGTGGGGACTTCACTGGACCTCAGGGACTGTGAGGATGGCCCAGAGGCTTGTACACCAAAAGGTGGTTCTCCTATATCCCCTGTGCAAACTCCTCGTGGACAGTGTGTGATCTGTGCTGTGGGTATATTGATGTACACACATATGTCCTATATACATATATGTTCTGGGCTGTGTGCTAAGTCACCTCAATCATGCCTGACTCTTTGCAACCCTGTGGACTGTAGCCCACCAGGCTCCTCCATCCATGGGATTCTCCAGGCAAGAATGCTGGAGTGGGTTTCCATGCCCTCCTCCAAGGGATCTTTCTGATCCAGGGATCAAACCCATGCCTCCTGTGATTCCTGCATCACAGGCAGATCCTTTGTTGCTGAGCCACTTGGGAAACCCATACACACACACACACACACACACGCACACACACACACGTTAGAAGTTATGAATGCCGGTTGGCCATCACTATTCAAGTGTCAGTCGCTCAGTCGTTTCTGACCCCATGGGCTGTAGCTTTGCGACCCCATGGACTGTAGTTCTCCAGGCTCCTCTGTCCATGGCATCACTATGGGACAGTTTATTTCCAAAACAAAACTCTTCTGGTAAATTTTTGGTATTAAAAAACTGGCTTTCAGAGTAGAATTCATTATTTCTATTATTAATATTACTTATAATATTGAATTTTTGTATTGCTACAATATTGACTAAAGTGCCCTTATTTTATTTTTACCAGGCACATCACCTTTTTCTTTCTTTTTTTTTTTTTTAAAGCAGGGGGAGTTAGTGTTTTTTGTTTTTTTTTTTGGGAGTTAGTTTTTTAAGAGAAATATTATCGGTGCCCTTCATATTAAGTGACTACTGTTTGGTGTCCTGTGGCCTCAGAGGATTTATGGCTCAGTTATCTAATATAACACATCATAAGGGGAGAACATTTAAGCATTAACTTGAGGTGCCCAGTCAAGAAGTGGTAGGAACTCCTGACGGACACAATGCTGGCTGGACATTACCACCAAATAAGAGCCAAGAAGGGAAAACTAAGAAGTAGAGTTTTTTGCCTTACTCCTCCTACTCATTCTTATTCTCCAACTAATGAAATTCTCTGGGCCAGAATACTGGAGTGGGTAGCCTTTCTCCTCTTCAGGGGAACTTCCCAACCCAGGGATCGAACCCAGATCTCCCGCATTGTAGGCAGATTCTTATCACACACAAGGAAGCCCAAGAATTCTCCAGGCCAGAATACTGGAGCGGGTAGCCTATCCCTTCTCCAGAGGATCTCCCAGACTCTGGAATCGAACTGGGGTCTCTTGCATTGCAGGTGGATTCTTTACCAACTGAGCTATCAGGGAAGCCCAAAAGGCTAAGCACTAGGTTTTTATTCTTTTACATAAAATTTTTATTTAAAAATGTCTTTAGATTTACAGAGAAGTTGTGAAGGGTAGTACAGAGTTCCTGCATACTCTGTACCCATCATATTATTACTATTCCTTATTAACATCTTACATTTGTATGATAACAGTTGTCACAATTAATGAACCAACATAGATACATTATAATGAACATCATCATACATTATTTATATTTTTATACTTATACATTATTATAAACTAAACACATTCTAATTGGATTTCCATCATTTTTACCTAATGTCCTTTGTCTCTTCCAGGATCCCACTCAGGACACCATGCTCCATTTATTGATCATGTCTCCTTAGGCTCCTTCTAGCAGTGATGGTTTCTCAGGCCTCTGTGTGTTTGAAGACCTTGATATATTCGAGAAGCATTGCTTAGATATTTTGTAGAGTGTCCCTTGATTGAGATTTGTCTGATGTTTTTCTCACAATTAGCCTGTACGTACGGGTTTGGGGGAGGGAGAGCGTGGAGGTAAAATGACACCATCTTCACATAATGAATCTTCTTTTTTAACATACGAAAAACAACGAGCACATATAGTAGGTACTCCACAGATGGCAGATTCTTCCTCTCCTCCCACCTCCAGGCCAGTTTAGACACCAGAAAGTAAGGTGGATAGGAAACATCTTTACTATGTCCTAGTTCTTCTCTCCTAGGAAAGGTGTGATGCAGATAGAAAGCAGGCTTGAAAAGAAAGTAGAAATTCAGATTCTCAATAATCACATGCAGGGGTGGTCCCCTGAATACAGCGGCCCCTGTGCTTTTATTTGCTATTCTAGGACATCTCTCACTCTGCCCTGTGACCCAGATAGGTGATCTCTAGGGTCTGTCTAGTGGACAGTCTCTGCTGTCTAGATTCTTGTAGGTTTGGTCAATGGGTCACCAGCAGGAGGAGAGGGGGCAGTGGACACCTACTCCATTGGCCCCAGAGGCAGCTCTCTCCATAGCCCATCCTCCTTACCTCGCCCATCCCTTCCTGCTGAGGGGTGTGATGGCGCCCCCTGCTGCTCCTCCAGGATCTGCACTTTCTGTTATTGGTTTCCACAAACTGCTCACATGGCTGTCAATTGTGGCTTTTTTACCCATTTTGAGTTACCATCTCTTTCTTGGCAAGATCTTGAGTACACACACACACACACACACACACACACACACACACACATTTATATACATACACATGCATATTTATATACAGAAGACAGTTGAAGGTATTCTCCCAGTTCAAGTGGCCAGAAGGCATCTATTGAACTGTGACCTAATACTGTGGTTTCATGTCTAGAGAATGAATCACTGTAAAGAAGATGTGGTACATATATACAATAGAATGCAACTCAGCCATAAAAAAGGATGAAATAATCTCTAGTTGCAACATGGATGCAACTAGAGATTATCATACTAAGTGAAGTAAGTCAGAAAGAGAAAGACAAATAGCGTATGATATCACTTAAGTGTGGAATCTAAACTATGGCACAAATGAAACTATCTGCAAAACAGAAACAACCTGATAGACATAAAGAACAGACTTGTGATTGCCAGCGGGTAGGGGGAGACAGAGAGGGGTGGACTGGGAGTTTGGGGTTCGTATATATAACATACCAACCCTGGTGGCTCAATCTATAAAGAATCTGCCTGCAAGTGCTCAGGCCTGGTGCACTGGGAAGACCCAGAGGGATTGGGTAGAGAGGGAGGTGGGAGGGGGGATCAGGATGGGGAATACATGTAAATCCATGGCTGATTCATGTCAATGTGTGACAAGACCCACTGCGGTATTGTAAAGTGATTAGCCTCCAACTAATAAAAATAAATGAAAAAAAAAAAAGAATCTGCCTGCAATGCAGAAGATCTGGTTTTGATTGTTGGGTTAGGAAGATCCCCTAGAGAAGAAAATGGCAACCCACTGCAGTATTCTGGCATGGGAAATCCCATGGACAGATGAGCCTGGAGGGCTACAGTCCATGGGGTTGCAGAGTTGGACACAACTTAACAAGTAAACCATCACCAGATGCCAACTATTACATTCAGAATGGATAAACAACAAGATCTTACTCTATAGCACAGGGAACTATATTCAATATCCCATGATAAACCATAATGGAAAAGAATATTTAAAAAAAAGAATGTATACATGTGTATAACTGAGTCACTTTGCTATAAAGCAGAGATTTAGCACAACAATGAAAATCAATTATAGTTCAATTAAAAAAGTGAAAAAATGAGAATGAATCACTGTATCAAATACATCTATTACTATTACTACTGCTCTCTAATGTTCACCAGAATGACCTCTGCAAGCTTATACCTTTATTTTAATGGTGTTTCCTTTTCACAAAACATTTTTGGTATTTTAGAACCCTTGTTTGAAAATTACCTTTGGCGACAGTTTAGGGTATAGTGATTTTACCAAACTTGACTCCTCCTCTCTTCACCAACCTGGGTTCTGAATTACTTTTGATTGTTTCCAAAAATCAAATCCAACCTCAACAAGTAAAGCTTTTACTGGTGACATTCAGAGCAACAAACCCTCGTTCCTGAGGAAATTTTTAAAAGGGAAAAAAAAAATTTAAGAGAGAGAAGCTCTAGATTTGTTGAGCCATGAGAACATTTGGAATAAGCATAGAGTATCTCCTGGTGGTTTAGACAGTAAAGAATCTGCCTGCAATGCAGGAAACCCAGGTTCAATCCCTGTGTCAAGAAGATCTCCTGGAGAAGGGAATGGCTACTCACTCTAGTATTCTTTGCTGGAAAATTCCATGGACAGAGGAGCCTGACAGTCTACAGTCCATGGTGTCTCAAAGAGTAGGGCAAGACTGAGCAACTAACATTAACACATAATAGTGTGTACATGTCAAAAAAAATAACTAACACAACTATACATGAGTGATTATTTGGAGTGGGCAGGATTCCTTTGGATGTATACATTCTGCTGTGTTTGTTTAAAAATCTATCACTAGAACATAATAATATGGTATTCTGTAATGCAAGCTATAGGGTCTGACTGGGTTTAAATTTTGGCTTCATCATTTATTATCTGTATGTGACCTTGGGCAACTTACTTAATCTTTCTCTGCCTAGAGTATCTCATCTGTAAAATGGAGACACTAGTAGTACCAACATTAGTTATAAGGTTGTTCTGATAATTAAACAACATATGTAAAGTGTTTTAAATGGTGTGGAACATAAGAAGAAACCAAATGTTAGCAAATATCATTGTGTACAATGTTGTGTTATGGAGCTTGATGAATGACTATCAATTTTTAGCTTATTTATGCAATGTGGCTGTATTGTAATCTTCAATTCTTATTTCTTTATTTAATTGAAGGCCGTTATCTTCATTAGACACTGCTACTGTGTAAGAGGGGACTTTCCTGGTGGCTCAGTGGTAAAAGAATCTGCCTCTCTGCAGGCGATGTGGGTTCAATCCCTGGAGAAGAGCGCCTGGAGATGGAAATGGCAACCCACTCCAGGATTCTTCTCTGTCCTGGGAAACCCCATGGACAGAGGAACTTGGCAGGCTACAGACCATGGGGTCACAAGAGTTGGACACAACTCTTATTTGTTCAGAGATTAACAAAGGAAAGAAATACATTTATCTTTATATTTATCCTTTGCTTCCACAGAAAAATTGGGGGTTCTTTAAAAATAAAAACTATCTGATGTACCAGAGTTTTTGAACATACTCGAATAAATAAGCTCAAGGATGAGAAAGGAATTATTAATAGAATCTGCTAATTCTTGCCCTCTCACATGGGCCAACCAGAGAGAACAGAGGAATCCCATTACCAAGAGTGGGTTTTGCAAGGAAAATGATATACATAGGAATTATTTTTCTTTCCAAGATTTCAAATGAACTCAGTTTCTAATTATTCAGTGATAGATTTTACTTTTCAATTTCTAAGTTGCAGTGCACTCCTGGAATATAAATATATACATAAATATATAAACATACACAGACACTCATTTCTAAGCTATTGTACGGTCAAATTAAGTAAGCTGGATCTACTGAGTAACCCCATGAACTAATGAAGTAAACATTTGCCCCCGCTGGGCTGTGGAAGGCTTCCAGAACTCCCGAGCATACACCTGCAGAGATGGGTGATTCACGTCTGAGTCACTCGGCAAGCGCTAGCAGGGGGAAGCCAGCCTGGGCGCGGAGGGTGCGCTCGGCTGCCGGTTCTCTCCTGCTCTCCCAGAATAATGACATTAATGACACTTCCAAACAGCGCACCCAGTCACAAAGTGGGAGATTTCAAAATCCATGTGGCAGCTGATTTCCTAATAGGATGCATTAAACAGGACATTGCATGTTTTATGGGCTGGGGTTGATTAGACCATAAGACTTAAAATATGTAGCTAAAGTGGTTGAAAAATAGGCCTTGGAAGTTCAGATCAAAGCATTACAGGGGGGTGATTAGATAAATAAAAAGTTTAAGCCTAACTGAGCAAATAATTGCACATCCCCTGAAAAGCTCAGTTCACAGGGATTGATCAAATGTGAGTCACCCCAGGCACAGATGTCTTTCTAAGAATATTCCTTTTAATTTTTTTAATATACATCAAAAGAAAAAAAAATCTGGGTACTGACCAGCAAATACTCCTGTTTATATAAGAAAAGCCTCTTTAAGATACTGACAAAAAAAAAAAAATCCCTCATTGTTTAAAGAGGCCAACTTTTTCCTTTCTCTTGCTTCTCAGTCTGTAGTAAAAGGTTTTTGCTTCTTTAACACCGACTAATAGAACTCACCTAAAAAAATCCTAAAAGACTCTGGTGCCTTATCTTGCCCATGATTATACAGAAGTCAGATACAGGTTTATGCTAAAAGCATGTACTGTTATCTTTCTAAAGAAAAATATGTCAGTGGGGAAGATTCATCTTTGTCTAGTTAAAAAACAACAACAACAAAAAAGCGTTTGCAAAGCTTATTTGTGAATTGGTATGTGCCAGACACAAGTCATCTCATTTAATCCTCGTGACAATGCTAAAAGACATGTTTTCATATTCCTGGTTTACATGCGATGAAATTGAGGCACACGTGGGGATTAGGTAACTTGCCCCAAGTAACAGGGCTGGAAAGGGTGTCACAGAGTGGAGTATGAGGCCAGGTTTTAGGTGGAACTCTTCCCACCTGCCAGCGCTCTTCTATCTGACAGTCGTTTTTCAGCGGCCACAGAACTCGGCAACTACATCTGGATCTCAGTTATTTTTATGAGCTGATCTTGGCTGTCTCCTTGAGGCAGAATGCCAGGATTATTTCTTATTTTGAAAATAAGAAGGTATCTGCACCCCCATGTTCATTGCAACATTACTTGCAGTAGTCAAGCTATGGAAATAACCTAAGTATCCACTGAGAGATGAATGGATGAAATGTCAGACTTGTGGACATAGCCGGGAAGGAGAGGGTGGGATGAATGGAGAGAGTAGCCTGGAAACATATACTGTACCATATGTAAAACACAGAGCCAGTGGGAATTTGCCGTATGACTCAGGGAACTCAAACCAGTGCTCTGTGACGACCTAGAGGGGTGGGATGGGGTGAGAGGCGGGAGGGAGGCCCAAGAGGGAAGGGACATATGGATGCCTATGGGTAACTCTTGTTGATGTATGGCAGAAACCACACTATATTGTAAACCAATTATCTTTCAACTGAAACTAATTAAATTAAAAATTAAAAAAAGGAAAACAAGTCAAAACAGGAAAAAAGAAAAAAAGAAAATGTGCTATATTCATACAATGGAATATTATTCAGCCATATAACATAATGAAAACTTGCCATTTGTGACAACATAAATGGACCTTGAGGGCTAAATGAAATAAGTGAAAGAAAGACAAATACTGTATGATTTTCAATGTGGAAGCTTAAAAAAAAAAAAAAAAACCTGTCATAGAACAGATTGGTGGTTGCCAGAAACAGGGAGGGATGAAATGGGTGAAGGGAGTCAAAAGGTTCAAAATTTCAATTATAAAATAAATAAGTCACAGGGATGCAATGTACAGCATGGTGATGATAGTTAATACTGTATTGCATATTTGAAATTTGCTAAGAGAGTAATTCTTTTAAGTTCTCATCACAAGAAAAAAATTTTGTGCATATGGTGGAATAGATATATTGTAGTGATTTTGTAGTAAATATGTATAAATACCAAATCATTATATAATATACCCCAAACTAATATAATGCTGCATGTCATTATACCTCAATTTTTAAAATTAGTGTATTTCTTATTATTGCATTGAAGAAATGGTGCTCGCCTACAAGGTAACAGCAGAATGTTGGGGTTTCAGCCCTTGGGGTGAATGGGTATCACTGTTATCATCATAGTGATGTATCATAGACTGTAACCTCAACAGCCTTAGTTGCAGGTGCTGTGAGAATTATACGAAATATATGCAAAGTCAACTAGCTGTAGTCATCATATACAAGTATCCAATAAACATTCTCAAAGCAAACAAAACAAAAATAAGCACAGTCTCCCCTTGTCAGGATTGTGTGTGAGAAGAAAGGCTGAGTACTATCAACATGTTTATCTGCAACAACAGGCCAGCACTCCACAAATAGGTATAATACAGTTAGGATCAGTTGCGTATGAGAACAAACAAACTTAAAAAATGAAGGGCTAAGTGCCATAAATGTCTCCCATCATCCTCAGGAATCCACTGGTTGTGGGTCTTGCAAATGTCAGTGTTAAAATTGACAGGCTCCAGCATCCAAGACAAAGCGGACAATGAAGGAAGGACTTTCTCCACCGTACTACTTGGGTTTTCACTGATTAGTTTGGTGGCAGTGATTTAGTAGCTAAGTCTGACTCTTGCGACTCCAAAAACAAAACAAATCCTTCACGTTTCAAATAGGGCTGGTCACTTCTCCCCTAGAGCAGTTTTCCACGTTTACTTTGTCTCAGGGAAAGGCAGAACCAAAGGGGAATTATGAGTGATATGTGCTCATTCCCCCCTCCCAAATTTATATTAAAACCTCAAAGAATATTAATGGAGAGAGTGAGGTGGTACAGAACAGTGGTTTTCAAAGCCAGAGCATCCTTCTCAGAATCAGTTGAGTTCCTTGTTAAAAATGCAGACTCTGGACCACTTATCTTCATCCTCTGTGGGTGGGGCTCTAGAATCCATGTGTTTAACGAGCTTCCCAGGGATTCCAGGACACACAGATACTGGATAACCTAACAGATAATGGGGATAAAATTCTCGATTTACTTTGCCTTCAGACAACACCAGCCTATTTTAAAAACAAACAAAATAATAACAGGTTGGATTTAAATGGACAAACAAGAAGATAGGGTACCTAGCAACATTTCTGATTTTAAGGGATAGCAAACCCCGATATTAAAACTCAGAAAATGACCCTTTTTACTAAGTTCAATGCTGAGACTTTTCTAAGCTTACCAAAGTACTAGGAATCCTCTAATAAATTAAAGGAAAAACATTGTGTTTTGAAGCCGGGTAGACAAAAATATTAATAACCATGACAGAGTAGGGTCACAGAATCACTGATTATCTCTCATACAAAAAAAAAAAAAAAGTCAAAAATAATAAGCTTTAGTACTCAGAAAGACTCTCTGCAAATCAACTAGGATTATGTGCCCACTCTGTGGACACAGCCCTAGCCCCAGATAAACAAAGATGAATCAAACAGTGCAATTCTTCTTAAACAGTTCAGGCTCTCAGAACCTTTTGGGAGTCTGACCCCCTGAAAAATGTCCTTATGCAGAAACACTTGATTTTGAGTTCAGATTCAGGGGACTAATCAAGACTTCACTTAAGAAGTCTTCATTAAGACCAGACACAGTAAGAATTTAGCAGGTCCTAAATCTTGGATGGTTTGTGGTGTTCCCTTCCCACATGCAATTCAAAATACAATTTAAATGTTATAAAGACTCACAAGTGAAATGTTCTAAATAAAAACTGCTTCTTTTCAGAATTTCTAATTGCTGTTTGTTTTGTAGTTTCTGGAGAATTTTTGGTGTTGGTGTTTCTAGTAGTTTGTTAGGCTTAATGCCTCTGCTTTCCCAGAGCCCTAAGTGTATATTTAATTTGTCTCTGGATAATCCAACATTAATAGAAAGGGAGGTACAGCTCCCCAAATACATTTATTACAATACTGGGTGCTATGAGTTCTGTAATGATCTGGGAGTAGAGGGAAAACATCATAAGGAAGAAAGTTTCATCTAAACACAGCACCCAAATATAAGTTTGGGGCTCAAATAGAATGTTCCTTTAGTGATGCTGAGGAGAGGAAATGATACCAAGGTAACAGGCAGTGTACTCCATGGTGCCCTTGACAATCCGGTCTGACTAAGCAGTCAGGAAGGGCTTATGTAAGGCTGGTGTGGGGAGCAGAAATGGAAGACACTTGGGTAGCTTCGGATGCTCTGTGTCTATTTTCCAACAAAAGATGGCATCGGACATCTACTCATGGTGACAACTAGGGGCAAGATAATGTAAGAACCAACATGAAGGACACTGGGGACAAAAGGAAGGGGAGAGGGTAGACTGTGGCAGGAAAACACTAATCAGGCGAGAGAAAAATCCTGATGCATGACACAAAGGGAAATAGATAAGGGAGCAGAGAATGTAGCCAAGCCAAGCCCAGAAGACTGTGCTCTGCAACTTACTCTAATACTGAACAGAACACAGAGGCCCCCAGAGTAAAGACACTCAAGTGACCTGGGTTCCTGTTTCAGAAAGATCTCTATTCTTATTGTTCAAGTTATTTACCTCACAAGACATTTGTTTTTAACTCCCCCCCCCCCACACACATTGACCCATGTCTTCTCAATCAGCACCTGTTTTCACCCAAACAACCCGGGGAGAGTTGACTATTTATGCTCAGCCTGTTTCCACAATGGATTTAAGGCAGTGGAATAGAAGAGGTAAGTCAAATTTCAATGTTAAAAATTCATCACTGGAAGAGATTGCCGTATCTTTAGCCAGAGAATACTTGACACTAGAATGTGATGTTAGTGCTGCTGACACTATTTATATTCAGGTGTTTCTTTCCACTTATGTAATAGAGGGGAAAGATCACTTCCCCTCATCTCTGTAGAGGTTCCTTTTAAATTTTTCAGAGCAGGGTACCAAGATCCATATTTTCAGATGAAGACTCAGTCCACTAGTGAGAAGGTCATGTTGATAATCACCGTCATTTCAAGGGTGCCTGCTATTTTACACAGAGCCACATTGAGTCCTCACGATTATAGCCTTTGAAGGAATTTTACTATTCTTCATTCAACAGAAGAGGGAAACTGAGGCCCTCAAAGGGACTTATTCACTTGCCTGAGGTCATGTGGCTAATGGTGACAGGTTGCAACCACAATTGAGGCTGACATCAAATCTCTCCTCTCTTGGGGGACTTCCCTTGGTGGCCCAGTGGTTGAGAGTCCGCCTTGTACTGCAGGGGATGTGGCTTCCACTCCTGGTCAGAGAAATAAGACCCCACATGCTGCAGAGCAACTAGGCTGGTGCGCCCCAGCTACTGAGCCTGTGTGCTGTGGAGCCCACGTGCCATAACAAGAGAGTTTGTGCGCCACAGCGGAAAGATCCCGCATGATGCAACGAAGATTCTGAGTGCCACAACTAGGACCCAATGTAGCTAAAGAATTCTTTTTTGTTTTTTTTTTAATCTCTCCTGTTTTCCTTTAGTCTGTTCTGCCTTCTTGAAACAGGGAGGAGGCAGGAAAAGGGGCAAAGCGTGAGAGGCCTCCCTGGGCTGTCTGTGGGAGAAAACCCAGGACCAGTAGCAATAACTAGAGGAATACTTGGCCTTCGCCCTCACTTCTGAAACACACCCTTGCTATTAATCTGTCTCAAGGGTTTTACTCATGTTTTTCCACCTAAATGAACAGGATTTGCTTTAGCATCACTTATGTAATGTAAATATCACCTTTCCCCGTGGGAATCCTTTTCCTGTTTGGGACTGTGAGTTTGGGCCTGGATTTGTGCATGTTTTGCCTGGCTGATCATTGCCATGAGCAACCTAAGTGACTGCCTAAGAGAAAAAGTGAACATGTTCTTTTCAGACACCAATGCAGAAGTAAGATTAGGTAATTAAGACCCTCGGCTACCATTTTGGTTTTTTATACAGTATTTATGAATTTTTAGGGGGTGGAGGAAAAGGCTGGATGAAATTCAAAAGGAAATGGGGATTTAATAGGATCCAATCAGGAGTTAATTAGCCATTTATGTGCCAAAGAGTCTTAGAATATCCTTCCACTAATCCCAGCTTCTGTGACTAATGTCTATAAGAGTACTGAGGCCAAGGTAAAAGTCAGAGATGACACCAAGGTTCTGAGACAGGTACTCAGACCTGCATTAGCAATGAGCTCTTTTGTGGAATGTTCTCCTGTCTCCGGATGAATTTATCTGCTGTGTTTTTCATCGACCTAGAGCTGTGTTCTTTTATGAGGCAATGCTTCTCCAACTGTTTCTGAAAAATGAATGAGAAGTTTCCCTCCCTCGTAAGCCTGATTTGAATCTTGCTTATTATCTGTTTAAGGTTATCTTTCTGTCAATAAAAATGTATTCCCAACAAAAGATTTATTTTTGCTTCTAACCATAGCCAACCTCAATTCAGAGTCCACTCCCACAGCTGTGGGCCTGGATCAAAGTTGCTCTTTTCAAAAACAGATCACCAAAGCCTGTAATACATACAGGCTGAAAGTGCTGTAAACTTGAAGAAAAGCAGCAGCACATACAGACCTACAGTCCAGACATGGTTTTGATGATAAATAACTAAGACTGATTGAAATGGACTGATTGTCATTTTCTTATGACACTTTTGATTGTCATTTTCTTATGCCACTTTTTATTTACTCATGGAAGAACTTTAATACAAAAAGCAATATATGCTTCTGAGAGAAAATATAAAGAAGAAAAATATGAAAATCACATGCAAACTTATCACACAAAAAATAGCCACAATTCACATTTTGGTATATAACCTTTCAGTCTCTTAAAAAAGCATACTATTTATTTGATATAAAAATAGATCACATTATAGGTGATATCTTTTAATCTCGTCTTTTTCACTTCACAAAATATCATGAGCGTCTTTATGTCCTTAAATCTTCTTTTCTAATCTTATCTTTCTGTCTTTATAGTATTCTGTTGTATATTCTGTTGTGATTATCTCTTTTTAAATAAATAGTTTCTAAAAATCCTAACTTTAAATATAACACATGCTCATTGTTTAAAAAAATTCAAACACACGATAAAGAAGAATTTTTTAAAAATCTATAGTCAGCTCTATAACACAAGGTGGAGTTTCTACCTCAAAGATTTGTGTATTTTTAAAGTTTTATTTATGTGTTGATAAATTATCCATAAAAGTTGTATCAATTTATATTCTAACAAGAACATATGAGAATATCTATTCTTTTCATAACCTCCAAGAAGTATCTTTGTTATCTTTTGTTAATATTTACTAATTAGATAGGCTGAAAAAAGGGGGACAGATTTTATTTTTCACAACTTTGATTCTTAGTAAGGTTGATTATTCTTATATGTCTATTTGTATTTCTCACTATAAATTGCTTATTTATCTTTTATACCCACTTTTCAATGGGTTTATAAAAACCTCTTTGTAAGGCTGTCAATCATTTTTCTGCCAACTACATTAAGTATTTTCCTCAGGTTGTTCTTTGTCTTTCAATCATTTGTTTGTTTTTAACTTTTCATTTTTGAATAATTTTATATTTATAGAAGATTTGCCTAAGTACTACAGAGAGTTCTTATATACCTCCCACCCAGCTCCCACTTTTAACTTATATAACCACAATACAATTACCAAAATGAAGAAATTATCTTTTGTACAATACTATTGACTAAACTACAGACTATTCAGATTTCACTAGTTTTTCCACTAATGTTATTTCTCTGTTACAGGGCCTAAATTAAGATCCTGCATTGCACTTCGCTGTCACATCTCCTTAGTTTCCTCCAGTCCATGATGGGCTCTGTCTTTCTCTGATTTTCATGACCCTGATACTTCTGAGCAGTACCAGTCAGATATTTTATAGAATGTTGATCAATTTGTATTTCTCCCTTCTAAAGTTGTCTTTTTTCTCTTTCCATTTTCAATTGGAAAGGGATTTATTAAGCTCAGTCCACGCTTCACTGGAAGGTAGGCTAATCTATGTCTCCTAGAGAAAGAAGTATTGAAGGATTTGTGGACATATGAACTATCACATTACTTAATAAATCTTTTGAGGTAGAGATACTCTAAAGCTATGCAAATATCCCACTTCTTAAAGTTTCATCAACTAATTTTAGCATTCATCACTGTATCTTCTTGGGAGCAATTGCTACTATGGTCTTCTAAAAATGGGTTTCTATTCCCTTCATGCTTCTTCATTTATTATTTGGGATCCTCCTGTAAGAACATTTGTTCCTTCTCCCCCAGAGATATGGTGGGTGTCTGTGGCTAAACTACATCACCAAGGGCCTAATTTCTTTATCTCCGCTCTTTTTTCTGTGTTGTTAGCTTTGTCTAATAACTAGAAAGCTCTCAATTGCTCCCAGGGTGTATTTGTTTCCTATGGCGGCTATAACAAATCATTACAAATTTGGTGGTTTAAAAACAACACCATTTTTTTTTCTGGAAGTCCGAAGTCAAAAATGGGTTTCATTAGGCAAAAATCAAGGTGCTGCAAGGCTGTATTTTTCCTGTAGGTTCTAGGGGAGAACTTGTTTTTTAACCCTTTTCAGCTTCTAGAGATCATCCATGTTCCTTGGTTCATGGCCTTCTTTCTCCATCTTCAAAATCATCAGTGTTAAGTCAAGACCTTCTCATAGAGCAATCAACCTGGTTCTCTCTCTCTTCTACGTCTCTCTTCCATCTATAAGAACCCTTGTGGTTACACTGGGCCCATGTGGATAATCCAGGATAATCTTTCCATCTCAAAGTCAGTTGAATAGCAACTTCAATTACATCTGCAACCTTAATTCTCTTTGCCATGTAATGTAACATAGTTACAGTTTGGGGGATTAGGTTGTGGACCACTTTGAGGACTATTATATGTCTACCATACAGGGCCATAAACTTTTTTAATCTATGGACACACTAAGGATGAGACAGAGATAGAAGGAGAGGTAGAAAAGCAGAGACAGAAATAACGATTAATATAGACTGAGGGAGAGAGATGGGAAAAAAAGGGGAAGGGAAGAGGAGAGGACAGAAGAAGAGAAGAGAAGAAAAGGAAAAGAGAGAGAACAATTCCACCAGCTCGAGCAGGTACAACGCATCTGGATTGGTTTTTATGTGGATCCCAGATATACAGCATAATGTCCTTTTTATCTTGGGAGCCAAATGAGTATCTCAAATAATGAGACATTATTGAGAATGGCCAGAATTTTCAATAATTCAGGCCTGAGCTCTTTAAGTAAAAGTAACCTTGAGCCAAAATTTAAGCTACTACAATATCATCAGTCTTTATACTTAAGGTCTACACACTTCAAATAAAGTGTCACTCCAGATTGACCATTAAAAGGTTTTTTGAAAGGAGCTCTTATTTATTCACAAACCTGTTCTTGATTGAGTACAAGCCATTCTCAAAATCTTCTGAACTTGGAGGGAGGGCTTCAAAAACTGGCTTCCTCTAGGATTAGTGATTTTGACCTTGTTAGAACCTGTAATCTCTTACTCTCTCTTGGACTAGGGATGCCCTCTTCCTTCTTTGCTAGGTTTAGTGAGCAGTGAGGTAACAGTAATTTCATTTTTCTTTTATATTGTGAGACTGTATTATCTGTATAAAGGCCCATTTCTCTTAGGTCCATTTTCTTCTGTACATATCACCCCTTTTGGGGGATGCTTCCTCCACTCTGCTCTGCTTAGAACTAAAGGAAGTGTACTATTATTCCTGAAAAAACAATGCAAAACAACTGTCCTCACCTTCTCTATTACCTAGAGCCCCTTTCAGCAGTATAACTCTTCCAGTATTTGAAAAGGATGAGTCTTTGGAGCCATCTAGATCTGATTTCAAATCCCATTTTTGCTTTTAACAGCCATGTACTTTGAGAAATTAAATCCTTTGTAACTCTGTGAGTCATTGTCTTTGCCATGAGGGCTACTTGTCACCAATGGCCGGTGGACATTTTATCTCCCATTCACTCATTGACACCTACAATGTGCTTCCGTGGTGGCTCAGCAGTATGTATGAGACACAGGTTTGATCCCTGGGTTGGGAAGATCCCCTGGAGAAGGAGATGGCAACCCCCTCCAGTATTCTTGCCTGGGAAACCCCATGGATAGAGGTTTGATGTATGAGACACAGGTTTGATCCCTGGGTTGGGAAGATCCCCTGGAGAAGGAGATGGCAACCCCCTCCAGTATTCTTGCCTGGGAAACCCCATGGATAGAGGTGCCTGGTGGGCTACAATCTAGAGGGTTACAAATGGTCAGACATGGCTTAGTGACTAAACAACAACAAATAACATGTGCTACACATATGTATGATATGAACACAGAAGTGAACATAGTCAGCACATGTTGCCATGTTGCTATTTGCCATGTTGCCCTGTCTAGAGTGGAAGACATATTAAAGAGCTAAGGACAGTGTAGTGAGCATGGTGCAAAGTTGTGTAAAGGGTAGTAGGCAAGAGGTCAGGTAGGGAATCAAAGATTCTTATAACTCCATTAAAATTTTACTGCAGGCATAAGTACACATGTCTACCTCTGATGGATGATAAACTCTTTGAGAGTGAGGACTGAGTCCTTTCCATCGGTGCAAACTTTTCAGACATACAAAGCAAAAGTTTAATAAAATCTCTGATAAGCCCAAGTCTTGGTGGACACTTTAAAAGTTATTGCTAAATGAAATGAACTCAGTTGATCATCATAGAAGAATGAGACTGTGGGCTCCTTCAGAGCAGCCACTACCTCCTTATTAATCTTGGTACCCTTAATATTTTGTTTAGAGGCAGGTGCAGAGCATATATGCAAAACATTATTGTTTAATAAATAACTAAACAAACCTAGAATCTAAACCTAGAATCTAAAAGTGCCTCTGTCCATCATGAAAATTCTCAAAGAAAAGAGAAGAAACATCCTTTACGAATGTTTGTGCTAACTGAACACTTAAAACTCATCATGAGTAAACATAATCCTATCCTAGTATCTCTTAAATATGCCCTGCATGAATAAGGTGTGAGTTTTACAATCTCATTTGCTCTATCTATGTAAAAGCTTTTTATTTGGCTTCAAAGTCTTCAACTTCACAGCAAAATTTCATTATGTCCCAGCTGAGTTCTGTTTAATGGAATTAAATTTCACCCTTTCTAATTATCTTTTGGAACAGACAATCTTTACAGAATAATTAGTAATAGAAGAACATAATGGATCATTGTCTTTATTACTGCAAAGAAATCCTAGATGCTGCTCTAAATCTTAAAAAAAGATCTCATGAAATATAAAATGTATTGAATCCTTCCTCTTAAATTATGTAACATTTAAACTTTGTCAACATAGCTTAAAGATGATGGGAGGTAATTATTTTCCTGCTTCACTTTAAATTATTTTATGAAACTACTTTAATGATCCCATTCAAATTAATTATGCTTACATTTCATTTTCAAGATTTTTATTGGTAGAACATTCTATTATCAAACACAATTTAAATGTACATTTTTCTCACACATCTGAAGATCTATTTTGCTTCCCTGAACAATTTTTTTTCTAGACCCTAACCTAACTTCATTAAATTGTACATACAAAATGTAAAAGAGGATTAAAAATATAGCTATTCAGTATTTTTAAAAATAAAGCCTAATTAAAAATCATTTCACTTACTTATTTAAAAAACCATAGTGCCTTTGGGAAAATTTCATAAAACAGTTCAATGAAAAAGAAATATCCAAACATAGGTAGTTAAAAAAAAAAAATCACCAATACCAGAAAATCTTTTTCCTCTCTAAACATTCAATCAGTTAAAACTTACCTTTATAAATGGAAGATAGAAAATGTAGAAAATTGAGTTAGGGTCCTTCTTGGACTTCTAGTCTTTATAGTTTAATTTGTTGAGAATTTAAAATTACAGTAATTGCCCTTAAATAACTGACATTATTTGACACTACAACAACAGAGGAGTGGAAATGACTGACAAACACACAAAAGACTTTTGTTATCTTTGTTTGTCTGCCTGAATAAATCTCAACAAGTATTTCAAAGATTTAAATTTATAGCATACTTAATCGCCATTAGATGGCCAATCCTATTGGCTTTCAGCTACATTTCACTGACACTCAACATATTTGGTATCAAGTTCTTTAACATATCTAGTTTGTCTAAACAGCTATCTTTAAACTAAATTATTACCTCTAAATTAAACATTTTGATAAAATATGTGGAATTAAACAGAATTAACTTGAGTTAAGTAGAGCCCCTTCTTTTTTGTTCCCCTATATTGAGGACTGGATTGTGGGGGAGAGGGGAGGTTTGAAATAGTGATTTTGAAAAATGTAACTGAGTACTCACCCACCATAAATGATGGTAAGTTGGTTAATATTTGGATTAATGATTTATTTCTTAACAAAGCAAATGAATTTAGGAAGTTGATATTTGAAAACCATGTATTGTGACTTCAATATCAAATAGAGGTCACTCAAAAAAAACATGTCTGCCATATAATTTAGAATTCCTGCAAAGAATTTAGAATCTGAATGATATTGGTGGAAGGTTTTTAGAAAACTATTTTTATTTAAGTATTTAGTTCTTGTGTTTTACCACTTTGAAAATAAAATATGAACTACAAATGAAACATAATGAAATGAAACATAGACTACAAATTCCGTCTTGAAGGCCTCATCTTATTTCCTAGTGAAAATAAACACTCAAAGGAAACAATCAAGTTGTAATAATCCCTTAATTGGTATCACACTTTCCATTTTGCAAACTGTTTTCCCTAACATTCACTTGTCATTTACCTGACTTGTAAAAACTGTTCCCTTTTGTGTTTTAATTTTAATATCAAGCTTCATGTATACCAAAAGAAGAGACATGACTCATTCTAGGTCCATGATAATATATTGACTTTCTGTTGGTACAGTAAAGTAAGGAAATGCTACATACCACATAAAGAAGAGATTTCCGGGGGTGTGAGTACTAGTAAAACAGGAAATGTATTAAGTTTCTGAGAGGTCAAGGGGTTAGGTAATGAGGATGAATGGGGCGCAGGGGGCTTTAAGTTCAGTAGCGCAGGGTTCATTTCAGAAGAAAGATTCTCTGTTTTTCTTTATAGAAGTGTCCTCTTTGCCCTTTATTACTTATCTTAATGTATTTAAAAAATGCTAGATTTTTTAAAATCAGAAAACACATTTATTATTTGTACTGCTTGGGGTTAAGTACACAAAATTATGAATACTTGATTTTTCCTTTAGTCCTCTTCTAGTACTTCTATGAAGTTAAGGAAATAACACTTACTTTGGTTCTAAGGACTTTTCCTCTGGAGCTGTTTGGTCCATCTGAGCTATTTATGCTAACTGCTTAATTAACTAGTAGAAACTAGGATTTCATTCTTCCAACCAAATAGGGAAATTACCTTCTCTCATCCTTACACAGTACAGGTGTAAAGCCCCCATAGCTTTGTATCTGATACTATCATTGCAGTAGCATTCTTCCCCTATTCTTTCCAAATGGTAAAACCTGGGAACATATTTTTCTTGATGGTTAATGAGCATTTCACCCAATTTCACAGGAAACAAACCTATTTTCAAATCTGAAGTATTTCACCAACTCCTAAGTGTGAAATCATTGATGTCCTTTAGCTATGTCAAATTGAGCAACCCCAACCTTTGAGCTGAGGATGTTCAAAATTAGGATGCTAAATTCAAAATTAGGTATTGGTCTCTCTAAGACCAGAAAACTCTACCTTAATCCATAGTTACTCTAATATTTGATCCAGCATTTTAAGAGAGGTGATTGGTACAAGGTGAAAATTATTTTTAGGAACTTGAGGGTGAAATCCTAACTGATTGATCAGTTCCAAGTACCCAGTTATTAAAGTTTAATCTTAGTCATACACCAGTAGCAAGCAGAGTCTGATGTCTTCACCAGTTTCAGACAGTGAGCCTGGGTGCCTGGGTACTGGGCTTTCCTGTGAATGTAGCTTAAGCTGATAGGATCAGCAAACTTCCTAAAGCCTACTTGGTGGGGCGGGGGTGGTGGGGGGGGTGGGTGATGTTTTTCAAAGAGTCTCTAGGAAAACAAGGGAAGCAGAAGTCCCTAGTCTTTGGGGGTAGAAGGAAAGAGTGGGGAGGATGTAAAAAAACAAAAAACAAAAACAAACCTGCAACAAGGGATTAATCCCTTGTTGATTCTATTCCGACAGGAAAGGAGAATGTGTTCTTACATTGTTTTTCTCTTTAAAGATTCATTTGAGATAAATCTGTGTTCAAAATGAGGCTTAACAAAAGTGGGGAGGGGATGTTAGTCATGTGAATTCAGACACAGAAACATCACCTGAGGAATTATAAATTGATCAAATTATATACCAAACTAACTTTGCATTTAATTTTGCATCTCTGTGGGCAATTATTTGACTATTGTTGTTATAGATCATTCTTAATTTTAATATTATTATTTAAATATGTGTAGCAGAGTTAGAATAGCTTTACCACTTATTCTGGTAGCCTCTAGTAGCAACATTAATTTGGAAAGCAATGTTCAAATGGACTGCCTTGCTGTGTTTTGACTTATAAAAGCTCAACTCATTTATTAGTATTCTACTCAATGCAGGTTATATGGTTTGTCGCTTTTTACTAACAAGGTGTCACTAAATACCTTGACTCTGGATTGAGGTTATTTGAAAGATCACTTTTTACCAAACATGAGCAGGTATTCACTGCTCAAGTGAATTCACTTTGTTCTTATCACACTTAAGAAATAAACCAGCTTATTTCTACAGTTACACTTCAGAAGCACTGATCTGTTGTCATTAATTATCTTCTTTATGTTATTACAGATTCTCAGGATGAAAACAGAAAAGTTTCTTCATAGTTTGCTTGCTATCAGAGCTCAAGTAAATTGATTAATTTTTTCTGGCTTAAAATAATTTTTTAACACTAAATGAGAGAAAAAAGCAAATAGTATCTGTGTTATTTTTTTGCATGATGCAATTCTAGATGGGTGATATGTCAAGACTTGTATATATATATGTATATACATATATATATATATCCATGTATATATATATGTATATACACATATATGTGTATATACATACATATAAAGAAGCACAGTCATTTGTAATAATTTTAGTTAAAAATACATTTTTTAGCAACAAAATGATCTGTTTGGAGACATATTTTAATTTTTTAACAAACCTCATGTCCACGATTAATTCCATTGCTACCAAATAAATTGTTAGAGCAATACATTAAGAATCATAAATATCTTTTTGCAACTGAAAACATTTAAGAGTTGAACTTAATAAAATGTTACAATGATAAAACTTAGGGGGGAAACACAAACACAAATAAAATTTAAGTTGAGTGCATATTCTATTGTTGCCTGTCAAGGGGAATAAACATTTTCATATTTATTTCCTCTTTTTAAGTATAACTAATAACTATAATTTTTCCCTCCTTAGTTCTATTTGACTCTTCTTAATTAACTGTTCTACCTAGCTAGAGGGTCAAACAAACATACTAGTATTTTGCTAAGTTGCAAACAGCAACATTAGAGGGAAATAGTATTTGATCTGCCAGCTCCTGGATATCTAGCTGTTGATCTCAGTCATACACAGAGATTCTCAGTCACACCCAGGAAACAAAAGGTCCAGAACAGTAGGGCTTTCTTTTGAAAGTAGCTGTATGCTGGCTATTAAATGTTAAGGCTGGTTCTATGCAAGGAAATAGTTTTATTTGCTCCTCTTAGAAAACCCCTTGTATTTGGAGCACTCCTATACTGAGAAAAGCATTCTGGTGCTTTTTGAGATAATCATATGTTCCTCAGGGTTTTGTTTTGATTTCCTATTAAACCAAACTGCACATAATGTTGGTAGGGATGGCTCAGATGTGATCAACCTCGTGGTAAAGCACAATAATATCTAAACCCTTTTTCATGCCCTGCTGTAACACCAGCAATGGCAAACAGCATTTAGTGAAGACTTGCACCAGTAACAGGCGCTGAATATATAGCAGATACTGCAAATGTTACATGAATGACACATTGCAACAAACTCATGAGAAACATATTATTGCACTTCCCATTTTATGGATGAAGAAACTGAGACTCAGAGGTAGTAACTTGCCAGAAGTTTTAGAATTAAGACAATACACAGATCTATAAACTTCCCAACGGACACCTAATAATGAAAGCTTTACCTAATAATGGAAAAGCTTTGCAGAGCATTTCTATTCAGGACAGCTCCACAAACTACTGTAACCAAAGAATTTTCCAGTTTGAATTAGTCACTTGTTTAAAATGTGGGCTGATTCCTGACCTTGCTTAAAGCATTAACAGAGCAGCTGCCTGTGTTTTCTGCTGCTGCATCAGGTAAATGGAAGGTTCCTCACCACTTACTGTGCACATCAGTCTGTTTTTCTGTGTAGGTTTTATGTTGATGCTTTTCTAAATCTATATTTCAGAGTGTGAACCAGATGAAAAATTTAAAAATAAAAGGACACAATGGTGTTTTAAGAAGCACCCTATTTGCTGAATGTCAAACTTTTTCATAGATAACAAGTGTGATATCTTTTGCTAAATCTTCAAGAAACTTCAAATACTGGATTACTTATATATGAAGGATGAGTCTATACAAGCATTTATTTCTCACTAGATTTACCAGTCAATAAACAAAAACTTTCATCTTCCACATGCACAAGTCTTCTAGTATGCAATTCAGGATTATCGTACTCTCTTCTTCTCAAATTTTCTTTTTCCCCTCTGTTAAATTAATGCACAAAAGACTGAGGAGGGATTGCCACAGTACAAACAAATATGTAATATAATTTAGCAATTGCAAAATGTATTAAAAATGGCACCATAAAAAGTCAAGACTCCTGGAAGCAAATCAATCAAGCAAATTACTTGTATTTGTGTTAGTTTTTTTTTTTTTTTAAGGTTTTACTTCTTTTTTTTCTGCCCACAAGATTTTCCTGTGCCTTAACGTTTTTATTTTTATTACTATTATTATTTAATCTAGTTGACACATTATTTTTGTAAAAAGACAACGAGATGGACAAGTTGGCCTCTGACTTTGGAGAAAGTTATTAATCAGTCATTTGAAGCAAATAGACTGGAAAATAATTTGTGGCTCATATAAGTGACAAAATATCTTGAACTTGAAGACATTGTTTCTAGCAGATGTTTGGGAGTTGAAAATTCACACAACTTTGATTATTAATGATAGTGAATCCAAATGCAGTGGCAGCAAATGTTCCCTTTTACAGCTCTTATAATGATACTAGCTCACATTTATTGAGGACTTACTATGCATTGAGGTACTGTTTAAGTACTTACATGCATTATCTCGTTTAGTCTTCACAAAAATCCCTATGTGGGAGGTACAATTATTGACCTCATTTTACAGATGATAAAATTGAGAGTGAAAGCCATAAGGTCGCTTGCTCAACGCTATACACTTAACTGTTACACCAAGATCAGTTTGACCCAAAACTTGGGAGTCTAACCTTCAGTACATCCCTGCCTCCTACACTCAGAATCCTAAAACATTCCAGCTAAATTCACTGTCTGAGATTCCAGGCTAGTCCCTTTTTTCTACAGATAAAGAAACTGAAGTTTTTAAAAATTAACTATTTTGTCCATCCTCCTAGTAACAAATTAGTGACTTAGCAGGACTAGAACTCAGATCTCCTGCCTTCAATGCCACACAAGACACCACTCTATCATTTAGTGAAATCTGCATCACCCAGGAGACTAGAACATCAGCTTTGTAGTTTAACACACCAGATAAAACAGCAAAGAGCTAAATTCAGGTTGCTTCTGTGTTTTCTAACTTGCAGCTGCTTCATTGCAGGATCATACAACACATGATGCGACAGGGACTTAAAGCCACACATAAAACATATTAAATGTAGTCGGCAGTGATGAGATTTGGTACCAAATAAGAAGCTTTAATTAATTTTAAATGGTGCTTTTCATAGTGTCAAAAGCTCAGTCCACTGAAGTGGAAAAGGGGGTTGGAATGGTGAGATCCTAGCAACCCAGCTAATCTGGGCCCTTCTGAGCAAGCTCATTTGGAATTCTTACATCAGTGCATCGGCACGCCGAGGTGGGGCTCATGGGGACAAACAAAATAGCAACCCCAACTCGGGCACCACTCAGAATCCCACATCCCGGGGAGGCCTGAGAGCTCAGCTGTATTAAGGGGCCGTTGGAGTTTCCCTGTTATTTGTCTACTTTTTGAGGATTAGAACTTCCGCTGGGCTGTGTTCATCTGTGCTGAGAATTTAAACTCGGTGCATGCAACAACAAGAACAGTGAGATCTCCTAGAAATGTTCAAAAAGAAGCCTGTCTTGACTTTTAAAAGCTTTCAGATGCACAAAGAGAAGTAAATTGAGGGGTTTCCGATTTCTTCTGGGAGTCAACATTGGGTGGTGGTTTCTTTTTTTGTATTCCCCCCACTTCATGAGACTTTGTTTTTAAAACTGTGATAATGCAGATATTCACCATGTGGATCCAGTTCAGAGGTATCATGTTAGAAAGGCCACAATATTCATGTGGTTCTTAAGCATTTTCACACATGTGCACATGAACCTTTTTGTTCTTCTCCATGACACAGAAACAGGAATTATCACTGAGGTCCTTCCTCACAGAGACTGTGGAACATATAGTAAGGATTCTTTGAAAACTATTAGGAAACTACATGACTCAGTTCTCTGGCTATACAGCTTAAGAAACTGAGGCTCAAGTATTACGGCAAGGATAAGGACACATATCCAGATTTCCCCATTTTTCTCTTCATTACTATAAGTTGCAGCTCATTATTTATAGGCATCACTTATAAAAGCAGCATATAAACAATAGCAAGTTGTCAGTTGGGAGTGGGACATATTTACTTTTAATACAACTACGCTTTGCACACACATCGACAATGATAATGATACTACAAATCATAGTGAGTTTTTTGCCAATGATGCACTCATTTGGGTCAACAACCATGAACCAAAAATTTTTTTCTCCCTGTTCTTTTAGCTTACATAAATGTACACCCTGTCACCATGAAAATAACTAACTACAATATAATTCTAAGTTTCTGATGGTCATCCATTTATGACCAATAAGCCTTTATTTTTCCATACGCAAGCTTGATTCTCTTTTGTCCTCTACAGAGAAAAGGAGTGAAACACCACCCATTCCCTACTCATGTTCTCTGTTCCTTTCAAATATACAAGGGTCTGTAGAAACAGAGGACAGTTCTGCAGCCTAGGTGAGTAGTTATTAGCGGTGGGAATTGCAGACAAAACAATTTAGGCAAGCATCCAAAAGTACAGGCCTATCCAGTGGTCTACACTCTGAAAAGGAACTAGAAATGATCAGATTTCCATCACAGGATTTTTAGAAACTTGATATTTGCAAGACTGAAAATATTTTAAGGAAATTCTTTCTTAAGGTGTTCCTAGTTTTGTTTTTTTTTTTTTAATTTCTAGCTTAGATTCAATTAGAGTGAGGAAGTAGAGAGTAAATAGAATAATAATTGTACTTTGTATTAAATTAGAGGAAGAGCACAACATTGATTTTTAGTGTTAGTTTTTAACATTTGAATATTAATGAAAAATCTCAAAAACTCAGGTCAACTCTTTACTTGGGGTTTGACTTTTTTGTTGTTGTTGTTGTTAAGGATGTTTGAGATATTCTTCACAGTTATTTAAGTCATTCCATTCACTCTGTCTTGAGTATCCAAATGTCACCCCCACTGCCCGCTTCCCCCACTAGTTCCCTGCAAACAATCGGATTTTCTTTTCCACTTGACCCTCTGCCTCCTTAATCACAGCCCAAATATGAGATGCTGGCACTGGTGCAGTTATACTGTATTTTTATATTGAGTTTTATCTTCTTGGTCTGATCTATCAATCATGCAATTCAGAAGGAAAGAATAAAATTGAAGGGAGCCTGCTTATCTTGTTTTATTAGTAGCTCTTACCATAGAAATATTTTATATAGCACCCATTCAATATCTACTGGGTTTAATATATATATCATGCAGTTTTCAAAAGCCAGAATGTTCTTGGCACACATGAAGTATAAAGCTACCAAATATTACAATAACGGAATCAATAGAATGTATAAATAGATATCTACTTTGCCCATCTGCACAGCTAAAATGCAAATAATGTATTAATTACAACTCTGAACAGAAGAAAAACGAAGCTTAACACTAATCTGAAAACATTCTTTTTTGGCATGTAGGAATGTACAGTATGAAACTGTCTCCCTTAACTACTTAGTAACTAAGTAAGTAATCACGAAACAGGTAGCAGACATTACAGGTATGGAAAACGGAGGGTGATGTGGGGGTGAGCGTATGGGGAGGAATCCAAAAATGTGTCAGTGGAAAAGTAGTAACTTTGTATACATTTTTAATCATTGCTGAAAAAAGAGTAAAGAACTTTTGTTAGCCTAATATAAGTTCAACAACAAGAGAGTAAAGGTTAAGAATCCTACTTTCAGCTCTAGTGTGGAATTAGAAGTCCATTCGCCCATCAATACACAGGGGATTTGCACATGAGAATGGGAGTTACATGAGCAAAGCTTTCAGGGATCTGTGAGAAAATAAACTCTAACAAGAATATTTGAACTACATTTTACAATAGACTGATCATCAAAAAAGACGTGTGTGGAGATTTTAATATTTCAAGAGCCATCTACAAATATACATCTAACTGTATAGACAAGTATGTAAATATATATATAAACTGTACACATGTATATTTGAAATCTGCATGTATCGGTATAGGCACTAACTCTAGTCAGTACAACTAACTAACTTATTAAATTCTCCCACTGTTTTTTGTTACTGAACACAATCACAGCACTTGAAATTTCGTTTAAACGACTGAAGTGATACTACAGAAAATTTCAAATGCACTTCATATGAATTTTTCTTTTACTTTCTTCTTTTTCTTCTTTTTTGAGTCTCCTCAACCACAAAACGCACATATACATGCTCATTGCAATTTTTCTCACTTGAGTCTTTCCAAACAATGGATGTAAGCATCTCTATTTTTCTTTAAAAGAGACCCAAAGAGGCAAATCTTCCATTTTCTTCTGCAGTAGCAGTTTGAATTTTAGCATGCAGATTTTAGCATAAAATGTTCTTCACTGTGGGAAAAGGGGTGTGTTACAGCAAAATTAAAGCAGACAGTTCTACTAGCAGACACATTATAATATTAAAACCTGTAAGGACACAGGTGACAGGCTCTCTTTTATGAGATGATTTCAGTCCTTCACTGAATCTGTTTGCTCAGTCCTAGAGCAACTTGTTGATAAGAGGAAGTCTTTGGTGAGAAATGGCATGAAAAACAATGAAAAGCATCAGATTTAATAAAGTATCTAAGCAAAGTCTTAAAATGACACCCACACTATGAAGGGAAAGCCAAATTTGCTTTTTCTGAGGGGAATTTGTGTTTGTCAGGAAGGGTTCCTGGAGGCTTTGTTTGGAGGCCTTGATGTGTGACCAGTGCGCCACAGGCCGCGCTTCACCCTTGCCCTCCTCTACCCCGCTCTGCCCACCCATACCGACACCGCAGGGGGAAGGGTTTCAGAGCAGAAAGAATCAAAAGCTGAGGGACGGGGGAAAAAAAAAAAAGTGCTTTTCAGGGTCTGATGTGTGGGAATCAAATGAGAGGCCTAGCTCAAATCCGGTCGCCAGGCAACCAAAGTGATATGCTGAGGGAATATCATTAAAGTTGGAAAGTAAGCAGTCTCTCTGAATTAGTAAACCAACCACAGGACGGACGACACACCCGAGCTCTATCAGGGCTGGAGTGCCATTTCTCCAAGGAGGACGAGCGGGGGCTTTGCTAAGTTAAAGGGGGAACCCAGAGGGAGAGGGAGAGAGAGAACGCAGCTGATTTGTAGAGTTTTTTCATAAAAAAAAGACAATGGCTGTCCAGACATGGAGTTGGTGGTGAAATATGGTAACTGCCACGGCTGCAGCTGGCTCTCTGACACAAGATTAATAAGTTGCCGTTTCCTAGCCGACCAGAACCTAGTGGGAACTATCCAGCATTTTATCTTGAATTGTGGGTAACAGCCTTACTGCAAGCTGGCCTAGTTTACTGCTCTGTTTTTTCCAGATCTCCCAAAGTGCAGCAAACATCTGTGACTCTAATGAGGTCATCATTGAGGGTGTCCAGAGAGCCAGGCCCTGAGAACTGACCTCACCTCTGCCTGAACATAAAGTACCAGTGCTGTGGAGAAGCAGGACAAATTAAATAGGGGGAGCCGGCACTTGGCTGTAAGTTAAGCTCTTAAGAAACTTTTTGCTGTGATTAAAAAAAGAGAAGGAGTGGGAGAGAGAGAGAAAGGGAAAGAAGTTTGAGGTTCAAAAATGACAGTACAACAAAGCAATAGCGAGCCTACAGAATTAGATTTAGGCCTCGCTGATGAATATTATCACTGACGTGAACAAGCAAAGCTTATCTGGCCTTCCTTCTCGAAAGGCTGAGTAAAGGTGAATTGCCAGATTCTGCATTTTACCACATTTTGGTGGTAATGGCTCAGAGACCTACATGATTTAAAATGAAGTCTTGGTGAATTCAACCCCACAGCACATAAATGTGTTTCTGACCAAAAAAAAATTGCAAACACTATGTAATATGCCATATCATTTATAAGTAATTTGACTTATAGACACAGAAAACAAATTAAACTTCTCTGAATAGGTCTTTACCCCTTCCCACCCCCTAGTTATTCCAACAATCACAGTTTTTATAAATCACATCACCAAACAAACATGCAAACACAACCCAGAACTGCATTCAAACAATGAAAAATAATAATTTTGTTTAGTCTTCTAAGGCAAGAATATCCAACAGATGACTCTACCTACTGCTTCCTTTAAAAACTCCATTCTTACAGGATGATAAATGTAAGTTTCCAAAGGCAGGAAAATGTTTTGGGGGAAAAAAAAAACATTTCCTGAAATTGTCCCTATCATTTTATTTATAAATACATTGGCCACATGTTGATTATGTATTGTCCATTTCAGCCACATCTGCCCACAGAGAATAATCAAGGCAGTGGTGACAGCTTTGATGTGTAAGGAAACAGTGATGTGAATAAAGTCCAGAAGGAGAAAAAAAAAAAGATGGAGGTCATCTTCAGAACTCGTCTAGAAACCTTAATTTGCTTGTGTTAACTCACTCTGTAAGCAGATATATTTTTCCCTGAGATAAAATCAGTGAGACCCAAAAGGCTATATCCTGGTACTTTTATAATGAGTTTTTATTTTGGAAAAGTGGGAATATTATGATGAGATTAAATTTGCCAAGTTTATATTTTATTTAAACCAGGCTTCCCTGGTGGCTCAGAGGGTAAAGCATCTGCCTGCAGTGCGGGAGACCTGGGTTCAGTCCCTGGGTTGGGAAGATCCCCTGGAGAAGGAAATGGCAACCCACTCCAGTATTCTTGCCTGGAAAATTCCATGGACGGAGGAGCCTGGTAGGCTACAGTCCACGGGGTCACAAAGAGTCGGACACGACTGAGCGACTCCACTTTAAACTCTTTTTTATATTTTATTTGCATATTACTATCATTTTGTAGACTGGATCTAATGCAAGAGATACAGAAGACTAGTAATAGAGAAGCAACCGCTTTCTCCAAACCCAGTAAATGGTGCACAAAACTCTCAGCTGACTATGTGATGTAGGAGTTCAGGAATGAGAGGGCAGTAGTGGATGGGCTAGCCAGAGAAAGTGGTAGCCACTTCTGATTGATACTGAGTCTTTTCGTCGAGATAGCAAGAAGGGAATCAAGGTGTTGTCCTAAGCTTAACTCGAGTGATGGACATTATGAAATGGAGATGGTTATAAACATGTGCTTAAAATGTAGGACATGTGAGATGAAGGGTCTAAAATAGTAGTGCTAGAGAGAAGTTCTAGTACTACCTGCAAGTCCCTCGATAAAGGCCATTTCACCACAGAAAAAAGGCACCTGCTCCTTATTCAAGGCCCCAAGCTAGAGTTGAGACAGAAAGAGAGGCTTACAGAACAAACCCACCTCTGCTTGCATGTGGATTGGGGAGAGGAGCTTTTGGGGGACTGAAGTCTCTTGCATTACACTTTCGCTCAACTCTCAGGAAGGGCTTGGCTAATGCCTATTTGCAGGCTGAGTTTATTTTTTAAATGCAAATGAAGGAAGTGTTGCAGTTCAGCTTTGCAAACAGTTTTCAGAAATCCTGTTGGCCTACATTTAGCTGGAAAGCAGCACCCGGTACCAAGAGTAGGGGCTCAAACAATCAAGCAGTTGTTTGCCTCACTCACATTCCTGAGGCAATCTGGTTCCAGCTGAACTCCTTGGGAACAGTCTGGGCTATGTACCCCTGGGGCATCTGCCCCAATTAGCACTGACCCTTGGGAGCCTCCTTACTGGCCCTAGGTCACTCCCAGCCTCTTGGATTCTGGGTAAACCAGATTACTGTAGGAGCCTCTAGGCTTTCCACAGCCCCAGGGAAAACGGGACATCCAGGATGGCCAACAGGAACTCAGTAACCTTGTCCACCTCTGGTTCTCTGAACCAGAGACACACACAGTGGTGGGATCTTCCTCGTGACTGAGGAACAACAGGGAAGAAAGCTCAGAGAGAGTCTGGCCAGGCTAAACTTTGTAATGCACAGAGCAAGTCCAGGCTGTGGAATTTCACAAAACTGGGTTTGGCTCTTGGATCTTTTCTGTCTAACTGGGTGACCTTGGGCAAGTCAGCAAACCCTACAAAACTTTAATTTTTTTAAGTGTAAAATGGCGACAAAATTATCTGATCTGTCCTGCAGTGTCTTCAAGACTTTAAGGTGGTCAATAAAATGCCTGACTCATAAAATGTTGCCAGTAAATGAGACTTAGTTGCGAAAACTAAAACTCACCATGTCTGATCAGGACAATACCACTCCTGAGAAAATCAGAGGCCACATAATTATTCAAATCCCTCTGTTTTGCTGTGGTTCATGATCAGTTTGTGATCGGCCCTTCCTTTCTGAGAAAGCATAATTTACAATTTACAGTTACAATAATACAATCATAATTTGCGATAATTGACGATTAGTTTTTGTGCCTCTCTCCACTCAGCACTTCTAGGCACACTGGGGGTGACAGAAGGAATATATGATGTGATCTCCAGCTTTGAGACTCTAACTGCAAGAACAAAACTGACAGATCATGAACCAATTCAAGAACAGTTAAAGGCATCAAACTGCACAGTCCTGAGTAGTGCGAACGGAGCGGGAAGGAGGGGAGAAATCTGCATGGGCTGCCATGGTCAGGGAAAGCACCACAGAAGCATTGGGTTTGGCCGGTATTTACTGAGTGTCTACCATGAGCTGGATCCTGAGAGAGGTACCGATAAGGAGGAGACTTTCTCTAAGAAGCTTAGAACCTAGTCTGGAGAAAGACCCATTAATATCCCACTTCAACATACTGCAGTGAGTGCTAAGAATGGACTTGGAGGAGGAAAGTACTGTAAGAATATGGAAGAAAACTGGCTTAGATTGATTTTGAAGGAGAAGTTGGGTTTAGGTAAATATCAATGCAAGGCAGGTGGATCAGCATAAACAAAGATATAACAATGGAAACAATCAAGGTACTCGTGTGTGTGTGTGTGTGTGTGTGTGTATGAGAGAGAGAAAAGGGAGAGAGAGCAGAGCAAGTTCAGGAGAGGAACAGGGCATGTAATTGGAAAGAAAAATAGAAATTCTAAAATTAGATGCAAGATTTAAAGAAATTGCTGTTCAATCACTCAGTCGTGTCCAGCTCTTTGTGACCCTATGGACTGCAGCATGCCAGGCTTCCCTGTCCTTCATAGTCTCCTGGAGTTTGTTCAACAAACTCCATGTTTAACATGTTTAACTCATGTCTAACAAATTGGTAATGCCATCCAACCATCTCATTCTCTGTTGTCCCCATCTCCTCCTGCCTTCAATCTTTCCCAGCATCAGGGTCTTTTCTAATGAGTTGGCTCTTTGCATCAGGCACCCAAGATTTAAAGAAGAACCTTTTCTAAATTCTATTTCTCTTATAAATGAGGCAGATGATCATGCTAAGAGGCAAGCATAGGTTATAAAGTCCAAGAGAATTCTCAGATATGGCTTTTGTGAGTGACCCAACAGGATAGAGGTCAGCTATGAGGGCTTCCCTGATAGCTCAGTTGGTAAAGAATCCACTTGCAATGCAGGAGACCCCAGTTTGAGTCCTGGGTCAGGAAGATCCACTAGAAAAAGGATAGGCTACCCATCCCAGTGTTCTTGAGTTTCCATTGTGGCTCAGCTAGTAAAGAATCTGCCTGCAATGCGGGAGACCTGGGTTCGATCCCTGGGTTGGGAAGATCCCCTGGAGAAGGGAAAGGCTACCCACTCCAGTATTCTGACCTGGAGAATTCCATGGACTGTATAGTCCCTGGGGTCACAAAGAGTCAGACATGGCTGAGTGACCTTCATTTTCATATGAGGGTATTCACATTTGAATACACTCCTCTTTCCCATAGAAAAACTTCCCAGGCTAGTGAAATCGACCACAGTGGGACTGGAACCAAGGGTGATTTTGTGAGTTGGTTTTCTGGTCAAGGTCTTCTCTTGGAAATTAATCAGGAAAGTAGAGATCTGGACCCAGGCTCCCCTAGGAGAAAGAACTGACCAGGCATTGGGCCTGGGCTAGAAGTGGAGGGACTGTGGAAGCTGGGACACAGAAAGTATTTCTGGAGTTGACTGAGATAAAGAAGTTAGAACTAAAGACTTCTTTAGTTTCAAAGCTTTCTGAAGACCTCAATATCCCAACCCAATTCCCAGCAAGTCCTCCCTGCTTCTCTGCCTGAGTCACTGACTATCCTGGTAGATCCCCACTGGCTTTGCTGTCTGCACTGCACACTGGGGCCAAATCAGAATGGTGTTGAGCTTCTGACTCATTCCTGACTGGGTTATCAAGGCTCTGTCTTACGGAATTACACTTGATGATAATCACTGAACCACAGTAGCCCAGGAGGTCTCCCCTATTAGAATAAATGCTCCTTTGAAGAGAAGTATGAGCAATCACAGATTTCTTTCCTTAGTACAAGAGATCTGGAGATATTTACTTGCTCCCACCATGAGGACTGGGCATAAACAGACAGTAGTTCTACTGTGTGGTTATTTAAGGGGCTTGGGAAGATCAAACTGTTGAAATACAATAACTCTATACAGCCTAAGAATCATTTGGGTTTTCCCCTTCCTCTTTAAATCAACAAACATTTATTAAGCACCTATATTGGGAGCTGGTGGTTCAGACAGTAAAGAATCTGGCTACATTGGAGGAGACCCTGGATCAGGAAGATACTCTGAAGAAGGGCATGGCAACCCATTCCAGTATTCTTGCCTGGAGAATCCCCATAGACAGAGGATCCTGGTGGGCTACAGTCCATGGGGTTGCAAAGAGTTGGTCAGGACTCAGTGACTAAACACAGCACAGCACATGAGCTAGACACTGTGTGAGTTACAGTCGTCATTCTCCAAAACTCACAGTCAAGTGGAAGAGACAAATGGAGTGAGAAGAGCTGTTAGACATAAGCGACACAGAGGGAACCCAAAGGAGTGAGCTTCCCCGGTGGCTCAGACAATAAAGAATCTGCCTGCAGTACAGAAGACATGGGTTTGATCCCTGGGTCGGGAAGATCCCCTTCCTGATCTACCTGGAGAATTCCATGGACAGAGGAGTCTGGCTACAGTCCATCGGGTTGCAAAGAGTTGGACATGACTAAGTGACTAATACTTTCACTTTTGGGATTGGAAAAGGTTACAGGGAGAGGAGACAGAAAACACAACATGAAATAGTTGGCCTGGTTGTGTGCAGGGACCTGTGGGACAGAAAGAGCTGAAGAGGATGGGCAGGTAGATGTCAAGCTATGAAGAGACTTTCACAGCAGTCTAAGCCAAGGTTTTGCCTCTCTGGTGATAGAGCATCACTGAAAGTCTCAAACAAGGAAGTGGCACATTCAGTACTGTGTTCTACAGCAATCTTCTGGCAGGCAGACACCTTCAGAGATGGAAGTGGGACATGGAGAGACTACCAATCTGTGTATCAGACAATGAAAATATTAATTACCCTTCTATCAAACTAGTCAATCCTAAAGGAAATCAATCCTGAATATTCACTGGCCAGACTGATGTTGAAGCCCCAATACTTTGGCCACCTGATCTGAAAAGATGAATCATTGGAAAAGACCCTGATGCTGGGAAAGATAGAAAACAGGAGTAGAAGGGGATGACAGAGGACAAGATGGTTGGATGGCATCACTGACTCGATGGCCATAAGTTTGAGTGAGCTCCGAGAGGTGGTGAAGGACAGGGAAGCCTGGTATGCTGCAGTCCATGGGGTTGCAAAGAGTTGGACTCAACTGAGCCACTGAACAACAGTAACAATAAAGAATACTGAGACTCCAGTTAGTTGATCTAGTTTTCATGGCTCCCCATTGGAGTTTCTCAAGGACAGGTACCCATATTTCTTATTTGGGCGTGCTTCCCTTTGTCTAGACAACCACCTGGTCTATTACAGGCACTTGCAAAATGCCAGCTGAATCCATGGCAAATAGAGGGTAAGAAACTAGGCCTCAATGCTCCAATCTGAGGCTTTTTCTACACACTGGTTCTCCGAGAGACTTCAATTTGGGAGATGAGGATAGGCTGGAGTAGCAGTTAGATGTAATATACAGCCCGGCATTATGAGGTATGCTGTGTGAATGCTGAGCAAGCAGACTAGTCTGGACAGAGCAGAGCTCAGCAGAGGTTAAAAAGGAAGTGTCCCCTTCAGTTTCAGGGGATTGTTCAAGCAAGAACCACTTTGTCAGGAGCTGCAGCCATTAGATTACTGAAGAGGTGAACTTTGGGCAATGCCGAGTCAGGAAGAGTTCCAGGGGTGGAGGCGGGGCTGGGGAGACAGAGACGTTTCTAAGAGGGAAGAGAGACTCAGGAAGGAGAAGGCAGGAGCCTCACTTTGACATTTAACTGCTAATCTGCCTCTACCTCACTCTTCCATCCCCAAAGTGAGGAGCTTTTTTTCTCTTATTTCCTGTCAGGCGAGTTCAGTTTGCCATTAGGCACCTAACAGATCCTGTCCGCTCAGAGAGTGAAACCAGGGTGCGAGAATGTGGGTGTGGGCTGCAGAGCGCAAGACTACGTGGGCTCCGGGGTCTGAACTCTGCGATCTTTTGGCCTTAGTTTCCTCATCTGTAAAATGGAAATAATAATAGTAACTGTGTCATAAAGTTGCTGTGTGATAGATGATGTTTGTCGGGAGTTTAGTACAGTTTCTGACACAAGGACTGAAAAAAGGATGACTATTGATTATTTTTAGGAGCTGGGGAGGAGAGAAGGTGATGCAAGAATCATGGGTGGTTCCAAAGATGTATCTAACTCTCATCCACTACATTAAACTCACTGGGCAATGGTTCTTCAAGGGCCTGAGGGATCTGGCCCCATCAGGACTTATACAGCCATCTGAGGCAATGTAGGAGGAAAGGCCCTGGTGACTGGTGAGGGTGTGGAGCCAACAAGAGACTGCTCAAGGGGCCTTGGGGTTCTCATCCATGAACTCAAGAACCAACAGCTTGAGGGAGTGCTAAGAAATCTGTTTACATACTTTTTGAAAAATATCAGACTAGCTAAAACTGGAAAGGAAAAGAAATATGGTCATTTCCTCAGGTCATCAACCCTAATATTGAACCAATGCTGGTTCTTAGTTTTTCCAGTAGTCACGTATGAATGTGAGAGTTGGACCATAAAGAAGTCTGAGTGCCCAAAAATTGATGCTTTTGAACTGTGGTGCAGGAGAAAACTCTGAGAGTCCCTTGGACAGCAAGATCAATCCTAAAGGAAATCAACCCTGAATATTCATTGGAAGGACTGATGCTGAAGCTGAAGCTCCAATACTTTAACCAGATGATGCGAAGACTCATTGGAAAAGACCCTGATGCTGGGAAAGATCGAAGGCAGGAGGAGAAGGGGACAACAGAGAATGAGATGGTTGGATGACATCACTGATTTGATGGACATGAGTTTGAGCAAACTCTATGAGTTGGTGATGGACAGGGAAGCCTGGTGTGCTGCAGTCCATGGGGTCACAAAGAGGCAGACATGACTTAGTTGACTGAACAACTGAACAACAACAACAAATGTCTGAAGAGTTGAAATACAAAGAAGATTGTACTTCTTCCTATTTATTTTCTTGAACATAATGGAGAAAAAAAAAACAAAACAAAGCATTAGAAAAAACAGGCAAACACTTAATAACTCTTAATAATGCAAAAGAATCTTTAAGGGAGAAAAGAAAGCATTTGACATCATCAGAAAAAACTGATTGAAATATCTAGCATTAGCATTTTCACTGACACATTTTCCCAATTGCTATAATCTTGGCATTGCTAATAGACACTAAATCAGCAGAGAGACCAGTAGAAAGCATATATAGCAAAGTGAGAAACAGCATGTGTTACATCTTAAAAAAAGTAAAACAGAGCTAAAACTTCAAAACTAAAAAAACATATTTCTGCCTTTAGAAATCTATCCTAAGCCAAAGGACAGAAATTCTGTTAATAAAATATGTAGAAATATATTTATTATAGAATTTCCATAATGGCAATAACCAAAAATAAATTTCATGTCCAACAACAAAGGACTTGTTAAATCCACAGGATGAAATATAATGCAGTTATTACAAATGATATGTGTGCTATACTGAGCTAACTAGCTTCAGTCATGTCCAACTCTTTGTGACCCCACGAACTATAGCTTGCCAGGCCTCTCTGTCCATGGAATTCTCCAGGCGAGAATACTGGAGTGTGTTGCCATGCCTTTCTCCAGAGAATCTTCCCAACCCAGGGATTGAACCCACATCTCTTATGTCTCCTGAATTGGCAGGTGGGTCCTTCACCGTTAGTACCACCTGGGAAGCCCTATAAATGATATACCTTAATATTATTAAAAAATATAAGGGAAATACTCAATATGTAAGGGAAATACTTAATATACTATTAAATTAAAAAGACAGAACTGCAAAGGGAGTGTGATATCACATAGATAGCAATAAGACTGAAAGGAAATATACTAAAGTGCTAACAATGGCTGTCTCTAGGTGGCAAGATTATGGGTGATTTTTATTTTCTTCTCTATTGTAATATTTTCTAACTTTATAAACTTTGTGCATGTAATACTTTTATAATTAGTTTAGAAAACAATAAAATTATCTTGCACAGTTATAGTTGTTTTAGACCTCATAAAAAGAGCTGATTATTTCTGTCCATAACAAATTCCATTCAACTATTACGGGAAGATTTAAAACTGGTTCTGAATTAAGAGTTTTAAACACTTTCCTCTCCCACACCCAGATCTCCCCGTCCCAACCATTTTTTAAGTCAGAGTTTCTGATTTCTGAGGCTTTTCACAGATTGCTCCCCCCAGTTGTTCCCTCTTTTCATCCACTGGTGAGTTTCTATCTCATATCCCTCTTATTCTTTCTCTTGTATATTAATGAGAGAAAAAATGCAGATAATAGTCATTTTGAGCAAGAAGGCATATGTATGTCTTGAGTAAAAAAAGCAGCAGATTCTTTACTGTCTGAGCCACCAGGGAAACCCCAAAACCAGTATATAAAATCAAATATATGATATAAACAAAGTTACCCCTTGCTTTAAAATAATTCACATTAATATATTCACCTTTAGAATCTACCCTAGTGCATCTGAAATGCAATTTTATTACTAAAGGTGTGAGTTTTCCCAACTTTTCAGGGCCCACCTATTGTTCTCTCCATGTCACTTCATTCTCCAGGGCCTCCTAAGGCAGATTCATCTGACCCTGAAGTATAAAGAAATCCCACCAAGGTTGCAAGGAAGCAATGTGGAAGAAGCTGTTTATCTTTTTTTTTTTTTTTAAATACTTGTTTTACTCATTGATTTTTGGCTGTGCTGGATCTTCGTTATTGTTCACAGGTTTTCTCTAGTTGCACCTAGCTGGGGCTACTCTCTAGTTGTGGTGTGTGGACTTCTGATTGCAGTGGCTTCTCATTGCAGAGCACCAGCTCTAGGGTGTAGGCTTCAGTAGTTGCAGCTGGAGGGCTCTAGTGCGCAGGCTCAGTAGTTCTGGGCCAAGGGCTTATATTGCCTGGGGCATGTAGAATCTTCCTGCAGCAAGGATGGAACCGGTGTCCCCTGCAATGGCAGGTGGATTCTTAACCACTGGATCATCAGGAAAATCCAAGGGGTTGTTCTTCAGGTTAGGATTATCTTAAGGCAAGCTAGACACTAGCTGTGGGCACAAAACTTAAAGAGTGGGGGAGCAAAAAATTCATAATCGAAATAAATACAATATTAATGCAATATTTTAAAAAATTGAAATTAATGCACACACACACAAAATCCATGATGAACAAAATATTGAAAACTGAAAAGGCTAGTACCATGCCAAGCCATAATGGAGCCTAAGTTGAAAGGGAAAAACGTGCAGCCTTATAAATATGTTCTTCTATTTTTTAAATATCCAACTTTTTTAGAACATGAAAATTGTTTAAAAATATTGAAACACTAAAAAATTGGTATCTGTTCATTCCTCAAGGAATGAACTCACTTAAGAAACACTCCTCAAATTCTGTCAGTTCTTCAAAACCAGCCATAATGAGAAGGCCGAAAGCTCGGGATAACATTTAACATGTATGCCATCTCAAGCCCACTTAATTACAGTTTAAATTCCCATCCCAGGATAGGCACTGAGGACTCTAGGACTTCTAGGACTTCTAGGAGTACACATCCCACACCTATACCATTCAGTTTACAAACATTTGTTGAACACCCACTGTCTGTCGGGACATTTTCTAGGCATTGATACTACACTGGTGCATAAGACAGGCCAGAGCTTGATAACACGGAAACTGCATTTTACTGAGCCCTTAATTAACAGATTTTCCTTGCTTATTTGTTTGACTGTTTTTAATGGATGTTTATTTCTCACCTAGCTTTTCATTTTCCAGCTACCGCAAATTTACTCTGTCAGTCATCTATATCATTCTTTGGGTTGTTGAAACGGGCTGTCTTGCTCTAACTCTTGTGTTTTGCACTGGACCTTTACACTTCGGTGATGATTTATTTCCCACATATGTTAAGTCTTCGCTGCCATTCAACCTTTGCTTTTCCTATTTTCTGCTTTCTCAAGCCCAGTGCTTTGCATACAGTAGATGTACACTAAATATTTGAGGATCACTTAATCGTTGAATGAATGCATCAGTAAAAGAATCAACAAAGAAAGGAATAATGAATGGATGTACCTGATCCCTGGAGGCAGAGAGGAAGGATCATCACAGGCCCCCTTGCTGTTTCTGTATGTTTGATATATGAATATGTGATCACATATGCATTTGTGTATGCTGACGTGCATTTGCTGGTAGAATAGGAACAACTGGATAAGGCTTCACAGTTGTGGTGTTTCAGAAAGAACCCTGGTCTGGGAGATGTGTGCTGGGTTGGGCAAGTCACTCCTCCTCATTGAAAGGGTCTCTGTTTCCTCATCTATAAAATGAGGCAGCTGAACTGTGAAGTCTAAAGTACTCTTCGGGTCTAACTAACATGAGTTGAATTTAATGCTCCTGATGCTGTAGGAATTAGCTAGTATGGGTACTGATGAGCACTGTCTTGGCCTCTTTTGTGCTTTTGGGTGCTCTAAGAAAAGGAACATGCTCTAAATATACAATACAAACATCAGTCAGGAAAAAGGGGCAATTGTGGTGTTTCTTATTGATGAAGATCCCAGGAAATAACTGTGTGATTCCAAGATGTCCCTTCTGGCATTCAGTTATTTTAATGTTATAATGAGTAAAATCCAAAGAATCACTGCAGCTTCCTTAGAACAAAATTTACCTGTTTAGCATGTTCTTTGAGAATTTCTGTGTTCATATGAGGGGTGGAGGGATGTTATTTTCAATTCAACCCTTGAAGAGAATTGGTAAGTCAAATGCCAGCTCCTGAATAGTATTAACAGTAACTAATATTTGTAGAGTGTTTTATAGTTTACACAGACATTTCCACATTTATATTCCTATTTAATCCCCAGTACAGTCCTGTGATGGGAACGTCTTCTTATAATCCTCTTTTTATGTGTGAAGAAAATGAGCTGAGCCTGTGGTGCCCATCTCTGGACCCCAAACCTCCGGCTCTTTGCAGACACAGATTTTTAAAAACTCTTTCAAGGAGAAAGGGCCTGAAATGGAGCAGGCATCCAGCAGAGCCTGTGCTATTGTCTCTCTGAGATTAGGGGAAAGCGTCCTTCTTTGGAGGACTGGGTAGAATAAATCAGTGGTTCTCCCAAACCTGGCCTCAACCTCGACCTGTGGAATCAGAATCTCCAGGGAGTAATTTAAATTTCAGTTTTGAAAAAATTTCAGAATTTCATAACTTTTTCTGTATTAAAAAAATCTCATATAAAACTTGAATAAATATTTACTCAGTGACTATTAGGTGTCCATTTGCTTTCTTTCTCTAGTTGACAAAAGAAAAAAAGATGAAACACTGTATTTGACTCCTCCATTTTTCGTTTTGTGTATGTGTGCATATTAGGAGGTCTATGAGTTTCTCAGAACTTTTTTGGACTGTGAAATTCAAAACTCTAGAAAACACTCATGACTTTTATCGTATTCAGTTCAGTTCAGTCACTCAGTCATGTCCAACTCTTTGTGACCCCATGGACTGCTGCACACCAGGCTTCCCTGTCCATCACCAGCTCCTGGAGCTTGCGCAAACTCATGTCCATCAAGTAGGTGATGTCATCCAACCATCTCATCTTTTGCCATCCCCTTCTCCTCCTTCCTTTAATCTTTCCCAGCATCAGGGTCTTTTCCAATGAGTCAATTCTTCACATACTTTCCTACATAAACATCTTGAATGGTCCCTCATTACTACTAGATCAGGTACTAGTTCCTAAGTCCAACTTTATTACAAACTGTTTGATCTCAACTGCTCTAGGTTTTCATTTTTAAGCTGTAAAATGAAGTTGTTTGACTAAATTGTTCCTAAAATAATGGATTTATAAGTGTCACAGATAAGAGTCCTGTGGCATTCAAAGAGCTATGCGCGAAGGTTCCCAGGGAAGGCTCCTCCTGAAGACAGAGCAAAGTTGGCTCGGGGAGCCCCTGCTGTCCTGAGTGGTGTTGGCCCAGTGAGTGTGGTTTGGGTGCCCGTTCTTAGAAGCAAGAGCTCCACCCATTTCCATCAAGGAAGCTAACTAAATTCAAGTCTAATGCATGTTTATAAAAATATCATAGTTAAATAGAATATAACGTAGTAAAAGATGAAAATCATTTAATATGAACTATTCAAATGACAATTCACTGCTGTCCTTAGTGCTTCACACTTAGTGCTTATGTCTTTAAAGATTTTTGTTTTATTTAGTGTTAAGAACCTATTTCACTTCTTGAGTAAACTAAGTTTTTCTCTTTTTCTCTCTCCTTCCTTCCTTTTGTCCTTCTTTCCATCCTGCTATCCTTCCTTTTTTTCTTTCTCATTCCATTAGAACCTCTAACAGAAAATGATTACCTTCATGACTTATTTTAACCCAGATCCTATCACATGCATGGAAAGAATTAAATCAGAATAATGAATGTGTGTTGTGAAAATGGGTAATAAAGCGATGATAGATGACTATTATTGTGGTTGTTATGATATTGTCAAGTTAAACCAATGTACAATATGTCCATTTGGAAATCCAGTAGAACACAAAAACTATTTTTCTGTCTTTTTTTGCTTTTTTTTTAAAGCTTTGTTTTAAAAAGACACCTTCCTGTCACCAGTGCTTGTAAGTGAATAAAATGAAATTGATGCCTAGCAAGGGAAAAAAAGGAAAATACTTCTTTACTTTGTATTAAGAATACATGACATCTTTGCTGTCAGCAATAGTGAAGTGAAATACATACCAAATATGTCTTGACATAACTTGACAGGAATGTATGTCTTCTTTTCTCTCATTTATTTTTGTGATAAGAATATGTGATTTTACTGCCAAGGAAACTTGTAATGTCGTAGAGAAATGGAAATGAAATTGTGTTGGATATGTCCAATTTCCCCTGACAGAGTGGCATAAGCTATAGCATGCATGTAGTCTTGGGAAGTTAACAACAGGCCTCAGCCAGCAAGACCTAGGCATTGACATTTGTCAAAACAACTTTCCTCAACACATCAAAATGTGCCTTCCTCTTTTGTGTTATTCAGATGTGTTCGGGTAACTACGTTTTAGAAAATGGTGACTGTCAGAGAATCATTGCCATCCACATGTGAATGATATCAAGAGATAAAAAAACAACTTATCTTTCTAACTCAAATATGAACCTATTCCATTTTGATTATGCTTAATCCATGAGGGCCCTTTAAAACAAATCAAAATCTAATATAACTGTAAGTGTTGTATTTTTGCTTTGTGGGTTATTTTTCCCCCATAACCTGACAAATGTAAATGTCACAGATTGTTTCTTTTTCCTTTCCAAAGCATTGCACCGATGGATGTTGTGTGTTGGTGTAAGTTTGGTCTATTGTTCTTGAGTTCATTGCTTTTTACAATTGTTGCCTTTCTTGGAAGGACTCAACTCAAATCATCTAGGTATCGCTGGCCCTTTAGAAAACATTCTAAATTTCTTACTCTTGCTACAGAGCAATGGATGTTAAGTGAGGTGAGTATTAAGCACAACAAAATGATATTTCAAGTGAACCTCCAACCTGTCTTTTGGGGTCTCTTTTACAGTTACACACACAATTTCTAGAACCCTAGCAACAGTTTCTACAATAAATTGTGTCTGAAGCAAGAATTCCTTACCTAGGGCAGACAGAAAGAGAATCAGCCAGCAGTGTAATCATTGCTCTGCTGTTTGAAGGAATATTGAGATCAGATGCCTCCAGAAAGCCCACCAGGCCCAGAGGCACTGGACAATAAAAGGGGAAAAATAATAGACGCCAATGCTTTATTAAGTATATTTTTTCTCACTTAGGTGCCCATTCCCTGGTCAGACAATTAGTTGAGGTTCTTTCCAGAGAAAGTGTTACCCACCAAGAAAAACTCTTTTAACCTTTCAAAATAACAAATATCTTTAATGACTTTTATCCCCTTTCCATTGACATCACAGATACAACGTGACCTGTCTTGAAGTCAAGCCCAAATTGAAATCACTGCTGGCAGGGAAAGGAAAAATAGAACATTTGATAATAAGAGTGACAGATGAAGCTTTGGGGACCTTGAAAGGGAGAATAGCTCAAGCTATGACCTGGGACAGAAATATTGCACCTTAGCAAAATACCTGCCCAGTCTGTAAGTTAGCAGGCTGGTACATTTGCACATGATAGTGGGCTAAATCCGATGCTTGATAGAGGTTGGTATTATTTTCCATGTACATGTTTAAAAGGAAAGCCAGACATGCTTTCTAGCAAGAACCTTTTGATTATAGACCGACTGTTCAATAACACACTCCCTGGGGAAAACATTTTTATTTGGTTGTATGAAAGCTGAGATTTATTAGACATATTTCTGAAGAAAGAACTTCCTAAATTTACTTTATCTTACTACACATTATTATTAAACACTTCATAGGGTAAAAATATATACAGATATTTTTATATATTCTACACATATTTTTCCAAAGATAAAGGCGACCATCTGTAATGTCCCTTGATTTATTTTCAGGATGGAGAAAGTATTATTTTATGACTTGTAAAATCTCTTAGTTATATCCTGACTTTTAATTGTGCTACATTTCTAAGCGATTACTTGAACTACAGGTGTAAGTTCAGTAGGATCTATCAATTTCTAGTGTATTCTGTCTTCAACTCTTAATTATCTGTGCTTGTTTTGCTATTCACCTTAGATTTCTTTAAAATATGATATGTTCAAGGCTTCTTCACTCTTGGCTAGTTTGGCAGTTAATAGTAACATTGTTCTAATATTATCCATTACAGTGAAAGAATTTCCCAGTGATGGTCATTGTAGGTCTTTTCCATCAGGTGCCTTTTACTTTTGAGCTGTCAGAGAAGAATTTAATTCCAGTAACTCATTACTTGAGATAAATTTCCCAAGGAATCTTCAGTTTAGGCTTTGGAGGCACTGCCTTCTATTCAAACATTGTGAAACATTTTAGGTCATATGAATAATCGAGTTTGCGTCATTGTGAAATAAATACATTAGGCTACATTTTCACTGAAGTTTATAAGTCCATGGATGAAGCAAATTGTTTCTCTCTTTCCCTCTGTGGATAATAATGGCAGAAAGTCATACTGTTTATTTTGCCCTTGATATAAATTTAAATTGAATAAGGATGGTTCAAATGGACCCAAGAAAAATCTGGTTACTTCCCTGGGTCCATCAGCATCTTAAAGCACTTTTCAAAAGTTTTGGGGCTTTGTAAAGCCTGAAACATATTTTACCACGCCCCTTTCCCCTTATTTCATAAACCAAAGTAATTTAAAAGAAAACCTTAATCCATATGTTTCTAATTAATCTGCACTAAACTCATCAAAATGGTGTTTTTTAAGAGTGATTTGGTGTCCAAGAAGTCTTCTGAATCTCTCTGCAACAGGCCTTCTTAATGCTATTTCTCTTTGAAGCAGGAAGTTGTGTTTTGCCAACAGTAAAGAAATTCAAACCCCCAAAGGGTTGAGATCAGTTTAAAACTTCAAGCCTGAGGGCTCTATGGGGCTCTACACTTGGCAAATCAGCTGCTTTCCTCCTGACTTTGAAATACCTTATTTTCCTCCCACAAAAATGCTCTATTTATTGTTTTGCTAAAATACATGTTAAAATCTGAACCATCTTCAGACGCTTTGATACATAAAAGTGTATGAACTAGAAAGCAGGACCTCATGTCCAATTTACTCTAAAGCAATTTCATTTGATTGTCCATTTGGATCTTTCTTTAATTTCCTAGTTTCCTGACCCCACACATCTTTATAATTTGGGTTTACCCAACATTTTACCAGAAGAGGTGACCATAAAGATCTTACAAGCTGGAAATAAGTGCTGGGCAACCAGCGGCTTTCCTCCTTGGGTTGCCCAATAAAGACATATTTCTTGATGTACTAAGCTAACATTTCACACTATATTTTGTACTCATTTATGTTGACAACCAAAAATTCAATGCTGAAGATTTTGAATAATGTGTTCTATGTCACAAGGTGATCCATAATTCACAGTTGGAGGTATTTGCTAGTTTTTTAACGTACTTCATTTCTATTCATATGTTTAAAGGAAGACCTGTATAATTGCACTTCGTTTTTTGTACAATGGATAAGAAAGAGGAAGAGACAGAGTGAGAAAGAAAACAAAATAGTATGTACAACCAGTTAAGCCTCCAGACCACTATGGTCCTTTGTCCTTCCTGCCTCCTGGCCATGAAGTGGGAGTGCCCTCTAGTGAAACTTTAAAATCATTGGAAGATATTGGGTGTAACGTGATCAAGAATTCCTCCTAAATTCTTGTTTCAAAAATCTGTGGGCATTAAAAGTTTGCCTAAGTCTTCAATGAGGCTTAGAGAAAAACACAAAATTCTGTCAAGTAACACTGTTTCTTTAGGGAACAAATAGAAATGGATATTTAAAAAGTCATGTCTATAATCTCTATTTGGTATCTATCTCTCCTTCTATCTAGAGAGAGATCCCAAGGACATGTAAGTAACATATAACTAAAGCTATGATAATATAAATGAAACTTATATAAAAATTAGTTAGTTATTTATAAGTTAACTTATATAATTACCTGCCTCTCAAGAAGAAACATATCAAATAAATAATTTTGAAGTGTGAAAGTAAAGCAGCAGTAGCAATACACACAAGTAAACAGAACTGAAAAACACCTTTTGTCATCTATATTATTTCAAAGTTCTTTGCAGAGAGCTGCATATGCTTATTTTGACAAAATCTGATGTGCTCTGGAAAAAGTACAAACCTGGGGGTCTGTGTCTTGCCCCAGACTTCATTTACCAGCTGTGCATTTGGGCAAAACACTTAAGCTCTCTGAGCCTCAGGGTCATCACCATCTGCAAAATGGGCTGAAGAACACTGGCCCTGCCACTTCATAGGATAGTGCTGGATGAGATAAGGTGTGGGAAAGGGTTTTGAAGGTCAAGTGCTATACGGTGAAGATATAAATTTTCTGACTTTTCTGTCTTCCTATTGGAAAGATTTCAAGCAGTCCACTTTTATGATGAAGCAAGAGAGAAAGTAGACTCCTCTAAAATCCTACAGAGTCAGGAATCATTGACCGAGCAGTTTCATTCCCAAATAGGAGAGCAGTAGAGAAAGAAACAGGTGGCTTGGAGGAAGGAGGCGGGGCCAGGCTTTACCACCGTGGACCCGCCGGTTCCCGTGCTAGGCTGAGCCTGGGCCGGCTGCCTGGGCCAGAGCAGTCTGGGCGGCAGCTGGTGGAGCGTCTTCTTGGGTTTATAACAGCAAGTGTCAGTGAGTCTTTTCCACCTTGAACGGAGATGAGCCCGACAGCATGGATGCTCTGTGTTTCTGTGTTTTTAATCCCCTTGTTGATTACCATCCACACAACACAGTTCCCAGTTTTTGTTGTCTTTTTAAAGTTGAAAATATTTTAGCTTTGTTTATGCCAACAGTAATAAACTCTTCATTTTAGTGAACAATCTGGTTCTTCCTTTTAGTTGCAGTTGGTTTGTGCTTTGAACATTCTTTTCTCTACATATGGCTTGTTTTTTATGAGGACATGGTTTCTCATTAGCTATGTTTGCTATAAAGAGAGCTGAATTTTTTCTAAGTCAACTTGTATAGGTACTTCAAACCCACATATTTCAAATTTCAGATTTCTCAAAATTTTCCCTTCTCTTTCTTCTCCTTCTGCTTCCTCTTATTTTTTAAACAACACAAGTATCTTCTATGTCCTTACTGCCTGGTTTTCCACCATTCATCTTCTGGATGTATGTCTTCTTTCTTTTGTCCAGAGTGAGAAACTGTTTCTAGTTTCTGTACCCAGAGGTACTTCACATTGTCAGAAATGCACAATCAATCTTGCACTTAAACCTTTGTGAAGAAACACAACAGATGGATAATGGGAACATAGTTGCCATTCGGGCTCTGGTCCATTCATGAGTGGCCTCCACAACCATGACTCTAGTAGTAAAGGAGGAAAATTATAAAGCTAATTTCGAAGGCACTCTGACAGTTCCATGCCTGCTGTTTCTGTCTTCCTCCCCATTTGACCTAAACAGTTGGCATGGGGGGTGGAGGAATGCTATTTCTTCCTTAGAATAAAATTAAACAAGACACTCAGCAGGTTTTCAACTGCTCGGGGATTTATCCAAATTAAGTGACTAGTTCCAGTTGAACAACTAGGGCTTCCATGTCACAAAACAGCTCTTGGCTATACCTAGAGTTCACTTTGTCTAGGCTGCGTGCTCGCACATTAGCGGAATACCACTTACTCCTCATTGAAACTTTGGGTTCCTTCTGTATTAGAACCTTCCCTGACCTTTGCTGAACATCACAAAGAAACCAAACGCTAACCTCTGTTTGTCTCAAATTTTCTCCTATTAATGCTTGGTCCAAGTCTACATTTCCAGCCAGTCTTTCATTTAAAAACACAATCTCATTCAAAACCTGCCTGGTAACTTTATCACTGGGGTAACTGTTACCCATGAGGCAGGGCTGACCTGGGTCCTTGTAGCACTTGACATCATCTTTTGGACGGGTTACAGAGCCTTTTGAGGGAGTTGTTAGAAGCAGGCTCACCCTGCAATGCAGAACCGGTCACAGAAGAAAATTAGTGCATTTATCTGTCAGCATTAGACTAGATTTTCAATCCAGTTCACTAGTCACAGGGTCTGGTTTTCTCTTCCTCTGGGAGATGAAACCGATATGCTGGTAGGTAGTAAAGGTGTCAGTTATAAATTGAACCGTTGGAGCACGCACACACAAAAAATAGACGAGAAGACTTTAAGGCCATAAATTTAGTTCAAGGCAAAGAATTTCCCTAAAAATAGTCCAGCTTGTTAAAACACTGTAGGAAGAATGTATGTCAGGTAGCCGTTGGTATTATCAGAATCAGTTCACATATTCTTTTATAAGGAACCAGTGTTTGCAATTCTTGCTCTACTGTGCTATTCATTTTAATTGCTTAAGGGGGAAAAAAAATCTTGCTGATTCTGGTGATAAACAAGTAAATAACTTGATTGTTCCCTCTTCACTGTCTCATGCATGTGTTAGGCTGCAGCAAATCTAAGTTGCAAAAAGAAGGGACAGGTTTGGCAGACACCATCAAGCTTTGCCTTGTGCCCCAATTACTGTTTACCTATCATTTAACTAAGTGGGGCTCCACCCCCAACTCAGAAGGAGCATGTGGCCCTTTTCTGAACTCTGTGAGTGATCCTGTCCTAAACTGGTTGTTTCCTAACCTCAATTCTACAGTAAAAGAATCCAGGTGGAAACGCCAAAGTCCAACCTGCTAATGACCCATTACTGAGACACAGCATAAACTAGAACTTAAAGCAAAAACATTTAGTGTCACATGATTCCCATACTGTCTACCAACAGGGCCCAGGTGCCCACTCAGTTCAATAAATACTGAGCGTCTCTTGACCCTGAAGCTCTGCACTGAGTTGTGTGGATTACAGTTCCAACTCCTTGATGCAGAGAGCTCATAATTTAGGTTGAGAGGTGATATCCAACAACTCACCATAGAATAAACCAGAGTCAAATAAGAATTTGATGGGGACAAGCATCAGTGCCATATCATGTGAGGTACTATGCTGTGGGTAGTACATACTTTAATTCATTTATTACTTAAACCTTTACGTATACCAACTACTATGTGTCAGGTATCAATACTATACTAGACATCAGAGATTTTTTTTAAATCCTGACTTCATGGAGTTATTTTCTCTTTAGGATAACAGAAACAGCTATAATCTCTCTTTATATCCAGGCTCTTTCCTTGTCACTACATTATGTCTTCTCAGAGGACTGGCCTCATCTTAGTCATCTTTGTGTCATTAGAAAAGCACCTGATAGAGAGTGGGTGCTCACTCAATACATGTGGTTTAAAGGAAGGGATGAATATTAAATTGTGATAAAATGTGTGACAGCTTTTCTAAAAGGCTCCATACTTTTCTGGATGATGGGAAAGATGTTGAAAACAGAGATGTGTAAAATGTCTCCTAAGTTTTCAACCGGGCACGTGATGGATAGGGGTGCTGTAAACAGGTGCAGAGAACACAGAAGAGAACTAATCTGGAGAAAGAGAAAGGTGATAATGCTAAACTGGATATGGGACAAGCTGCATTGGAGTTACCAGCTGTAGGACACTCAGTTGATGTCCCATGGGCACTTTAAAGAACTGGTTGGGAGTTCAGGAAAGAACTTGGAGCTAATTCATCTGTATGTTGAGAACATGTAGATTATGAGGAGCATCCAGGACTAAATTTAATAAGAATTTACTGAGCACCTACTATCTTTGAAGAATTGTAAGATTACACTTGCTTAAGGAAATAATCCTTAGACTCAAAATATTTAAAGTCTAGAAGAAGGCACAGATCCACTAACGCCTAAGCATGTTGAAGACTAGTATGTAAGAGCTGGTGGAGGTTGAAAAAACAAAATAAAGCAATAGCATAAAAAAGCAGCTAACTGCTATCCAAAAGTCTACAAGCAATAAATGCTGGAGAGGGTGTGGAGAAAAGGGAATCCTCTTACACTGTTGGTGGGAATGCAACCTAGTATAGCCACTATGGAGAACAGTGTGGAGATTCCTTAAAAAACTGGAAATAGAACTGCCATATGACCCAGCAATCCCACTGCTTGGCATACACACCGAGGAAACCAGAATTGAAAGAGACACATGTACCCCAATGTTCATCGCAGCACTGTTTATAATAGCCAGGACATGGAAGCAACCTAGATGTCCATCAGCAGATGAATGGATAAGAAAGCTGTGGTACATATACACAATGGAATATTACTCAGCCATTAAAAAGAATACATTGAATCAGTTCTAATGAGGGGGATGAAACTGGAGCCTATTATACAGAGTGAAGTAAGCCAGAAAGAAAAACACAAATACAGTATACTAACGCGTATATATGGAATTTAGAAAGATGGTAATGATAACCCTGTATGCGAGACAGCAAAAGAGACACAGATGTATAGAACAGTCTTTTGGACTCTGTGGGAGAGGGAGAGGCTGGGATGATTTGGGAGAATGACATTGAAACATGTATATTATCATATGTGAAATGAATAAAAAAAAAAAGCAGCTAACCATGGGGGCTCTGGACTTGAATCTGGGAGTCTGGCACTTATAATATGTGTGCCCTTTGGTAAATTACATAACGTCTCTAGATTATTTGTTACATGCAAAACAGTAGTATCTCCTTTTAGGAGTCACATGAGGATTTTATAAAATAACATAAAAAGTAATTAGTAAAGATTAATTGCTCAACTATTAGTTATTCGGGGAAGCAACATTATTAATGGGTGATTCAGTTTTCAATCTTCCCTTTTCATATATCCTCAGCTAAGATTAAGACTTGCTTTCCACATTATTCAGAGATAAAAGGAAAGTGATGTCATAACTGAAGAAATAAATACCAGTCACATCAGAGAAATTTATGATATCAGCTGTATTTTTCCAAATTGGTTCTGATTTCTGATTAAAAATTGAGTAAAGAGGGCTTTCCTGGTGGCTCAGTGGTAAAGAATCTGCCTGCCAATGAAGGAGACACAGGTTCGATCTTTCGGTCTGGGAAGATCTCACATGCCACAGAGCAACTAAACAAACCAGCATGCCACAACTACTGAGTCTGTGCTCTACGGCCTGGGAGCCACAAGAGAAGCAACTGTGATGAGAACCCTGTGCTGCAACAAAGACTCAGTACAGCCAAAATAAATAAATAAAACTGTTTTTAAAAATTCAGTAAACAAAAACATCCAAGACATTTCAAAAGTTGGTATGAATGCACAAGAGTCCCAAACCACTAGCAACTGGGAACAAAAAATAATAATAACACAAAGCACATCAAACTACAATATTGTTGCCGCAAAACAAACAGCTCCAACGATCACTACAAAGTACTACAAACATCAAAACATAATTTTAACTTGGTGATAGGTGTGCATGCCACCCCGTAACCTCTGTGTTTTATATGACTTTCTGCTTTGACCTTTGGTTGTTTGTTTGTCCTGAACCTCACCCCTCTATTATGTATAAATTCAATATTTATTAAACAAACCAAGTCAAATCACTGGAGACAACAGCAAAATTTTCTTGCTATTTTCCTAACTACTGTTTCCAGCTGGAGGGAACACTGAAAGGTCTTTGCCACAGAGGACAAGGCCTGGAATTCTTGCAAGTGAATGTGTATGTGCAAAATGATGAACTTGGCCGAAGTATTATTTGGGCTACCACATACAGGAAAAGGAAAGTGTACACATTTGTTAACAAGCACATTCTCCCATGTTATACAGACCTTTTGAAACAGGATCAAGCTCTAACAAAAGAACATCTAGTTTTCATGAGATGCCTTGGGAATTCTAGTTCCACTCCAAGTGATGCCTAAACAGCCTCACCTCTCACAAGGAGCTGCCAAGGACCTGGTGACCACCTTCTTGTTGAGTCTGAGCTGACAGACAACCTAGAAAGACTCTTCTGTCTGGTAACCACTAAATCAGCCAACTTAGCCAACTGGTTCTGAGTATAGTTACAGCTAAGAGAAAGAAGGAAATGCAGGCATTACTGAAGGAGAGGAGCTATTGTCTCCCAGGAGTGAATCAAATTGTTTAGGAGGAGGCATGGGATTCTAGAACACAGAGCGACCCTTAAACTCTAGAATAGGGGGATTTTTGAGTAGACAGTTTGTCTTTTTCTTGTTTTCAATTAAAGTTTTCATTTGAATGGCTTTCTGAATTAAGAGATTAAGAGTTAAGTGAGGTAGAAAATTCTTGTAAGAGAAATTCCTCCTAGCATCCTTTTCCAGGGATCAATCTACAGTTCCCTTCTTCCTCCCATATCTAACTGATCAATGAAGCCAAAGACTTAGTTTGTTGGTAAACTTATCTACAAACTGAATGTTCTGCTACATGCTTGACAAGATTCAACAAAATAAAGTGAGCTTTTCACATCATTACACTAGGTAACAATTCTATTAAAAATAAAAATTATTTTAGCATAACATTTTTAAAATCTCTATTCTTCCTTTGAGAATAAGCAGTAGGGACATTCTTACATTTCCTTTCCACAGCAAGTCAGAGTTTAGATCGTGTGGCTAGACTTCCACAGAGGCTTGCTGGGAATGAAATAATGGTCAAACTCCTTTGTTTAATGTAGTTGCCTCTTCCATGAAGTCTTCCAGGATACTGTTGGAATTTTCCTCTGTCAATATAGCTCCAACTAATTGTTGACCTATTCTGTTATCTCGCTTGGTTTGCCCAATGTCATTTACCCACAGTCTAGTATATGTCAACTCTCTGGCAAGTGCTTGAGGTACACGGCAAAGTAAGAGTTCAGACTAGTCCTCAAGAGGCTGAAAACATAAGCAGTCTCTACAGCATTTGCTGCTTTTCTTCCCAGCTCAGAAAATAATTCAGACTCAAATTTGGCATGAAAAATGGAATCCCTAACAGAGATCCAGACTTTCAATTATATTGTGAAAAAGAAAAGTGAAAGTGAAGTCTCTCAGTCGTGTCCAACTCTGTGACCCCTTGGACTGTAACCTACCAGGCTCCTCTGTCCATGGGATTTTCCAGGCAAGAGTACTAGAGTGGGTTGCCATTTCCTTCTCCAGGGGATCTTCCCAACCCAGGAATCAAACCCGGGTCTCCCTCATTGCAGGCAGACGCCTTACCGTCTGAGCCCCCAGGGACGCTGGTAGCTATATAGTATAACTGTATACAATTATATAGTATAACTCGCTTATCACTGACTCATTTGGCTTAATATTATTTCATTTGTATATGTATTTACTTTTGTGAAATTGCATTTGATTATTTACTTGTGGAGACAAAGATGAGTTCTGGGAGATGTTCACTGTTTGGACAGGTGTGTGTGTGTGTACATATGTGTATTTATTTTATTTTTTTAGCATGCCCTTATAGGCAATTTGTTTCTTAATAAGCAATTCATGATGATGATAAAAATGCAGATGAAATACCACTCCTTGAGAAGGCTGTGCTGCAATATTCTTGCTTATATCTTCTGGTAGAATTTTAGATAACTTAAGTGTGAAATTACCCTTAAGAAAACAAGTTGCTACTGCAGAATGAGAATTATGTTTTTTCCAAATCATTTTCTATTAAACATCTTCAGGTGTAAGATCACTACCTGTACAAGGATATCAGACAGATGCTATTTGGCTTCTTCTGATAATGAATTGCATCAGCATCCCTAGATTTCTTTCCTTCCATTTTCTTTGCTCAGAAAAATCCTATTATTATTTTCTTTCCATATTGTGTTTTCCCTGCAAATATAGAACACATTGTACTTAGATAAAAACTGAGATTGTCTCAGTCACATCACATACTAGCTATTGATATGTGCATTTGGGAAGCCATTTACCATTCTGTGACTCAGTTTCCCAACCTGAGAAATGAGGAGAGTATATTATTGCTGGCCATCTTATTGGTGCACAAGAGTGTGTGGAAAGGATATAAAGACAAGGGGTGCTTGTCCAGCACAAACTTCAGAAGGGACATGCGACAGTGGCCAAGGACAGAAACAATGCATCAGCTGAGTCCTGGTGTCAGACAAGCTACCATGTTCCAACATCATGAAGAGTGCAATAATCAGCATGCTGTGGTTCCTAAATGGGCAAGAGCAAATCAAGCTGCTCTGGAAGACACTATTAAAGTAACTATGAATTTTAGAGAAAACTGTGTAACAGTTCAGGACCTTTAGCAATAAACTCTGCTACCCTCAAAAGTGCATATGTGGCACGTCGTGTTAGAGAAGGATGAGTGAGCATGTGTTGGAGCAGGTTGATCTCTTCTCCCTGGGTGCTCTCCACACCTGGGCACTTGACTGGCCTGTGTCTTCTCAGGACTGGACTCCACTATGCCCCAATTCCCCAGGCAGGTGGTTCCAGGGGCTCCCCACTTGTACTGCGGATTCACTCGCTTTCTCTCACTTCTGTATGGAACACAACAAAATTCACCTTTGAAGATGAGCATATATCTACCCTAAGAGCAGCACCCAGGGGATCGTTGACTTTCTTAGAACCACTATAGCTTCAAATAAAGTCACTCTAAATCCACACTTTCCTTCAGCAATAAAGACACCTCTGAGCCTCCTCACTTCGACGGGGGATTAAGACTCAGTGCTGAGTTCAGGCTGGCACTAACGAGCCCACAAACATCCTCAGAACAGAACGGAGGAAGACACAGGTGAAACAAATCAAACAGAACAATCAGGGGTGAATTTTCAGTGTGGCCCAGATGGAGATTTCCTGGCAGGATTTCCATTAACGTGAATGGGAGTTGTACCACTAAATCCTTACACACTGTGCGGAAAATGTGCCTCTAAGTGCTCGGCAGCATTATGCCTGATGGAACAAAAACACAAACTACCCAGACCAGGCGAAGTGCTCCTGGGGTCAAGGTACCAAGATTCACCGCAGAAGGTGTCTCAAGTCCTAACTGTCCAGGGTGAGACAAAATGGACCCCCAACTCAGCTGGATACTGGGCACTGGAAATAGGAGAGCCCTCCACAACCTGCGCGGCAATGCTTCTCGCTCTCCTTGACACAGACTTTGATTGTGAGTTGATCTAGTGTTCCACACAAATGGCCTGTGTTTGCTAAAATGCTTTCCCTCCCGCTCTGATTACCTGAAATTTCAGTAAACCGAAGCATTGCATCAGGCCCATTGGAACCAGAAACTTACAGGACGATAGTGCATGATTCATTCTGATGTGGTTTTATGGTCTCCACAAAGTAAATGTTGCAAAGGGCTCTTACCCTAGGATCAAAGAAAATAGTTAAGAAATCACTTAGCTGCCTGCTTTCACAGAGCAATTTCCTTTCCATATCATCTACAGGGTGGCTCTGAAACTCAAGTCTGATCATGTTGCTTTCCTTCTCAAAAATCTTCACTGGTTCCTCTCTTCCTCTAAAATAAGGTTTAGGCTCTCCATAAACTCATTTTCTTTCCCATCTGCCACTACATCTCTCCATGTGTTCTATGTTCCAAGTATATTTCTTTATTTGCCATTCCTCTAAACAAAGTCACCTCAGATTAAACTTTCTTCTGTTGTCCAGGCTTCCCTGGTAGTTCAGGCAGTAAAGAATCTGCCTGCAGTGTGGGAGACCTGGGTTCGATCCCTGGGTTGGGAAGATTCCCTGGAGGAGGGCATGGCAACCCACTCCAGTATTCTTGCCTGGAGAATCACCATGGACGGAGGAGCCTGACGGGCTACGGTCCATGGAGTTGCAAAGAGTCAGACATGGCTGAGTGACTGACTCTTTCACTTTCACTTTTCCTGTTGACCAGAATAGTAATCCTTGTCCTCTGTCTACTTATCCTTCAAAGTCAAGGTCATATATGTCATTTTCTCTATTAAACATTTCTCATACCAACAATGAGTTTCTCCACCATGGTATCACTAAAACTGCATTATAGAGTTCATTGAATTCTGCTCTTAGGTGCCTTAATTTCTAATATACTTTGTTCTTAATTTTTCTGTTTCCTTAAAGTGAAGTGAAAGTGAAGTCATTCAGTCATGTCCAACTCTTTGCGACCCCGTGGACTGTAACCTACCAGGCTTCTCTGACCATGGGATTCTCCAGGCAAGAATACTGGAGTGGGTTGCCATTTCCTTCTCCAGGGGATCTTCCCAACCCAGGGATCGAACCCAGGTCTCCTGCTTTGGAGGCAGACACTTTAACCTCTGAGCCACCAGGGTTTCCTTAACTACATTGCAAATGCCACTGAAGAATTCTCCAAATCTTTGTATTTTTCACAATACCTTGCTTATAGTTGTATATTAATAAACATCTAAGTGCTTCCATTTGGAGGTAAGGTCCCATTATTCCTTCTTGCCTCAACACCAAATTTTTCGTCTCCTATTGGCCGTGGTTGGAGAAGGCAATGGCACCCCACTCCAGTACTCTTGCCTGGAAAATCCCATGGATGGAGGAGCCTGGTAGGCTGCAGTCCATGGAGTTGCTAAGAGTCGGACACGACTGAGCGACTTCACTTTCACTTTTCATTTTCACACATTGGGGAAGGAAATGGCAACCCACTCCAGTGTTTTTGCCTGGAGAATCCCAGGGATGGGGGAGCCTAGTGGGCTGCCGTCTGTGGGATCACACAGAGTCGGACACGACTGAAGTGACTTAGCAGCAGTAGCAGCAGCAGCATTGGCCATGGTGATGAAGACAGCAAATAAACTGAAGTCATTACCAACACTTCTCTAACTGTTTTCCATATGAACATTTATGTGTTTTAAGACACTGTCTTGGTAGCTCAGACATAAATGGGATACAGGCCTTGCTTGCCCTGGAGCAACTCACAGTCTCCTTGGATAAGGAGCCACTAAGAAGGGCTGTTAAAGAGCATCCAATTGTGTAATGAAGTTGGTTATAATCGTGTCCACCAGTGTAGAAGTGCTGTGATGAGGGGAATGTGACATGTAAGGAGTTCTCTTCTGAGTGAGCATGTACCTGAGAAGCTGAGTGGCATCATAGGGCTGTGGCACATCCCCCTGCCAGGAGACCTGCCAGGGGCAGGCACAACTATGAATGAGGCAAAGTATGCCTTATAGCTTTGGCCAGCTCCCCTCCTCTCCTACACTCAGTTTCCTAAAACCTACCACCTGCCTCTCTCCCTTTTCCTCAATCTCGCTCCAGTTTGCAAGGTGATTAGTCTGTTAATCTTTGATAAACTTATCAAGGAAAGGTGCAGCCAGCTTAAGTTCTCCCTAGAATAGGGTAAAAGAGGAAGCATAGCTCCACAGAAGAGTACAGGCTTTGGGACTTGGCATCCTTCAATTTTGGGCTTCAGCGTTTCTTATCTGTGTGAACTAGCACAAGTTATTTAAATCCTCAGAGCGTCATTTTCCTCCTTGGGCAGGCTCCTTGAACTCTACTGACCCTCAGTTGCTTCTTAATTTTACACCAATATATTACTACTTACCTGGCAGGGCTATTTTAAGGATTAGAAATATTGTATTAAAAAGTACCTGGGCAACACATAGTAGACACTCAAAGCATGGTGGTTATCAATAGATTCCTTAAAGGGCTTTCTTGTAGAGATATAATAACTTGTTTAAACACTTGTCTTGCTGGTGGTGGAAATTCAAGGCATACCAACAAGCAAATAGTGGAAACGCTTAAGGGCTGAGAACCATGAGCTCTTACAGGGTCCTGCAAGCTCCTGTGAGGTGGCCATCCATCCAACCCACAGGTCATGGGATAAAAGGGACATTGTGAGTTCTCAGCTCTGTCAATGGTATTAAGCATGGGGATCTGGGCAAGCCGCTAATCTTCTTGCCTCAATTTCCTCCTGCTTATTATGTATCCTGAGATCACCTCCCTTGACTGGGTGATTTTGACTAATGTACAATCGAGCTTCCAGCCCCTGGGTTATATATATAAAAGCCAAAGGTATTACAATTCATTTCAAGGCTCCTGTATCTGCCGGGAGACTCAAAGAAGTGGTGTTCCTTCCCTCTGTCACCCACCCTCCTTGTAATATTTAGTTTCTTTGAGTTGCTTCATCAGAAGAAATACTGAGTTCTCCATTTCCCTGGCTCACTTTCCCACTGACGAGGGTGATGTTAACATCGAATCCTGAATCACGGCTAGATCAATATTATAGCAGCTGTGAGAGAAGGACGCTAGCCCTAGAACACAAACACACTTTCTTTTCCAAGAAAGACTGTAGTTCCCCTAGTGTTAACTTCCCCTTGTTCCCCTCCGTGCCCCCCACCCCGCCCCTCCTGCCACCAGCACGACCCAGATCACATTAGAATCCCAGAGCACAGGGAAGGGTTCTCGTCTATCCGTCACCAAGGAGGCAGACGGGACAGGGGGAACAACAAGTCATTTGTACCTGATGAGGAGGACACTCCTGGGAAACAAACAGATGAGCCACCCCATGAATCTGAGCCTTTCTCCGAGGTAAACAGAACTGCATGAGAAACCACCAATTATCTCCAGCATCGCCCTTGCCTCTCTCATTGCCCTTCTGGCAGCCGGGTGGGGGACGTGAAACTGTAGCTTGGACCAATATCTGATTCTGAGAAAGTTAACCCTCGCAAAGGTGATTTTCTTTTCCCTTCATCTCTTGGAGTTGAATAACTATCCATTTCTCTTAGCTTTTGTCAATTATATTCTAATTTGAGAAGTATATGTTCATAGGAAAGTGACGAGACAAACTCAGAGATTGACCTAGTGGTTGGGTAGGGAGTGTCAATTATTAAATTTCCAAATTAGTGCAGAGTAAAGTGGAAGGAGAATATATCCTTCAAAACATTTTTAAGATACTTTTAAACAATACCAAAACAAAACAAACAGCTACTTTCACAAAGTACTGCAAGGCAGTTGGAATATTGTCTCTGTCTCCCAAAAGCATTCTATGACATTCGGTGGGGAACCAGAGTAAGTTACCACAAACCTCTGTAGTTTGTTGGGAATAATTTTATTACCTCCTAATTCCACAGATTGTAATGGTGATTATTAAGTAATACTGATGATGACTGAAGAACTGCGTTTGCAGGTCAGGCACCCTGCCCTAATGGTTAGAAAACATACAGTGGGCAGTGTTGTGTTATAGAAAAATGATATCTGTGATACCGTAAAACAGAAAGTCAGAAGGGAAGTGAAATGATAGGTGAGGACAGACTTTTAAAAGTCTGTCATGGACTTTTAAAAATGGCAAGCTTGGTATACCAATGTAGCATAGAGCTCAATTTCTGACATTTTAAAATATGTTGTTGTTTAGTCACTAAGTCATGTCCCACTTTTTTGCAACTCTATGGACTGTAATCCATGAGGCTCCTTTGTCCATGGGATTTCCCAGGCAAGAATACTGGAGTGAGTTGCCATTTCCTTCTCCAGGGGTTCTTCCCCACCCAGGGATTGAACCTGGGTCTCCTGCATTGCAGGCAGATTCTTTACTGTCTGAAACACCAGGGAAGCCTTTAAAATATGTATTCTTTTCAAAAATATAAAATCCATGCTTGAATTTTGCAGAACTTGAGAAACCATAACACAATTCAAGGGACTATTTTTATCCTCCATTTCACTAGTGTTCACCCATACCATTGGAAAATCATAAATGACAATTTTTTTTTCAATGTCAACCTGAATTACTGGTCTAAAAATTACTGATGTACCCCAAAAGCATAACACAGAGTCCATCCCTTTATGCCCCCTCTCCTGAAGCCAAACAGATGACTTCTTCTTCATTAGGGTTTTTCATCTGGTTTTCCCTGTCCCAGGAAAGAAGATGATGATGGAAAGGTTAGGGCATATGAGTCCAATTAATACAAAACAGGGCAAATCCCGTAGGACAACCACAGGGAAAGATGAAAAATAGATATCAGTCAGCCACTTCTTATGGAAGAAGGTGAACTGCTCCTGTTTGTCTTTCTTTTTAAAATTTCTGCTTTATATGTGAATGTATCTGAAATTGATCTTTCCACATGTGTGCATGCTAAGTTGCTTCAGTCTTATCCCACTCTTTGCAACCTATGAACTGTAGCCCATGAAGATCCTCTGTCCATGTGATTCTTCAGGCAAGAACACTGGAGTGGGTTGCCATTTCCTTCTCCAGGGGAATCTTCCTGACCCAGGGATCAAACCTGCATCTTTCATGTCTCCTGCATTGGCAAGCAGGTTCTTTTTTGTCTTTGAAAAGCCATTAATAATTACATGATACCTCCAATCACCTGTCAGATATTAAGACCAACAAAATGAGGAAGAAAGGAAGAATGAACTAACAGTTATTAGGCATCTACTTTATGTGAGGTCCTGAGCTTGGTGTATATCATTTTACCTAATTTGCCTAACATTTCTTTAAGTGAAGCATTGTTTTATGCAAGGAAACTGAGGCACAGGAAAGTTAAGTAACTTGTCTTCTCAGGTTTCTCTGTGTTTAAAAGTTTTAGAAAACTCAGGGAAACTAGAAACCTTAATGAAAAGGCACCATTTAGGATTTTTGGATTCCTGATGATCCTCCTAACCAATGATTTGAAAGCTCATCTTGGGGTCTGTCAGAAAATCAAATGTAAGTTCTTCTTAAGCTTTCAAAAACATGAGTGTCAGGAGTTCCAAAGAGGAGTTCACTGGGTTGGAGCATTTTCAATGTACACAGAACAGGATGACATGAGAAAGTGAATTATCTACACCTTCTTAGGTGTGTCTAGTGTCAAGATGAGAAACATTCAGGGGAATGAATACAACAACCAATATTATAAGGTTCTTACCATGGAGACACTGCAGAAAAGAGGGAGAGAAAAATCACCACTGAAGAACAAAGAAGAATTGGTGCCAGAAGAAAAATTTCAGACCTGGAGTGAAGAAAATTGGGCTCAAGCCCAAATTGCCATGTGATCTCAAGCAAATCACTCTACTTCCACGAGCCTCAGTTTTCTCACTTATGAGAAAGGGAATTGATTCTGGGAGGTCACTACCAAGGTTCCTTCTAATTCCAACATAGTATTACCTCTTGGCAAAAAGCGAAGCAGAACTAAAGAGTCTTTTGATGAGGGTGAAAGAGGAGAGTGAAAAAGCTGCCTTAAAACTCAACATTCAGAAAATTAAGATCATGGCATCCAGTCCCATCACTTCACGGTAAATAGATAGGGAAAAAGTGGAAATAGTGACAGATTTTCTTTTCTTGGACTCCAAAATCACTGTGGATGGTGACTGCAGCCATGAAATTAAAAGAAGCTTGATCCTTGGAAGGAAAGCTGTGACAGACCTAGAAAGCATATTAAAAAGCAGAGACATCACTTTGCCAACAAAGGTCCATATAGTCAAAGCTATGGTTTTTCCAATAGTCATGTATGGATGTGAGAGTTGAACCATAAAGAAGGCTGAGCACTGAAGAATTTGTGCTTTTAAATTGTGGTGCTAGTATACTGTAATGGTCTTTATCTTTCTGGCTTACTTCACTCTGTATAATGGGCTCCAGTTTCATCCATCTCATTAGAACTGATTCAAATGAATTCTTTTTAATGGCTGAGTAATATTCCATGGTGTATATGTACCACAGCTTCCTTATCCATTCGTCAAATTTAGAAAGATGGTAATGATAACCCTATATGCAAAACAGAAAAAGAGTCACAGATGTACAGAACAGACTTTTGGATTCTGTCGGAGAAGGCGAGGGTGGGATGTTTCAAGAGAACAGCATCGAAACATGTATATTATCTATGGTGAAACAGATTACCAGCCCAGGTTGGATGCATGAGACAAGTGCTCGGGCCTGGTACACTGGGAAGACCCAGAGGGATCAGGTAGAGAGGGAGGTGGGAGGGGGGATTGGGATGGGGAATCCATGTAAATCCATGGCTGATTCATGTCAATGTATGACAAAAACCACTACAATATTGTAAAGTAATTAGCCTCCAACTAATAAAAATAAATGAAAAAAAATTGTGGTGCTAGAGAAGACTCTTAAGAGTCCCTTGAACAGCAAGGAGATCAAACCAGTTCATCCTAAGGAAACTGACCCTGAATATTCATTGGAAGGACTGATGCTGAAGCTCCAATATGTTGGTCACCTGATGTGAAGAGTGAACTCATTGGAAAAGACCTTGATGCTGGAAAAAACTGAGGGCAGGAGAAGGGGGCAACAGAGGGTGAGATGGTTGAATGGCCTCCCCAACTCAATGGACATGCGTGTAAGCAAACTTTGGGAGATAGTGACCGACAGGGAAGCCTGGTGTGCTGCAGTCCATGGGGTTACATAGAATCAGACAAGACTTAGCAACTGAACAGAAACAACAATTACCTCTGGAGAGGTAAAAACCATGGCCTGCTTAGTTATTTCTGCCACAATGATTTAGGGCAGATGTTCTCAATATTTAGGGTACATCAGAATCACCTGGAGGACATTTTCAAACTTAGATTGCTGGGCCCTGCCCCCAGAATTTCTGAAACAGTAGGTTCGTGTGGGGCCCCAGCATTTACATATCCAATCTCTTCTCAGGATATGTTGATGCTACCAGTCCAGGGACCACACTTTGAGAACCACTAGCTTATGAATTTAAAACTTTTCAATGAACTAAACATAAGTGTAAAGCGCTTATAAATATCAAGATCAATTCACTTTAGTAGGCTTCTAACTGCACTTTTAGGTTAACATAAAATGTTCTAAAACATATGAGACTGGATGACAGACCTGGGGAGACTACTCTGACTGAGAAGAGACGTGTTTTCCTATGTCCTAGAAAGGTATCCTATGAAAGGTAGGTGGCTATCTTTCTCTTGCACATATCTTTCTGGACCTATACTATTATTCTGAGACTGTTACAAACAGACAAAATCACATTCTCACAGAGGTCAGATGGATGTCTTCAGACAGTTGACCGGGTCAGGTTTCCAAAATGGGGAAGACGTAAACCAAATCTTTCTTTCTCCAGGCTCTGACCTATGCCAGTGAGCCATCAGGGCCATATTCCTGAAATCAGTATAACACAGTGGAGTCAGGCTGTCCAGTTTTTATCCCCTAATACTTAGCAGCTGCTCAACTTTTACCTTCCCATGCCTCTTTAAATCATCTGTTAAAAATGAGAATGCTAGTCTCATAGCATCATTGTGAGGATTAAATAATATATGTCAAGTGCTTAGAATGTATGGCACATATTAAGTGCTCAATAAAAAGCTCAGTTGTTTCACTTGTTGCCAGAGGCTATAACCTTAACCTCTCTCCTCACCTTTTCTTAAAAATCACACAAGCAAGAAATATTGTATTCAAGGAAGACAATTTGAAGGATGTGCTGCCCATACATTTCTCTAAATCAAGCCAGTTGTTACAAAGGCTACATTCTTAGATCACACTTTGGTTTCTGGGAGGTGGGAGTTCTTTGGATAATTGCTTTGATTAAATTTTACTTTGGCCTTAGCCATGCACTGAGAGGCACTATGAGAAGTAATTAAGTGAAACTTACTATCTGAGGTGGAGATGGGAAAAGTCTTTTTCATCACACCTTTTCCTTTATGAAGACCTACTGGAGGAATTTCTCCTGCACAAGGTTTTATTGTTATACCCGAGTCCAGTAAGCTCAGAACTAAATCTATTCCTGCCTCTAGTACTGGACAGAACATAATGGCACATGTTAACCTTTGCCTTGGTTTTATTTCCATATCCGTATCTTTCTATCTTGATTTGCCCATCTTTTTGTTTTATCCTTTGGAATTTCATGTATTTTGTAAACATTTTCAAATATACATTGGAAAGAGGGTAAAATGAATAAATAAAAATCAGAGGAGGCTACAGAGCATTATCATATTTCAATAATACAGTTTCTGGTGAGACAATATCCTTTTAACTTGATTTATAGTTTATCCTTAAGACAGAACATGTTTTCATTCAATACATGTTTTAATAATTATTCTTCCATACCTTTCCTTAAGGAGAACTTTTGGAAGATTATAGATTTAGGGCTCTGAAATACTTAGCAGAAAGAAGATTTCATAATACAGTGCACACATCACAAAGAAAACATAAATCCCTTCCCGTTTCTGGAAAGTCGCCTATGGCTTGGTGATGCATGACCTGTGTTATCGCCAGCTGGGAGAGAAGGAATGACTGACTACGAGTCCTGGGACCTATGCGGGAGGAGGAGATGATCTAAGGAAACCTGCGTGGTAACCATTTTTATAAAGTGAAACATCCTTTTGCAATGTGAATGTAAACCCTCCCCACAGACTGCCATGTGAAAACAGTTTTTAGCGTCTAGGATTTTGTACCTCAGCTTTTCTTAAAGTCAGACTCACCATTATAAATAAGTCAAATACAGAAGCCCCAGTCCTCTGGGTGATGGCAAAATTTCTTTCTGCATGGATATTGAATCATGACATGGTATGATTAAACACCATCAGTGGAGCAATAACCCCTCTGGGAATTATGAGGACAAAACCTTTTCGTGAGCTCTCAGATTCTCCCAACTAACCTGGATACACACAGGCCCCTATGCTGAGTAGTGCTGAGCCCCATGCAGCTGCTAGAACTGGGCAGTCCTGTTCCCTCTTCAGGCTCAGTCCCTGGCCCTGGAGTCCAGGGTGTGACAGCTGAGGTTGGGCACCAAGCGGGTATTCACCGAGGGTCCTGCACCGGAAGACTCTGCAGCGACCAAGCAAGGGCCCGGTTCCTGAGCCCTCCTCTCTCCGAAAAGTACATTTTACTGCCTTCTGATTTTGTAGGTGGGTGGCCTCCTGGGAATTTTTCCCCCTCCCTCTTTGCTAAATTTCTCATCTTTCTGGATCAGTATCTCCATACTCCTTAGTTTTACATAAGCTTTACTTTCCAGTTCATCCACTACATTACCCTTGTTTCTCTCAAAAGAGCAAGAATGACCTTTTCATTGTCAGAGGGCTCAGTCTGAGTTTGAGGGAAAAAAATTGGACTATCTCCAAAAGATGACTCTGATCTTTAAATTCTCATTGTGCTCTCACTCAGATTTTTTTTTTAATTAAAAAGTACAACTAAAATGTTTATGTTTTCTAGTGATCAATCCTAGTTTCACTAATACTAACCATGTGTGTCTTGAAAATTGCAACATGAAGTGTCTAGAGCCACCTATTTTTTTCCTTTTATTGGGCTGTTACTTATACGCTGTAAAATTCAAGGTAGTTCAAAGTTTTGAAAACTCTGAGCACCCAGGTTATCAAGCCAAGATATAGAACTTTTCCATCATCCAGAAAATTCCATCCTGCACCTTTATAGTCAGCCAGTTTCCCCGTGCCCACAGTTAACCACTAACATCACAGATGAATTTTGTAAGTTCTTGAACTTCAAATAAATGAGATCATAAGATATGTACACTTAAGTGAATGGTTTCTTTCACTCAGAAAAATGCCTTTAAGATGTATCCATACTAATGTATGGATTTTTTATTTCTTTTTAATTACTGTTAAGTCCTTCTTAAGTGCTCTATTGTATGAATATCTTGCATTTTGTTTATTCACTCTCCTGTTAACGGATCCTCACTTCTAATTTGGAGTGATTCTAAGTAATGCTATTATGAACATTCTTATAATGACATTTTTGGTGGCCATGTCCTCTCATTTTTCTTAGATGTATATGTAGGAGTAGAAAAATTAAGTTTCTATGAAATATTCTTGCTGAAAAATATTTCAATTAAGTTTAATCAGACCTATAAGCAGAAGTTTCATTTCACAGGAAAACACAGAGAATAGAAGAAAAAGTCAAACCATCACCAAAAATCATATGACATTCTACAGGATAATTAGCCTGTAGTCATGTAAAAAAAGATGTATGTTGGTAGAGGGAGTAGACAGGTGCTATTGGTTTGGATTACAAGGAATTTAAGAGTCATAACAGCTAAATGTAATGTTGTAGTCTTGGTTGGATCCTGGTTTAAAAAATCCAGCTATAAAATATATATGTGGTAAATTGAGTATGAATTGTGTTTTAGGCACTACTAAGAAATATTTGTTAATTATATTAGTAGAGATACTGGTGTTGTGGTTATCCTAAAATATTCATATTTTTATAAATGTATATTAAGTGTTTAGAAGTGAAATGTCATGGTGTCTGAAATTTACTTCAAAAGAATTCATAAAATGTATGAAGCAAATATGGCAAATGTTAAAAACTTAATCTAAGTGATGGGTAGGTGGATGTGTATTATATGGTTCTCTCTTATTTATCTGTGAAAATCTTCATAATAAAAAGACAAAATTATTTTTGATGAGTATAGTAACTTAATTTCTTATTTCCATCTTGTTTTAATTCACAGAACATAGGTTCTTTTACTTCTTCACTACATTGCTTCAAGTTTAACTTCAGATGGCAAAATAGAGAGCCACTGGGGCTATAATAACATCTTAAAGTAAGTTTGCATTTAATAAATGCACAATTTAAAATATTATCAGCAAAACTGACAATTCCTTAGACTAGATCATTATCCATGATGATAAATTTAGATTTCAATTCATATAGCTAGCTCTTTGCAAAAGCTGCAGGAATTTCAACCATTAAGAATTTTCAAGCCATCTCTATCTGTCTCTCCAACATGTTGCAACACAACTGAAAGTTTATTTTACATGAGCAATTTCTGTTCACAGTTTTATAATTATAAGTATCAAACAGAGTTTCACCTTCTACCACCCCAGTGATTCATAGCATTCTTGGAGCTAAGTTAAACTTTGCTTTGTCTATTTAAATGATTTGAAGCTTTGCACGAACAGATCACAACTTCTTTCTTCCTCATTCACAAACAAAGTCCCCCTTGCTCCCCTTAGAGTGGTATTAATGCAGGTCAGGCTTTTGCTCTCTTCATCAGCTGATCTGCCCTCTTCTTAAGTGTTTTATCACTGTTTCACTACCTTCTACTATTGATATTTTAAATTCAGAGAACCTCATGGCTAAATACAGAATAACTCTTTTCCATACAGTGCCTTCCTAATGTTTGTTGAAGAAAGGCCCTTACTAAGAATTAAAACAATGGGGACATGGAGTAAGAGCATGGTTTAAAGTAAACATTTGTTAGGGTTCAGATCTTATGCATATGTCTCTGGTGAAGACAGCAGGGTATGGAAGAGGAATATGTAGTAGAAAGGATGAAGCCAGGATTCAAAGGACACAAACTACTACATGACTTTTTCCTTAGCTGTTGTGTGACCTTGGGCAAGCCATTTAACATTTCCAAGTCTCAGTTTCCTCATCTGCTCAGTGAGAAGTTTGGAGCAAATGATCTCCAAGAACATAAAAGTTCTAATATTTAATATTTATGAACTCAAAGTGAGCAGGTCTGTTGGATTTCTCTGAACAGCAAAAGGTCCATTAACAATCTGGGGAACTTAAGGAGCAAGACTCTATCAAGTCAAATGCTTTTTTGCTGAAACACAAGTGGTAAAAATGGGATCAACGAAATTCACATTTAGATGTATCATCAGAGCTGCAGCAGCATTTCCTCCACAAGACTGCTTTTATCTCTCTTCTATTTGTATTCAGTAATACTCTTTCATTGTCCTTAATTTCCCCCAATTATTATTTTTTTTACTAGAAACAGACACAACAGATTAAGGATGTAAAGTTGAATAGCACAGAGCATTAGTCAAAACAGACTTTTGAAATGGCACACAATAGTCCCCCAAGGTGGTTTGTTTTATCCCCTTTCAGAGCTGGGCTTCTCCCTCACTCCACCTTTCCTGTCTTAGTCAGGTTTTGAACAGACCAACTCCCCTGGCTTGGACCAGGTAAGGTCAGCTGGAGGTGAAGCCCTCATGAGACGATGGGAAAAGAAGGGTCCACCCAGCCATGTGATAGGCTCCTTTGTAGTATCATTTAGAGGTCACGGTTTTCACCCCAGCAGATTTTCATAGGTTCCTTCATTAAAAACTGAGATTCAACTACATTACAAAACATATTGGCAGGATGCTGGAAATTGCTATAAATAATTTATCAGCTCATCAATTCTGATTTCTTCCAAATACTATCTTTGTTATTTTTGGCACAAAAGAAATCATATCTAACTATTGATTTCAGTAGAGATGGAGTAAAAATGGGACCAAGTATAGCACTTAACCAAATTAAAAGAAAATGTTAATTATCTTTGTATCACTATGTTGATGAATTATAGATAATATATGATATTGCTCAGTGCTGTGGACCATATACCTAACAGGAAAATGTCATTTGAGTTAGGAGAAAGCAGACCAGTGAAGCCCTGAGTATGAGAAAATGTTTTCTCTATCCCAAGGCTGTACTGGCTAAAATAGATGATCCCTAAATTATCTCATTCAATTCAACCAACATGAAGCGAGTCCCTCTTATGAAGTGAGTATCATATAAAATAAGTGAGTCAAGTTCTTCTTCATATAGACCTCTCAGTCTGGAAGACATGGTTGAAGAAATTGGTTGCTTGGAATATGAATTGCATAGTCCCATGAGGATGTTACAATCAATGTAAGAAAGGTTAGATCACAGCAAAACCTCTTAGTCTAGAATTCTCAGAGCTCTTTGGAAGCCACACACTACAAACAACTTCCTTTCCATAGGAAAGGGGATTCCTTGTTTCAGCTCAGGACAAAAGCATGACGCACCACTGTTGTACTCCGTCTACGAACTCCATTCTCTTGGCTGATGGAGTTTCTTCCCATGAAGTTCCTCACTGTTTCCTACAAAGAGATCATCAATGGCCTGTCCTGAATTTGTGGTGGTATGCAGCTGAAGTCCTTGTCCTAGGACCCTTGCCAAATGTGAACTGTTCATGAGTTGGTGTTTATAAGTCAGGGACTTTCTTTACACAATATTTCATATTGAATAATGATGTTCAGAGCATAAATTGAATCAGAAATGTTTTGACTGTTAGCATATAGTCATGTTACAAATGCTCCAGAGCACAACTTTATGAAGGCGTTCCGGTTTTCTGTTCTTCCAACTATATCTCTCAAAATCCTACTCAAGAGGATAGAATAGGTCATTCTGGGGACAGTTGGGAGGGATTGAAAGATAAAGAGTGCTTCTAGAATATCATAAAGTGTGACAAGGCGATAGGAAGGGTGCCAAGCTGAAACTGCTGAAGAAATTTACCACCTAGTAATACAACTGACTGACATTAAGGGCAACTCTGAGGGTTTGTGTAGGTACAATTCTTTAGTACCAATCATCATAATAACTAACATTGCCACAGTGCTCACAAACTAATGAAATACTAGCACATTTGTTATCTCATTTAATCATCATAATAGCCCAGTGAAGTGACTTCTTCTTATTATTCTCAGTTGACAGATGAAAAATTGAGACTTAGAAAGACTAAACAATTTGTCCCAGATTTTCCCAACAAGGAAGGAAAGCTAAGATCCAAACCCAGGTTTTCTAAGTTTAAATCCCATTTACATGCACTGCCTCAGTGTTCATTCATGGACATTTACCCCACAGTCTTCATCAAGGATTTACTGCTGAGGGCACATCACTGTCCTAGATCTTTGGGTAGAGATATATAAAGAAGAATATCCTTGGGGAGTTTTTTTAACTTTTTATTTTGAAAAATTACAGATTCGTGGAAAGTTGCAAAAAAAAAGAAAGAAAGAAAGAACAAACATAGCCCAGGGAACTTTTGCTCAAATTGACAAAATAAAGCTCACCCATCCATGTCTAGGGGACTTCCCAGGTGGCTCAATGGTAAAGAATCTGCCTGCAAATGCAGGAGACGTGAGCTCAATCCCTGGGTCAGGAAGATCCCCTGGAGTAGAAAATGGCAACCCACTCAAGTATCCTTGCCTGGGAAATTTCATGGAGAGAGGAGCCTGGAGGGTTGCAGCCCATGGGGTCACATAGAGTTGGACATGGCTGAGCAACTGAGCACATACACACATACATAGGTGACTAAGGTACAGTGCAGAATGTGTTCTTGTTCTATGTTAATCAAGGAACTCTGGGAGATTTTAGTGGGGGTGATCACAGTTAGGTAAACAGGCAAGTCTTCTGGGAAGAAGTGGCATTTGGAATGACCTAGCAAAGATGTATGATTTTTACAAGCTGCCAAGACCCAGATGTAGGAAGTGAAAAACATTCCAGAGGCAGACACTAACTAAGGCAAAGGTTCAGAGATGGGAAAGTTTAGAGCAAGTTTGGAAAAACAACAAATGTCCAAGGGGGAGGAAAAAACTTATTATTTTTTTTAATAAGTTCAAGTTCCAGGCTATTCTCTATGGTGCATTCTGTTTAAAGGTCAACATGAATGGAGAGACATGGACTTAGCTCCTTTTTTTAGACATCCACAGGGTGGGCCCAGAACTGTCAGGGTGCAATAATCCAAAAGAACTTTTTATTTATAGAGTGACAAAGGCATTCTCAAAGTTATGCAGTAAGTAATGTAGTAAGACCAAATAAATACTTAGAAAACTGAGAGAAAATGGGTCTCCAGAAGGGTGGGTCTCCATTTCCTAATTCAAACAGGTGTATTTTTCTCTTTTGACTTATCTCAACCTTGTTGTAAACAGGTTTAATTTTTATAATAATTTATACAATTCAGCAAGATAAATTAAAAGTAAGAAATTTGAGCAAAGGATATTTATTACAAGGACTATATAGATTTTTTTTTCTGTTGCTTAGAATTCTTTCTAAGAGCAATTACATGACACATTTCTCTAAAGTCTCAATATCCATTTTTTGTTCTTTGAAAAAGTTGTGGTTTTTTTTGCTTTCATGTATTAGATATATACTGGATCTTGTAGCTGGCAGTGTTTCCCTCTTTTCATTGGCTGCTAGAAATTGTAAAGCCAAATTTGTGCCTCACGTTCTAGAAACACATAAAATTTGCATGGCTCATATTTGTGCATCTTCTGGCTCTGTAGTCACGACAAACATTTCTCTCTCTGATTAATCTAAACTTAAGAAATACAGAAATGGTTCTAACTCACTTTTGAATTTTTTCCCTTAAGAAAATTTGTAAGAGTGTTTTCAAGCAGGACAAATATAATTTCACTAAAAAAATAGAATTTGGATTTTTACTCTATGAAAAGCTCTGCATGAATCAGAAAATGGCAAATTTCATTATGTCCCTTTATAAAAATAATCAATCTTTTGAATATTCAACATTTCCCCACCCACAGCTTTACTCCACCCCCAAATAAACTTCAATAAGTATTTGAGAAACGTGTTAATAATAAAGCCAGTCTTTTCAGGCATTTTTATACATGCAGCATCACCACTGGGTTGACTGTCTTTAATAAAATATATTTAATATGTGTGTTATATAACATTGGTGCTTAATAAATATGTGTTAGTTGAATTTAGTGGGCTTCCCTGGTGGCTCAGTGGTAAAGAATCTGCCTGCAATGCAGGAGATGCCAGTTAGATCCCTGGGCCAGGAAGATCCCCTGGAGAAGAGAACAGCTACCCACTCCAGTATTCTTGCCTGGGAAATCCCATGGACAGAGGAGCTTGGAGAGCAACAGTTCATGTGGTTGCAAAAGAGTCCCACACTACTCAGCAACGACAACAGTTGTATTTAATATGTGTGTCCACTTACATTGAAGCCTCCCAAAAAAAGGACTTGTATTGCAAACAAATTACAAATATGTATTGATAACCACTCTTACTGTCATCCTTACTTGTAATGTGGCTATAGTTGAACCTAGTTACACAGCAGAAGCAGAAAGTTTCTTTTAATCCAGTGAACATTAGAGCCTGATAAGTTTCAGTCCACCCTTCCTGCTACTTGTTTGCTGTAACCATTGCCTTTTCTAATGGGCCTTTCATAATAAATATTCATTGATCTTCCACCAGGGAAAGAGAGAACGGGGTCACAGACATAGCTCTCCTGGTTGCTCTGCCACCCTAGCTGTTTCAGGGTGGGGAGGAGAGGGAGCTGGCACCCACAAAAGGCTTCAGCCCAGCCACTTTCCTTCACCTGTTCAGCAGGTGGGCCCCAGGTGAGCACCAGACTCCTAGATTCGGCAGAGTCACTCTGCTCCTTTGTTTGATCACCAGTTGCTTTCTCTGCCTGTTTATTTTTCTGGTTTGGTTTCCTGTCCTGCTCATTAGTCAGTTAGCTCTTCCTTGTTTATTCTTCTGTGTGTTTCTGCAGGCTACCTCCCTCCTAAGCACCGGAAGGCTAATGTCCTTTGTTCCTTGTTTCTTTACAGTGGTGGCAGGGAGCTGCTGCACACAGGTTTAGGGTGCAAGGGAGAAGGTTAAAGGCTCACCTGTGGAGGACCATCAGTTTGTGGGAACAGCCAAATCCCTGAAAAAGGAGTCATTCTCAATTTTTCCCTTGATGAGATGCTTTTAAAGTTTCACTGTCTCTTTTTGAAATTGTGCTTAATTCGAACAGGCCCAAGGCTAATCAAGTCAGAAAAACTGGTTCACAAAGGAATCCTGATTATTATGGACTTCTACTAATTGGAAATTTTTTAGTATTTGGAATCATTCAGATGCACTAAGCTAGAATGCACCGTGTATAATCTGAGGATAAAGCAGATTTATCATTTTGAATATAAAATGTGGCTATCAGAACACTCAGGTAAAACTGATTTTAAGTCCATAGTATCCCAAACCTCTGGAGTCATAGGAAAATACCAGTTCTGGAGATTTTAATGTAGTAGGTCTGCGGTGGAAACAAGGGAGCTATATTTTTGTGAATGACCCTCGGATGATTCTTACTGTCAGATAAATTTTGGAAACCTTGCCCTAGAAGCATCAACCAACAATTCCTATAAAAATTACAAACTAGTATTCTCTGTTGAGAAAACCAACTTCCTCCTGCCCCAACTATTACTAACTAGGAAATATCAAGGACCTTATTATAGTTATTGGTTATATCTGAAAGTAACAACTCAGTCCCTGCGGCAATCATTTCTTTCAACACATCAGTGTGCAAAAGACTGAGGTCGGCACTGAGGATTATTCATAAACAAGTCAGATATAGTTTTCACCCTTGAAGAGTTAATAATCTAATGATAAAACTGCTTGCATTTATTCAATAACTGGGAAGAATTTTTGAATAAAATTTTATCAACTATCTACTCATTAAACCAATACACACAGAGTTTCCATTCAGTGCCAGGCCCTGGACGAGGAGCTGGCATTTCATGTAAATGAAAACATCTCCCTGTCCTCAGGGAGCAGGTATGAAGAAAATCAAGTAAGGTGACAAGTGACAGTATAGATTTCACCTGCTGTGAAAAAGGCCAAGTTCAGAGTGCTGTGAGCCCATTGAGGCAGAAAGGGTCCCTGACCTAGTGAGAGGTAGGGGTGCGTGGAGGGCGTTGGGGTGTAGGGGGGCTAATCAGGACCTGATGGATAAATAGACATTATCGAGGTGAGACAGGCAGGGAAGAGTTTTTCTAGCAATAAGGCATGATATGTACAAAGGCAGAAGGTGAGAGACCTGTGCGCTGAGTGATGTCACGTGGTTGAATAAGAAGAGCCACTGCATTCCTCCTACTTAGCAGTGTTGATATACAACCTCATTCTAGTATTCAGGTATCGGCCTTCTGGGGAAGGGCCCAAAACAAACAGTTATGAGTGTACTTGTGTGCCAGGATTTAATTCCACATTGGAATTTTCTTGTAAAGCATCTTGTTTTGAGTAAGAAGTTAGATCTAATATAATCAGATGAATTCAGGAGTAATGGGGAGATAGCAGCGGGTCAGGAGGTGACAGAGAGAAGGAAAGAGAGGAAGGGAATGTCACATACTTTCACATCCTAGAGTTCAAATCATTTTACTATACTTCTGTGATTTAAATACAGGACTAAGAGTGAGTTTTCCCCACAATCATCAATAATATTATAACATTATATTTCTACACCTGCCTATTTGTTGCTAAACATAGTTATCTTTTATGTTTAACAATTTCTGCATAAACATGCTTTACTAATAAAACCAGTATTGGCTTCATACATGTCCATCCTTTCTCAATCTTTTCCCTTTAAATCATTCATGATTTTAGTTGGAACAAAAGAAAAGAAATAAATTTGGGGTTTGTAAATGACTCTAATACAATTTTAATACACAGTCCAAAAAATTACAAAAGAACCCTATTATTTAAATAATTGTTTTTACTGTTTTATAACATACTGAGGTAATACAATTTTTCAAGATTGGGGTAAGAGTGTCTATGAATCAAACGATTTAACATAGGAAGATTTTGGAACTATTAACTTGTAATTATTAAGCATAATTTATAGCTATAAGATATACCTAGAGATATCTGTCCAGAGCTGCTCTATTCTCATTAGCCATATATAGTATACTATAAATCACTCTTCAGAAATTAACCAGATACTCAGGTTTCTCCCAAAAAGCTGCCTGAGGCAAGCCATTAGAATGATGTGTTTTTTCTCAATGTCAATCAATCCATGTTGTAAACAACATCTTATTATTTCCTTTACACGGAGAGAATATCTGCTACAATGAATTTGTAACAGAAGAATAGTAGGAATACATCACTTTGTTCTCTCTTTTTAATCAGGAAATCAATCAAACATTTACTGAAACACTGCAATCAAGAAAGAAGATCAACAAATATTTATTGAGCCCAGTAATATTAAGAAGGTCCCTATCCTCAGTCCGTCCTAAAGGAGATCAGTCCTGGATGTTCATTGGAAGGACTGATGTTGAAGCTGAAACTCCAATACTTTGGCCACCTCATGAGAAGAGATGACTCATTGGAAAAGACCCTGATGCTGGGAGGGATTGGGGGCAGGAGGAGAAGGGGACGACTGAGGATGAGATGGCTGGATGGCATCGCCGACACAATGGACATGGATTTGGGTGGACTCTGGGAATTAGTGATGGACAGGGAGGCCTGGCATGCTGCGATTCATGGGGTCGCAAAGAGTCGGACATGACTGAGCAACTGAACTGAACTGAACTGATCCTCAGGGGTCTTATCATTTAGTACCTGCTTTCACTGCAATCAATGCATTGAGAAGTTCATAAGACATGTAAGATGTAACCCTATTTTTTAAAAGCAAATGATCTGGTTGGGAAAATCAAACCAACAAACATGGGACTATAATCAAGAAAAATAAGCTAGGTACTGTGCAGCTTTGGGATGCTCTGGAGTGGACTATCACTGTTGGTGAGTTGTAAAAAATAAGTCTAGAAACATAGGGTATGGAGTTGGCTTATAGAATATCTTAAAAGTTAAAAAGATATGCTTATTAGCAATAGGGAGCCACTGTGGCCTCCTGAGTAGGGAATGACACAATGTAACAGTGCTTTAGAAAGATTTTTACAACTTTATTTCTTCCCTCCTCTCACTAATTTGGGAGCTAAGTAATAGCATAAATTGTGTATCTCAAAAATTGTCACTGATCTAACTAATGGACTGTGAAATGTAAAACACCATCCCTGCTTCCTGCCTTCAAATAGTGCAGGATTTTACACCTTAGAGTCATTTACCAATGGTAAAGCCAAGGGCTCACAGGATTAAAGTCTAAATAAAATAGGCATGTGGTGATTTTAGATCTCACACAGATAAACTTTAATCTACTGAAGATGGCTGTAACTAGCAATAGCAGCCCCAAATAAGAAACCTGCTTGCTTCTGTAATCAACTTGTGTTTTAAAAAGAAGTTGATAAATACATAAATGTACATCAACCCTTTCTAACTCCAGTGCCCTTGGAAGGCATCACTAATTGATCACAGAGTTTTCCTTGCTGTGTTCTGATAGGCCTTATAATATTACTCAAAATCTCTATAGGGACTTATTACCACTTACAGCTGGGCCTGGAGATACAAACTGTTACCCTGCACTAGCAGGCAACTCTACCTAAGATAATGCTAATAAATTCACCCCATTAGCTGTGCCCACTTACTACAATGCCATTTTTCAAAAGCCACAATATCATTATGTCCTTTGGTTTGTTGTTTAACACTAGAAGAAAAAGTTGGGTGGTTCTTAAAACATTCTTATATTTAAAAGTAGTCTAATATATAGAAAAAGTGGTTATCCAATGCAGTTCATAGCTCAAGTAAACAAGAAAAAGAAATCCAAATGCACCTCACTGGAAAATTCTAGAATGGAGTCTGAGAGACAAGGAGACCACAGCCAAGACCCATTTCAGCTTCTGCTGAATAGAAATTAGAAAAGCATAAAATGCCTCTGTGATCAAGAGGATGTTCTGAAGATGACAATGATAGTCCAGAATTATTGAGTGTTTTACCATATACTAATTATTCACCTAATGAAGCACAAGCTG